>NW_027507784.1:233379640-234055619 GCF_037356315.1 Lithobates pipiens
CACCCCTGGCTTTCTAAGGCGTAAATTTTTGAGTTCACTTCTCACTACCTATTACAGTTTTGAAGGCCATAAAATGCCAAGATGGGCACAAAACCCCCACAAATGACCCCATTTTAGAAAGTAGACACCCCAAGCTATTTTCTGAGAGGCATGTTGAGTCCATGGAATATTTTATATTTTGCCACAAGTTGCGGGAAAATTACAAACTTTTTTTTTTTTTTTTTTTTTCACAAAGTTGTCACTAAATGATATATTGCTCACGCATGCCATGGGCATATGTGAAATGACACCCCAAAATAAATTCTGCTGCTTCTCCTGAGTACGGGGATACCACATATGTGGGACTTTTTGGGAGCCTAGCCGCGTACGGGGCCCCGAAAACCAAGCACCGCCTTCAGGCTTTCTAAGGGCGTTACAGTTTTGAAGGCCATAAAATGCCAAGATGGCACAAACCCCCCCCAAATGACCCCATTTTGGAAAGTAGACACCCCTAAATTTAGGGGTACACTAGTGAGACTAGGTAATAAATGGCGGGTGCCCTGAAACTATAAAAAAATAACTAACCAACCAGCGTCACCTGTAACAGTTATATGGTGATCACTGGTGAAAGGGTTAACTAGGGGGCAATCAGGGGGCTTTATGCGGTAGTATATGGGGGTCCCTGGCGCTATAAAAAGCTGCGGCGAACCTAAATACCTACCTGCCTAACTAGCGTCACCTGTGACACTAATACAGCGATCAGAAAAACGATCGCTTATTAGGCTGGGTTCACACTGGAGCGATGCGGGAACGCACGAATGCGCGGCGGGTTCCCGCATCGCATGCCTCCCGGCGGCAGTTCACACTGCCCTATGCGAACTGCTGGGAGTGTCAGTGAAATGTTACTGACACCCCCAGATCAGTTCGCATATCGCAGTGTGATCTGCAAACTCGGATCGCATGGTGTGAACACCCATGCAATCCGATTCTGCTGCGGGCCAAAAAAAGGGTCCCGTGCGAATTTGCGGCGGGTGCGGCGGGTGTGGCGGGTGCGGCGAATGGCTGAACTCGAATCGCACAGAGATCGGATGTGATTTGCACTGCAGTGCGGTGCGAATCACATCCGTTCTCAAACCGCTGCAATGTGAACCCAGCCTTAGTGACACTGGCGACGGGGGGTGATCACGGGGTTAAACCTTTATTGGGGGGGTTAGGGGGGTACATTAGAACTAAAGGGGGCTAACTCTAACTGCCCTAACAGTTATTACAGTCACAAATGACACCAATGCAAAAAAAAAAAAAATGACATTGGTGTCACTGTGACTGGGGGGCAGGGGTAATTGGGGGGGTGATCGGGGGGTAAAGGGGGGGTGTGAGTGTGCCTGGCATGTTCTACTGTGTGTGTAGAGTGTTGGTGCAACTCACCGATCCGCTCTCCTCCGTGTCGGAACGAAAAATACCGACACGGAGGAGAGAATACATCACTTCCTCTCCTGTGTTTACATTACAGGAGAGGAAGTGATGTCACGGGGGATTTCCATTCGTCGAGAGCGATCGCGAGGGGGTGGCCATGAATGAATGGCCGCCCCCTCATCCCGGATCGCTCTCGAAGGAATGCCGACCGCCGCAGGCACCGGGGGGGGGCCCGATCGGGCCCCCCACCCGCGGGCAGGCAGGGACTTATATATACGCCCATATGCCTGCCCGTGCCATTCTGCCGACGTATATCGTCGTGCGGCGGTCGGCAAGTGGTTAATGATGTTAACTAGATGTTATAATTGATAACAAATTATTGATTTAAAAAAAAGAGATTTACATATCAATAGAGAGTAGTGGCCAAAAATGTTTGGGACAGGAATGAAAAATGCTAGGGTCAGAATGATAGTCTTTTCTATTTCTTAACATTCAATTTGCAAGTCATGAGCTGAAAATTGTGTGTGATTGATTGAGCAAAAACTAAAACTATGTCCCTTTTTTATACACAGGATGAGCTCAGCCAGCAAGAGGGTCTGGAAAGTGGCAGCCAGGAGGAGGCCATGCCCAGTGGCAGCCAGGAGGAGGCCATGCCCAGTGTCAGCCAGGAGGCGGTCCCGTGCCCAGTAGGAGCCTCACCCAATCCCAGTTGACTCCTCTCTGCCTTACAACAAAAAGGCCCAGGAGGGGGGCGATGACAGAGGAGGCAGCACTGGGCCTCATTAGGGAAGCAAGTGAGGTTCTCAGAAGCCCCCCAACGTTGAAGAGGCCTATGGCTGCTATTTAGCCACAAGATTGATGAAATTGGATGGGGGCCAACGCCTATGTGAGGGAATTATTATTTTTTTTTAAATATGTGAGGGAATTTTTGTGATGCCCTAAGTGCTGGATAATAATGGCGGCCACACAAAATATTGACACTTTGGGCCCAATTTGGACATTTTCACTTAGGGTGTGCTCACTTTTATTGTGGTTTAGACATTAATGGCTGTCCTGGCCTCACCCCCCTTACTCCCGACGTCTATGGGTAGCTATCCAGACAGATAACCTTTTTCTGCGCACACAATAATAGACTGCTGTTTCTTGTCTGTGTCTTTATTGGCACGTTGCAGATTTTAATACAAGTGTGAATGACATACGTGATATGCGGTAAAACTGAAAACAACAAGAATAATATAACATTACCATACAATAGTAAACATCATATAAAATAATAACTGAAATGACTAACTCCTTTCCCTGATAGCCTGTGGAGGAGGAAAGAAAAGATTGCTTACATCCGATGACATGGATGGGGAGAGATAGCATCTAGGCTGCTGCCAAGAGATTGAACATGTTAATCCCAGTGGCTGATTCACTTCCTGACTAAAGAGGATGTGACGATTTTTACATCACTTCCTAAGTGGCTGGATAGTTTTTCTTATAAACTATATTAATGTTTGGCCAGTAGGTGGCGCAAGTGTAGCAGCTAACCTAGAACAAACATAATTTATAGCTTAAAGCGGAGCTCCACCCTCTTTTTTAAGTCCTCTGCATCCCCTTCTTCTCTGGCCCCTTAAACACATTTGGCATATATATATTTTTTTTTTTAAACTCACATTTTTATAGTTAGTAGTTGTTTCAGCTTCCTGTTTCCGGCCGCGGCCTGAGCGCGTCTTCCCCCGTCTGCTATGCCTCCTTTATCAATCCCAGAAGGCAATAGGGGCTGCTGGGCCATAGTATCGCATTATTTCCAAAACGGAAATGACGCTATACAAGGCGGCGGCGGCCGGCGCCATTTTAACTAAGGGCAAGGTGGCCTTTGTTGCCAGTGTTAATCCAGCTATGGCAGCAGCGTCGTTCTCGTCGTCGCCACCGCCGCCGCTGCTGCTTCTGAGGAGAACAAGAGCCTGTCTAGTGGAGGATAAAGAAACAAGCAAGCTACTGCTCAGCGGTAAGTACATGGGCGCTGTGCGGTGACGTGTGCTGTGCAGTGGGGAGGAACGTGTGGTGTGGTGTGGTGTGGTGTGGTGTGGTGTGGTGGTGGGGGGGGAAACGTGCTGTGCGGTGGAACATGTGCTGTGCGGTGGAACATTTGCTGTGCTGTGTGGTGGGGGGGAAACGTGTGGTGGGGGGGAACGTGCGCTGTGTGGTGGGGGAAAATTGCGCTGTGTGATGGGGGGGAAACGTGCGCTGTGTGGTGGGGGAAAACGTGCGCTGTGTGGTGGGGGGGAAACGTGCGCTGTGTGGTGGGGGGAAACGTGCGCTGTGTGGTGGGGGGGAAACGTGCGCTGTGTGGTGGGGGAGAAACGTGCGCTGTGTGGTGGGGGAGAAACGTGCGCTGTGTGGTGGGGGGAAACATGCGATGTGTGGTGGGGGAAACGTGCGATGTGTGGTGGGGGAAACGTGCGATGTGTGGTGGGGGGGAAACGTGCGCTGTGTGGTGGGGGGAACGTGCGCTGTGTGCTGGGGGGGTAAACGTGCGCTGTGTGGTGGGGGGAACATGGGGGGAAACGTGCGCTGTGTGGTGGGGAGGGAAACGTGCGCTGTGTGGTGGGGGGGAAACGTGCGCTGTGTGGGGGGGGGGAAACGTGCGCTGTGTGGTGGGGGGAAACGTGCGCTGTGTGGTGGGGGGAAACGGGCGCTGTGTGGTGGGGGGGGAAAGTGCGCTGTGTGGTGGGGGGGGGAACGTGCGCTGTGTGGTGGTGGGGGGGAAACGTGCGATGTGTGGTGGTGGGGGGGGAACGTGTGATGTGTGGTGGTGGGGGGGAACGTGCGATGTGTGGTGGTGGGGGGAAACGTGCAATGTATGGTGGTGGGGGGGGGGAAACGTGCGATGTGTGGTGGTGGGGGGGGGAAACGTGCGATGTGTGGTGGTGGGGGGGGGAAACGTGCGATGTGTGGTGGTGGGGGGGACGTGCGATGTGTGGTGGTGGTGGGGGGAAACGTGCGATGTGTGGTGGTGGGGGGGGGACGTGCGATGTGTGGTGGTGGGGGGGGGAAACGTGCGATGTGTGGTGGGGGGGGGGGAAACGTGCGATGTGTGGTGGTGGGGGGAAACGTGCGATGTGTGGTGGTGGGGGGGGGCGTGCGATGTGTGGTGGTGGGGGGGGGGGGGAAACGTGCGCTGTGTGGTGGTGGGGGGGAAACGTGCGCTGTGTGGTGGTGGGGGGGAAACGTTCGCTGTGGTGGGGGGGAACATGTGGAGGAGCCTCCATGGCACTCTCCTCGAATCCTCTGGATGGCTGCAGAAGGGACAATGAGGTGGGCGGAACATCCCCATTTCCTGCTGCTCTGGAATGTGTGCAAAGATCGCTGAGACTGCAGCCAAGCTTGTAAGGTAATTTTCTATTTATTTTTTCATTGTCAGGATTTCAAAGTACTCTCACCTCTCCACCCCCCACCATACACTATACATATGCCCCTCCCCCCACCATACAACCCCCCCACCATACACTATACATATGCCCCTCCCCCCACCATACACTATACATACACCCCTCCCCCCACCATACAACCCCCACACCATACACTATACATACACCCCTCCCCCCACCATACACTATACATATACCCTCCCCCCCACCATAAAACCCCCACACCATACACTATACATATGCCCCTCCCCCCACCATACACTATATATACACCCCTCCCCCCACACCATACACTATACATACACCCCTCCCCCCACCATACAACCACCCCACCATACACTATACATACACCCCTCCCCCCCACCATACAACCCCCCCACCATACACTATACATACACCCCTCCCCCCACCATACACTATACATACACCCCTCTACCCCACAATACACTATATACACCCCTCCTCCCACCAGACACCCCCCTCCCCCACCATACACTATACATACACATTCCTCCATACACCATCCATATATACTGTCCTCTGCCCTGCTGACACCATTTACCCTGCTGACACCGTCCTCTGCCCTACTGACACCATTTACTCTACTGACACCAATTACCCTACTGACACCGTCCTCTGCCCTACTGACACCATTTACTCTACTGACACCGTCCTGTGCCCTACTGACACCATTTACCCTACTGACACTGTCCTCTGCCCTACTGACGCCATTTACCCTACTGACACTGTCCTCTGCCCTACTGACACCATTTACCCTACTGACACTGTCCTCTGCCCTACTGACACCATTTACCCTACTGACACTGTCCTCTGCCCTACTGACACAATTTACCCTACTGACACCGTCCTCTGCCCTGCTGACACCATTTACTCTGACACTGACCTGCTGACACTGCCCTCTGCCCTGCTGACACCATTTACTCTACTGACACTGCCCTCTGCCCTGCTGACACCATTTACTCTACTGACACTGCCCTCTGCCCTGCTGACACTGCCCTCTGCCCTGCTGACACCATTTACGCTACTGACACTGTCCTCTGCCCTACTGACACCATTTACTCTACTGACACTGTCCTCTGCCCTGCTGACACTGCCCTGCTGACACTGCCCTGCTGACACCATTTACTCTACTGACACTGTCCTCTGCCCTGCTGACACTGTCCTCTGCCCTGCTGACACCGTCCTCTGCCCTGCTGACACCGTTCTCTGCCCTGCTGACACCGTCCTATGCCCTACTGACACCGTCCTATTCCCTACTGACACCATTTACTCTACTGACACCATTTACTCTACTGACACCAATTACCCTACTGACACCGTCCTCTGCCCTACTGACACCATTTACCCTACTGACACTGTCCTCTGCCCTACTGACACCATTTACCCTACTGACAACGCCCTCTGCCCTACTGACACCATTTACTCTGACACTGCACTGCTGACACTGCCCTCTGCCCTGCTGACACCATTTACTCTACTGACACTGTCCTCTGCCCTACTGACACCATTTACTCTACTGACACTGTCCTCTGCCCTACTTACACCATTTACTCTACTGACACTGCCCTCTGCCCTGCTGACACTGCCCTCTGCCCTGCTTACAGCATTTACGCTACTGACACTGTCCTCTACCCTACTGACACCATTTACTCTACTGACACTGTCCTCTGCCCTACTGACACCATTTACTCTACTGACACTGTCCACTGCCCTGCTGACACTGCCCTCTGCCCTGCTTACACCATTTATGCTACTGACACTGTCCTCTGCCCTACTGACACCATTTACTCTACTGACACTGTCCTCTGCCCTGCTGACACTGCCCTGCTGACACCATTTACTCTACTGACACTGCCCTCTGCCCTGCTGACACTGCCTTCTGCCCTGCTGACACTGCCTTCTGCCCTGCTGACACCGTCCTCTGCCCTGCTGACACCGTCCTCTGCCCTGCTGACACCGTCCTCTGCCCTGCTGACACCGTCTTCTGCCCTGCTGACACCGTCTTCTGCCCTACTGACACCGTCCTCTGCCCTACTGACACCGTCCTCTGCCCTACTGACACCATTTACTCTACTGACACCAATTACCCTACTGACACTGTCCTCTGCCCTACTGACACCATTTACCCTACTGACACTGTCCTCTGCCCTACTGACACCATTTACCCTACTGACACTGTCCTCTGCCCTACTGACACCATTTACCCTACTGACACCGTCCTCTGCCCTGCTGACACCATTTACTCTGACACTGACCTGCTGACACTGCCCTCTGCCCTGCTGACACCATTTACTCTACTGACACTGCCCTCTGCCCTGCTGACACCATTTACTCTACTGACACTGCCCTCTGCCCTGCTGACACTGCCCTCTGCTCTGCTGACACCATTTACGCTACTGACACTGTCCTCTGCCCTACTGACACCATTTACTCTACTGACACTGTCCTCTGCCCTGCTGCCACTGCCCTGCTGACACTGCCCTGCTGACACCATTTACTCTACTGACACTGTCCTCTGCCCTGCTGACACCGTCCTCTGCCCTGCTGACACCGTCCTCTGCCCTGCTGACACCGTCCTATGCCCTACTGACACCGTCCTATGCCCTACTGACACCATTTACTCTACTGACACCATTTACTCTACTGACACCAATTACCCTACTGACACCGTCCTCTGCCCTACTGACACCATTTACCCTACTGACACTGTCCTCTGCCCTACTGACACCATTTACCCTACTGACACTGTCCTCTGCCCTACTGACACCATTTACCCTACTGACACCGTCCTCTGCCCTACTGACACCATTTACTCTGACACTGCACTACTGACACTGCCCTCTACCCTACTGACACCATTTACTCTACTGACACTGTCCTCTGCCCTACTGACACCATTTACTCTACTGACACTGCCCTCTGCCCTGCTGACACTGCCCTCTGCCCTGCTGACACTGCCGTCTGCCCTGCTTACACCATTTATGCTACTGACACTGCCCTCTACCCTACTGACACCATTTACTCTACTGACACTGCCCTCTGCCCTGCTGACACTGCCCTCTGCCCTGCTTACACCATTTACGCTACTGACACTGTCCTCTACCCTACTGACACCATTAACTCTACTGACACTGCCCTCTGCCCTACTGACACCATTTACTCTACTGACACTGTCCACTGCCCTGCTGACACTGCCCTCTGCCCTGCTTACACCATTTACGCTACTGACACTGTCCTCTGCCCTACTGACACCATTTACTCTACTGACACTGTCCACTGCCCTGCTGACACTGCCCTGCTGACACCATTTACTCTACTGACACTGCCCTCTGCCCTGCTGACACTGCCTTCTGCCCTGCTGACACTGCCTTCTGCCCTGCTGACACCGTCCTCTGCCCTGCTGACACCGTCCTCTGCCCTGCTGACACCGTCTTCTGCCCTGCTGACACCGTCTTCTGCCTCTGCCCTACTGACACCGTCCTCTGCCCTACCGACACCATTTACTCTACTGACACCAATTACCCTACTGACCCTGTCCTCTGCCCTACTGACACCATTTACCCTACTGACACTGTCCTCTGCCCTACTGACACCATTTACCCTACTGACACTGTCCTCTGCCCTACTGACACCATTTACCCTACTGACACCGTCCTCTGCCCTACTGACACCATTTACTCTGACACTGCACTGCTGACACTGCCCTCTGCCCTGCTGACACCATTTACTCTACTGACACTGTCCTCTGCCCTACTGACACCATTTACTCTACTGACACTGTCCTCTGCCCTACTGACACCATTTACCCTACTGACACTGCCCTCTGCCCTGCTGACACTGCCCTCTGCCCTGCTGACACTGCCTTCTGCCCTGCTGACACTGCCTTCTGCCCTGCTGACACTGTCCTCTGCCTGCTGACACTGTCCTCTGCCCTGCTGCTGACACTGCCCTCTGCCCTGCTGCTGACACTGCCCTCTGCCCTGCTGCTGACACTGCCCTCTGCCCTGCTGCTGACACTGCCCTCTGCCCTGCTGCTGACACTGCCCTCTGCCCTGCTGCTGACACCGTCCTCTGCCCTACTGACACCATTTATTCTACTGACACCAATTACCCTACTGACACACTGTCCTCTGCCCTACTGACACCATTTACCCTACTGACACCGTCCTCTGCCCTACTGACACCATTTACTCTACTGACACTGTCCTCTGCCCTACTGACACCATTTACCCTACTGACACCGTCCTCTGCCCTACTGACACCATTTACTCTGACACTGCCCTGCTGACACTGCCCTCTGCCCTGCTGACACCATTTACTCTACTGACACTGTCCTCTACCCTACTGACACCGTCCTCTGCCCTGCTGACACTGTCTTCTGCCCTGCTGACACTGTCTTCTGCCCTGCTGACACTGTCCTCTGCCCTGCTGACACTGTCCTCTGCCCTACTGACACCATTTACTCTGACACTGTCTTCTGCCCTGCTGACACTGTCTTCTGCCCTGCTGACACTGTCCTCTGCCCTGCTGACACTGTCCTCTGCCCTGCTGACACTGTCCTCTGCCCTACTGACACCATTTACTCTGACACTGTCTTCTGCCCTGCTGACACTGTCTTCTGCCCTGCTGACACTGTCCTCTGCCCTGCTGACACTGTCCTCTGCCCTGCTGACACTGTCTTGTGCCCTGCTGACACTGTCTTGTGCCCTGCTGACACCGTCTTCTTGTGCCCTGCTGACACTGTCCTCTGCCCTACTGACTCTGTCCTCTGCCCTACTGACACCATTTACTCTGACACTGTCCTCTGCCCTACTGACACTGTCCTCCATGGGACATGTGCTGTGTGGTGGGATGTGTTGTGCGTTAGGGGGACATGTGGGGTGGGGGGACATGTGCGGTGAGATGTGATGGGCTTGGGGGACGTGGGCTGTGCTGGGGGACATGGGAGATGTGTGGTGTGAGGGGACATGTGAGGTGAGGTGAGGTGAGATGTGCTGTGTGGTGGGGGGGTGGGCTGTGCTGGGGGACATGGGAGATGTGCGGTGGGGGGAGGTGTGGGGGCAGATGTGGGGTGGTGGGACGTGTGCTGTGCTGGGCAGGTAGATTTTGTCTCTATACCCCTCTTCCTGCGTCACCCTCATCTGCTCTCCCTTTTCAACTTGCCCACTACCCCTTATCATAGAATGATGAAATCTAGTCATTACCTTTTTTATTTATTTATTTATTTATTTTTTAATTGCAGAAGCTGTAGGACTGTAGAAATGCATCTTTACTTGGTGTACGCCATTTACAGGTAAGCAATGAACAAAATAATGCAATTTATTCACAAATGTGTATATATTTTTATTAAATTTATAATTATTTTTAATTTTTTTTAATCCTCTAGGTTGAAGATCCAAATGATTTAGCAAATTTGGAAAACTAAAAATTAAGAAATAGTATGAAAAGGTTCATTACTCTCCGCTAAATAATATTTTTCATTCCTCTCCCTCTCTTCTCCTCCCCCTCTCTCTCCCCCCTCTCTCTCTCTCTCTCTCTCTCTCTCTCTCTCTCTCTCTCCTCTCTCTCTCTCTCTCTCTCTCTCCTCCTCTCTCTCTCTCTCTCTCTCTCTCTCTCCTCCCCCTCTCTCTCCTCTCCCTCTCTCCCTCTCCCTCTCTCCCTCTCCCTATTGTAATTATAAAAAGGCTTTCACAAATATTGTTAAATGTATTAAATATACAAATGTATAAAATTAGACAAATAAAATTCTATATTCTCATACATTTGTGTGTGTGGTGTGGTGTTTTTTTTTAATTTAATATATGGTTATAGGTCAGATTATATCTAAGGTCTGTATCTGACACTCACGTTACACTAAGAATACATACATTTTATTATTTCTATATCACACAAGAAAATAAACAAATCTCTCTCTCGTGAGTGGAGCTTTATTTTTTGGTGGAAATTTATTAGTCTTTGTTGTGCACCTGAGCACACTTTTTTATCACAGAAGTGTGTGGTGACAACTATAACTATAATTATTATTTTTTTTGTAGGCATAAGCTCAATGGGCTATTCAAGGGGTGCCCAACCGCTGGCACTCTGATGTGGCCCGCCATGTCTTGCTCTGAGATGTCGGGTCAGCATGCCCAGATCGCGGGTTCCCGACCCTCCATCTCCGAGCATCAGCGCAAAGAACGGAGCCGTTGCTAGAGGAAGCCAGCTGGCTCCTTCTCAGGTGGAGTAATACCAAATGTACTCCCGCCTATGACATGAAACATCGCTTCTGCTCTCTACAGCAGCAGCATGCTTCTGTTTTCTGTCACACTAACGCATGGAAACCTGCAATTTGGACACCAGTACCCAGCAGTAGGGATGAGCCGAACACCCCCCGGGTTCGGTTCGCACCAGAACTTTCGAACGGACCCCACGTTCGTTACCAACGTTAGAACCCCATTGAAGTCTATGGGACTCGAACGTTCGAAATGAAAAGTGCTAATTTTAACGGCTAATATGCAAGATACTGTCCTAAAAAGGGTTTGGGGACCTGGCTCCTGCCCCAGGGGACATGGGTCAATGCCTAAAATGTTTTTAAAAATGGCCGTTTTGGCGGGAGCACTGATTTTAATGACGATTAAAGTGAAAAATAAAGTGAAATATTCCTTTAAATATGGTGCCTGGGGGGTGTCTGTAGTATGCCTGTGAAGTGCCACGTGTTTCCCGTGTTTAGAACAGTCCCTGCACAAAATGACATTAAACGGAAATAACACCATTTAAAACTGCTTGCGGTTTTAATGTTATATCTGGTTCCTGCAATATGGTTGAAAATCATTCAGAAAAATGGCATGGGTAGCCCTCCCTGCCCATTACCAGCCTATTTGGGTCTTGTACGCATATTAAGGGGAACCCTGTACCCATATTAAAAAAAGGAAATGCGTGTGGCCCCCAGGCCCTATATACTCAGAACAGCAGTATACAGGCGGTGCAAACAAGACAGGGACTGTGTAGGTTTGTTGTGTTAAGTTGAATCTGTTTGTAATTTTCAACTGGTACATTTTTAAAGTGTAGCTCCAGTCAAAAAAAACTTTTTTAAGCTTTTTGGAAAACATAGGGAAGGGTTATCACCCCTGTAAAATTTGTTTTGTCGTCCATCTTTTTCCATCTCACTTGCTGTTGTCTCCTTGCGTTTGCAAGTAGGAGATATTTGTAAGTTGGATGTTTGAAAGTAGGGGCCTGCCGTATATGCTCTGCAGAAATGGCGGAACAAGGTGTTGGTTTTGCCACAACATTGTAAGCCCTCAAAGTGACTCTTGGTGGGCGCTGGAGCGCCCTGCTGTGAACGATTATATCAAGAATTGTAATTACATGCCATTGTTGAACAGTGGTAGAAAAATTGACCTTTGGTGGTTGTGGTGCTGGTGCCACAACACTATAAGTCCTCACCGTTACTCTGGGTGGGCACAGGAAGGGGCCCTCCTGTGAAATATTATATCAAGAATTGTAATTACATGTCCCTGTTAAACAGGGGCAGAAAAATGTGGCCTTAGGCACTGCTGCTGGTGCCACCACACTGCAACCTCTTCCATATACTCTAGTTTTTTTGCTGGAATTAGCCCTGCTGCAAAGCATTGCATCAAAAATTGTACTTAAACGCCCCTATTAAACAGGGGCAGAAAAATTGGGCCTTAGGCACTGGTGCTGGTGCCACCACACTGCAACCTCTTCCATATACTCTAGTTTTATTGCAGGAATTAGCCCTGCTGCAAAGCATTGCATCAAAAATTGTACTTAAACGCCCCTGTTAAACAGGGGCAGAAAAATTGGGCTGATGGCATCAACCAGAACCAGAAATGTTCTTCCAACATATCAGCGGAGGAGGAAGAGGATAGACAATCAACATAACAGGACAGTCACTCAGCATCAGCATAGGCAGTCTTGAAGGGATGTGGTATTTGAAAAAAAATTATTCGGTTGCTTCAGGTGCTTGGTAGCTGTGGGTGATCCAAGACTGATTCATCTTCATGACGGTCAGTCGATCAACTGATTCGGTGGACAGGCGCACCCTGTGATCGGTAACAAAGCCACCAGCAGCACTGAAGGTGCGTTCCGAAAGAACGCTGGATGCAGGACAGGCCAGTAGCTCAATTGCATACTGTGCAAGCTCTGGCCAGTGATCCATCCTCAAGACCCAGTAAGCCAGAGGATTTTCGGTGGGAAAGGTGTCCAAGTCTGACCTTGCCCCTAGGTATTCCTGCACCATGTAAATCAGACGCTGGCGATGGGTGCTGGAACCGATCATACCTTGGGGCTGCGGACTAAAAAATTGTCTGAAAGCATCAGTCAGGCGGCCACCTTCTCCACCGCTCCTTCTGACCGATGCCTCAGCAACACGTTGTCCAGGACCAGGAGTTTGTAACCTCCCAGTCTCTGGGAACGCGTTGCACAGACCTTTCTGCAAGGCCTCCCGGAGATGTCTCATCCTCTGCTCCCTCTGCGATGGCAAGATAAGGTCGGCAACCTTACCCTTGTACCGTGGATCAAGGAGAGTGGCCAGCCAGTAATGGTCCCTCTCCTTGATCCGAAGAATACGAGGATCCTTCCGCAGGCTTTGCAGGATCAGGGAGGCCATGCAGCGTAGTCTAGCTGAGGCATTCGGTCCGGAGTCCTCTGGGTCACTAAGGGCAACATGATCCACAGCTACCTCCTCCCAGCCACGTACAAGTCCACGTGTTTCTTGGGACTGTAAATCATCCCTACAAGACTGTTGCTGCTGCTGATGCTGAGTGCCAGCCTCCACCTCCATGCTGACACAATCATCCTCCTCCTCCTCTTCCTCCTCCTCATCCTCTTCCTGTGTGATGGGTGGCACAGCAGGAACACTGTCTGGATAAAGGGGGCCTTGAGAGGCAAGGAAGTCCTCCTCTTCCTGCCTCTGTTCTGCCTCAAGTGCCCTGTCCATTATTCCACGCAGCGTATGCTCCAAGAGGTGGACAAGAGGTACAGTGTCACTGATGCATGCACTGTCACTGCTCACCATCCTTGTGGCCTCCTCAAACGGTGACAGGACAGTGCATGCATCCCTGATCATGCCCCACTGGCGTGGTGAGAAAAAACCGAGCTCCCCTGACCCTGTCCTGGTGCCGTAGTCGCACAGGTACTCATTGATGGCCCTCTGCTGCGTGTGCAGCCGCTGCAGCATGGCCAATGTTGAGTTCCATCTGGTGGGCATGTCACATATAAGGCGGTTCTTGGGCAGGTTCAACTCCTTTTGGAGCTCAGCCAGCCGAGCACAGGCATTAAATGATCGGCGGAAATGCACACAGACTTTCCTGGCCTGCTTCAGGACATCCTGTAAGCCGGGGTACCTGCCCAAGAACCGCTGCACCACCAGGTTAAGGACGTGAGCTACACAGGGCACATGGGTCAGTTGTCCCTGTCGGAGGGCGGAGAGGAGGTTGGTGCCATTGTCGCAAACCACCATTCCTGGCTTAAGCTGGCGTGGCGTCAACCACCTCTCGGCCTGCCCCTGCAGAGCTGACAAAACATCCGCCCCAGTGTGGCTCCTGTCCCCCAAACAAACCAGCGCAAGCACGGCATGGCATCGTTTTGCCTGCGTACTTGCGTAGCCCCTGGAACGCCTAAGGAGCACCGCTGGTTCTGAGGACAGAGCACTGGAAGAGGCCATGGAGGAAGAAGAAGAGGAGGGGGTGGAGGAGAGAGGTGTGTCACAACCAATAGTAGCATTTTGGAGGCGTGGTGGCGGAACAACCTCCAACACTACTGCACCTTGTCCTGCATCCTTCCCAGCAGCCAGAAGAGTGACCCAATGGGCCGTAAAAGACAGGTAACGTCCCTGTCCATGCCTGCTGGACCATGAGTCAGCGGTAATATGCACCTTACCGCTGACCGCCCTGTCCAGCGAGGCAAGGACATTGCCTTCCACATGCCGGTAGAGAGCCGGAATCGCCTTCCGTGAGAAAAAGTGGCGTTTGGGGACCTGCCACTGAGGAACCGCACATTGTACAAACTCACGGAAGGGGGCCGAGTCTACCAACTGAAAAGGCAGCAGTTGAAGTGCTAGCAATTTAGCCAAGCTAGCATTCAACCGCTGGGCATGTGGATGGCTGGGAGTAAACTTCTTCCGCTGGTCCAGCAGCTGGGGCAGGGACATTTGCCTGCTATAATCGGACGTGGGTGTACCGCTAGCAGAGTTCCCGGAAACACTTGGCTGTGACACACCTAATTCTACACCTTCATTCCTCTCAGAGCAGGTTTCAGAGAGGACTGAAGGTCTAGTGGGGTTGGAGATGCCAGCTGATGAGGAGCAAGGAGAGGTCCGCTTTGTTCTTTGGTGTGGGTCTTTGAGGTACGCTTGCCAACGAGCTGCATGGCAGGTCAACATATGTCTGGTCAAGCATGTGGTGCCCAAGCGGCTGATGTTTTGGCCACGTGAGACACGCTTGAGACATATGTTGCAAATAGCAGCGGTGCGATCTGATGCACTCGTCTCAAAAAAGGCCCACACCAAAGAACTTTTAGAATAACGCGCAGAGGCAGCGCTCTGCACAGGCGGAGCTCTGCGGTGTGATTCAGTCGGTGTACTGCCCCTAAGCTGGCCCCCGGAGGGCATCCTGCCTCGTTGGACATGTGCCTCCTCCTCCTCCTCCTCCCTCCTTCCAGGCACCCACATGAAGTCAGTGCCCTCATCATCCCCTCCCTCTTCATCGCTGTAGCAAACCTGGCAGTATGCTGCAGCTTGTGGAACATGACTGCCAGATTGCTGTCCTTCTTGAGCATCCCCTCTCTCTGCGCTCACGCTACTGCCTTCCTCTAGCTGAGTGTCATCATCAGAGCCCACAAAACACTGGGCATCCTCCTGGAGCATGTACCCAACACTGTGCTCAAAGAGTTCAGGAGACTCCTCAGGAGGACGTGGTGGGTCTAGGGAAGGAGTCACTGATGATGACATTGAGAGGAGGAAAGACGATGCGTTGGCAGCTGCTTTGCTACTACCCTGAGACTGAGTGAGAGAGGATGAGGAGGATGAAGAGGGCTTGGTCATCCACTCTACCAAGTCGTTGGCATGTTGCGGTTCAACATGTCCAGCTGCCGAAAAGAAGGACAAGCATGTCCCATGGCCACGTGCTGATGACAATGCACCGCGTCCACGACCAGCACTGTTGTCTCTAGACACAGAGCCTGCTTGCCCTCTTTTATCGGCTCGCGCCTGTCTGCCTCTCCTTGCTGGCCTTCCAGACATGGTAATGGCCTGAAGGGAGTTGGGTAAAACAGCAGTTGGGTAGTTTATATTGTGCTGGAGGCACACAACACCCACTAACTCCTGCAGATGCCTTTTTTATAGAACACCAGAGATAAAGGGGTATATACAGATGTATACTGTGCTGTTCTGGAGGCACACACAACTTCCAATAACTCCTGCAGATGGCAAGTGGGCTCAAATAGAGAACAGCTATGTAGGTGGATATAGCGGTATGTACTGGGTACAGAGCACACAGACAGCACGCACTATCTCCTAACACTACTTACTGCAAGCTCTATTATTAAAGATAGATCACTAGCTATATAGGTGAGGTGAATATAGCGGTGTACACTGCGGTCAGGGCACGCAGACAATAACCAGAGAACACCAGAGATAAAGGGGTATATACAGATGTATACTGTGCTGTGCTGGAGGCACACACAACTTCCAATAACTCCTGCAGATGGCAATTGGGCTCAAATAGAGAACAGCTATGTAGGTGGATATAGCGGTATGTACTGGGTACAGAGCACACAGACAGCACGCACTATCTCCTAACACTACTGACTGCAAGCTCTATTATTAAAGATAGATCACTAGCTATATAGGTGAGGTGAATATAGCGGTGTATACTGCGGTCAGGGCACGCAGACAATAACCACTACACAACAGCAAGATAGAAAATCGGCCGAAAACGATCGGTGTGTACTGTGTTGAAGGTACACAGAACACCCACTGCTTCAGACGCCAACACACTACACGAGGCCGCCGCAATGGCGGCCTTATATAGTGTGGGGCGTGCACTACACAGCCTGAGCTATGATTGGCCACAGGCATCCTGCCTGTGGCCAATCATGGCTCTCCTCGCTGCTGGCGCTGCGATTGGGCAAGCATGCGGGGTCACAGTGCATGCTTGGCCAATCATGAGCCAGCAATGCACTGCGCCATCGCAGTGCATTGTGGGCCGTGAGCGCCACGCGAATTTGACGCGAACAGACCAAAGTGTTCGGATTTTGCCGAACGGACGAACAGCCAATGTTCGAGTCGAACGTACGTTCGACTCGAACACGAAGCTCATCCCTACCCAGCAGCATTACCAGCATTACCAGTACCAAACAGCAGTAACCGCCACCAGTACCAGCCAGCAGTACAAGTACCAGCCGGTGGTATCAGCAGGCAGTGCCCAGCAGCAGTAACGCCTGATTCACACCTATGCATTTTTTGTGCTTTTTGTAAATTTGCACCACATCCATTTAACATTGGATTGAAATGGAACACGTTCTGTAGAGCAAATCTGCAAAAAGCACTACAAATGCCATAGGTGTGATCAGACCTAACAGCCAGCAGGACCAGCACCTGTCCGAAGTACCAGCCCTTTAGGACAGCCAGCAGCAGCCACCAGTTATAACCACATGGGGGACAGCCACAACCAGCTGCAGGAATCCTGAGGAAGAAGTGAAGATCAAGGTCAGTTGAGATGTAAGAAAACCGCAATGCGTCCGTGTGAAAGCAGCCTTAGGCCCCTTTCACACGATTGGTCCGATCGGGTCTACCTGTCTGTTTTCATGAGGACCCAATCTGACCCTCCATTCACCTCTATAGAACGGCATATGTAAACGGACTTGTATCTGCTTACACAAGCCTTTCTGCAATCCAAACTCCTTAAAAAAAAAAAAATTGCCACCTCCGAGAATGTGAGTGGGCAGGCAGGTGTCGCCGAGGGTGAGAGTCGGCGGGCTGGCTCTGTTGAGAGACAGTGGGTGGCTTGGCTCGGATAACTGACAGTATGTGAGCGACTGCTGGCCAATCAGGGAGCCGGCGGGCGGGCGGGGGAGAAGAGAGATGATATCTCTCACCGCCAGGCGCCCGCCCTGCGTCCCTGCAGTTCCGCCCTCACTGTGCAGTGTGCAGGCAGCCGCGGCAGCAGAGAGATTATTTCATCTCTCTGCTGCTTGACTGGTAATCTGCTGCCTGGGACATGGCAAGTGACAATCCACATTGTGTGGCATGGGACGTGGCAAGTTACAAACTGCATCTGGTGAAAGGTGACGTGGCAAGTGACAATCTGCAACGTGTGGCATGGGACGTGGTGAGTGACAATCTGCATCTGGTGGTGTGACAAGTGACAATCTGCATCTGGTGACAGGCGACGTGGCAAGTGACAATCTGCAACGTGTGGCATGGGACATGGTGAGTGACAATCTGCATCTGGTGGTGTGACAAGTGACAATCTGCATCTGGTGACAGGCGACGTGGCAAGTGACAATCCGCAACGTGTGGCAGGTGACAGCAGCAGGTGACACGCTCAGGGCTCCCACTGATTCTACATTATGGTGAGTTGAACCATTAAATTTTTTATAACAATGTAATAATAGTAATGTGCTTCAATCATCCTGACACCATAACAACCATGGCGCCGTGATGATTGAATTGCTAACACCAGCAATTTCCCTGATAAATTTACCCCCAAAAAAAAAATTTTCTGGCAGTGCCCCTCCCGAGACTAGGCTCTGGATCCGCCCCTGCTGTAGACAATACCGTTTTGATTTATGATCCAGGTGCTCTTATATTACAATTGTCCACATTTTTATGGAGTTTACATTTTTATTTTTTTTATTTTTATACTTCTTTTAATATTTATTGACTATCATCAAGAAGAAATCGGTTTGAAGACATGCATTGGTGTTCATTTATGGTTGGTGGATATCTCTATTATTAAAACCATTGATAGAACATTCTAACATTTTTTTTTTTGTGCTTTTATAGCGATTTAAAATTGGGACAATGACAATACTAACCTAATCGTATTAGATTAGGTTTTATTTTTTTATTTTTTGTAATTATATTAATGTTTTATTTAAACTAGGATATCCATTTCTGGTTTGTGGTATCTAACAACCTTGTAAGTATAAAATCAAACATGAAAAAAGGTATAAATATTCTCATTCAGTTTACTATTTTTATTTTTTTTTCATAACATTTTTAACATAATGTAAAAAAAATTATATAAAATAATTTAAATTGAATGTTACTCTAAGGCCAGTTCTGAGGCTTCATAAGCATTAGAATACATGAATTCGACATGAATCGTTGTGATCTTTAACAAAGCGTTTCGTACTGCATTAACAGCACAAGATGGGATGACTCTCCGGTTTCCCTTTCCCAAGTAGCCATAGATCCATGCAATAAACGTTCTATAAGCTGTCTTCCGCAATCGTCTTAAAAATAAATAAATAAAAATTATTACAGTTGCATAACAAATAATTCACTATATATTGGAACTTTTAATTTGTTAAATCGTAGGTCTGCCTACCTTTTTCAGAAATCTAAAAGCCAGCAGCTACACAGACTACAGCTGTAGATTTTTAATATTAGGACACTTACCTGTCCTGGAGTCTAGGAATGTCGCCACACCAGCTTATTATTATTTTTTTTTTATACACACAGATCACTGTTTTTTTTTTTTTTTGGGCTTTTTTTTATAGATTATCAGTAATATTGGATATTGCATTGGAATGCATTTTCTGCACTTACACCATTTCCTATTCCCAAGACGTTCTGTTTCACCTTCCTCTTTAGTTTGTTGATTGCAGCATGAAAATCTTTTGTAATGGATTACATGGAAATGCTGGATCGTTTTCTGGCTCTGGATATTGTGACCATAGTTCCTCAAGCAACATTTGTCTCTGTAGCATAAACCAAAAAATATTTTCTTTACCTATTTATCCTTTATAGGTTAATAAATAAAATTAATTTTATTACGAATTTTGATTTAATATTTATTCTTGTTTGGCAAAAATGTATTTAAAGAAAGATGTTGTTTATTTTTATTTAAATAAATAATGTTTGATAGTAATTCATCATGGTTCTTTTTTTATTTAATTTTATAATTACACTTCATGATACCTCAAGCTATTTCTAATAATGCTTACACTCTATGTAGTTTCTAACAGAGGGGTTTTCAACTTCAATCTGAGGCAGTATTGCACCCTGCTTTAATAAAAAAAATGTTTACATTAAAAGATATTTTCTACTTATCAAGAGCATTGTCAATTTTAAAATTCTTTATGGACACACACACACACACACACTTAGAGATTGCACTTGTAATGCCTACAGGAATGCCTTCAAGAAATAACCCCCCCCCCCCCCTATCCAATGTCCTCTTCCTATATTCTCACCTACCCCATCCCTTAGATACCTACGCCAATAAAATGAGGGATTTTTAAATCAAACAACGAATTAACTGTCTTGCTTCCTTGACCACACTTCACAGTCAACATTGGTACAAGAAATGGTCTGTCCAATAGGTTTGTCTCCCCCTTCCTCCTTTACATGCAACATTTCCATTGTCAAAGCGCAACACGGTTCAAGCATGCGCATTGGGAAACTAGCTGTGAAGTTGCAAGGCTCCAATTGGAGTTATAGCTACACTTATCTGCCTTCCCACAACTGTTTTTGACAGGTACATATTTCCACTTCCATCTGACATAGGCGAGGTTTGGTACGTCAAACGTTGGAACCTCCCTCCTTTGCCCCCATGACATTTGGAGAGTGCATCATGATTTGCGTATGCACATTAGGGATATAACCATGAATCCCAATGGATTCAATGCCAGTTTCTCATACTGGTCATGGTGGCGGCAGCTACCAACAGCTGATCTGAAAAGACATTGCAGCCTCACTGGACAGGTAAGTGTCCATAGATTAAAAGTCACCAGCTACTGTATTTGTAGCTGTGGATTTTACATTTATTTTTTGGCACACACTGAAAAAAACATTAAAAGAGAATTGTGGTGTTTTTTTTTTTGTTTTTTTTTAAACGTTATACTTACCAAGGTGGATGCAGCATGTGACCAATGCTGCATGTGTCCACCGGCACCTTGCACTGAGAATAGAGCGATCAAACATCGCCAAGGGGGATCCGTGAGAACCGAGCCAATCGGAGAGCTGCTGCCTGTCACTCAGCGGCTCTCCACTGAGATGGCTCGCAGTCCAAGCACCTGGTGCATCCAAACTTCCAGAGTCGGGATGACACGGTGCCTGGACTGATCTGTGTGATGTCAGCAGAGAGCGGACGTCAGACCAGCTGAAAACGGGAGAAGCCCAGCCAAACGAGCTCATGCATGGCTACAATACGAAGTACAGACATGTAACTTTTACATTATAAACATTGTAAGTTTGTTTTTGAAATCTAAAAAGTTACTTACCATTATTTTTTATCAGTAAGATCTGTTAGATGTAAGAATAAAAAAAAAATTATTAGATCACAAAAAATTATAAATTGGGTTAAATGAGAAATAACTAAAATTATATTTTGTATAGTTAGTAAAGAAAAAATGTATATATGTACACACATACAGTGGTGTGAAAAAGTGTTTGCCCCCTTCCTCATTTCCTGTTCCTTTGCATGTTTGTCACACTTAAGTGTTTCGGAACATCAAACCAATTTAAACAATAGTCAAGGACAACACAAGTAAACACAAAATGCAATTTGTAAATGAAGGTGTTTATTATTAAAGGTGAAAAAAAATCCAAACCATCATGGCCCTGTGTGAAAAAGTGATTGCCCCCCTTGTTAAAACATACTATAACTGTGGTTGTCCACACCCGAGTTCAATTTCTCTAGCCACACCCAGGCCTGATTATTGCCACACCTGTTCACAATCAAGGCATCACTTAAATAGGAGCTGCTTGACACAGTAAGGTCCACCAGAAGATCCTTAAAAGCTACACATGCCGAGACCCAAAGAAATTCAGAAACAATTGAGAAAGAAAGTAATTGAGATCTATCAGTCTGGAAAGGGTTATAAAGCCATTTCCAAAGCTTTGGGAATCCAGCGAACCACAGTGAGAGCCATTATCCACAAATGGCAAAGACATGGAACAGTGGTGAACCTTCCCAGGAGTGGCCGGCCGCCCAAAATTACCCCAAGAGCGCAGCGACGACTCATCCAAGAGGTCACAAAAGACCCCACAACAACGTCCAAGGAACTGCAGGCCTCACTTGCCTCAGTTAAGGTCAGCGTTCATGCCTCCACCATCAGGAAAAGACTGGGCAAAAATGGCCTGCATGGCAGAGTTCCAAGGAGAAAACCACTGCTGAGCAAAAAGAACATCAAAGCTCATCTCAATTTCTCCACAACACATCTTGATGATCCCCAAGACTTTTGGGACAACATTCTCTGGACCGATGAGACAAAAGTGGAACTCTTTGGAAGGTGTGTGTCCAAGTATATCTGGCGTAGAAGGAACACTGCATTTCATAAAAAGAACATTATACCAACAGTAAAATATGGTGGTGGTAGTGTGATGGTCTGGGGCTGTTTTGCTGCTTCAGGACCTGGAAGACTTGCCGTGATAAAAGGAACTATGAATTCTGCTGTCTACCAAGAGATCCTGAAGGAGAATGTCCGACCATCTGTTTGTGTACTCAAGCTGAAACAAACTTGGGTTCTGCAGCAGGACAATGATCCTAAACACACCAGCAAGTCCACCACCGAATGGCTGAAGAAAAACAAAATGAAGACTTTGGAGTGGCCTAGCCAAAGTCCTGACCTGAATCCTATTGAGATGTTGTGGTATGACCTTAAAAAGGCCGTTCATGCTCGAAAACCCTCTAATGTAACTGAATTAGGACAATTCTGCAAAGATGAGTGGGCCAAAATTCCTCCAGGACGCTGTAAAAGCCTCATTGCACGTTATCGCAAACGCTTGGTTGCAGTTGTTGCTGCTAAGGGTGGCCCAACCAGTTATTAGGTTTAGGGGGCAATCACTTTTTCACACAGGGCCATGATGGTTTGGATTTTTTTTCACCTTTAATAATAAACATCTTCATTTACAAATTGCATTTTGTGTTTACTTGTGTTGTCCTTGACTATTGTTTAAATTGGTTTGATGTTCCGAAACACTTAAGTGTGACAAACATGCAAAGGAACTGTAATATGTATAGTAACGCACATATAATGAAACAAAAAGTGTTTGTGTATAGGTATAAACACATACATACTGGACACTTTATTATGTACAGCTTTCACAGCACCGTTTTGAGTGTAGAACTGGAAGGAGCCATCAGAAGATGGGGACACTGCAGCTATAAAGGGATGGACATGGTCAGCAACAATACTCAGGTAGGCCGTGGTGTTTAAATAATACTCAATTGGTACTAAGGGGTCCAAAGTGTGGCAAGGAAAATATACCCCCCACCATTACACCCAGGGCCGGTGCTAACACTAGGCGGAGTAGGCAGACGCTTAGGGCGCACTACCCCCCAGGGCGCAGCCACGGCCTCTGTATGCCTCCAATCCCCCAATGTCTTCACAGAGTAAAAGCTCACAGCAGTGTGTGTGTGTGTGTGTGGGGAGGAGGGGCGGGGCTCGGTGGAGATCAGAGCATCGAGAGGTGCAGCATCTGTTAGCCGACACCAGAGCAACACCGCCCAGTGCTGAGGAGAGCCCCGGATGTAATGGTCGATGAAGCAGAGGTAAGGAGGAGGGAGGATCACTATCTACAGTGAGCTGTGGGGGGGGGGAGTAGTGCAGGAAATAAGAAGTCAGCTAGGTAGGTCAGTATGTGTGTGTGTGTGTGTTTGTAATGGTCAGGTAGGTCAGTGTATGTGTGTGTGTCAGGTAGGCGGGTCAGTGTATGTGTAATGGTCAGGTAGCTCAATGTGTGGGTCAGTGTGTGTAATGGTCAAGTAGGTAGGTCAGTGTATGTGTCAGGTAGGTAGGTCAGTGTGTGTGTGTAATGGTCAGGTAGGTCAGTGTATGTGTCAGGTAGGTGGGTCAGTGTGTGTGTGTAATGGTCAGGTAGGTCAATGTATGTGTCAGGTTGGTGGGTCAGTGTGTGTAATGGTCGAGTAGGTAGATCAGTGCGTGTGTGTGTAATGGTCAGGTAGGTCAGTGTATGTGTCAGGTAGGTAGGTCAGTGTGTGTAATGGTCAGGTAGGTCAGTGTATGTGTGTGTCAGGTAAGTGGGTCAGTGTATGTGTAATGGTCAGGTAGGTCAATGTATGTGTCAGGTTGGTGGGTCAGTGTGTGTAATGGTCAAGTAGGTAGGTCAGTGCGTGTGTGTGTAATGGTCAGGTAGGTCAGTGTATGTGTCAGGTAGGTAGGTCAGTGTGTGTGTAATGGTCAGGTAGATCAGTGTATGTGTCAGGTAAGTGGGTCAGTGTGTATGTGTAATGGTCAGGTAGGTGGGTCAGCGTATGTGTCTGGTAGGTGGGTCAGTGTGTGTGTGTAATGGTCAGGTAGGTCAGTGTATGTGTCAGGTAGGTGGGTCAGTGTGTGTGTGTAATGGTCGGGCGGGTCACATATTGCAAAGGCAATGGAGCCATGGGCAGAGCCAATGGGGGGGGGGGGGGGGCAGCAAAATGAGGTTTCGCCTAGGGTGTCAAAAATTCTTGCACCAGACCTGATTACACCCCCACCACCAACCTGAACCGGTGATACAAGGCAGGATGGATTGATTCATGCTTTCACTTTTTTTTTTTTTAATGCAAATTTAAAACCCTACCATCTGAATGTTACAACAGAAAATGAGACTCATCGGACCAGTCAACATTTTTTTCAATCTTCTATTGACCAAATTTGGTGAATCTGTGACAATTGTAGCCTCAATATCATCATGTACTTAGATGACTGGAGTGGCACCCAGTGTGGTTTTCTGCTGCTGTAGCCCATCTACTTGAAGTTTCAATGTGTTGAGCATAAAGAGATGGTATTCTGCATACCTTGGTTGTAAATAGTGGTTATTTGAGTAAATGTTGCCTTTCTAAAATCTGTACCATTAAAAACTCTGAACTCACATATGAAGTAGGGATTTTAACCACTTCCCACCCGGCCACTGCATATAAACGGCAGGGTGGGAGCTCTCTACTCCTGACAGGACGTTAGTGAACGTCATGTCAAAGAAGCGGGATCGCGCGGGCGCGCTCCCGCGCAGCTGCGCGATCCCGGTGCGCGCGTGTCCCCCGCACACGCCGCATCTCGGATCGGCAGGAGAGCAATGTCATTTGCCCTCCTGATCCGCACGATGGCTGTGTCTAATCACAGCCATCGTAAGGTAAACAAAGGGGGATGGGCGGCAGATAACCGGTGATCGCGCCGCCACGTGCCCGCGCAGCGGCGCGATCCCGATCTGCCTGAGACCCCCGGAGACCGGAGAGAAAAATACAACAGGAGGGCCATGTGATTGGCCCTCCTGATCACATGACGACTGTGTCCAATCACAGTCGTCATGTAATGTAAATAGAGAGCAGTTGTAACTGCTCTCATCTCTTCCTCTCCTCACACAGAACCTGTCAGTGAGGAGAGGAAGAGAAATCTTTGCTTCAGCCGGGAAGATCAGTGAGTTTTCTAGCTGTTTGTCTGCTGTTTACCCACTGATCTCCCAGCTAGTGTCCCCCAAAACACAGTGTCCCCCAAAACACAGTGTCCCCAAAAACACAGGGTCCCCAAAAACACACAGTGTCCCCAAAAACACAGTGTCCCCAAAAACACCTGGCACATCGGCCCGCCATCTGACACATCAGCCACCCGCCATCACCAGGCGCATCTGACCCGCCATCACCAGGCGCATCTGACCCGCCATCACCAGGCGCATCTGACCCGCCATCACCAGGCGCATCTGCCCCGCCATCACCAGGCGCATCTGACCCGCCATCACCAGGCGCATCTGCCCGCCATCACCAGGGGCATCTGCCCGCCATCACCAGGCGCATCTGCCCCGCCATCACCAGGCGCATCTGCCCCGCCATCACCAGGCGCATCTGACCCGCCATCACCAGGCGCATCTGACCCGCCATTACCAGGCGCATCTGCCCCGCCATCACCAGGCGCATCTGCCCGCCATCACCAGGCGCATCTGCCCGCCATCACCAGGCGCATCTGCCCGCCATCACCAGGCGCATCTGCCCGCCATCACCAGGCGCATCTGCCCGCCATCACCAGGCGCATCTGACCCGCCATCACCAGGCGCATCTGACCCGCCATCACCAGGCGCATCTGCCCCGCCATCACCAGGCGCATCTGCCCCGCCATCACCAGGCGCATCTGCCGCCCGCCATCACCAGGCGCATCTGCCCGCCATCACCAGGCGCATCTGACGTCCGCCATCACCAGGCGCATCTGACGCCCGCCATCATCAGGCCCATCTGACGCCCGCCATCATCAGGCCCATCTGACGCCCGCCATCATCAGGCCCATCTGACGCCCGCCATCATCAGGCCCATCTGACGCCCGCCATCATCAGGCTCATCTGACGCCCGCCATCATCAGGCCCATCTGACGCCCGCCATCATCAGGCCCATCTGACGCCCGCCATCATCAGGCCCATCTGACGCCCGCCATCAGGCCCATCTGACGCCCGCCATCAGGCACATCTGACGCCCGCCATCTGACATCTTCCGCCCGCCATCTGACAGTCAACATGACTAAAAGGTCGTACAGCGCAGAGGAGGCTTTCCAGATGCTCCAGAGTATGTCGGACGAGAGTAGCGGGGAACTCTCTCCGTCAGACTCGGATAGCGATTATGAGCCAGTGGAAAGCAGTGGCTCCGAGATGGAAACCGAGGAAGATAGAATCCTAACAAGGAGAAACAGGAGAAATGAGCAGGCGCAGACATCAAACAGCAGCGCACCACTCCAGGATGATATGCAGGCATCCACCAGCAGCGCAGCACTCCGGGATAGGCAGGCATCCACCAGCAGTTCTGCAACCTTCCTTGAAGATAGGAACGGAGCATCCCATCAACGAGGCAGTGCCCATACTAGCCTTCCAGATGTTCTGCTGTATCCAACATGGCTGCCCGATACGTCAGTAGAACCTGTTATTCCCCTTTTTACATCCCAGCCAGGCCCTCAGATACAGATGGAAAATGTAACCCCACTTTATTATTTTCATTTATTTTTTACCAATGATCTCCTAACTGACATTGTGGAGCAATGTAATCTATATGCCAGCCAACATATAGCCAACAATCCCAGTTCCTCCTATGCCCGTCCTTTTTTTTGGAAACCCCTCACCGTGGAAGAATTTAAAATTTTCCTTGGCCTAACCCTCAACATGGGGCTAACAAAAAAAAATGAAGTCCATTCCTACTGGTCTACCCAACCTATCCACCACATGCCGGTCTATTCATCAATTATGTCCAGAAACCGTTATGAGATGATCATGAGATTTTTACATTTCAATAACAATGCCCAATGCCTCCCTCGAAATCATCCCAGTTATGATAAATTATTCAAAATTCGGCCCCTAATCAATTTTTTTTCCGCCAGTTTCAAACAGATGTTTACCCCTGATAAAAATATTTGTGTGGATGAATCCCTATTACACTTCACTGGGCGACTTGGAATACAACAATACATGCCCAGTAAAAGAGCCAGACGTGGGGTAAAATTTTATAAGGCGTGTGACAGGGCCACGGGTTACACATATGACTTCATAATTTATGAGGGAAAAGACAGACAGCTAAACCCCCCTGGATGCCCTACCTACATGGGAACAAGTGGCAAAATTGTCTGGCAGCTGATCCAACCATTGCTTGGGAAAGGTTACCACCTATATGTAGACAATTTCTACACAAGTCTCCCACTTTTCCGCCATCTATACCTAAAGCAGACTGTGGCCTGTGGGACAGCACGGACCAACCGCAAAGGTTTCCCACAGGTGTTGGTCACCAAGAAATTAAAACAGGGTGAAATGGCCAGTATGCGGACTGACGAGGTACTAGCGGTGAAGTGGAGAGATAAAAAAAGAGATGTCTACATCCTTTCCACAATACACAATGACACCTTGGTGGAACTGCAAAGAAGAAAAGGCCCCATCCAGAAGCCAAAATGTATCCACGAGTATAACTTATACATGGGGGGGGTGGATATGAATGACCAGATGATGCAGCCCTACTTGGCCACCAGGAGATCACTGTTTTGGTACAAGAAAGTCGCCGTTTATTTGATGCAATTGGCCATGTTCAATTCTTATATTATTTTTTCTAAGAGCACCCAAAGTTCCCTGACCTATCTAAGATTCCAAGAAGATGTCATCACAGCCCTTGTCTATCCCCATGGCCAACCCACTCAACTAATTCGCTCTGATGCAGTAGCCAGACTCCATGAAAGGCACTTTCCCGACATCCTCCCTCCTACCCAAACAGGTCGCAAACCCCAAAAAAGATGCCGTGTGTGTACAAGTAGAGGAATTCGCCGTGACACCCGATACTACTGTCCAGACTGTCCCTCCCAGCCAGGCCTCTGCATTGGAACTTGCTATCGAAGCTATCATACTTCAGTAAACTATTAGTAAAGTGAAGATGATTTCTTTCCAGTATCCACTTTCTGCCATTTCTGTGTATGACCCGGACTGTTAAATGACTATGCCTCTGCCAAACATATTTCTGCCTTCAACGTGAATTGACCTCGGCCTGTTAAATGACCATGCTTTTTGCCTGCCTCCTGAACTGATCATTTGCCCTGCCACTGTACAGCACAGGGGTCTCACATGTGAGGGGCTCCAGAAAAAGTTTTCCGAGTGGAGAAAACCGTTTTCTCGGATTAGGGTCTGGAGACTCGGAGGCTTCGTAGAGATTTGGGTGGGAAGAAGCCTCTACCCCTGTCCTCGGGTCTTACCTGACCAAGGCCCAATGTACAAAGTGCCGCCTGCTGCCATCTGAACTGGCCCTGCCTTTGCCTGCCACCTAAACTGGCCATGCCTGTGCCTGCCACCTGAACTGGACATGCCTATGCCTGAACTGCCTGCTAAACCTTGGACTGTACTGAACCATGTTCATAATTTTCCATATCTGTCTGCTGCCTGGACAATTCCTGGACATTTCCTTTGGCTGTCTAGAAAATGCTTTGACTGCTCTGGAACGGTGTCCCTGTCTGCTAAAACCACAGGTGAGCCTTTTTTTTACCCTTTGCTCAGCAGAATGTATTTTGGTGTGTAATTCTTGGTGTGTACATGCTATATGTTAGAAGCCTGAAGGTGGTACTTGTATGTTGGGCTTCTGTATGCGGCCAGGCTGTGGAAAAGTCTGACACATGGGGTATCGCCATACTCAGGACGAGTAGCAGAATGTATTTTGGGGTGTCATTTTGGCTATGTACATGTTATGTGTTAGAAAGATCTTCTAAATTGACAACTTTGTGAAAAAAAAATAGGTTTTTATTTTCTTTCCACATTTTCCAAAAACTTGTGGAAAGAAATTATATGTTCAAAAGACTCATTATGCCTCACAGAATATACATTGGGTTGTTTTCTTTCCAAAATGGGGTCACTTTGTGGGTAATTCCATTGTCCTGGTGCTCCAGGGCCTTCAAAAATGTAATAGGTACTCAGGAAATGAAATGTGTAATTTATGCCTTTAGAACGCCTGATGGTGCTATATGGATGTTGGGCCTCTGTATGTTGCTAGGCTGTGGAAAAGTCTGACACATGGGGTATCGCCATACTCAGGACGAGTAGCAGAATGTATTTTGGGGTGTCATTTTGGCTATGTACATGTTATGTGTTAGAAAGATCTTCTAAATTGACAACTTTGTGAAAAAAAAATAGGTTTTTATTTTCTTTCCACATTTTCCAAAAAATTGTGGAAAGAAATTACATGTTCAAAAGACTCATTATGCCTCATAGAATATACATTAGGTTGTTTTCTTTCCAAAATGGGGTCACTTTGTGGGTAATTCCATTGTCCTGGTGCTCCAGGGCCTTCAAAAATGTAATAGGTACTCAGGAAATGAAATGTGTAATTTATGCCTTTAGAACGCCTGATGGTGCTATATGGATGTTGGGCCTCTGTATGTTGCTAGGCTGTGGAAAAGTCTGACACATGGGGTATCGCCATACTCAGGACGAGTAGCAGAATGAATTTTGGGGTGTCATTTTGGCTATGTACATGTTATGTGTTAGAAAGATCTTCTAAATTGACAACTTTGTGAAAAAAAAATAGGTTTTCATTTTCTTTCCACGTTTTCCAAAAACTTGTGGAAAGAAATTATATGTTCAAAAGACTCATTATGCCTCACAGAATATACATTGGGTTGTTTTCTTTCCAAAATGGGGTCACTTTGTGGGTAATTCCATTGTCCTGGTGCTCCAGGGCCTTCAAAAATGTAATAGGTACTCAGGAAATGAAATGTGTTTCATGTGTTGAAATGTGTTAATTTATGCCTTTAGAACGCCTGATGGTGCTACATGGATGTTGGGCCTCTGTATGTGGCCAGGCTGTGGAAAAGTCTGACACATGGGGTATCTCCATACTCAGGACGAATAGCAGAATGTATTTTGGGGTGTAATTGCAATTATGCCTGCACCATGTGTGAGAAATAACTTGTAAATATGATAATTTCGTGAAAAAAAAAATATATATATATATTTCTTAATTTTCCAAAGCATTGTGGGGAAAAAATTGCAACTTCAAAAAATTCACTACGCCTCTTACCAATTACCGCAGACTGTCTTCTTTCCAAAAAGGGGTCATTTGGGGGGTTATTGTACTGTCCTGACATTTTAGGGCCTCAAGAACTGAGATAGGCCATCAGTGCATTAGGATTGATACATTTTCAATTATGCATAGCATGGCTTGTAGGCTCTATAACTTTCACACAAACCAATGATCATACACTTATCAGGATTTTTTTTACCAAAGACATGTAGTAGAATACATTTTGGCCTAAATTTTCGCCAAAATTAGATTTTTTTGGTTTCTTTTAAAAGAGAAAGTAGAAAATTTTGTTTTTTTTTCAAAAAAATCGCTCTTTTTTCGCTTATATTACAAAAAATAATAAATGAAGTGGTGAATAAATACCACCAAAAGAAAGCTCTATTTGTGTGAACAAAATGATAAAAAATTCATTTGGTTACAGTGTAGCATGACTGAGTAATTGTCATTCAAAGTAAGAGAGCACTGAAAGCTGAAAATTGGTCTGGGAAGGAAGGGGGTTTAAGTGTCCTGTATTGAGGTGGTTAACACACACATAACAAATGGTCCATAATGGAGACACACGCACCACACCCCCATATCCATGCCCCTATATCTACATGAAGGTTGATGGATGCATGGATTACAACGTGGGGTTGTTTATTTTTGTAAGCATTTTGTAAGCCCAAAGGCTCTAATAGGCTTCAAGAAAGGGTGACCATGGCGCAGAGAGCACGGTGCTCAAAGCCCACCCACTTGTGTGACATTAGCAAATTTAAACTCGTTATTGTGACACTAATTTCCTCTTGGTCAATCATGGGAAAAGGGTCCTGAGACACAACTGGGTGGGAGTCCTACCTAAGACCCGATTGGCCGTGATAATAAGCAAACGCCAGGACTCGGGAGAGATGCAGGGGTAAGCCACCGTAGCCATGACATGGATGGGGTAAGTGCGGGACTGGTAGGCAGCAATGGGTGAGCAAAGTGGCGATCGAACAATGCATATATTAATTTTGTTGCTGCGATTATTATTTTTTTAATGAAAAGCTGTACAGAAAAAAGTAGCCGCTGGGTGTAGATATACATATACACACACATATATATATATATATATATATATATATATAGAGAGAGAGAGAGAGAGAGAGAGAGAGAGAGAGAGAGAGAGAGAGAGAGAGAGAGAAACACACACATATATAACGAGATACATATATAAGATACATGTATAACAAGAGATATAGATATACCTATATAGATATATACATGCACACACATAACAAGATATACACTATATATATATATATATATATATATATATATATATATATATAAAACAAGATATATATCTCTTGTTATGTAGATATATCTGCACAGAAGCAAATGATTTAGTTTACAATTAGTATATTTTTATAAGGGGCGGCAACTTCCTCTGGCACTGCCGTTGCTATGGAAACCTGACCTGAAACCTATTTCACTGCTTGTGCAGCACTGAGCATGTGCGAGATTTGCAAGGCTGAGATCCAGGAAGAAATACGGTCTGGCTTCAGATGCCCACACCTAAGATGGCCACGGTCTGCTGCAAGTTTATAAAGTTACAAAATGCTGTAATAACCTAACAAAACGGACCTTTGTTTACAGACTAACTTTACTAGAATGCTTTAAGCTTGTGTATGATAAGTGTATGATAGGTTATTTTTATTTAAAAAGTCACATTTTGGCTGGACAACCACTTTAACTTCTATAGCTGTGAAGATACTGGAGCGTTTAATAAAAGACCACATCGACGAGTTCTTGCTGAACAAAAACACTTTAAGCAACAGACAACATGGATTCATGAAAGACAGAAGTTGTCAGACAAATCTGATTTCTTTCTATGAGGAGGTAAGTAAAACCTTGGACAGAGGGGTGGCGGTGGACGTGGTATACTTGGATTTTGCAAAAGCTCTCAATACAGTTCCCTACACACGGCTCATGTGTAAGGTAAAGTCTACAGGTTTGGAAATATCAGTTTGTAAATGGATAGAAAATTGGCTAAAAGACAGAATTCAGAGAGTCGTGGTTAATGATTCTTACTAGGGATGAGCTTCGTGTTCGACTCGAACATCGGCTGTTCGTCCGTTCGGCGAAGTCCGAACATTTTGGTCCGTTCGCGCCAAATTCGCGTGGCGCTAACGGCCCACAATGCACTGCGATGGCGCAGTGCATTGCTGGCTCATGATTGGCCAAGCATGCACTGTGACCCCGCATGCTTGGCCAATCGCAGCGCCAGCAGCGAGGAGAGCCATGATTGGCCACAGGCAGGATGCCTGTGGCCAATCATAGCTCAGGCTGTGTAGTGCACGCCCCACACTATATAAGGCCGCCAGCACGGCGGCCTTGTGTAGTGTGTTGGCGTCTGAAGCAGTGGGTGTTCTGTGTACCTTCAACACAGTACACACCGATCGTTTTCGGACGATTTTCGATCTTGCTGTTGTGTAGTGGTTGTTGTCTGCGTGCCCTGACCGCAGTATACACCGCTATATTCACCTCACCTATATAGCTAGTGATCTATCTTTTATAATAGAGCTTGCAGTCAGTAGTGTTAGGAGCTTGTGCGTGCTGTCTGCGTGCTCTGTACCCAGTACATACCGCTATATCCACCTACATAGCTGTTCTCTATTTGAGCCCACTTGCTATCTGCAGGAGTTATTGGAAGTTGTGTGTGCCTCCAGCACAGCACAGTATACATCTGTATATACCCCTTTATCTCTGGTGTTCTATAATAAAGGCATCTGCAGGAGTTAGTGGGTGTTGTGTGCCTCTAGCACAATATACACTACCCAACTGCTTTTTTACCAAACTCCCTTCAGGCCATTACCATGTCTAGAAGGCCAGCAAGGAGAGGCAGACAGGCGCGAGCCGATAAAAGAGGGCAAGCAGGCTCTGTGTCTAGAGACAACAGTGCTGGTCGTGGACGCGGTGCATTGTCATCAGCACGTGGCCATGGGACACGCTTGTCCTTCTTTTCGGCAGCTGGACATGTTGAGCCACAACATGCCAACGACTTGGTAGAGTGGATGACCAAGCCCTCTTCATCCTCCTCATCCTCTCTCACCCAGTCTCAGGGTACTAGCAAAGCAGCTGCCAACACATCGTCTTCCCTCCTCTCAATATCATCATCAGTGACTCCTTCCCTAGACCCACCACGTCCTCCTGAGGAGTCTCCTGAACTCTTTGAGCACAGTGTTGGGTACATGCTCCAGGAGGATGCCCAGTGTTTTGTGGGCTCTGATGATGACACTCAGCTAGAGGAAGGCAGTAGCGTGAGCGCAGAGAGAGGGGATGCTCAAGAAGGACAGCAATCTGGCAGTCATGTTCCACAAGCTGTAGCATACTGCCAGGTTTGCTACAGCGATGAAGAGGGAGGGGATGATGAGGGCACTGACTCCATGTGGGTGCCTGGAAGGAGAGAGGAGGAGGAGGAGGCACATGTCCAATGAGGCAGGATGCCCTCCGGGGGCCAGCTTAGGGGCAGCACACCGACTGAATCACACCGCAGAGCTCCGCCTGTGCAGGGCGCTGCCTCTGCGCGTTATTCTAAAAGTTCTTTGGTGTGGGCCTTTTTTGAGACGAGTGCATCAGATCGCACCGCTGCTATTTGCAACATATGTCTCAAGCGTATCTCGCGTGGCCAAAACATCAGCTGCTTGGGCACCACATGCTTGACCAGACATACGTTGACCTGCCATGCAGCTCGTTGGCAAGCGTACCTCAAAGACCCACACCAAAGAACAAAGCGGACCTCTCCTTGCTCCTCATCAGCTGGCATCTCCAACCCCACTAGACCTTCAGTCCTCTCTGAAACCTGCTCTGAGAGGAATGAAGGTGTAGAATTAGGTGTGTCACAGCCAAGTGCTTCCGGAAACTCTGCTAGCGGTACACCCACGTCCGATTATAGCAGGCAAATGTCCCTGCCCCAGCTGCTGGACCGGCGAAAGAAGTTCACCCCCAGCCATCCACATGCCCAGCGGTTGAATGCTAGCTTGGCTAAATTGCTAGCACTTCAACTGCTGCCTTTTCAGTTGGTAGACTCGGCCCCCTTCCGTGAGTTTGTACAATGTGCGGTTCCTCAGTGGCAGGTCCCCAAACGCCACTTTTTCTCACGGAAGGCGATTCCGGCTCTCTACCGGCATGTGGAAGGCAATGTCCTTGCCTCGCTGGACAGGGCGGTCAGCGGTAAGGTGCATATTACCGCTGACTCATGGTCCAGCAGGCATGGACAGGGACGTTACTTGACTTTCACGGCCCATTGGGTCACTCTTCTGGCAGCTGGGAAGGATGCAGGACAAGGTGCAGTAGTGTTGGAGGTTGTTCCGCCACCACGCCTCCAAAATGCTACTATTGGTTGTGACACACCTCTCTCCTCCACCCCCTCCTCTTTTTCTTCCTCCATGGCCTCTTCCAGTGCTCTATCCTCAGAACCAGCGGTGCTTCGTAGGCGTTCCAGGGGCTACGCAAGTACGCAGGCAAAACGATGCCATACCGTGCTTGCGCTGGTTTGTTTGGGGGACAGGAGCCACACTGGGGCGGATGTTTTGTCAGCTCTGCAGGGACAGGCCGAGAGGTGGTTGACGCCACGCCAGCTTAAGCCAGGAATGGTGGTTTGTGACAATGGCACCAACCTCCTCTCCGCCCTCCGACAGGGACAACTGACCCATGTGCCCTGTGTAGCTCACGTCCTTAACCTGGTGGTGCAGCGGTTCATGGGCAGGTACCCTGGCTTACAGGATGTCCTGAAGCAGGCCAGGAAAGTCTGTGTGCATTTCCGCCGATCATTTAATGCCTGTGCTCGGCTGGCTGAGCTCCAAAAGGAGTTGAACCTGCCCAAGAACCGCCTTATATGTGACATGCCCACCAGATGGAACTCAACGTTGGCCATGCTGCAGCGGCTGCACACGCAGCAGAGGGCCATCAATGAGTACCTGTGCGACTACGGCACCAGGACAGGGTCAGGGGAGCTCGGTTTTTTCTCACCACGCCAGTGGGGCATGATCAGGGATGCATGCACTGTCCTGTCACTGTTTGAGGAGGCCACAAGGATGGTGAGCAGTGACAGTGCATGCATCAGTGACACTGTACCTCTTGTCCACCTCTTGGAGCATACGCTGCGTGGAATAATGGACAGGGCACTTGAGGCAGACCAGAGGCAGGAAGAGGAGGACTTCCTTGCCTCTCAAGGCCCCCTTTATCCAGACAGTGTTCCTGCTGTGCCACCCATCACACAGGAAGAGGATGAGGAGGAGGAAGAGGAGGAGGAGGATGATTGTGTCAGCATGGAGGTGGAGGCTGGCACTCAGCATCAGCAGCAGCAGCAGCAGCAGTCTTGTAGGGATGATTTACAGTTCAAAGAAACACGTGGACTTGTACATGGCTGGGAGGAGGTAGCTGCGGATCATGTTGTCCTTAGTGACCCAGAGGACTCCGGACCGAATGCCTCAGCTAACCTACGCTGCATGGCCTCCCTGATCCTGCAAAGCCTGCGGAAGGATCCTCGTATTCTTCGGATCAAGGAGAGGGACCATTACTGGCTGGCCACTCTCCTTGATCCACGGTACAAGGGTAAGGTTGCCGTCCTTATCTTGCCATCGCAGAGGGAGCAGAGGATGAGACATCTCCGGGAGGCCTTGCAGACAGGTCTGTGCAACGCGTTCCCAGAGACTGGGAGGTTACAAACTCCTGGTCCTGGACAACGTGTTGCTGAGGCATCGGTCAGAAGGAGCAGTGGAGAAGGTGGCCGTCTGACTGATGCTTTCAGACAATTTTTTAGTCCGCAGCCCCAAGGTATGATCAGTTCCAGCACCCATCGCCAGCGTCTGATTTACATGGTGCAGGAATACCTAGGGGCAAGGTCAGACTTGGACACCTTTCCCACCGAAAATCCTCTGGCTTACTGGGTCTTGAGGATGGATCACTGGCCAGAGCTTGCACAGTATGCAATTGAGCTACTGGCCTGTCCTGCATCCAGCGTTCTTTCGGAACGCACCTTCAGTGCTGCTGGTGGCTTTGTTACCGATCACAGGGTGCGCCTGTCCACCGAATCAGTTGATCGACTGACCGTCATGAAGATGAATCAGTCTTGGATCACCCACAGCTACCAAGCACCTGAAGCTGATGTAACAGAATAATTTTTTTTGAAATATCACATCCCTTCAAGACTGCCTATGCAGATGCTGAGTGACTGTCCTGTTATGTTGATTGTCTATCCTCTTCCTCCTCCGCTGATATGTTGGAAGAACATTTCTGGTTCTGGGTGATGCCATCAGCCCAATTTTTCTGCCCCTGTTTAACAGGGGCGTTTAATTAAAATTTTTGATGCAATGCTTTGCAGCAGGGCTAATTCCTGCAATAAAACTAGAGTATATGGGAGAGGTTGCAGTGTGGTGGCACCAGCACCAGTGCCTAAGGCCCAATTTTTCTGCCCCCGTTTAACAGGGGCGTTTAATTACAATTTTTGATGCAATGCTTTGCAGCAGGGCTAATTCCTGCAATAAAACTAGAGTATATGGGAGAGGTTGCAGTGTGGTGGCACCAGCAGCAGTGCCTAAGGCCAAATTTTTCTGCCCCTGTTTAACAGGGACATGTAATTACAATTCTTGATATAATATTTCACAGGAGGGCCCCTTCCTGTGCCCCCCCAGAGTAACGGTGAGGACTTATAGTGTTGTGGCACCAGCACCACAACCACCAAAGGTCAATTTTTCTACCACTGTTCAACAATGGCATGTAATTACAATTCTTGATATAATCGTTCACAGCAGGCGCTCCAGCGCCCACCAAGAGTCACTTTGAGGGCTTACAATGTTGTGGCAAAACCAACACCTTGTTCCGCCATTTCTGCAGAGCATATAGGGCAGGCCCCTACTTTCAAACATCCAATTTACAAACATCTCCTACTTGCAAACGGAAGGAGACAACAGCAAGTGAGATGAAAAAAGATGGACGACAAAACAAATTATACAGGGGTGATAACCCTTCCCTATGTTTTCCAAAAAGCTTAAAAATAGTTTTTTTGACTGGAGCTACACTTTAAAAATGTACCAGTTGAAAATTACAAACAGATTCAACTTAACACAACAAACCTACACAGTCCCTGTCTTGTTTGCACCGCCTGTATACTGCTGTTCTGAGTATATAGGGCCTGGGGGCCACACGCATTTCCTTTTTTTAATATGGGTACAGGGTTCCCCTTAATATGCGTACAAGACCCAAATAGGCTGGTAATGGGCAGGGAGAGCTACCCATGCCATTTTTCTCAATGATTTTCAACCATATTGCAGGAACCAGATATAACATTAAAACCGCAAGCAGTTTTAAATGGTGTTATTTCCGTTTAATGTCATTTTGTGCAGGGACTGTTCTAAACACGGGAAACACGTGGCACTTCACAGGCATACTACAGACACCCCCCAGGCACCATATTTAAATGAATATTTCACTTTTTTTTTCACTTTAATCGTCATTAAAATCAGTGCTCCCGCCAAAACGGCCATTTTTAAAAACATATTAGGCATTGACCCATGTCCCCTGGGGCAGGAGCCAGGTCCCCAAACCCTTTTTAGGACAGTATCTTGCATATTAGCCGTTAAAATTAGCACTTTTAATTTCGTTCGAATTTGGGGTCCGTTCGAAAGTTCTGGTGCGAACCGAACCGGGGGGTGTTCGGCTCATCCCTAATTTTTACTCTGAATGGTCTAAGGTTATCAGTAGTGTACCCCAAGGTTCAGTGCTGGGACCCTTACTTTTTAACATCTTTATAAATGATATTGGGTCTGGGATCAAAAGTAACATTTCTGTCTTTGCAGATGACACCAAGATATGCAGTGGAATAACATCCTTACAGGATGTCTCCAATTTACAAGCCGACCTCAATACACTGTCTAATTGGGCGACTATGTGGCAGATGAGGTTTAATGTTGATAAATGTAAAGTTATGCACTTGGGGGCTAAGAATATGCATGCATCATACATGCTAGGGGGAGTACAACTGGGGGGATCCATAGTGGAGAAGGATCTGGGGGTTTTGGTAGATCATAAGCTCAATAATAGCATGCAATGCCAAGCTGCTGTTTCCAAAGCGAGCAAAGTCCTGTCTTGTATTAAGAGAGGTATGGACTCCAGAGAGAGCGATATCATTTTGCCCCTGTTCAAATCATTAGTAAGACCTCACCTGGAATATGCAGTTCAGTTTTGGGCACCAGTTCTCAAAAAGGATATCGGGGAACTGGAGAAAGTGCAGAGAAGGGCAACCAAACTGATAAGAGGCATGAAGGAACTCAGCTATGAGGAAAGATTAGAGGAACTGAATTTATTCACTCTTGAGAAGAGGAGAATAAGGGGGGATATGATCAACATGTTCAAATATATTAGGGGTCCATATAGTGAACTTGGTGTAGAGTTGTTCTCTGTACGGTCAACCCAGAGGACAAAGGGGCACTCTTTACATCTAGAGGAAAAGAGACGGAAAGGTTTCTTCACAGTTAGAGCTGTGAAAATGTGGAATAGACTCCCGCCAGAGGTGGTTCTTGCCAGCTCAGTAGATTGCTTTAAGAAAGGCCTGGATACTTTCCTGAATGTACATAATATAACTGGGTACTAACATAGGTAAAGTTGATCCAGGGAAAATCCAATTGCCTCTTGGGGGATCAGGAAGGAATTGCTTTCCCCTGCTGTAGCAAATTGGAGCATGCTCTGCTGGGTTTTTTTTTCGCCTTCCTCTGGATCAATTGTGGGCATAAAATTGGGTATTTGGATTGTACGATTATTTTTTATTTTATTTATTTGTTTTTAAGGTTGAACTGGATGGACTTGTGTCTTTTTTCAACCTGACTAACTATGTAACTATGTAACTTCCTTGTAAAAAAAAAAGCACACCGTACTATATGCCCGTACCCTCCTGTTTGAAGAGGTTGAGCGGTGTCATATTTCTACTGGGGCTGCTTATTATGAGGGGCTCCCACCATCCCTGTGTTGTGCTGACTTCCTCCTGGGGCTGTACCTCTGCTGTGCATATTATGAGGGGCTCCCACCATCCCTGTGCTATGCCCATTATGAGGGGCTCCCACCATCCCTGTGCTATGCTCATTATGAGGGCCTCCCACCATCCCTGTGCTATGCTGACATCCTCCTGGGGCTGCTTATTATGAGGGGCTCCCACCATCCCTGTGCTGTGTTGACTTCCTCCTGGGGCTGTACCTCTGCTGTGCATATTATGAGGGGCTCCCACCATCCTTGTGTGTGCTATGCTGACTTCCTCCTGGAGCTGCTTACGGTGCAGGTGTCAGTGCTGTATATCACGGTGCAGGTGTCAGTGCTTTATGTCACGCTGCTGATGTCAGTGCTCTCTATCATTGTGCTGGTGTCAGATCACTCTATCACGGTGCAGGTGTCATTGCTGTATGTCACGGTGCTGGTGTCAGATCACTCTATCACGGTGCAGGTGTCATTGCTGTATGTCACGCTGCTGATGTCAGTGCTCTCTATCACGGTGCTGGTGTCAGATCACTCTATCACGCTGCAGGTGTCATTGCTGTATGTCACGCTGCTGGTGATCATCTCCTGCACCCTCTTCTTTGCCTATCCTGACCTTCCCTCTCCTCCATTGCCTTCATGCTCCACAGTCCTGAATTGTCACAATTTCACATATAAAAAAAGAATGCTTGTAGTTGTCGATCCCAGATTCACCTCATACATGTGTCATGTCATTGGCCATGTAGTGGGACTATGTTTGCACAGCTAGTAATTATTTTGTGGCTGCAAATTTGACATGTAGGTTTGCAAAGTTCGCCTCCCATTGAAGTCAATGGGGTCCGCCGCGAACGTTACGGTTCGCGAACTATCAGCCACGTTCGCGGTCCGCGTTTACGAAACGTCCCGTCGGAAGTTCGTCCATCACTATTTATGAGTTGTTTAGGGTATCCAATAGCTTTAAAGCATGAGCCATCAGTGGGGAGATGTATACAGACAGGCCTCTATATGCCTGGGGTATCCAGGGGGCATGTCATAAGTTGCGGCCTGCCAAAAAATTTTCTAATGATACCCAAACCTTAGTGGATACCCCGTGGTGCCAGTCTAATATCCACTGCAGGGTGAACGCCTCATAATACTTGCACAAATCTGGGAGCCTAAGCCTCCCAGCCACTTAGGTCTCTGTAATGTGTTCAGTGCCAGTCAAGGGCTTCGTCCCTTCCAGATATATTTTAGGAACGCACTGTTGAGGCTCAAAAAGAAAGACCTGGGTAAGGAAATAGGCACCATTTGTAGATAGAACAGAATGCGAGGTAGCACATTAATCTTTAACACACTGACTCGGCCCATACATGAAAAGTTATTTACAGTTGAAGACCCCCTGGTGGTAAAAGAGATAACAGAGGCCATTTACTTTACTTGATGTGCTATTTTATCAAGGAGTGGAGGTGAGAGTTCTGAGAGCCCATATCTTTCTGTGCTATATGAATATTTTTCACCTGCTGTTTCGCTGAATTTTATCTATCTGAATACCTCTGGTGCCGTTGAACAATATTCAAAGACTTATTATATGGACTAAATTTTGTGCCTGCTCTCTAAATATTTATCATTTATTTATCTATTTTTAAGCACATCCATGAAAAGGTTTCCCTATCCCATCTATGCAAGTCTTATTTTATAGCGGATAATAGCTAGGCATAATTATTGTACAACTGAGAGCAGAGGGGGGTTGAGATAAACCCCCAGGTATTTCAGGTGGTTACTGCACCAGGTGAAGGAGAAAGAGGATTGCAACCACATACGCAAACTTGGGGAGATGTTCAGGGACAGGATCTCTGACTTAGTGTAATTGATTTTAAAGTAAGCAATAGAACTGAAAGTCTGCAATTCATCCATGATAATGGGGAGAGAGATCGTTAGTTTGTGTTCCTGTGGTCCGAAGATAAAACCCATAATGTTTGGGTTGGCGCGACTCTTATTGAGCAATGGCTCCAGGGTGAGGGCGAAGATGAAAGGGGATAACGGACATCCCTGTCTGGTCCCATTCCCAAAAGGGAAGGTGTCAGAAAGGACACCATTCACCTTGACTCGGGCTTCAGGATGGCAATATAGCGAGAGAAACCAGGATAGCATTTTAGGGCCCAGCCCTAACTTAGTCAGTACAGTTCGAAGGTATGTCCAGTTCACCCTGTCAAAAGCTTTCTCTGCGTTAGTATAGAGCAGGAGACAGGGTGGATGGTCAGTCTGTGTCTGCGCCCAGTGGATCAACTGAATGACCCAGTTAGACTTATCTATCGCTTTCCTGCCGGTAATAAACCGTTTTGTCTGGGTGTATGATAGATGGCATTGTGGGCTGTAGGCAGTTTGCTAAAATCGCCAAGATTTAGATGTCCGTATTCAGGAGCGATATTGGTCTGTAGCTACTAGGGACCATGTGATCTTTGCCGTCTTTGGCCAGTACCGTGATATGGGCCAGTAGGCCCTCTTTGGGCATGGCAGTGCCCGAAGTGATTGTGTTCAAGTAGATACACATAGGGCTAGATAGTAGGGGAAGGAAAGTGCTATAATATGCATTCACGCCAAATTTAAAAAAATAATAATGGCGTGGGGGTCCCCCTCAAAATCCATACCAGACCTAATTTTAACGGGAACCCCGCACCAAAATATTTTAAAAAATGGCGTGGGCCCCCCCAAAAATCCATACCAGACCCTTATCCAAGCATTCAACTTGGCAGGCCGCAGGAAAAGAGGGGGGCGAGAGAGAGCGCCCCCCCTGAACCATACCAGGCCACATGACCTCAACATTGGGAGGGTGCTTTGAGGTAGCCCCTCAAAGCACCTTGTCCCCATGTTGATGGGGAGAAGGGCCTCATCCCCACAACCCTTGCCCGGTGGTTGTGGGGGTCTTCTTCTTTCTTCATTCCTTCTTCTCTGCGCCGTATGCACGATCCGCCTCTGTGGGAGTCTTCAGCTGTGTGACGATTCGATTCTTCTAACACTTCTTAAATAACGGAGGATTGGCCACCCGGTGACCCCAACCTCATCTGACACACGGGAACTTCCCTATGGCTTTCCCTGTGGTGTCAGAGGGGGTGGAGTCACCAGTTTGACCCTGCCCCCTCTAACATCACGGGGAAAGCCATAGGGAAGTCCCCGTGTGTCAGAGGAGGGCGAGGTCACCGGGTGGCCCCGCCCTCCATTATTTAAGAAGTGTTAGAAGAATCAAAGCGTCACACAGCTGAAGATTCCCACAGAGGCAGATCATGCAGGCGGCGAGGAGAAGAAGCCGGAACAAGATGCAGGACGAGAAGAGCGTAGGAAGAAGATGATGAAGAAGAAGATGGAGAAACAAGAAGAACACGGAAGGAAGACCAGAAGAAAGAAGATGAAAGAAAAATTATTTAAAAAAAGGACTTGTCAAAAACTGTCTCTTGTCTTTTTTAACCTTTTTGTCACTTTTTTTGTGAAATGGTAGGTCCATTACCAATTCACATGAGGGGCGGGATCTGGGGGTCCCCTTGTTAAAGGGGGCTTCCAGATTCTGATAAGCCCCCCGCCTGCAGACCCCCACAAACACCAGGCAAGGGTTGTGGGGATGAGACCCTTCTCCCCATCAACATGGGGACAAGGTGCTTTGAGGGGCTACCTCAAAGCACCCTCTCAATGTTGAAGGCATGTGGCCCGGTACGGTTCAGGAGGGGGGGGGCACTCTCTTGTCCCCTCTCTTTTCCTGCAGCCTGCCAGGTTGCATGCTTGGATAAGGGCCTGCTATGGATTCTTGGGGGTCCCCACGCCATTTTTTTTAAATTTTGGTGTGGGGTTCCCCTTAAAATCCATACCAGACCTGAAGGCCTGATATGGAATTTAGGGAGACCCCCACGCATTTTTTTTTTTGGGTTCGGGGTTCCCCTGTGGGGAAATCCCCATGCAGTTTTTATCAATGAACTTTTGAGTGTATTGCGGATGGACAATTCATTGTAGCCACGAGTATTGTTAAATTACTTTTTTTTCCTTTAGAAATGTAATTTTGCTGTCAGACAGTTCTAAACACGGGAAACATTCGCCCCTTTACAGGCATATTATAGACACCCCCCAGGTATGAAATTTAAAGGAATATTACACTTTTATTGGTTCTCTTTAAGCATTATTAAAATCACTGCTCCAAAAAAAGGCAGTTTTTTAAACTTTTTTTTTGCATTGATTTATGTCCTCTGGGGCAGGACCCGGGTTCCCAAACACTTTTTATGACAATAACTTGCATATAAACCTTTAAAATGAGCACTTTTGATTATTTTATTTCATGTCCCATAGACTTTAACGGTGTTTGCGTGTTCAAACACATTTTTTGCATGTTCTGGATGCGAACCGAACCGGGGGGTGTTCGGGCTCATCCCTAGTGCACATCAATCAATTGTGTGCTTGCCATCCCAAGTCCCAATTACAGTTGTTGGAGGACTAACCTACCTACCCCACCTTGGTGATTGAAAGATCATGATTGCCAACCTCTAAATTAACCACTTAACAACCGCCCTATAGCCAAATGACGGTTACAGGGCGGTTTCTTATCTCTGGGAGGCCGTCATATGACGTCCTCCCAGAATTCCGCTCTTGCGCGTCCCCCTGGGGCGTGCACTCGAGAGCATTCCCTCCCCCTCTCTGTACCGATCGGAACAGCGGAGGGGGAAGAGATCGGTGTCAGCAGCGATGTGGGCTGCATCTGCAGTGCCCACATCGCTGCTCACCGAAAATTAACCCCTCAATTCCCTGCCATTACTCTGCAATACCATGCAACACAAATACCATGCAACACTCTGCAATACTCTGCAATACTCTGCAATACCCTGCAATACCCTGCAATACCCTGCAACACCCTGCAACACTCTGCAACACTCTGCAACACCCGCCAACACTCTGCAACACCCGCCAACACTCTGCAACACCCGCCAACACTCTGCAACACCCGCCAACACTCTGCAACACCCGCCAACACTCTGCAACACCCGCCAACACTCCGCAATGCTCTGCAACACTCTGCAATGCTCTGCAACACTCTGCAATGCTCTGCAACACCCGCCAACACTCTGCAACACCCGCCAACACTCTGCAACACCCGCCAACACTCTGCAATGCTCTGCAACACCCGCCAATACCCTGCAACACTCTGCAATGCTCTGCAACACCCACCAATACCCTGCAACACCCACCAATACCCTGCAACACCCACCAATACCCTGCAACACCCGCCAATACCGTGCAACACTGCAATGCTCTGCAACACCCTCCAATATCCTGCAATGCTCTGCAACGCAATACTCTGCAACGCCATACTCTGAGATACCCAGCCATACCCAGCCATAGTCGGTGATACCCTGCAATACCCAGCCATAGACACCCCCCCTCCCGCTGCCCTCTGGTGCTTCTACCGACTCGCCAATACGATCAAATCCAGAATCTTTTTTTTTTTTTTTTTTCAGGCTTCCCAGCTTAGAGGTGAGATGTGGGGTCTTATTGACCCCATATCTCACTGTAAAGAGGACCTGTCATGCCATATTCCTATTACAAGGGATGTTTACATTTCTTGTAATAGGAATAAAAGTGATCAAAAAATTTATTTTTGGGGAAAAAAATGTCAAACTCAAATAAATAAAGTAAAATGAACAATAACATTTTTTTTTTTTTAAAGCGCCCCTTTCCCCATGTGCTCGCATGCAGAAGCGAACGCATACGTAAGTCCCGCCCACATATGAAAACGGTGCTCAAACCACACATGTGAGGTATCGCTGCGAACTTTAGAGCGAGAGCAATAATTCTAGCCCTAGACCTCCTCTGTAACTCAAAACATATAACCAGTAAAAAAAAAAAAAAAATCGTCGCCTATGGGGATTTTTAAATAGCGACGTTTGGCGCCATTCCACGAGCCTGTGCAATTTTGAAGAGTGACATGTTAGGTATCGATTTACTCAGTGTAACTTCATCTTTCACATTATGCAAAAATTGGGCTAACTTTACTGTGTTTTTTTTTTTTTTAAGCACAAAACTGTTTAAAAAAAAAAAAAAAGCATTCGAAAAATTGCTGCGCAAATACCGTGCGAGATAAAAAGTTGCAACGACCACCATTGTATTCTCCAGGGTGTTTGCTAAAAAAAATATATATAATGTTTTGGGATTCTATGTAATTTTCTAGCAAATAAATGATGATTTTTACATGTAGGAGAGAAATGTCAGAATTGCCCTGGGTGCTCCAGAACGCCTGATGGTGCTCCATGCATGTTGGGCCTCTGTATGTGGCCACACTGTGTAAAAGTCTCACACATGTGGTATCGCCGTACTCGGGAGTAATAGCAGAATGTGTTTGGGGGTGTAATTTATGGTATGCATATGCTGTGTGAGAAATAAACTGATAATATGACAATTTTGTGAAAAAAAAAAAAGTCAAAAAAATCTTGATTTTGCAAAGAATTGTGGGAAAAAATTACAACTTCAAAAAACTCATCATGCCTCTTACTAAATACCTTCATAGTTTCATAGTTTCATAGTTAGTAAGGTTGAATAAAGACACCAGTCCATCCAGTTCAACCTGAGTGAGTGTCTACAATAGACCCCATCCCTGTACATTGTACACTCACATTGGTCCATACCCTCAAGGCGCCCACAATCCAAGGTCCCCATTCATATACTAGGGCCAATTTTGGACAGAAGCCAATTAACCTGCCTGCATGTCTTTGGAGTCTTTGGACCTTGGAATGTCTTCTTTCCAAAAAGGGGTCATTTGGGGGGTATTTGTACTTTTCTGGCATGTTAGGGTCTCAAGAATTCAAATAGGTGTGATCAATTTTCAGATATTGGTGCCATAGCTTGTGGACTCTATAACTTTCACAAAGACCAAATAATATCCACCAATTTGTACTTATTTTTACCAAAGATATGTAGTAGTATAAATTTTGGCCAAAATTTATGAAGAAAAAATTACTAATCTGCTAAATTTTATAACAGAAACAAAGAAAAATTCATTTTTTTACAGAATTTTCTGTATTTTTTCTTTTATAGCACAAAAAATAAAAAACCCAGCGGTGATTAAATACCACCAAAAGAAAGCTCCATTTGTGTGAAAAAAAGGACAAAAATTTCATATAGGTCCAGTGTTGCATGACTGAGTAATTGTCATTCAAAATATGAGAGCACCGAAAGCTGAAAATTGGTCTGGTTATTAACCACTTCAGCCCCGGACCAATAAACACCTTAAGGACCAGAGGTCTTTTTCCAATTTCGCACTGCGCTGCTTTAACTGGTAATTGCGTGGTCATGCAATATTGCACCCAAACGAAATTTGCGTCCTTTTCTTCCCACAAATAGAGCTTTCTTTTGATGGTATTTAATTGCCTCTGCGATTTTTATTTTTTGCGATATAAATGGAAAAAGAGCGAAAATTTTGAAAAAAAAAGATATTTTCTTCTTTTTGTTATAAGAAAAATCGAATAAACTAAATTTTAGTCATACATTGAGGGCAAAATTTATTCAGCCACATGTCTTTAGTAAAAAAAATGTCAATAAGCGTATATTTTTTGGTTTGCGCAAAAGTTATAGCGTCTACAAACTAGAGTACATTTTTGTGGAATTTACACAGCTTTTAATTTATGACTGCCTATCTCATTTCTTGAGGTGCTAAAATGGCAGGGCAGTACAACCCCCCCCCAAATGACCCCATTTTGGAAAGTAGACACCCCAAGGAAATTGCTGATGGGTATGTTGAGCCCATTGAATATTTTTTTTTTTTGTCCTAAGGGATTGAATAATGACAAAAAAAAATAAAAATTTTTACACAAAGTTGTCACTAAATGATATATTGCTCACACATGCCATGAGCATATGTGGAATTGCACCCCAAAATATATTCCGCTACTTCTCCCGAGTATGGGGATACCACATGTGTGGGACTTTTTGGGAGTCTAGTCGCGCACGGCACCCCGAAAACCAATCACCACCTTCAGGATTTCTAAGGGTGTAAATTTTTGATTTTACTCCTCACTACCTATCACAGTTTCGAAGGCCATAAAATGCCAAAATAGCACAAAACCCCCCAAAATGACCCCATTTAGGAAAGTAGACACCCCAAGCTATTTACTGAGAGGCATGTTGAGTCCATGGAATATTTTATATTTTGCCACAAGTTGCGGGAATATTACAAACTTTTTTTTTTTGCACAAAGTTGTCACTAAATGATATATTGCTCACACATGCTATGGGCATAAGTCAAATTACACCCCAAAATAAATTCTGCTGCTTCTCCCGAGTACAGGGATACCACATGTGGGGGACTTTTTGGGAGCCTAGCCACATACGGGCCCCCGAAAACCAAGCACTGCCTTCCGGATTTAAATATAAAATGCTATCAAAAAACCTGTTAGCGATGGCAGGGATCAGGCCCGACTCTGTGATCGCTGCAGTTATGTGTTTAGTGTTTTGTAAGTGACAGTGATCGATCGATACTGCACTTGGGTGGGCTGGGCAGAGGGGCAAAACGCAGGTGCTAGCAGGTATCTGGGCTGATCCCACTAACAATGCGTTTTTTTGGAACCTTAAACTGCTGGGGACGCTAGTATAGATCTGATCAGATCAGATATTGATCTGTTCAAATTCTATACCACTACGGGAGGTTTATGCTTTGCGTGTGGGTGTTAGCGGTACTGGCACTAACCTAGCGCTGCCTGTGGCGACGCAGACCCTGACCCTAAAACCTAATTGATATCACCCGCCGGGTGATCAGGGGGTTAAACCTTTATTGGGTAATAAATGGTGGGTGCCCTGATGCTATAAAAAACAAACTTACCAGAGTCACCCGTAACACTTATATGGTGATCACTGGTGAAAGGGTTAACTAGGGGCAATCAGGGGGTTCAAATTTTTATTAGGTAGTATATGGGGGTCCCTGGCGCTATATAAAAACCTGACGGGGAACCTAAATAACTAACTGGCTAACCAGCGTCACCAGTGACACTTATACTGTGATCGCTGGTGAAAGGGTTAACTAGGGGCAATTGGGTAGTATATGGGGGTACCTAGCGCTATAAAAACCTGGCGGTGAACCTAAAAAAATAACTAGCTACCTAGCGACAGTAGCGACACTAATGCAGCGATCAGAAAAATGATCGCTTGGTGACACTGGCAAAATGGGGGTGAAAGGGTTAACTAGCAGCAATCAGGGGGTTAAAACCATTATTGGGTAGTATATCGGGGTACCTAGCGATATAAAAACCTGGCCGTGAACCTAAAAAAATAACTAGCTACCTAGCGACACATGCAGCGATCAGAAAAATGATCGCTTAGTGACACTGGCAAAAGGGGGTGAAAGGGTTAACTCTAGGGGCAATCAGGGGGTTAAATCTTTATTGGGGGTGATAGGGGGCTACCCTGGACCTAACACTAACTGTCCTGACAGTTTTTACTGTCACAACTGACACTGAATGCATTGATCAGTAAAGAAATGATCAATGCAATCAGTGACACTGTGACTGGGGGGGGAGGGGGGGATCGGTGGGCGATCGGGGGGGGTTTGTGTGCCTGTGTGTACCTACATGTCAGTGTAGTGTTGGTGCATACTTACTTTGTGTCTTCTCCTCGTAGTCCGGTCAAAAAGACCGCCCGAGGAGAATGGCATCACTTCCTCCTTCCTGTGTAAACAATACACAGTGGGAGGAAGCTTCTCATTGGCCAGGAGCGATCCAGAGGGGGTGGCCGAAAATCAACAGCCATCCCCTCATCACGGAACGCTCTTGGAGTGAACCGGACCGTCGTATCCAGCGGGAGGGGGTCCGATCGGACCCCCCACCCGCTGGAAGGCAGGCACGTACATCTACGCGATTGTGCCTGCCTGTGCCATTGTGATGACGTACAATGGCAATACGGCGGTCCTTAAGTGGTTAAGGGTGTTTAAGTGCCCAGTGGTCAAGTGGTTAAAGATGAATTGAAAATGTTACCGCATCAGAATATCAATATCTTTCTCTACTAATGTGATGTTCAAACGGTCTACTCCCTTAAAGTACGTGTGAGCACAATGAGGTCCCTGCCACTGTCCAAACCAGTGATCGGAAGTGGTAATGACGGGCACTAAAAGGGAGGTCCTTTCCAAGTCAGGCCGGTCTCATCGCCCAACTAGGGCCTACCTCTGAAATCCTCATCCCCAAAATGCACCTGGAGTCATCTTAAATGACTGACAGAAAGGGCCCCGGATCCCTACAAAGTTGCCATCTATCAGTGGAGGCTACAAACAAATATCTGAGCATCGCCATGTTATGGAGTCAATTCCATGAACGTTTTCCTTGCATACCTGGAACTCAAAGGGGGTTTGGTCATGGCCAGGATATATAAAAATAGACTTTTAAAGGGTGTTCCGCGGCTTTCGAATTTGCTGCGAACACCCAAAATTTGCTGTTTGGTGAACAGCCAATGTTTGTGTCGAACATGAGTTAGACTCGAACATAAAGCTCATCCCTGGTTGGGTAGATTGCTATGTGGCCTGGTGAGGGTCTTCCCAAGACCCGTGCCTATTCCAGCCTCTTTGACGGGAAGTGCGACAGGGCTGTGGGCATGCGGGGAGCGGTATCTCTGGAGCGGACCTCCAGATCGGGACGTCAATGGCGGGTAGACCCAGGTGTTGCAGAAATTGTGGCAATTCATCTTTGGTAAGTAAAATAACCTGTTGGTCATCTTCGGTCACCAACAGGTGAAACGGGAAGTTCCATTTGTAGGTCAGCTTTGCATCCTGTAGGGCCTCAAGTAGTGGCTTAAGAGCCCGGCATTGCAACAAGGTGTGTCTGGAGAGGTCCAGGAAAAGGACAGCTTTGCTCCATCAAAGACCACGTGGCGGACACCTCTGACGTGAAAAATTATGCTTTCCTTCAGGGAATACTTGTATAGTTTGCAGATAATGTTAATGTTCTGTGGCTTATCCGGGTTGTCCGAAGGTGGAGGAAGGGCCCTGTGAGCACGGTCTATCTCTATATGATCAGGTACAGTATGGCCGAGGACCTGTTTAAAAAGTCCTTGCAGGGAAGGTACGATGTCCCTGGGGCCAGTAGCTTCAGGCATTCCTCTGATGCGAATGTTAAATCTGTGACTCCTGTTCTCAAAGTCATCCATCTGATCAATTAAGGAGTTAATCCAGCGGTCCTGTGTCTTGCAGCGTTCATGGAGGGCTTGCAGGGCAGGTGTAACTACTTCCCATTGTGCCTCCACTCTACCCCCAATATGTGCTGTGTCAGCCTGCAATGCCTCAATGTCCTGCCTAAAGGACTTCTCAACCCTGTTGGCAAACAGTTCCAGGTCTGCTTTTGTGGGGAGGGCGAGGATATGGGCCCTTAAATCTGCATCCCCCATTACATCTCCCATCGTTGCGGGGGGTGCAGAGCTGGCTGAGCTGGCAGGTGAGGTGGGGGGAGGGAGCGAGGGAGACCACACATGTGGCCTGGTATTTACCAGACGGCGCCATCTTGGATATCCCTGGGGTGGCGCGGCTCATAAAAGTATAAATCCAGGGAGCCGGATCAGTTCAGAGAGGTCAGCTGGGGCTGCGGAGAAGTCCGCTGTCTGGATGGCATAGTTTGGGGTTGAATTCCCCCTGGGAAAGCTGCTGCGGGTGTGGTTATTGTTGTGGGTTCAGAGAGCTCTTCCTATGCATGTCCTCACACGTTCATGCCGCGGCCACTCCTCCCAGTCTTGACTTTTTGTGTTAGCAAAAGCCATTATCAGTTGGTAAACCTGGCCACCTTCAATAAAAAAAAAATGATCACTCAACCTTTGGGCCTGTTCTTTCGCCTCTTTGATAAACGTCTCTAAATTGCCTCCTAGTTCTAATCTCTTACGAATGTATTCAGTTGCACCATAGTCAAGAACTCCACTTAAGATTTCCTGAGGTTCAGTAGTCTTTTTCTGGCTTGAGGTAGCTACAGCTGGGGCAGTGTTACCATCCCGGCTGTTTCTAGATGAATTTGAATCATCTTAATTGAATAGTATTCACTGTGTCCAAATGCAACATCCTCATGCCTTCTCAAATCCACTGTATAAAAGCTGGTGAATGTATGAATTGCCTTGCAAATATGAGCCATGGAGGCCTGGTGATGCACTGCCCACAACGACTAATAGCCCTTGTGGAGTGCGCCTTGATTTGAAAAGGCGGAACTCTCTGCTTCAAACCATAAGCTTGAACAATAACTTGTCAAATCCATTTAACAATAGTATACTTCGACGCTGCCTGTCCCCTATTAGAACCTTCTGGCAAGACAAACAAACCATCCATTTTGCAAATCTGAGCAGTCGCTTCCAGATAGGCTTTGACCGCTCTTACTACATCCAAACAATGTAGTGACCTTTCTTCCATAGAACAGGGATCTGGAAGAAAGGCAGGCAGAACAATATCTTGATTTAGATGAAACCCTGAAACCATCTTTGGTAGAAAGCTAGGATGAGGACGCAATACCACTCTATCCTTGTGCAAGATTAAATATGGCTCTTTACAGGAAAGAGCTGCTAATTATGATACTCTTCTAGCAGAACAAACGGTTACCAGAAAAATTAGCTTCCTTGTCAACAGGACCCAGGGAATTTGACATACTGGTTCAAAATTCTGATAGAACCAAATTCAAGTCCCAGGGGTTTAGGGGTGCCTTAACCGGAATGATTAAGGTGTGTTACCCCTGTATAAAGCTTCGGACCAAAGAATGTGAAGCAAGTGGACATTGAAACAATACTGACAAGGCCGAGGCCTGGCCCTTGATGGTACTCAAGGCTAGCTTTATCTCTAACCCCATTTGTAGAAGGTCAAGGATTCTACCTATGGCATATTTTCTGGGATACCAACCCCTGTATTCACACCAGGAGACATATGCTTTCCAGACTCTATTATAAATTACTCTGGAAGCTGGCTTCCTTGCATTAATCAAGGTAGAAATCACAGGGCCCGAAAGCCCACGATTCTTCAGAACATGGGTTTCAATAGCCAAACTGTTAAATTTAGCGTTTGTAAGGCAGGATGGAACACTGGTCCCTGGGATAGCAGGTCTGGACGTGATGGTAAGATCCACAGTGGACCTACCACCGTCTTTACTATTTCTGCATACCAAGCTATTGTTGGCCATGCTGGGGCCACCAGAAGTACCAACTTCTTTTCCTGCCTGACCCTACGAAGAAGTCGTGGCAGTATCAGAATAGGAGGGAATGCATAAATCAGAGAGAACCTATGCCACGGAGTCACCAATGCATCTGTACCGCATGCAAGAGGATCCCTTGTTCTTGACACAAAGTTGTCAATCTTGTTGTTGAACCTGGACGCAAAGAGATCTACATCCGGAACTCCCCACATCTTTGGCATATGGTCAAGAAGATGTCGGGGTGAAGAGACCATTCCCCTGGGAATAACTGCCAGTGACTTAAGTAGTCCGCCTGCCAATTGTTCTACCGCCGGAATGAAGATTGCCGATATGCACGGCACATGCTTTTCTGCCCAGAATAAGATCTGGTTTACTTCTCCCTGAGCTGCACGACTCCTGGTGCCTCCTTGGTGATTGATATAAGCCACTGCTGTGTTTTGCAGCAGTCTTGAATGAAACCGAGCATAGGGAACTGCTTCGAATGAAGCCAGAATCTTCCCCAGCAGCCTCCTACAAAGGTGAATATAAGGACCCTTCTTTGCTCTGACTATCTGAGTCAGTTCTTTTATGGCACCAATTTTTGCCTGGGGTAAAATACTCTTTTCTGGGCTGTATCTATGACCAGACCCAAATACTCTAGTCTTCTTACTGGTTTTAACCACCTCAATACAGTGCAGTTACACCCCCTTCCTGACCAGACAAATTTTCAGCTTTCAGCGCTCTCACAGTTTGAATGACAATTACTCAGTCATCCAACACTGTACCCATATGAAACTTGCGTCCTTTTTTCCACACAAATAGAGCTTTCTTTTAGTGGTATTTAATAACTAGGGGTTTTTTTTTTATGCTATAAATAAAATAAAATGTAAATTTTGTGAAAAAAATGCCTTTTTCTTTATTTCTGTCATAAATTTTTGCTAATTAGTAATTTTTCTTCATAAATTTTGGCCAAAATGTATACTGCTACCTATCTTTGGTAAAAAATAACCCACATTAGTATATATTATTTGGTCTTTGTGAAAGTTATAGAGTCTACAAACTATGGTGCCAATCGCTGAAAATTGATCACATCTGATCAGGCCTTCAGTAAATCTGGTGTATCTAATTTCTTGAGACACTAACAAGTCAGGAAAGTACAAATACCCCCCAAATTACCCCTTTTTAGAAGGTAGACATTCCAAGGTATTAAGTAAGTAGCATGGTGAGTTTTTTTAAGTTGTCATTTTTTCCCACAATTCTTTGCAAAATGAAGATTTTTTTATTATTATTTTTTTTATTTTTTTTTACAAAATTGTCATATTATCAGGTTATTTCTCACACACAGCATATGCATACAACAAATTACACCCCAAAATACATTCTGCTACTCTTCCCGAGTACGGCGATACCACATGTGTGAGACTTTTACACAGCCTGGCCACATACACAGCACCAACATTGACCAACACTCCTGATCCTAAAAAAGGATTCCAAAAACATTAAAAGAGGATTCCAAAATCACAGTGTCTCTAGACACTTCAGAGATTATCATAACCGAGATCCTAATCTCATGACTTTTTACGGTATTGATAAAATCAAAGGGCATTGGAGAGGAGAAGATAGAAGAATTAAAGTCTCAAAGAATGAGACTAAATGGATATTCCTCTTGGACACTTTACAACCATCAGGCCTAAATATAGATCTGGACCTCAATTGTTTTTTTAACCAATTATTAGTCCATTTAGTAACCCCCTTCCTCATTTTCGTCCTTCGTTAATCTTTTTTTTTTTTTTTTTTCCTGTCCAAATTCACATCCTACCAGGCTAAATGCAGTATATATTTCTATAGGATCAAAGGTAATACATTCGACTAGGTCGGATGTAGTATATTAAACCAAACATCTAAATAAATAAATAAAAAGAAATATAGCAATTATATCAACTTTTCTATTTTATACTATTTTAGAAATTTTCACACACCTATCCCTTTTTTTCTATTTTAGTTAGTCCTCTCCTTTTTATTCTTCTTTAACTAATTGGGCACAAATATATAGACGTATTTAATAAAGGCTCGTCTATACATTACCAAAAATTAGGATTATGGAAATTAATATTGAGATGGTGATTCTCATTAAAAATATATATTTTAAATTTTATTTATTTTTTATTTTATTATTTTTATTTTTATTTCTAGCCCATAGAATAACATTAACAAATTTTTTGATCTCTCCCCCCTCCTTACACACCATGAGCAATTTCCATCCAAGAAATACTACTTTCTAATATAAAATACTCTTTAACCATTATGATTGTTTTTTCCTGGTATGTATTCGCTGTGAGGAGTTATGCATTCACTCATTTTCATTTATTACCATTATTATTTCTCATGATTATTTGTTATTATTTTTAATCATTATCATTATTATTCTCCAATTGTAATGCGGATACAAATTGGGGGGGTCTTGCAGCTACATTTTATTTCATTTTGATTTTTCATTCTCATTTTCATTGGTATTTTTACTTTATTTTGCATGCTTCATTATTGTGCTTTAAATTTTAAATCATTAGTGTGACCCAAACCTAATTGTAAAAATATTTTTGTTTTAACTGTATTAAGTGCGGAACTTTATTTTGCATTCACCATCGCAGCACATCAAACACTGAACCGCCCCTTGCATTAATGACACACTGGGTGTCTGTGGCTCTTGTTTCTTCCTCCTCCTTCCCTAAGCACGGGCAGTGAAGTTGGTGGTCTGCGCAAGCGCCACAGAGGCATTCACCTATTGGGCTTTACAAATTCCCATATTCCAGTAGGTAAAATGGCGCCGATGCGCTCGTGCATGCGCCGTAATGATAGTACACCTTATATAAAGAGAGTGGAGCACCAAGATGGGCGCTCCAGACGACGTCCGGCGACGAAACGCGTAGGGAATGGCCTAAGGTGTATACACTCTCGCATAGCGGCGGCGGCAGTGAATTCAAAACACGTTGTAACCCACATCCATTGAAACACATTTTTTAACCTCTAATGTGTGAGTAGCTTTCTATTTACTTAATAAAGTGTTTTAAAAAACTGGATTACACTATGTTTGCCTCATCTTGCTTTAAATGAGGAAAATCTTTGGATTACCACTGGATATTAACCGGACCAGCTCTACACAGCGACACAGGGGCTTACACTGTGGAGGCGCATTAACCCCTTAAGGGGAGAGGGAGCTGGTGAGTGCGGACTATTGTCTTTTCACACGAAAAATCGCACCGGTTGCAATCCAGGAATCCACTGAAAATTAAAGCACACAGTCACCTTTGTTTGTTTTAGAAGAACTTTTTATTGGAGCTGTATTGTCTTTTTTGCCGTTGGACTTTCATATCAACTAGAAAACCAAAAAACGCATGCTATAATTTAGCGACTTTATAAGCAAATAAGGACAGAAAATATATATACTATGGCATTTTAAGTAGCACACAACACTTTTTTACAGTAGTTATTGTCATCTTTGTTAATAAGGCACTTTTTTGCATGTTTAGCACCAAAGCATATTTGCACTCTTAAAAAAATCGCAATAAGTGAATTTAACGTTTATATGTGAAGTAGGTCTTTCACAATTTTTGTCTACGCATATGGCTAGCGATTTATATATGTAGAATATTTATTTGGGTTTTTTTTTTCATACAATATTGGTTTCTTTATATTTTATTGTCACATTGTCATGTAGGCACTTTTTAGTTACACTTCTTATTCTTTTCACATATTCACACAGATCTTTGTAAAAACAATATGTAATTAAAGTGGTTGTCCAGCCAAAATGTGGCTGTTTAAATAAAAATAACCTATCATACACTTATCATACACAAGCTTAAAGCATTCTAGTAAAGTTAGTCTGTAAACAAAGGTCCGTTTTGTTAGGTTATTACAGCATTTTGTAACTTTATAAACTTGCAGCAGACCGTGGCCATCTTAGGTGTGGGCATCTGAAGCCAGACTGTATTTCTTCCTGGATCTCTCTCAGCCTTGCAAATCTCGCACATGCTCAGTGCTGCACAAGCAGTGAAATAGGTTTCAGGTCAGGTTTCCATAGCAACGGCAGTACCAGAGGAAGTTGCCGCCCCTTAGCTATGCAAACCCCTCCTCGCCTCCTCCCTCCAGGAACCAGGAAATATACTGCATTTATAACAACAGACACCAGCAGCAAAAGGTAAGAGGCTTAAAAATATACTAATTGTAAACTAAATCATTTGCTTCTGTGCAGATATATCTACATAACAAGAGATATATATCTTGTTTTATATATATATATATATATATATATATATATATATATATATAGTGTATATCTTGTTATGTGTGTGTATGTATATATCTATATAGGTATATCTATATCTCTTGTTATACATGTATCTTATATATGTATCTTGTTATATATGTGTGTGTGTTTCTCTCTCTCTCTCTCTCTCTATATATATGTGTGTGTGTATATATGTATATCTACACCCAGCGGCTACTTTTTTCTGTACAGCTTTTCATAAAAAAATAATAATCGCAGCAACAAAATTAACCACTTGCTTACTGGGCACTTAAACACCCTTCCTGCCCAGACCAATTTTCAGCTTTCGGTGCTCTCACACTTTGAATGACAATTACTCAGTCATGCAACACTGTACCCAAATGAATTTTGTGTCCTTTTTTTCCCACAAATAGAGCTTTCTTTTGGTGGTATTTGATCACCTCTGGGGTTTTTATTTTTTGCGCTATAAATGAAAAAAGACCGAAAATTTTGAAAAAAAACGCATATTTCTTTGTTTCTGTGACAGAATTATGCAAATTATTAATTTTTCTTCATAAATTTTGGCCACAATTTATACTGCTACATATCTTTGGTAAAAATAACCCAAATTAGTGGATATTATTTGGTCTTTGTGAAAGTTAGAGAGTCTACAAGCTGTGGTGCGAATCGCACAAAATTGATCACATCTGATGTACTGGTGGCCTATCTCGCTTCTTGTGACCCGAACAAGTCAGGAAAGTACAAATACCCCCCAAATGACCCCTTTTTGGAAAGTAGACATTCCAAGGTATTTAGTAAGAGGCATGGTGAGCTTTTTGATGTTGTCATTTTTTTCCCACAATTCTTTGCAAAATGAAGATTTTTAATTTTCTTTATTTTTCTCCACAAAATTGTCATTGTAATAGGTTATTTCTCTCACGTGGCATGTGTATACCACAAATGACACCCCCCAAAAAATTCTGCTACTCCTCCTGAGTATTACAATACCACATGTGTGGGACTTTTTCACAGCCTGGCCACATAGAGAGGCCCAACATGCAGGGAGCGCCATCACGTGTTCTAGAAGCATAAATTACACATCTAACTTGTTGACTATTTATTACACTTTTGAAGCACCAGGACAATGACACGTGACACTGATGACAGATGGCACTGATACGTGGCAATGATGAGACTTATACGTGGCACTGATGACACGTGGCACTGATGACAGATGACACTAATATGTGGCACTGATGACACGTGGCACTAATACGTGGCACTGATGACACGTGGCACTAATACGTGGCACTGATGACACGTGGCACTAATACGTGGCACTGATGACACGTGGCACTAATGACATGTGGCACTAATACGTGGCACTAATACGTGCCACCGGTGACAGATGGCACTAATACGTGGCACCAATGACGCGTGACACTGATGACAGATGGCACTGATAAGTGGCATTGATGACACGTGACACTGACAACAGATGGCACGTGACACTGACAGGTGGCACTGATGACAAATGGCACTGATACGTGGCACTGATGACAGATGGCACTAATACATGGCACTGATGACAGATGGCACTATGTGGCACTAATAACACGTGGCACTGATGACAGATGCCACTTATACGTGGCACTGATGACAGATGGCACTGGGGACAAATGGCACTGACAACAGGTGGCACTGGGGACAGATAGCACTGCGGGCAGGTGGCACTGGGGTGGGGTGGATTGCACTGGGGTGGATGGCACTGGGGTGGATGGCACTGGGGCGGATGGCACTGGGGCAGGATGGCACTGGGGCAGGATGGCACTGGGGCGGATGGCACTGGGGCGGATGGCACTGGGGCAGGATGGCACTGGGGCAGGATGGCACTGGGGGGGCATGGCACTGGGGGGGGTTGGCACTTTTTTTTAACTTTTTTTTTTTTTTTCTTTTGTACACTGACGGCTGCTGCAGCCGTTCTTCTCTCCCCTCTCACACGCTGTCTGTGTGAGGAGGGAGAGCGGCGCTGAGAGATGATCTCATATGTTTACATATGAGATCATCTCCCATTGGACACGCCGATCACGCTGTAAACGGCCGCTGTGATTGGCCGTTTACAGCGATCTGTGTTTGCCTGTCCCCGGGGGACACGGCAAACACAGAACTTCCGCGATGCGCGCCCGCGGCGGCGCGCATTGCGGAAGTAAACACCAGGCCGTCCAGGGACGGCCAGGCGAGGGAAGCCGCCCGCCCTAAGGCCGTCATTCGGCTATAGGGCGGGCGGGAAGCGGTTAATATTTGCATTGTTCGATCGCCACTTTGCTCACCCATTGCTGCCTACCAGTCCCGCACTTACCCCATCCATGTCATGGCTACGGTGGCTTACCCCTGCATCTCTCCCGAGTCCTGGCGTTTGCTTATTATCACGGCCAATCGGGTCTTAGGTAGGACTCCCACCCAGTTGTGTCTCAGGACCCTTTTCCCATGATTGACCAAAGAGGAAATTAGTGTCACAATAACGAGTTTAAATTTGCTATGTCACACAAGTGGGTGGGCTTTGAGCACGGTGCTCTCTGCGCCATGGTCACCCTTTCTTGAAGCCTATTAGAGCCTTTGGGCTCTAATCAAATGCTTACAAAAATAAACAACCCCACGTTGTAATCCATGCATCCATCAACCTTCATGTAGATATAGGGGCATGGATATGGGGGTGTGGTGCGTGTGACTCCATTATGGACCATTTGTTATGTGTGTGTTAAAATCCCTACTTCATATGTGAGTTCAGAGTTTTTAATGGTACAGATTTTAGAAAGGCAACATTTACTCAAATAACCACTATTTACAACCAAGGTATGCAGAATACCATCTCTTTATGCTCAACACATTGAAACTTCAAGTAGATGGGCTACAGCAGCAGAAAACCACATTGGGTGCCACTCCAGTCATCTAAGTACATGATGATATTGAGGCTACAATTGTCACAGATTCACCAAATTTGGTCAATATAAGATTGAAAAAATGTTGACTGGTCCGATGAGTCTCATTTTCTGTTGTAACATTCAGATGGTAGGGTTTTAAATTTGCATTAAAAAAAATAAAAGTGAAAGCATGAATCAATCCATCCTGCCTTGTATCACCGGTTCAGGTTGGTGGTGGGGGTGTAATCAGGTCTGGTGCAAGAATTTTTGACACCCTAGGCGAAACCTCATTTTGCTGCCCCCCCCCCCCCCCCCCCATTGGCTCTGCCCATGGCTCCACTACCTTTGCAATATGTGACCCGCCCAACCATTACACACACACACTGACCCACCTACCAGACACATACGCTGACCCACCTACCTGACCATTACACACACACTGACCCACTTACCTGACACATACACTGACCTACCTGACCATTACACACACTGACCCACCAACCTGACACATACATTGACCTACCTGACCATTACACATACACTGACCCACCTACCTGACACACAGATACACTGACCTACCTACCTGACACATACACTGACCTACCTGACCATTACACACACACGCACTGACCTACCTACTCGACCATTACACACACTGACCCACCAACCTGACACATACATTGACCTAACTGACCATTACACACACACACACACACACACACACACACACACTGACCCACCTACCTGACACATACACTGACCTACCTGACCATTACACACACACACCGACCTACCTACCTGACACATACACTGACCTACCTACTTGACCATTACACACACTGACCCACACATTGAGCTACCTGACCATTACACATACACTGACCCGCCTACCTGACACACACACATACACTGACCTACCTGACCATTACAAACACACACACACATACTGACCTACCTAGCTGACTTCTTATTTCCTGCACTACTCCCCCCCCCCCCACAGCTCGCTGTAGATAGTGATCCTCCCTCCTCCTTACCTCTGCTTCATCGACCATTACATCCGGGGCTCTCCTCAGCACTGGGCGGTGTTGCTCTGGTGTCGGCTAACAGATGCCGCACCTCTCAATGCTCTGATCTCCACCGAGCCACGCCCCTCCTCCCCACACACACACACACACACTGCTGTGAGCTTTTACTCTGTGGGGATTGGAGGCATACAGAGGCCGTGGCTGCGCCCTGGGGGGTAGTGCGCCCTAGGCGTCTGCCTACTCCGCCTAGTGTTAGCACCGGCCCTGGGTGTAATGGTGGGGGGTATATTTTCCTTGCCACACTTTGGACCCCTTAGTACCAATTGAGTATTATTTAAACACCACGGCCTACCTGAGTATTGTTGCTGACCATGTCCATCCCTTTATAGCTGCAGTGTCCCCATCTTCTGATGGCTCCTTCCAGTTCTACACTCAAAACGGTGCTGTGAAAGCTGTACATAATAAAGTGTCCAGTATGTATGTATTTATACCTATACACAAACACTTTTTGTTTCATTATATGTGCGTTACTATACATATTATGTGTGTACATATATACATTTTTTCTTTACTAACTATACAAAATATAATTTTAGTTATTTCTCATTTAACCCAATTTATAATTTTTTGTGATCTAATAATTTTTTTTTTATTCTTACATCTAACAGATCTTACTGATAAAAAATAATGGTAAGTAACTTTTTAGATTTCAAAAACAAACTTACAATGTTTATAATGTAAAAGTTACATGTCTGTACTTCGTATTGTAGCCATGCATGAGCTCGTTTGGCTGGGCTTCTCCCGTTTTCAGCTGGTCTGAAGTCCGCTCTCTGCTGACATCACACAGATCAGTCCAGGCACCGTGTCATCCCGACTCTGGAAGTTTGGATGCGCCAGGTGCTTGGACTGCGAGCCATCTCAGTGGAGAGCCGCTGAGTGACAGGCTGCAGCTCTCCGATTGGCTCGGTTCTCACGGATCCCCCTTGGCGATGTTTGATCGATCTATTCTCAGTGCAAGGCGCCGGTGGACACATGAGGCATCGGTCACATGCTGCATCCACCTTGGTAAGTATAACGTTTAAAAAAAAACAAAAAAAAACCCACCACAATTCTCTTTTAATGTTTTTTTCAGTGTGTGCCAAAAAATAAATGTAAAATCCATAGCTACAAATACAGTAGCTGGTGACTTTTAATCTATGGACACTTACCTGTCCAGTGAGGCTGCAATGTCTTTTCAGATCAGCTGTTGGTAGCTGCCGCCACCATGACCAGTATGAGAAACTGGCATTGAATCCATTGGGATTCATGGTCATATCCCTAATGTGCATACGCAAATCATGATGCACTCTCCAAATGTCATGGGGGCAAAGGAGGGAGGTTCCAACGTTTGACGTACCAAACCTCGCCTATGTCAGATGGAAGTGGAAATATGTACCTGTCAAAAACAGTTGTGGGAAGGCAGATAAGTGTAGCTATAACTCCAATTGGAGCCTTGCAACTTCACAGCTAGTTTCCCAATGCGCATGCTTGAACCGTGTTGCGCTTTGACAATGGAAATGTTGCATGTAAAGGAGGAAGAGGGAGACAAACCTATTGGACAGACCATTTCTTGTACCAATGTTGACTGTGAAGTGTGGTCAAGGAAGCAAGACAGTTAATTCGTTGTTTGATTTAAAAAGCCCTCATTTTATTGGCGTAGGTATCTAAGGGATGGGGTAGGTGAGAATATAGGAAGAGGACATTGGATAGGGGGGGTTATTTCTTGAAGGCATTCCTGTAGGCATTACAAGTGCAATCTCTAAGTGTGTGTGTGTGTGTGTCCATAAAGAATTTTAAAATTGACAATGCTCTTGATAAGTAGAAAATATCTTTTAATGTAAACATTTTTTTATTAAAGCAGGGTGCAATACTGCCTCAGATTGAAGTTGAAAACCCCTCTGTTAGCAACTACATAGAGTGTGAGCATTATTAGAAATAGCTTGAGGTATCATGAAGTGTAATTATAAAATTAAATAAAAGAAGAACCATGATGAATTACTATCAAACATTATTTATTTAAATAAAAATAAACAACATCTTTCTTTAACCACTTCCCGACCAGCGCACGACGATGTACGTCGACAGAATGGCACGGGCAGGCATATTGGCGTACAGGTAAGTCCAATATTCAATGCCGCCCTGCCATCGGGAGCGCGCCGCCGTCAGCGCGCTCCCGCGCTGGTCGGGACCCCCGTGAGTCCGGTCGCGGGACCCGCAGACTCGATCGCCGCGGGCATCCCCGCGATCATCTCACGGAGCGGCCGAATGGAGGAAATGCTGTGTAAACAACATTTCTCCATTCTGCCTAGCAACTAGTGACGCTGATCTCTGCTCCATGTGATTGGAGCAGAGATCAGTGTTCACTAAATGAAAGCCCAACCCCCCCACAGTTAGTAACACACCCCTAGGAACACTTAACCCCTACACTGCCACCCACTGGTTAACCCTTTCACTGCCAGTGTCATTTACACAGGAATCACTGCATTTATATAGCAGTGATTACTGTATAAATGACAATGGTCCCAAAAATGTCTGATGGGTCCCCCACAATGTCGCAGTCACAATAAAAATCGCTGATCGCCGCCATTACTAGTAAAAAAAAAAAATAATAAAAAATTATTAATAAAAATGCTATAAAACTAACCCTATTTTGTAAACGCTATAACTTTTGCGCAAACCAATCAATAATCGCTTATTGCGATTTTTTTTACCAAAAATGTGTAGAAGAATACGTATCGGCCTAAACTGAGGGAAAAAAATGTTTTTTTATATATTTTTGGGGGATAGTTATTATAACAAAAAGTAAAAAATAATGCGTTTTTTTCAAAATTGTCGCTCTATTTTTGTTTATAACGCAAAAAATAAAAACCGCAGGGGTGATCAAATACCACCAAAAGAAAGCTCTATTTGTGGGAAAAAAAGGACGTCAATTTTGTTTGGGAGCCACGTCGCACGACCGCGCAATTGTCAGTTAAAGCGACGCAGTGCCGAATCGCAAAAAGTGGTCTGGTCTTTGACCAGCAAAATGGTCCGGTCTGCAAGTGGTTAAATACATTTTTGCCAAACAAGAATAAATATTAAATCAAAATTCGTAATAAAATTAATTTTATTTATTAACCTATAAAGGATAAATAGGTAAAGAAAATATTTTTTGGTTTATGCTACAGAGACAAATGTTGCTTGAGGAACTATGGTCACAATATCCAGAGCCAGAAAACGATCCAGCATTTCCATGTAATCCATTACAAAAGATTTTCATGCTGCAATCAACAAACTAAAGAGGAAGGTGAAACAGAACGTCTTGGGAATAGGAAATGGTGTAAGTGCAGAAAATGCAATATCCAATATTACTGATAATCTATAAAAAAAAAGCCAAAAAAAAAAAAAACTGTGATCTGTGTGTATATAAAAAAAAAAAAAATAATAATAAGCTGGTGTGGTGACATTCCTAGACTCCAGGACAGGTAAGTGTCCTAATATTTAAAATCTACAGCTGTAGTCTGTGTAGCTGCTGGCTTTTAGATTTCTGAAAAAGGTAGGCAGACCTACGATTTAACAAATTAAAAGTTCCAATATATAGTGAATTATTTGTTATGCAACTGTAATAATTTTTATTTATTTATTTTTAAGACGATTGCGGAAGACAGCTTATAGAACGTTTACTGCATGGATCTATGGCTACTTGGGAAAGGGAAACCGGAGAGTCATCCCATCTTGTGCTGTTAATGCAGTACGAAACGCTTTGTTAAAGATCACAACGATTCATGTCGAATTCATGTATTCTAATGCTTATGAAGCCTCAGAACTGGCCTTAGAGTAACATTCAATTTAAATTATTTTATATAATTTTTTTTACATTATGTTAAAAATGTTATGAAAAAAATAAATAAATAGTAAACTGAATGAGAATATTTATACCTTTTTTCATGTTTGATTTTATACTTACAAGGTTTTTAGATACCACAAACCAGAAATGGATATCCTAGTTTAAATAAAACATATTCGGAATCGGTCTCCTCTCTTGTCTTCCAGTATCAAAGGTATAAATTGTTCAACCATTGGGCTGTGCATTCCAGCATTTCTTAACCACTGTTAGATTTGATCCGGATTTTGGGGAAATTAATATAATTGAATATCTGGTGTGGTTTGTGTATGACCAGTGCCATAACCACAGGTTTTGATAAAGCAGTTAGGCATATCTAAAAAGGGGGAAAAAAAGTCACATATTATAAAACACATTATAAATAAACACACCATCCATATTCACAACTATATTAATATAATTACAAAAAATAAAAAAATAAAACCTAATCTAATACGATTAGGTTAGTATTGTCATTGCCCCAATTTTAAATCGCTATAAAAGCACAAAAAAAAAAAATGTTAGAATGTTCTATCAATGGTTTTAATAATAGAGATATCCACCAACCATAAATGAACACCAATGCATGTCTTCAAACCGATTTCTTCTTGATGATACTCAATAAATATTAAAAGAAGTATAAAAATAAAAAAAATAAAAATGTAAACTCCATAAAAATGTGGACAATTGTAATATAAGAGCACCTGGATCATAAATCAAAACGGTATTGTCTACAGCAGGGGTGGATCCAGAGCCTAGTCTCGGGAGGGGCACTGCCAGAAAAAAAATTTTTTGGGGGTAAATTTATCAGGGAAATTGCTGGTGTTAGCGATTCAATCATCACGGCGCCATGGTTGTTATGGTGTCAGGATGATTGAAGCACATTACTATTATTACATTGTTATAAAAAATTAAATGGTTCAACTCACCATAATGTAGAATCAGTGGGAGCCCTGAGCGTGTCACCTGCTGCTGTCACCTGCCACACGTTGCGGATAGTCACTTGCCACGTCGCCTGTCACCAGATGCAGATTGTCACTTGTCACACCACCAGATGCAGATTGTCACTCACCACGTCCCATGCCACAAGTTGCAGATTGTCACTTGCCACGTCACCTTTCACCAGATGCAGATTGTCACTTGCCACGTCCCATGCCACACAATGTGGATTGTCACTTGCCATGTCCCAGGCAGCAGATTACCAGTCAAGCAGCAGAGAGATGAAATAATCTCTCTGCTGCCGCGGCTGCCTGCACACTGCACAGTGAGGGCGGAACTGCAGGGACGCAGGGCGGGCGCCTGGCAGTGAGAGATATCATCTCTCTTCTCCCCCGCCCGCCCGCCGGCTCCCTGATTGGCCAGCAGTCGCTCACATACTGTCAGTTATCCGAGCCGAGCCACCCACTGTCTCTCAACAGAGCCAGCCCGCCGGCTCTCACCCTCGGCGACACCTGCCTGCCCACTCACATTCTCGGAGGTGGCAATTTTTTTTTTTTTAAGGAGTTTGGATTGCAGATAGGCTTGTGTAAGCAGATACAAGTCCGTTTACATATGCCGTTCTATAGAGGTGAATGGAGGGTCAGATTGGGTCCTCATGAAAAACAGACAGGTAGACCCGATCGGACCAATCGTGTGAAAGGGGCCTAAGGCTGCTTTCACACAGACGCATTGCGGTTTTCTTACATCTCAACTGACCTTGATCTTCACTTCTTCCTCAGGATTCCTGCAGCTGGTTGTGGCTGTCCCCCATGTGGTTATAACTGGTGGCTGCTGCTGGCTGTCCTAAAGGGCTGGTACTTCGGACAGGTGCTGGTACTGCTGGCTGTTAGGTCTGATCACACCTATGGCATTTTTAGTGCTTTTTGCAGATTTGCTCTACAGAATGTGTTCCATTTCAATCCAATGTTAAATGGATGTGGTGCAAATTTGCAAAAAGCACAAAAAATGCATAGGTGTGAATCAGGCGTTACTGCTGCTGGGCACTGCCTGCTGATACCACCGGCTGGTACTTGTACTGCTGGCTGGTACTGGTGGCGGTTACTGCTGTTTGGTACTGGTAATGCTGCTGGGTACTGGTGTCCAAATTGCGGGTTCCCATGCGTTAGTGTGACAGAAAACAGAAGCATGCTGCTGCTGTAGAGAGCAGAAGCGATGCTTCATGTCATAGGCGGGAGTACATTTGGTATCACTCCACCTGAGAAGGAGCCAGCTGGCTTCCTCTAAGGACGGCTCCGTTCTTTGCGCTGATGCTCGGAGATGGAGGGTCGGGAACCCGCGATCTGGGCATGCTGACCCGACATCTCAGAGCAAGACATGGCGGGCCACATCAGAGTGCCAGCGGTTGGGCACCGCTTGAATAGCCCATTGAGCTTATGCCTACAAAAAAATAATAATTATAGTTATAGTTGTCACCACACACTTCTGTGATAAAAAAAGTGTGCTCAGGTGCACAACAAAGACTAATAAATTTCCACCAAAAAATAAAGCTCCACTCACGAGAGAGAGATTTGTTTATTTTCTTGTGTGATATAGAAATAATAAAATATATGTATTCTTAGTGTAACGTGAGTGTCAGATACAGACCTTAGATATAATCTGACCTATAACCATATATTAAATAATAAAAAAAAAAAAAACACCACACCACACACACAAATGTATGAGAATATAGAATTTTATTTGTCTAATTTTATACATTTGTATATTTAATACATTTAACAATATTTGTGAAAGCCTTTTTATAATTACAATAGGGAGAGGGAGAGAGAGAGAGAGAGGGAGAGGGAGGGAGAGGGAGAGGGAGGGAGAGAGAGGGGAGAGAGAGGGGGAGGAAAAGAGAGGGAGAGGAATGAACCTTTTCATACTATTTCTTAATTTTTAGTTTTCCAAATTTGCAAAATCATTTGGATCTTCAACCTAGAGGATTAAAAAAAAAAAATTAATTATAAATTTAATAAAAATATATACACATTTGTGAATAAATTGCATTATTTTGTTCATTGCTTACCTGTAAATGGCGTACACCAAGTAAAGATGAATTTCTACAGTCCTACAGCTTCTGCAATAAAAAATAAATAAATAAATAAAAAAGGTAATGACTAGATTTCATCATTCTATGATAAGGGGTAGTGGGCAAGTTGAAAAGGGAGAGCAGATGAGGGTGACGCAGGAAGAGGGGTATAGAGACAAAATCTACCTGCCCAGCACAGCACACGTCCCACCACCCCACATCTGCCCCCACACCTCCCCCCACCGCACATCTCCCATGTCCCCCCAGCACAGCCCACCCCCCCACCACACAGCACATCTCACCTCACCTCACATGTCCCCTCACACCACACATCTCCCATGTCCCCCAGCACAGCCCACGTCCCCCAAGCCCATCACATCTCACCGCACATGTCCCCCCACCCGACATGTCCCCCTAACGCACAACACATCCCACCACACAGCACATGTCCCATGGAGGACAGTGTCAGCAGGGCAGAGGACAGTGTCAGAGTAAATGGTGTCAGAAGGGCAGAGGACAGTGTCAGTAGGGCAGAGGACAGTGTCAGGAGGGCAGAGGACAGTGTCAGGAGGGCAGAGGACGGTGTCAGCAGGGCAGAAGAAGACGGTGTCAGCAGGGCAGAAGAAGACGGTGTCAGCAGGGCAGAAGAAGACGGTGTCAGCAGGGCAGAAGAAGACGGTGTCAGCAGGGCAGAAGAAGACGGTGTCAGCAGGGCAGAAGAAGACGGTGTCAGCAGGGCAGAAGAAGACGGTGTCAGCAGGGCAGAAGAAGACGGTGTCAGCAGGGCAGAAGAAGACGGTGTCAGCAGGGCAGAAGGCAGTGTCAGCAGGGCAGAAGGCAGTGTCAGCAGGGCAGAAGGCAGTGTCAGCAGGGCAGAAGGCAGTGTCAGCAGGGCAGTGTCAGCAGGGCAGAGGGCAGTGTCAGTAGGGTAAATGGTGTCAGTAGGGCAGAGGACAGTGTCAGCAGGGCAGAGGACAGTGTCAGCAGGGCAGAGGACAGTGTCAGCAGGGCAGAAGACAGTGTCAGCAGGGCAGAAGACAGTGTCAGCAGGGCAGAAGACAGTGTCAGCAGGGCAGAAGACAGTGTCAGCAGGGCAGAAGACAGTGTCAGCAGGGCAGAAGACAGTGTCAGAGTAAATGGTGTCAGTAGGGCAGAGGACAGTGTCAGCAGGGCGGAGGACAGTGTCAGCAGGGCGGAGGACAGTGTCAGCAGGGTGGAGGACAGTGTCAGCAGGGCGGAGGACAGTGTCAGCAGGGCGGAGGACAGTGTCAGCAGGGCGGAGGACAGTGTCAGCAGGGCGGAGGACAGTGTCAGCAGGGCGGAGGACAGTGTCAGCAGGGCGGAGGACAGTGTCAGCAGGGCGGAAGACAGTGTCAGCAGGGCTGGAAGACAGTGTCAGCAGGGCTGGAAGACAGTGTCAGCAGGGCGGAAGACAGTGTCAGCAGGGCGGAAGACAGTGTCAGCAGGGCGGAAGACAGTGTCAGCAGGGCGGAAGACAGTGTCAGCAGGTAGGAAGACAGTGTCAGCAGGTAGGAAGACAGTGTCAGCAGGTAGGAAGACAGTGTCAGCAGGTAGGAAGACAGTGTCAGCAGGTAGGAAGACAGTGTCAGCAGGTAGGAAGACAGTGTCAGCAGGTAGGAAGACAGTGTCAGCAGGGCAGAGGATGGTGTCAGTAGGGCAGAGGACAGTGTCAGTAGAGTAAATGGTGTCAGTAGGGCAGAGGGCAGTGTCAGCAGGGCAGTGTCAGAGTAAATGGTGTCAGTAGGGCAGAGGACGGTGTCAGTAGGGTAAATGGTGTCAGTAGGGCAGAGGACAGTGTCAGTAGAGTAAATGGTGTCAGTAGGGCAGAGGACAGTGTCAGTAGGGTAAATGGTGTCAGTAGGGCAGAGGACGGTGTCAGTAGGGTAATTGGTGTCAGTAGAATAAATGGTGTCAGTAGGGCAGAGGACGGTGTCAGCAGCAGGGCAGAGGGCAGTGTCAGCAGCAGGGCAGAGGGCAGTGTCAGCAGCAGGGCAGAGGGCAGTGTCAGCAGCAGGGCAGAGGGCAGTGTCAGCAGCAGGGCAGAGGGCAGTGTCAGCATCAGGGCAGAGGGCAGTGTCAGCATCAGGGCAGAGGGCAGTGTCAGCAGCAGGGCAGAGGGCAGTGTCAGCAGCAGGGCAGAGGGCAGTGTCAGCAGCAGGGCAGAGGGCAGTGTCAGCAGAGTAAATAGTGTCAGCAGGGCAGAGGACAGTGTCAGCAGGGCAGAGGACAGTGTCAGCAGGGCAGAGGACAGTGTCAGCAGGGCAGAGGACAGTGTCAGCAGGGCAGAGGACAGTGTCAGCAGGGCAGAAGGCAGTGTCAGCAGGGCAGAAGGCAGTGTCAGCAGGGCAGAAGGCAGTGTCAGCAGGGCAGAAGGCAGTGTCAGCAGGGCAGAAGGCAGTGTCAGCAGGGCAGAGGGCAGTGTCAGTAGGGTAAATGGTGTCAGTAGGGCAGAGGACAGTGTCAGTAGAGTAAATGGTGTCAGTAGGGCAGAGGACAGTGTCAGTAGAGTAAATGGTGTCAGCAGGGCAGAGGGCAGTGTCAGCAGTGCAGTGTCAGAGTAAATGGTGTCAGTAGGGCAGAGGACGGTGTCAGTAGGGTAAATGGTGTCAGTAGAGCAGAGGACAGTGTCAGTAGGGTAAATGGTGTCAGTAGGGCAGAGGACGGTGTCAGTAGGGTAATTGGTGTCAGTAGAGTAAATGGTGTCAGTAGAGTAAATGGTGTCAGTAGGGCAGAGGACGGTGTCAGTAGGGCAGAGGACGGTGTCAGTAGGGCAGAGGACGGTGTCAGCAGGGCAGAGGACGGTGTCAGCAGGGCAGAGGACGGTGTCAGCAGGGCAGAGGACGGTGTCAGCAGGGCAGAGGACGGTGTCAGCAGGGCAGAGGACAGTATCAGCAGGGCAGAGGACGGTGTCAGTATTGTAAATGGTGTCAGTAGGGCAGAGGACAGTGTCAGCAGCAGGGCAGAGGGCAGTGTCAGCAGCAGGGCAGAGGGCAGTGTCAGCAGCAGGGCAGAGGGCAGTGTCAGCAGCAGGGCAGAGGGCAGTGTCAGCAGGGCAGAGGGCAGTGTCAGCAGGGCAATAGGCAGTGTCAGTAGAGTAAATAGTGTCAGTAGGGCAGAGGATGGTGTCAGTAGGGTAATTGGTGTCAGTAGAATAAATGGTGTCAGTAGGGCAGAGGACGGTGTCAGCAGCAGGGCAGAGGGCAGTGTCAGCAGCAGGGCAGAGGGCAGTGTCAGCAGCAGGGCAGAGGGCAGTGTCAGCAGCAGGGCAGAGGGCAGTGTCAGCAGCAGGGCAGAGGGCAGTGTCAGCAGGGCAGAGGGCAGTGTCAGCAGGGCAGAGGGCAGTGTCAGTAGAGTAAATGGTGTCAGTAGGGTAGAGGACAGTGTCAGTAGCATAAATGGTGTAAGCAGGGCAGAGGGCAGTGTCAGCAGGGCAGAGGGCAGTGTCAGCAGAGCAGAGAGCAGTGTCAGTAGAGTAAATGGTGTCAGTGTCACAATACTCTACTCGTCCGCCTCACAGAAGTAGCCGGAGTCCAAGACATAGATCTCCAATGGTTCGCGTCCTTCCTAGGAAATCGGTCACAGACAGTGAAACTAGGAAAATTCCTCTCCGAAACTCGGGCAGTCACCTGCGGAGTCCCTCAAGGCTCTCCGTTGTCACCCGTTCTCTTCAACATTTACATTCGCCCACTCCTTCAAATCATCAGATGCTCAGATCTCTGCTTCCACTCTTACGCTGACGACACGCAACTTTATTTCCGGATCAATGGAAAAAAAGATCACCAACAACAACTTGAAAACTGCCTCAAATCAATAGAGGACTGGATGACCACCAACTCCCTCCAGCTGAACCAATCAAAGACAGAGCTTCTTATCTTACACCCAAATCATAAGCCTGCAACCAAAACCTCCTGGTCTCCACCAACCGTCTTTGGGCAGACTATCTCCCCAAAGACCAAAGCGAAGTGTCTCGGGGTTATTTTAGACGCACAAATGTCAATGGATGCGCAAATAGGATCTGTAGTCAGTCGATCTCACCATCTGCTGCGAATGCTTCGCAGACTCATCCCTTTTATCCCAAAGAATGACAAAGCAGTGGTAGTTGGAACAATCATTAATTCACGACTGGACTACGCAAACTCGCTTTACATAGGATTACCACAATATCAACTTGCGCGATTACAACTGATCCAAAACACGGCGGCAAGGCTGATAACAGGAAAAAAACCCTGGGAATCCATTTCTCCTTCACTGAGGAGCTTACATTGGCTAACCGTAAAAAATCGGATCACGTTCAAGACCCTTTGCCTCACCCACAAATGCGTGCATAGAGAAGCTCCGCAATACCTAATGGAGAAAATAAATCATTACACATCAAACCGCAGTCTTCGATCAGCCAACAAAAACCTCCTCCTCGTGCCCAAAGCCCGGTATAAATCCAAGGGTGATCGGAGATTCGCTGTCCAAGGGCCTCGGCTATGGAATGCTCTACCAATCAACATCCGCCTGGAAGAAAATCACCTGGCTTTTAGGAAAAAACTCAAGACCTTCCTCTTTTAGCAGATGATCAAAGCTCGCCACAGTGCCTAGAGGCGATTCAGTTCGCATTGTGCGCTATATAAGTATTTCATTCATTCAGTAGGGCAGAGGACAGTGTCAGTAGGGTACATGGTGTCAGTAGGGCAGAGGACAGTGTCAGTAGGGTAAATGGTGTCAGTAGGGCAGAGGACAGTGTCAGTAGGGTAAATGGTGTCAGTAGGGCAGAGGACGGTGTCAGTAGAGTATATGGTGTCAGTAGAGTAAATGGTGTCAGTAGGGCAGAGGACGGTGTCAGTAGGGCAGAAGACGGTGTCAGTAAGGCAGAAGACGGTGCCAGTAGGGCAGAAGACGGTGCCAGTAGGGCAGAAGACGGTGTCAGTAGGGCAGAAGATGGTGTCAGTAGGGCAGAGGACGGTGTCAGCAGGGCAGATGACGGTGTCAGCAGGGCAGAAGGCAGTGTCAGCAGGGCAGAGGACGGTGTCAGCAGGGCAGAAGGCAGTGTCAGCAGGGCAGAAGGCAGTGTCAGCAGGGCAGAAGGCAGTGTCAGCAGGGCAGAAGGCAGTGTCAGCAGGGCAGAAGGCAGTGTCAGCAGGGCAGAAGGCAGTGTCAGCAGGGCAGAAGGCAGTGTCAGTATAGTAAATATTGTAGTCAGAGTCTTCAAGCGGGAAATGCGATACTCCTAAGAACCAAGGCCTGAGGTGTGCCTTGGCCTAGCTGGTCAGTATGCCTGAGAAGAGGGCATACCCTGAATGTAAGAATAAGAACAAAATACTATGAGAATGTATGAAACTGGGGAACGGGTGGGTGGGAACTCAGAAATCCCAACGACACTGGCCCTGCCAGAGGAGGAGGTTTAAATAGCCCTCTCAGGCTCCTCCTACAAATACAGGCTGGCCTGCGGCCAGCCTTCAACTTGTAGTCAGAGTCTTCAAGCGGGAAATGCGATACTCCTAAGAACCAAGGCCTGAGGTGTGCCTTGGCCTAGCTGGTCAGTATGCCTGAGAAGAGGGCAAAAAGACACAAAATTTAGGAGAAGAAGGGAAGGTAATGAACCATCACGGATAAAGGTGTGCTCCCGGACGGCAGCAGTACATATCCAGCAAGTAACCGAAAGTGTTCGTAATGGCAAAAGAACACACCGACTCCTGACTTGACGATGAGAAGGAACCACCTATCGAACCTGTGACGCTTCCCTGGACCCAACTGAACATCCCCTGAAAGATTGAATTGCGCCGGATGCCCGTGACACCCAGACCCGAGAATGAACTGCTTGAGAAATGAGAGGATACGAGAGGGGAAAGGAACAAGGCCTGGCCAGAGTAAACCCCTGCAAAAGATGGCGAAATACCCCAATGAACACCAGTGAAATAGCCCAGAGACATACCCCCCCAACAGGGTGAGTGGCAAAAAGACCACTAGCAGGAGTGCGAAAAGATGGAAACATGATGGATGTGACGGAGTAAGCTGATAAGGCCCATGCACCATAGCAATAATACTGTCAACCTGGAGAAACCGGACGCAGGACCCAGGTCCCACCGGATACAATCGGGTCATGTTACAGCCTCCACACATCGCACGTTTCCCCCCACCACACAGCGCACGTTTCCCCCCCACCACACAGCGCACGTTTCCCCCCCACCACACAGCGCACGTTTCCCCACCACACAGCGCATGTTCCCCCCCACCACACAGCACACGTTTCCCCCCCACCACACAGCGCACGTTTCCCCCCACCACACAGCGCACGTTCCCCCACCACACAGCGCACATTTCCCCCCCCCCACCACACAGCGCACGTTTCCCCCCCACCACACAGCGCAATTTCCCCCCACCACACAGTGCACGTTCCCCTCCACCACACGTTTCCCCCCCACCACACAGCACAGCACATGTTCCACCGCACAGCACATGTTCCACCGCACAGCACGTTTCCCCCCCCACCACCACACCACACGTTCCTCCCCACCGCACAGCACACATGTCACCGCACAGCGCCCATGTACTTACCGCTGAGCAGTAGCTTGCTTGTTTCTTTATCCTCCACTAGACAGGCTCTTGTTCTCCTCAGAAGCAGCAGCGGCGGCGGCGACGACGAGAACAACACTGCTGCCATAGCTGGATTAACACTGGCAACAAAGGCCACCTTGCCCTTAGTTAAAATGGCGCCGGCCGGCGCAGCCTTGTATAGCGTCATTTCCGGTTTGGAAATAACGCAAAACTACGGCCCAGCAGCCCCTATTGGCTTCTGGGATTGATAAAAAACATCTCCCAGGAGGCATAGCAGACGGGGGAAGACGCGCTCAGGCCGCGGCCGGAAACAGGAAGCTGAAACAACTACTAACTATAAAAATGTGAGTTTAAAAAAAATATATATATATATGCCAAATGTGTTTAAGGGGCCAGAGAAGAAGGGGATGCAGAGGACTTAAAAAAGAGGGTGGAGCTCCGCTTTAAACTCTGCCTGTCACCTGCCTACCGTTGTCAGACAAACGGTCAAAGAGAGAGGATGAACCAGACCCTGGAACAATATCTCCGATGTTTTTCTTCTTTCGCACAGGACGACTGGGTGTCCCTCTTACCATTAGCAGAGTTTGCTTACAACTCAGTTCATTCTTCTATCAAGCAGACCCCCTTCTTTGCCAACTATGGATTTCACCCATCTTTCTTGCCCGCTGTTCTACAGGAGTCCCCAGTACCTGCAGTCCAGGATCATTTGAAATTCTGGAGAACCAATAACCAGTTTTTGTAGGAAGCCATTTCTAAATCCCAGAGTGATGATAAAAGATTCTATGACAGAAGAAGGAGAGGTAATTTGGAGCTGAAGCCTGGGGATAAAGTATGGTTATCTACTGCAAACCTGAAACTGGTCTGTCCTTCAAAAAATTTAGGGCCGAGATATATCGGTCCATTCTTGGTGAAGAGGAAGATTAATGCTGTTGCTTTTCGAGTTATGTCTGCCAGAGAATCTAAGAATTCACCCAGTGTTCCAGGTGTCCCTCTTGAAACAATCCGTGGCTAAACCATTTCCTGACCGTGAACCTGAAACTCCTGCTCCACTGCTGGTTGAAGGGAATGAGGAGTTCGAGGTGGAGGATGTCCTTGATTGTAGGAAGAGAAGGGGCCAAACGGAGTTCCTCATCAAATGGAAGGGCTATGGCCCTGAAGATAATTCTTGGGAACATTACTCTAATGTACACGTTCCACATTTGGTCCAAGCCTATCTTCGTCTCCATCCTGAAAATAAATCCTTAGTGGGCATCCGGAGGCTGCCCTTAAGGGGGTGCAATGTAAGGAAATAAGGAGAGGAGTGCGCATGTACGGGACTTCTGGGAAGACGCTCTGAACAAGAGCTCTGCACCACTCCGGCCCTTCTCAGCCCCCTAAGCGACCAGATCGAGCGGGACACGGCCGAAACGATCCCCGCCACTCTCTGGGAGACCAAGGCATTTCCCTGTATGCCGAACGGCACACAAAAAAGCTAGGTAAGCTGCCAACTGGACTTTAATCTGACAGCCCCTGCTCCTCCCAAGATGGAGGCCGGAGTGCCCACACGCGCAAGTATGGAGGGCTCGGATTCCATTGCGGACCCACCCTCCTCACACCAGCACCGGAACATTAAGCTGGCAACACCTGTGAGTATCTGCACATCCCAGTACCTGCACCAGAATACCATGCTGGCAACCCCAGTGAGTACCCGCACTCCCCAAGGGATATCCCCAGCCTCCACAGAGTCCTTGCTAAACAGGACCCTAGGGGATCTTCTCCACACCCCATTGCTGCAATCCCCCCTAGGCCTGGCAGGCCCCCACTACTCCTCTCCCACGCAGTCCCTCCAGTCCCCAGACATGCAGCATATGCTGCAGAGCTTCTTTGAAATGCTGGCAGCAGGCCTGGCTCATAATGCCTCACAGATCACTGCTACCATTAAAGCAGATTTACAGAGTTTGGGAGCCCGCATAGTTGCAATCGAGTGTGTTTTCGAGTGCAACTGTTTTGTGTCTTTTTACTTTTTTTTTTTTAATTTGCCGCCGTTCTCCGCTCCCGTGTGCCGTAACGTTGCAGGGAACGGAGCTCAGTGGCATTCGGCACTGTGAATCGAGGACAGCTCATTCACACAGCGCGGAGGACATCGCTGGATCCAGGGGACAAGGTAAGTAACTCTCCCTGTGCCCTCCCCTGCATCCAGCGATGTGATCCTGAGTCTGGCTCGGGGTTACAGCTCCTGTCAGTAAAATCCCAACCTGAGCCAGACTCGGGATTACCGCTAGGGGGGTTAAGAACATGGAGTACTTGTTTGACTTGAGCATTCTCAGAGGTTTGTACCAACCTTTTTTTCTTCCAGATAAGTGAGACTTGCTGGGTGACCTGTGGATTTCATGATGGTTTGCTTCTGGGACAATGTTGTCTTTAGGGCACGATGAAAAACACAGATGCTTTTAAGTTGCTGAATAATTCACTTTACATGTGACATGGAAAAATACTAACTATTGTTTACAATGCTGGTTTGACCAATCCCATCCTTCCTGCGTTTTTTTTTATAATGCATCCTTCAACTACAAGAGAATCAAAAAGTTAGGTGGACCCCCTACTATAACAATGCCATCCAGTGCGTGGAACTTCTTAACTCGAGAACGCCCCACCAGGAAAGGCATTTCGCTTTTTTACTCCCTTCTACATGCTAAACAATCTTTTGTGAAAACAAAACCGATTGCTAAATGGGAGACGGATTTAGGGAAATCATTTACAGATGATCAGTGGACAACCACATTTCGAGAAATCCAAAAAGCCTCCCGTTCTATTAATCATTGGGCAATGACTATTAGAATAATTAACAGGTGGCAATACACACCGTGTAGACTGGCAACATTTTTTCCATCTGCCCAAAATACATGTTGGAGAAATTGTGGACAGCTAGGACATCTACTGCACATGTTTTGGGAGTGTCCCAACTTGGTTAGTTACTGGAATCAAGTTTTCCAACTTATAACATCGCTCACGGGTATTGTCACTCGCCCCAATCCATCCCTAGGAATTTTACATATGGGTATTGAACAATTTCCGCATGATATGCGGATTGTTATTTCCAACATCCTTCTTTCTGCTAGATCCATGATATTACAACATTGGAAAACTGCCATGACGGTAAACATCTCTGACCTGATTAGAAGAGTGAACCAACACCACACTATAGAGCGTGCTCTTGCCATAAATACATTGAAGTGCGATCTATTTGATAAGCAATGGAAAATTTGGACCAACAAATATAAGAATTCTGTGAACTAGATCTTAACCCTGATAAGATATATCCTGTGTAGTAACCAGTATTTGCATTATTGTTTATGTAACCACCTACTTAGCCGTTTTTTTTTTTTTCACCCTTTCTTTCCCTCTCCCCTCTTCCCTCCTTCTATTACATTGACTGTTAATTACAATTGTAAAAGTCAACATGTCCTGTACCACTCGCCTTTGTATATCCTTTATAAATTAATAAAAATTTATTGAAATAAAAAAAAAGTTAGGTGGAGTTAAATTGAGAAGAGTAAAGTATGTTTGTTACAGGAGTAAATACCTTCACAAGAATGCAGTCTGTCACTTACTTTGGGAATTATCCATCCGGAGGTGTTTTTCCTCTTGGGATTTTCCATGGTGAACAATTGTGGTGTCTAGAAAGGAAAAAAAAACGAAGATGCTTATTTCAACCTGAAATTACTTCAAATACTAGGCGTATACTTGCCAAAACTAAGCCCATAGTACATGTGAGAGCATTTGAAGACATGCGTTTTAGGATTGAACATAAGCCATCATGAATTACCTCTACAACAGGTTTCAGTAGCTAACAGAGTGTTTATTGCTAGCCCCAAAATAACAAAGGAGCTGGCTCCTCATCTCAGGATAGAGGTGGAGGAGCTACTGTGGCTCAAATTGGGCATACTAATTTTTCAAATGCCTCATTATTTAATCCTCTGGGTTTCATTGCCCTGTCTGTACAAATCTTTAAAGAGATGATACTTAAAGTTTTGGTGGCCCTTAAGACACCCAGATTTAGAAGCAACAATGATTTTCAATCTAATCTGAAACAGATCTGTGTACATAACATTGTTATACGCCCCACAGATAAAGGCGGAAGTGTCGTTATTTTAAATAAGATTGATTATCTGGAAGAGATGAATAGGCTTTTATCCAATAATGTGACTTATACACAACTGTCTTCAAACCCTACAGCTAAATATAAGAGGGAGCTTTTATCTTTAATTGATGATGACTTTCAGCTAGGTATTCTAAATAAAAAAGAAAAGGCTCATCTTGTAACCTCTGTTCCGAGGGTACCAGTTATATACTATCTGCCTAAAATGTATAAAAATTTGTCCAAACCACCGGGCCGCCCTATCATCAGTGGCATAGTTTCAGTAACAGCGAGAATAGGCAGCTATGTGGATGAATTTTTACAGTCCTTGGTCACAGCAACCCCTTCTTATTTGAGGGATACAACACAAGTTATCAATTTACTGGCTGATTGTGGATGGAGAGAGGGCTGCATCCTGTCAACAGCTGATGTTGCCTCTCTCTATACTATTATATCACATCAACATGGCTTGGAGGTGGTGAAGTTTTATCTTGAACAAGATCATACTCTATCATCAATACAGTACAGAGAGATTTCATCATAAAACTTGATTTTCGCTACAAGCCACAATTATTTCTGGTTTGGGGGTAACTTCTTTTTACAAACCTGTGGCATTGCTATGGGCGCTAAATTCGCCCCTAGCTTGGCCAACTTATTATTGACTCATTGGGAAAAGGAGGTAATAGATACTGACCCTCCGAGGGAGTTGCGTCTATGGAGAAGGTACTTTGACGATGTCCTTCACCTGTGGGTGTGGGAGTCCCTTGAGGCATTTTTCTCCTAACTCAATCTAAACAATAGAGGTATCTCCTTAGAGTATGAGGCAAGCCAATCCCAGATCAATTTCCTTGACCTTAATATCACTGTTAAGGATGGATGTTTGACTACTACCACATACTTTAAGGAGACTGATAGCAATGCCTTTATCCTACTAACTAGCTGCCATCATGCATCATGGCTCAATGTGGTTCCTAAAGGCCCATTCCAATGCATCAGGCAGAATTGCACTACTAGTTTGGACTATCAGCAGCAAGCTCCGGTTTTAAAATCTAGGTTGAGAAAGAGATTGACGAGACTATTAAAAATGTTGGGGGTATGCTTTAAAATCTAAAAAAAAAAAAAAAAAAAAAAAAAAAAAGTTGGGGACATGGATATGCTAAATGGATTAAAAAGGGTTAATCAAGTACCAGATAATAAACTTGGGTGCTGCATGATTACTGAATATTCCAACCAACATTTTTCTGTTAGAAATATTTTTAACAAACATTGGAGCATTTAAAAAAAAAGACAAGATTTTGGGTCCAGCTATTCCTGATCGACCAGTAGTCATATATAGAGGAGCTCCCTCCTTACGGCACAGTATTGCTCCCAATGTAATAGACCCTCCTAAAATGATTTGTCAAATCAACTCTTTCAGAGGGCGAAATTATGAAACTGTGAAACCTTTCAGTCCACACAGACTAAGATCCTACAATATTGATTCATTCATCGCTCTACGGAGTGTGTTGTATATCCGATTCAATGCCCATGCGCCAAACAATATATTGGATTCACTAAAAGAGTTCTACATGTATGTCTGGATGAACATGTTGGAAATATCAAATGCGAGCTTGCTAAACACAATCTATCCAGGCATTATGCCAAACATCATGACAAAAAACTTAAAAGGACCCTTTTCATACCTATTGATAACATTTGTCCTCATTGGAGGGGTACCAATAAGATTACATCGATCTCTAGGCTTCGCCAAACTGCTGGCTGGAAGTTAAACAGTGGGGACCTTGAGTGGAGAGTGAACAAGCCTTACTTTTTGACTGCTGGGTTGCATTATTAGGTTCTTTTTGGGGCCAAGTGGAACTGGTCTAAGTGGTAAGTTAAAACCAGAGTTAGTGGAACTGGTCTAATTTTGCGAGCTAAAAACCAGAGTTTAAAACAGGAGGTTATAACAGGGGTCATAGTACCTGTGTAGTGTGAGTACCTGAGTGTTGTCTGAGTAGCGTGTGTGGATCGTTAGTACTTGTGCATTGCGAGTGCGAGTGGTCTGCGAGTGCACATAAGTCTGCGAGTGCACATAGGTCTGCGAGTGGTCTGCAAGTGCACGTAGGTCTGCCAGTACCTGTTTATTGTCTTGTTGAGTACCTGCGTATTGTCTTGAGTATTAGTGTCAGGAAGCTAGTTGTTAGGCAATTTTGGCAGGGTATAATCCCCAATCCTCATTAAATTTAATAGGTATGATGCCCAGCGGGTGTGGAGAGGCAACTTGTTGTACATCTTGTGGCATGTATGCGTTCCTTGATCATCCAATCGAGGGCGAATACTGCTGTGCAAAATTTAGGGGAATTGTTTCCCTGGAAGCCCAGGTTCTGAATCTGGGGAAGCAACTGTCAGTACTGAGAAGTCCCTCCATACTAAAGGAGAGCCAGGAACGTACAAATCAGAGGCCAGCACAGAGGTGGGTGGAGACAAAGAGGTGTAGGCACTAGCAAAGAGTAGATGGGTGACAGTCAGGAAGGGTAGAGGGTCAAGTGCCAGGGAGGCCAATCCAGGGCTGGAGCATCCCAATAAGTACACTCCATTGAGTGACATTGGTGATCCCAGTCAGGGACCAGCACTGCTGGAGCTGAGGGACTCTTATAGCTGCTGGGGGGAAGAACTCCTCCAGTGAGAGTGGGGAAAAGTTAAGGGAAAGGAAAGATTCTGGTGGTAGGGGACTCAATTCTTAGAAGGACAGAGAGACCAATCTGTAACAAAGGCCTGAAGCGTTGAACAGTAAGTTGTCTGCCGGGTGCTCGGGTTTGGCACATCACGGATCTGGTGGACAGATTACTGGGAGGGGCTGGGGAAGACCCAGCTGTCATGGTGCATGTTGGCACCAATGACAAAGTAAGAGGTAGATGGAGTGTCCTAAAGAACAATTTTAGGGACTTAGGAGCTAAATTGAGGAAAAGGACCTCCAAGGTAGTATTTTCAGGAATACTACCGGTACATCGAGCCACACCAGAAAGGCTGAGGGAGATTAGGGAAGTAAACAAGTGGCTGAAGAGCTGGTGTAGTAAGGAGGGGTTTGGGTTCCTGGGGGACTGGGCTGACTTCTCAGTCGATAACTGGTACTATAGAAGGGACGGACTGCACCTAAATGAGGGTGCAGATCAGCTGGGAATGAAGATGACCAAAAAGTTAAAGGGGTTTTTAAACTAGGTGATGGGGGCAGGGTGCAGAGGTAGAGATAGTAAGTACAGAACATATTCCAGAGTGTAGTATTGGGGCCATTAGTGGTAGGTTGACAAAAGCGCATAAACTCAAGTTAAGTATAGTAGCAAGTCTTAGTTGCAATCTCGGAACACCCAATAAGTGGATAATATGCGACCGGTCTACACTACATGGTATGTTCACCAATGGCAGGAGCCTGGAGGACTAGGAGATACTATTGTACGAGGAGGATTTTGTGGGAATTTCAGAGACCTGGTTCAACAGCTCTCATGATTGGCTGGCAAACATTCAAGGGTATACCCTTTATCGCAGGGATAGAGAGGGTAAAAAAGGGGGAGGGGTATGCCTATATATCAAGAATAATGTACAAGTGAATGTGAAAGATGACATCACTAAGGATGCTAGGGAGGAGGTGGAATCCTTATGGGTAGAGCTCCAAAGAGATGAAGCTAAGGGGAAAATAATACTGGGAGTATGCTATAAGTCCCCTAACCTGAGGGAGGAAGGGGAGACTGATATGCTATCCCAATTTGGATTAGCAGCAAGGATGGGAAGTGTTATCATAATGGGGGATTTTAATTATCCAGACAGACTGGGCAGAGGGAACCACGCATTCATCTACAGCTCGCCAGTTCCTAAATGTCTTGCAGGACAATTTTATGGGTCAGATGGTAGATGCATCAACTAGAAATAAAGTGTTACTGGATCTACTGTTTACCAACAATACAGACCTGATCACGGATGTGAAAATATGGGGCAATTTAGGAATCAGGAAACAGCGACCACAGGTCGATTGGCTTCTGTATAAAATCACACAAATAGGACACATAAGGGGAATACAAAGACACTGAATTTCAAAAGAGCCAACTTCCCTAAACTACGAACAGTACTAGAAGGCATAAAATCAGATAAAATCTTAGGAACAAAGAACACGGAGGAGAGATGGGTTTGCTTTAAGAGCATATTAAATAAGGGCATTAGCAAATGCATCCCATTGGGTAATAAATTTAAAAGAGCGAACAAAAGTCCTGGATGGCTTAACTCCAATGTAAAAATGCATATAAAAGCAAAGGAGAAGGCCTTCAAAAAATACAAGGTTGAGGGAATCATCATCAACAGTCAGACTTTATAAAGAATGCAACAAGAAATGTAAGGGTGCAATAAGGACGGCTAAGATAGAACATGAAAGACACATAGAGGAGAAGAGCAAAAAAAAAATCCAGAGAAATTCTTTAAGTATGTAAATAGAAGTAAAAAAAGGAGACTATATACAAAATGTTAGTAATGAGAACAGTATCATTAGCAGTAATCATCATGACCAAACCAATCTACTAACCTTCTATGAGAAGGTGAGTTGCCTGCTAGATAAAGGAAGGCCCGTAGACGTGGTGTATCTGGATTTTGCAAAAGCATTTGACACAGTTCCCCATAAATGTTTACTGTACAAAATAAGGTCCCTTGGCAGGGACCATAAGGTGAGTACATGGATTGAAAACTGGCTGCAAGGGTGAGTTCAGAGGGTGATGATAAATGGGGAGTACTCGGAATGGTCAGGGGTGGGTAGTGGGATCCCCCAGGGTTCTGTGTTGGGACCAATCCTATTTAATTTGTTCATAAACGACCTGGAGGATGGGATAAACAGTTCAATCTCTGTATTTACGGATGATGCTAAGCTAAGCAGGGCAATAACTTCTCTGTAGGATGTGGAAACCTTGCAAAAAGATCTGAACAAATGAATGGAGTGGGCAACTACATGACAAATGAGGTTCAATGTAGAAAAATAAAATAGTAAAAAGTTAAATAATGCATTTGGGTGGCAAAAATAGGAATGCAATCTATACACTGGGGGGAGAACCTCTGGGGGAATCTAGAATGGAAAAGGACCTAGGGGTCCAAGTAGATAATAGGCTCAGAAATGGCATGCTATGCCAAGCTGCTGCTAACAAAGCAAACCGAATATTGGCATGCAGTAAAAAGAGGATCAACTCCAGAGATAAAACGATAATTCTCCCGCTCTACAAGACTCTGGTCCAGCTGCACCTGGAATATGCTGTCCAGTTTTGGGCAGCAGTCCTCGGGAATGATGTACTGGAAATGGAGCAAGTACAAAGAAGGGCAACAAAGCTGATAAAGGGTCTGGAGGATATAAGTTATGAGGAAAGGTTGCGAGTACTGAACTTATTCTCTCTGGAGAAGAGACTCTTAAGAGGGAATATGATTTTAATATACAAATACCATACTGGTGACCCCACAATAGGGATAAAACTTTTTTGAAAAAGGGAGTTTAACAAGACTTGTGGCCACTCATTAAAATTAGAAGAAAAGAGGTTTAACCTTCAACTATGTAGAGGGTTCTTTACTGTAAGATGGGCAAGATATGGAATTCCATTATCACAGGTAGTGGTCTCAGCAAGGGGCATTGATAGTTTCAAGAAACTATTAGATAAGCACCTAAACGACCACAACATACAGGGATATACAATGTTATACTGACATATAATCACACACATAGGTTGGACTTGATGGATTGGCATCTTTTTTCAACCTCACCTACTATGACCAAATATGCGACCAAATGGATTTTCAACATGAGATCTTATGTGCCCTTTGGCTGAAACGTTGACTGGGATATAAACTGCTTCATAAATAATGCTTAGGTTTTATCCTTGTTTTAATTTTATAATATCTATATGCACTATTATATATGGAATACCTAATGTAATCTTTTCTGTCTTGATATGTATATGTTTTAATTCCATTATCTAAGATACGATTGTATATGCAGTGTTTGCTTGGCTTCTTATGCCTACTTTTTGCCGTTGCCTATTGTTAATTTCTAATTTTTAACTTTACATTTATGATATCATGTTTTGCCACTAGATGGCGGAAGCAGCTATCATCTCTCTGGCTTCTTCTATTATATTATGTGCTGTGGCGAGTCTTAAGATGGCAGCTCCTATCCGTTTCCTACTATATCCCCTGAATAGCCCTTCGTTAAGATGGGGCCGCGGGATTATTTAAGGTCATACGTGATGACACAGTTGCAGCAACCAATCCCCAGACGACGTTCTATCATGATGAAACACATAGGGTGTGGCCTGTGTTACGTCATCACGTTTTTCCTCTTCGGTGGTTGATGGTTACAGCAAGTAGAGAGCAGAGGAAGCTTGTGGAGGCGCCACAACAAATCCACTATGTTATATCACGCATAAAGATATTTTATCTTGAAAGTGCAAATCTTTTTAGCTTATTAAATGTATTCATTTAAATACTACACTATGGAGCCTATTCTGTTTACGTCTTTCGAGTGCCACGGACCTAGCAGCTTCAGGCATCCAGACATCTACATAGGTTTTTGGGAGACCTAATTCCCTATGCCTGGTGAGATCGCTTTTTAGTGGTCTTTCAAGTCGGTAAGATGATTATATAATCACTTGGGTGTAAACTTACCTGGATGGATTTCTCTTCATACATTTTCCTTGTCACCTTATCTCTGAGGCCGCGTACACACGGGCGGATTGTCTGTCCAACTTAGTCCGCTGAACCGTGTTTCAGCGGACAATCAGCTCGTGTGTGGGCTTCAGCGGACTTTTTCAGCGGACTGTCTGACGAACAAAGTCTTACGGAATTTCCGTAATTTTGTCCGTTCAAACTTGGTTTTGTCCGTCCAAACTTGGTTTCAGCGGACAGTCCGCTCATGTGTAGGCAAGTTGGACGGACTAAGTATGGCGCATGCTCAGAAAGGATTTACACGGCCGAAGGTTGCATTGCAGTGTATAGGACGTCGTTTTTCTAGTCCCGTCGTACGTGCTGTACACGTCATCACGCACGCTTTCAGCGGACTGTCTGCTCATCGTGTGTGGTCAAGTCCGTTCATTCAAATTTTGAACTGACTGTCTGTCGGATTGTCTGACGAACTTAGTTGGGCAGACAATCCGCCCGTGTGTACGCGGCCTGAGCCTGTATGAGAACTCATTTATTAACCCTTCATTACATGGATTTCAATTTGGGACTTTTCTTCAGTGTTTCAACTTTATTTTTGGGACTCTGCTTTAGTTTTTCTTTTTAGATGTTTTCACCAAATGCATTCGAGAATTTATATTCATTTTATTATTTCTATATGTTGTTAGGTATTTTTATTTCATTATTTTATTGGGACTATCTTTACCATTTAATTTTGATTGCATAAATTTTGTAGTATATTATATTTTGGAATTACACAATTTTTATTGCCTATTGATTAACACATCACAAGTGTTTTCTATCCTATTTGGTTGAAGTTTTTCTTATTACGCGTTTGAACTTTGCCTTAGTTTTCCTTATCTAATTTTTTTCCTCACCAATCTATTTGATTATCCTTTTCCCTTTTTTTTTTTTTAATTGGGAATTTATCACATCTAGCGCTGCACCTATAGCCTAATTACCTCTACAACTTGCTTTCTGGACACAATAAAAATCTTAGTCCCAAATTATGGACATATGCATGTGAAGATAGGAAAAAAAAATACATACTTACATTGAACCATGGATGTTTTATGGCTGCACAGGTGACTTGTGCTCCATAGTTTCATACTGTAGCGCAAACAAATGGAGCACATTTAACCACTTCAATACAGGGGACTTATACCCCCTTCCTGCCCAGACTAATTTTCTTTTTTTAAACTTAAAATCTTTATTATTTTTGACAAAATACATTCCAATATAGATGAATACAATTAATTGGTATTGCTTATCATATTGTATAGAACAAATAACAAAATTGGGGAATGAATAACAATAATTAATAATAACTTTAAGGTACAATATTTGACGTTTGATATCCCGCTACCACCCACCCCAACTGGGATCATACTGTAGGCAGGACCTGGTCAACAAATATTTAATTTTTTAGGAATGGAAAGAAGACGACGATGAGGGGTCTATAAGAAATTCAATATCTTGGTGTATCATATATTCTTTAAGTAATTGGAGGCTCTCGGGTTGGTTATCCAAACTTGCCATTTTTTTTGAAGATAGTGCTAGAGAAATTTTTGAATGCTAACATCAATTCGTATTGGGCCTGAGTGTTCATTCTTATAATGACATTTGACAAGTTAGGAAGTTAGGAGTTTCTGTGCATTTCCACATGTTGGCAATGGCATGTCTCGCTATCAGGATATGTGATACTATTGTTCTATAGCAATGTGGGTATATATCTATATTTAATACTAATAATGCTGTTGCGGTGTTAGTTTTGTCAAATTAACTGTAAGTTCTGCAATAAAAGAGGAAACTGAAATCCAAAAACTTGAAAGAGTCTTGCATGACCAAAGAATATGGTATATGTTTCCCACTAATTCCTCACACCTCCAGCAGATGGGAGAGATGGAAGGGAATATTTTGGACGGAAGGTGTCAGGTACCATCTGTTGAAGATTTTTTTGTGAATTATCCCAATGTTCTATATATGAAGATGCTTTATGAGTGATCAATAGGGCTTTGTACCATTGTTCCAAAGTAAAAGTTTGTGAAAAGTCCTTTTCCAATTTTAACATGTTGGGATTTTTTTCCTCTGAGGATGAAGGGGAGAGAAATTTGTAGTGTGTGAAATATTGGCATATTTCTTTTGGGATATCAATTTTGTCAGAAAGGATTATTATTTTTAGATATGCGCATTTGCTGAATTTCCCTTCCACCATTTTCTTGAAGTGTGCTGGTAGTCAATTATAAGGCTGGAAGCCTTTTTGGTCCACTCTTTTGTTGACTGATGTATTTTACAGTAGTCTATTATTCTTGTGGGCAATGCTATTTTAGCAAGCAAGTTTCTCTTTTTGGTTATGGATACGAATATGAATGAATAAGAATAGGTTTCCAAGCTATTAAAGTTGATTTAAAAGAAAGGAGGTTTGGAACAATTATTTTTTAGGTTATTACATGCTTCGCCATAGAAAGGGCGAATAGGTCATGAACTATAGTAATTTATTTTTCGATATTTAACCATAGTTTATCATTATAGGAGAGGTAAACCAATATTTCATTTGGTCTAATAAAGAAGCATAATGATAGTTTCTAATGTCTGGCATGCCCATTCCTCCTAGATCTTTGTTGGCAGTTAGTATTGAGAATGCAATCAGTGAGACCTCCGACTTTAGAAGAATGGAATAAAGTGATGGATGCTACAGTATGGAGGGAAGAATCTGGATAAATTCTTAAAAATCTGGAAGCCCTGGTTAGATAAAATGGGATGTCCTCCTTAAAGGGGATACTAGGGGAGGAGACCATATCTCTAGGTGGATACGATCCGGGAATTATAGGGGGGAGAGGTGGGCTGGAAGTGGTAAATGAGAGAGAAATAAGTTAGGAATAAGAATATATAAGACACTGGTAGTAAATAGTAATAGTAAATATGGTGTATCACTGTGATGCTCGTCACTTTATTACAAGGGAGATTCTGGGGGGGGGGGGGGGGGCTGATGGATCATTTCTTTTTGTTTTTTTTCTGTTGTCCCTTCTTTAAGGAAATAAGTACGTAGGATGCAGAACAATGTAATGATGGTTATTTAAAAAAAATGTATACATGATAATGTAATGGAATGAAATTATAACACTATGTATACGTCTTGAGGTTCTTCTCAAATGGCTGTATGGACTTTTGTAAAAATCATTAAAAAAAAATAAAGGGGAAAAAAAAAACGAAAAGAGAATGCTTCTCTAACGTTTTTTTTTTCCATTCTATATGTCATTTTTTAATTTAGTGTTCATTTGTTTAAAGAATTTGGAGGGTAACGGAATTGGAAGAGAGCAGAAATAATATAGTATTTTGGCAATTATTTGCATCTTAAATGCTGCTTTTTTCCCAACCCATGAAAGTTGTGCTTTTTGGATTTGGTGCAGATCATTATTAGTTTGTTCTAGGAGTTTTGGAAAATTTACATCATATCGTTTGGAAGGAGGATATGTAAGTTTTATACCTAGATATGTTATGTTAGTTGTCTCATCCCAATTATATCTGTATTACGCACACGTTTTCCAGGCTTTGTGGAGATTCATGAGTAGGATATAACATTGATTTTGATTAATTTTATAATAGGACATGTTACTATATTGGTCTAATAATTTCTGAACATTATGAAGAGATATGTCGGCTTTGTCAAGGTTAAGATGATGTCATCTTCAAAAAGACCCAGTTAGTAATCATATTGCCCTATTTTTATGCCGCTGATGTCCAGATTTGTGCGTATATATTCAGCTAATGGCTCTATTGCTAGGGAAAATATTATTGGGGAAAGTGGGCATCCTTGTCCAGTACCATTGGATTTTTTTAAGCTTTTGGAGATTAATCCTGAAGAGAGCACTTTTGCTGAGGGTTGGGAATATAATGACATAATAGCCAAGTGTATGTATCCTTTCATGCCAAATTTTTCAAATGTTTCGAAAATATATTGCCTATGCATGGGAATGCAGGCCGCACCTACCCTCCCCGAATACCAAAACTTATATAGCCTATTTAACTAATGACTCAACACACTTATTGGCAAAGAATTGGCCGCTGCACTTTATTGGTATATTTAAATCAATAAATAAATAATAATCATATTCTGATAATTTTATTGCATCATAAAATTCTTATATTTCAAACAATCAACTTCAAAACAGCTCAGTCTTAAAGGACTCAAGCATACATAAATCTTTTAACCAAAGTCCCCCCTACATCACGTAGGGTGACAGACCACATAAACGTGCTTAGCGACAAGGGAAGGGGGGGTGGGAAGCTTGTTGCACCTTCACTGCCTGGCTGGGAACAGGTGTGAGTACACCTGTGAGAGGGTCCTATATATAATAAGCCCCCTTTCTAGAACATTCCCCATGGGTCACATGACCATTTGGGATATCACCAATAGCCTTGCGACGCTTAACCCGCCCCCAGCCCAATTTGCTATTCTCTTAAAGGGACATTAACCCAAATACATTAACCTGTATATAGCCCTAAATATTTACAATATTGCTTCTATCCTCTTATTAATAAAGGGAGGGGCGAGCGCATGCCCATGCTGTCAGGCTCAACGCCTTGAGCCCTTCTAGTTCATTCTATCAAATGCTTTTTCAGCATTTAAAGCGAACAGAAGAGGGGGGGGGGGGGGGGGGGGTTGTTATTTTCAATGTGGTTGATTCGATTCACCATTCTCCTAGTGCAGTCAGGGGCTTGTCTGCCTTTAACAAATCCTCCTAGAACAGGCCCAATGAGACATGTTGTTATATTTATTAAACAATTTATCTTAGCATACATTTTTATGTCTACATTTAGTAATAATATTGGTCTGTAATTTATGGGTGATGTTGGTTCTTTATCTGGTTTTGGGGTGGTAATTATTGATGCTTCTAACATCTCTTTTGGGAATTGGCTAGATAATGCTGTTTGACTGAACATTTTGGTCAGATGAGGCGATAGTATTTCACTAAATGCTTGGAAATATTCTCCTGAGACTCCATCTATGCCTGGGGTTTTGTTTTTAGGCTAGGTTCACACCATAGCGATGCGGGAACGCCGCGGATTCGGATTTCCCGCATCGCATGCCTCCCGCCGGCAGTTCACACTGCCCTATGCGGACTGGTGGGAGTGTCAATGAAATCTTAATGACACCCCCAGACCAGTCCGCATATCGCAGTGCGATCTGCAAACTCGGACAGGAATCGGATCGCATGGTGTGAACACCCATGCGATCCGATTCTGCTGCGGACCAAGAAAAGGGTCCTGTGCGAGTTTGCGGCGGGTGCGATGCAAATTCAGCCATACTATCTGTATGGCTGAACTCGCATCGCACAGACAGATCGGATGTGATTTGCACTGCAGTGCGGTGCGAATCACATCCGGATCTCTCACCCGCAGTGGTGTGAACCCAGCCTTAGAGAGGGATTTTATAACTAAGCCCTTGTACACACAGTCAGACATTCTGACAACCAAATCCGTTGGATTTTGTCCGAAACGGTTGCATACACGCGGTCGGACAAAGTTGTCGGAAAATTTGATTGTATATAACGTGATGACGTTATTTCGTTACAACAGGACTACGTTCAGGCTAGTAGTCAATAGCTTTGGTCTAGGAATTTGATCTGAGCATGCGTGGCACTTTGTCTATCGGAGTAGGCTACACATGATCGGAGTATGTCCGATCAGAGCATTTTGTCTGAAAATTTTACGGACAAGTTGGAAAACTTGGTCCGTCGGATACTCCGACGGAAACAGTCTGATGGAGACCACACACAGTCGGATTATCCTACAAAAAGGTCCGATAGGACACATTCCGTTGAAATCTCCGACCGTTTTTTGTAAGGAGATTGGGTTGTTAATTTGTTGTAGATCTTCTGGGTCTATTTTTGGCAGGTTAATATTTTTTAGATAGCTATATTTTGGGGTGAAGGTTGTGAGGTGGATTGATAAAGCGGTTGTATAGTCAAAATGTTAACTTTTACCTACAGGTAAGCCTATAATAAGGCTTACCTGTAGGTAAAAATAATATCTCCTAAACCTGTACGGTTTAGGAGATATTCCCCTCGCAATGAGCCGCTGACTTCAGCGGCGCATGCGCACAGGGGATTCTCGGCTGAGAGCCCGGCAGACTCCGGACTTTGCCGGAAAGAAGTATCCCGCACGCATGCGTGGGAGTGACCACATCGCTGCTCCAGCCACTCAATGCTGGAGCCGTGATTCCTGGAAGACATGCTGAGGCAACATGTCAGCTCCCTCATTATGCCTTTTGCCTTGCAGGTGTATAAAAAAAAAAAAAAATATCGGGGTATACAATCGCTTTAACTGCTTCAGCTCCGGAAGATTTTACCCCCTTCCTGACCAGAGCACTTTTTGCAAATTCGGCACTGCGTTGCTTTAACTACCAATTGTGCGGTCGTGCGACATTGCATTCAAACAAAATCGATGTCCTTTTTTCCCCCATAAATAGAGCTTTCTTTTAGTGGTATTTGATCAGCTCTGCATTTTTTTTGTGCTATAAAGAAAAAAAGATGTCAATTTTGTAAAAAACTCTATATTTTTTACTTTTTGTTATAATAAATATCCCCCAAAAATATATATTTTTTTTTCCCTCAGTTTAGGCCGATATGTATTCTTTTACATATTTTTGGTAAAAAAAAAAATGCAATAAGCGTCTACAAAATAGGGGATAGTTTTATGGCATTTTTATTATTTTTTTTATTAGTAATGGTGGCGATTTTTATAGTGATTGCGATATTATTGCGGACACATTTGACACATATTTGGGACCATTGTCATTTATACAGCGATCAGTGCTATAAAAATGCACTGATTACTGTGTAAATGACAATGACAGGGAAGAGATTAACCACTAGGGGGCGATGAAGGGGTTAAGTGTGTCCTACGGAGTGATTCTAACTGCAGGGGAAGATGGGCTACAACTCACATGACAGCAATCACTGCTCCCGATGACAAGGGGCAGTGATCTCTATAATTTCACAAGGCAGAATGGAGAAATGCCTTGTTTACATAGGCACTTCACCGTTCTGCGGCTCTGTGACATGATCGCTGGGAGAGTGGTGGACATCGAGTCCACTGGTCCCGGTGATGCTGTACGCGCATCTGCTAACCCTGCCAATTAAGGGGGACGTACAGGTACACCCATTTGCCCACCGCTGCCATTGTGCCGATGTATATCGGCGTGCAGCAGCTGGCAAGTGGTTAAGGTTATATAGATTCAGAATATTCTGAGAAGGAATCAGCTATTTCTTGGGGGTTGTATATTGCTTTATTTTATTTGTGGTGAACTAACGCAATTTTGCCATTTTGGCATTGGTGTAGTTGGTTAGCTAAAAGTTTACCCGCTTTATTACCTTGAAAATAGTAATTCAGTTTAATTTGTTTCATGTATTTGTCATGGTTATCTATCAGCCTATATCTCAGTTCCATTCTTAGATTGTTGAGTTGTTGTGCTAATTTCATATCAATTGTTTTTTTTTTGTGTTATTCTTTCGGTTTCGGTAATGTCTTCTAATAGTTTGTTTAATTCAAATGATTTTCTTTTTTCCCTAGCTGCTATTTGTATTAAACGGCCCCTAACAAATGCTTTATGAGCACACCATAGTGCGGTACTTGTTATCAAACCAGTATCATTAAATACCAAAAATTCTCTAAGGTTTTCTTTTATCATGGACAAATGTTTCTCTTGGCAATATATGTAGGTATTGTTTCTCCATGCTTGGTTGTTAGTGTAGGGAAATCTTGTATTAATTTCTATTATTATTATTGGAGCATAATCAGACCAAGAAATGTTGTGGTTATGTTCTGAAGTAATAATTTGTCAGTGATAAAATAATCTATCCTTGAGTAGGATTTGTGGACAGGAGAATAAAATGTATAGTCCCTTTCAGTGCAGTGCAGACACCTCCAGGGATCATACAAATCTTCATTAGAAAATATCTTATTTAGTCCCTTTTTTGGTGTGTCCTTGATTGGAGGTGTCTATATTGGGATCCATCGGTGCGTTGAAGTCTAATTATTCATTGACCTTTTTGCATTTTATGTGCCTTCGTTATAATTTTCTTGATAAATTGATGAAGGTTTTTGTTTGGGGCATATATATTAACAATATAAAGTCTGTGTTTTCAATGGTTGCTGCCAGAATAATGTACCAACCTTGAGAATCAGTCCTAAGGTTTAGGGGCTGGAAGGAAACAGAATCTTTTGTTGCCAATATTACTCCTTTTTTTTTTAGTGTTGTTGGATATAAATATAGGAGGAAATCTGTGGTGGGAGAATGTTGGCGCTTTGTTCATGGCAAAATGCGATTCTTGAAGGCATATAATGTCACTTTGGAATTTTAATGTCATTCCAGAGAGCTTTCCACTTAAACGGGCTGTTGAGGCCTTTTGCATTGAGTGACATTCATTTAAGAGCCATGGAAATGTTTGTAAGAGGCCTTTTGCATTGAGTGACATTCATTTAAGAGCCATGGAAATGTTTGTAAGCAATGTTAAAGAATATCATTAGTAGATTCCTTGAAAGAGGCAAAGAGACATTGGTACTTACAGAGTTGGTTTCCTTTTCTTCCAGTAGATGGCAGTATTTTACCTAATATGCTACTGAGGGGAAAACCATAAAATCATATTTATAACAGAATAATAAAAGGAGGAAATATATAAATTCCTGATTGGGGGTTCCCTGAGCAATTTGGTTACTGAGATTTACTATTGTATACTGTTGTTGTATATAATAGGCTAGTAAACAAGTAGCGCTGTGTGCTGTGAGGGATTTGGAAGCCTCTTAAGAAAGGAGAATCATATCGACTTGGACTTTTTTTTCCATTGCTGTGGGATTTTCCCAGGTGTGGTTTTATCAAGTGCAATTTCTTCAACTTTTGGTAATAATCCCCAGGTTTTCAAAATGTTTATACCATATTCCATGTTGGTAATGTATGTAGTTTCTGCTCTATCATTATTTATGTAGGAAATCCACAATTATAGAGGATAATGTGGTTTCTGAGGATTTTTGTGATTGGATTTAACTTTTTTGCGTACTAGGATTGTTGCTTGTGACAGATCCGAATAAAGTATTATTCCTGCATAGGGAACTGGAAGCAATGAATTAAGCCTCACAATTTTACTTGGAAGAAATTAATTTTTGCAATGACATCTCTAGGCAGGCTTTCTGATATATGTGATCGTTTAGGAAGTCTATGTGCACGGTCTATCATCAGTTCTTGTTGGGGAGTTACAGGGAGCAGTTTAGCAATCATTTTTGTCATTTTTTTTAGGTCAGCAGGTTTAATATTTTCAGGAATTCCGCAAGAATTTTATATGATTCCTCCTAGACCTATCTCCCAGGTCTGAGACCTACAATTTTATATTTCTGATCTCATTTTCCACATTGAAATGTGTGTCAACTAGTTCATTATGAGCTTCTGTGAAGTCACTCATTTTTTTTCCACAAATTCCACTCTGTCACCTAATCAATTTATTGCTTTGACGGATTCATAAAATGTATCATATCAAGCTGAAGAGACCCCCTTAGTGCATTATATCATTAAATAGTGGAATCTGATCTGGGTTGACCTGTGGTACATATTGGATTTTGCATCATAGGGATTAATTCCCAGTGTACTATTATGTTCATTTGGAGTTTCACTCACATTTTCCTCAGAGTATGAAATTCTTCTCCTTTTTATGGAGCTACTAATGTCATTCTGGAGCTATAGACTGTTTCCCTGTGAGCTAGGCTGTGTCTCCATGTCTCCTTCAGTGCTGATATCCTGCTGCTTTGTGCTGCTGCGAGGTGAGGAGGGACCGGCACCATTTTTAATCTTTTCTTTCAATATTTTTATTGAATTTTGCAAAATAAAAACAAAACAAGCAAGATAGAGCACCTCCCCTTTTCAAGGTCAGGGGGTGCATAATGACGTTCCAGTGTTTAACAGACGTTACATAAAGTAGAAAACAGTCACATGTACATTGAAAAGGGAGCAACAATCCAGAGAGGCAACTATGAGGAATATACACTATTGAGGCCTCAGGCTATAAACCCATACCTGATAGGGATATGGATTGCTGGGGGGAAGCCGTGCCCCACCCCAAGGGGAGCACACTGTGGAGACGGCCTCTCACCCCAACCCCATCTCTGAATGGCCCACAAGAGATAGTGTAGCAGTGGGCTGCCTATCCCATATATCTAGCACATAGATAAACCAATAATAAGTCCACTTATCAATCGCTGTGTGTAGGGGTCTGAGAGGAACCTACACCTGTAGCAGGAATGCTGAACTGAAAGGCCAAAGCAAACCCAGTGCGAATGTGAGGCAACCTAGCTGTGCCAGGGGGCCTCTGCCTTCTGTCATATCTGAATATAAGAGACCAAAACACTGGAACAAACCATCTAAACCAGAGAGAGAGGGAAAAGGAACAGGATTAGAAAGAGAAAGAAGGCAGGGAAGAAAGAGAGGACTAGCAGGTCCATAAGAAGGGTGGGAAAAGGGGAGGATAAGGAGAGAAGGTCATCTAATCGGGTAAGAGCGGCCTTAGAAATCTAGGTCCCTGGAATTATAGGAACTCCGACATAATTCGCCCATGGTTCCCAGATCAATTGGAATTTGTGGGTTTTATCCAGTAGTGTACCAACGATTTTTTCCTGGGCCATGATCCAAGAAATTTTCCTTTTCATGTCGTGCATGGGTACCGTGGGTCTTTTCCAATGTTTAGCTATAGTAATTCTAGCTCCTAAGAGCATATAGAAAATTAAGGCTTGGGGGGGCGTGACCGGAAGTGCTAGGCGGTGGACGCTTTCTGAGGGAGCTCCGAGTATCCCGAGCTCCATCCATCGCCATCCTCCCTTTTCCAGCACTGTCTGGTGATCAAACCTACAGCAATCTAATCCCTGGAGTGCCCTGCAGCGATTGGTGACATTATTTGGCGCACTTACCCCTCCACTCGGCCGCGGGACAGCCGATACCGGGAGCTCGTGGCGGCCATCTTGCCGCTCCGGAGGCCTGCCGAATCTTCAAGTTTTTCGCTGCATCCAGCGGTAGGGGACGACCATCCACCCTCCAAACCTTCTGATCTTCCCTCCCTGAGTGCTCCGGTGGCTCGTTCGGGCCTCGGGGGTGAGCGGGGAGGCCGTGGCTGGGTCCGGCCTAGTGCGGCCTAGTAAAGCCTGTAGATCCCCGGACTTTCCTACGGCGGACGCCCGCGGAAGAGCATCGCTCTCGGACCGCTACCCCACTACCCGCTACTTTTGACTGCAGGGCCCCCCCCTGGACAGCATATACCTCCCAATCCACACCTCTTGCTACACCCAAAGGCCTAATAGTATTCTTTCCACACGCTGCTGGTGTGGTGGGGGAGGGGAGTCTCCTGCTTTCTACTAGCTCTGCCCCCAGAGGGCGCATGCACGGCAGCTCCGAAGATGGTCGCATAGATCTGGAACCCCGTCCCGCCCTGGCGGATCCGGACTGATGACGGTGCCCAAAGAACCAACGCTCACTCCACAACTTGTCCGCTGAGTAGTAAATATACCAGGGATCTCCCCAATGTATTCCGGGGCTGTCAGGAGAAACCTCGAGCCGACTTATGAAACGACCCGTTCTTCCAATACAGAGGTGAAATTGGCGACCGGACCTCACCGTTCGGACGCGGCTTACATGACCGAGGCACAACTGGCGGTTTCTTCCTCATCTGCTCTGCAACGACGGCCAAGCACCGATTGTCCTGAAATGGCTTCCCCAGCCTCCACAGTATCTCTTCTGGAGCAATCATTCCCAGACATGGATTTCCCACCCTTGGGAGCTAACCTCCCTCAGCCCCAACTTCTAACTCAGCCTGGAGACTCGGGCCTACTGCAGTCGATCAATGTGACTGAACTCTTTGCTAAATTTGCAGAACTCCTGGACAGGGGCCTACAAAACACGGCTACCAAAATCACAAGTGACATCAAAGCAGACCTCCAGAACATCGGATCTCGCATTGAAACTATTGAATCCAACCTGGATGCGACGATTTCCAGAACAAATCAAAACTCTGCTTGCTTACAAGTATTACAAGAACAACTGGAAATTGCCAACGCCAAAATAGATGACCTTGAAAATAGAAATAGGAGGTGCAACTTTAGGGTCAGGGGACTCCCTGAATCCTACAAGGACATTCCTGCGACAATACAAGCTTTCATTAAAGATCTACTCCCTGACGTCCCACAACACCACCTAGAGCTTGATAGGGCTCACAGGGCCCTCAGGCCCCCCAGGGATGATGGCCTGCCTCGAGATATTGTAGTAAAGCCTCATCACTATACAGTGAAAGAAGCAGTCATGAAGAAATCCAGATCCATGTCCAAAATCGTCTTTCAGGGTCACCAAATTCAAGTCTTTGCTGATATATCTCCCTCCACCATTCAAAAGAGACGCACCTTGAAACCGCTACTTCAAATCCTTATGAATAAGGACATCAAATATTGGTGGCTCTTTCCATTTCAATTGAAGATGTTATTCAATGGCAAACCCTACACCTTTAGTTCTCTTCCAGAAGGGGAACAGCTTTTCTTACGACTCGGCCTCATCTCTCACGACCCAATCACTATGCAACAGGAGCCCTCTCCTCACTCAGCTAAAAGGCAACTTCCCTCCAGTCCATCCAGTCCACTGAACTCGATGTGGAAACCCGCAAGACACAAGAAATCGAAGGACAACGTCCCTCCTTGACTCGCTATGATCTACCTACAGTACAAGTTTTGGGACTTTGGGGGGATATTAATCCCCTCTCGGGGACCTTGAGCAGGGACTTTGCCTAGCTTATACCTCACCATGGGGGTGGGAACAACACTCAAGGTCTCCATCTGTGTTGGGGGGAACTAGCTAACCCTTTTGTACCAATTTTCTGTTGCCACACTCAAATATTTTACTTCTCCTGATTTGTATTTCTTTATTCTCTCCTGGTCCTTGGGGAGATTTAAACGATTTCTAATGTTAGCGTTGGTTCTGGGGCCCTTTTTATTGACAGTTATGTATTGTTTAATTGTTTAGATGGTCCTTCTTGCTAGGGCGGTGCTCATGCACCCTTTCCTGCCTAGTGAACTCGGTATTGACCCTTCACTGGTCAGGATTACTCCCTATCTTCATCCCCTTTGGGATTGAGATTGGGGAGGTTTCTGAATTTTTATTTGCAGGCGGTATTCTTTCCGCCCGCATCGGGGGTCATGTTTGTCCCCCTTCTTACCTTCTCTGCTCCTCTCTATCTCCTTTTCTTGCTCATTCTCTGCTCTTTCTTTCCCCTAGAGGTCATCTGGAGAAGGAGGACACGATCTTCATCCATGCTCGTTGAGTCACTCACCGGTCTGCTTTTATCCTGGTCTATAAATCTTCTACGGGTAAGTGCCTTTGTGTATCGGGGTATTCCCACTCCTCTGCTCGATGGCGGTAACTGATCCAGACAAAATTCCCCTTAAGCTTATTACTCATAATGCCCAAGGCCTAAATTCCCCGGCCAAACGTAGGAAAATGTTTCAACATTTTCACTCCCAAAAAGTTGATGTAGCACTCCTACAAGAAACCCATTTCCCTAAACGCTTTCATCCTACTTTTATCCATTCCAAATTCTCTAATTTTTCACTGGCCAATGCAGACGATAAAACAAAGGGGGTGGGTATTTTTATTTCTAACAGATGTACGTTCTCTCTCAAGTCAGAACTTAAAGATCCAGAAGGCAGATTTATCCTAGTGATTGGAGAGCTGGATGGTCATCTCTACTCATTCATCTCATACTACGCCCCCAACAGAGGCCAATATGCCTTCTTTAAGAATCTTCTAGACACCGTGTCACCTTTATTGGAGGGGACTGTAGTTTTTGGGGGTGACTCGAATACGGCCTTTGATGCGGGCATGGACAAGGCACGTCCTCCGGGTAAACGCCTTGTTCGACCCACTAAACAAAGTCTGCGTATAGCCAAACTAATCTCCCAACATGGGCTGATTGATATCTGGAGGGAAATGAATCCATCCCTGAGGGATTATACCCATTTCTCCAGTCCCCACCAATCTTTCTCGAGAATAGATCACATATGGGTTACCTCCCATACCATACCCTTAACAAATAGAGCTTTCATTAAAGACGTAGTCTGGTCGGACCACTCTATGGTGGTGATAGTCTTTCGCCACCCTGGAGTGGCTCGACCCAGTAGGAGATGGCGCCTCAATGAATCTATTTTGAGCGATCCGGGCAGGAAGGCGGAGATTGAAACCAAAATTAAAGCTTATTTTCAAGTCAACGACACCCCGGAGGTTGGACCCTCATGCCTTTGGGCTGCTCATAAGGCGGTTCTCAGGGGACACCTTATTCAAATTGCTTCTCAAATTAACAAAGCACAAAAATCTGATATTGTCAGATTGGAGCAGGAATTTGCGGCCCTATCTAAAAGGCACAAGGCTCGCCCCTCCGAGGTTCCCATCTCGGACCTGGATGCAGCTCGTACTTCTTTGAACCTAGCACTCACTACTAGAGCTGAAAAATGGACCCGCTGGAATCAATCCCGTTTTTACTGCCAGGGAGATCGGATAGGTACACTTTTAGCTCGTCGACTTTCTCCAAAAATCAAACACACTGCTCTCCCTAAAATCAAAATAAAGGGTGGTACCCTCTCCCAAAATCCGCAACGCATAATGGAACAATTCCATTCTTTCTACCAATCCCTCTATAGTAATAAAGATTGTCCAACGCAAGCGCAGGTCGATAGGTTCCTCGACACGGTACAAAACCCAATTTTGAAATCTTCCCATCGTCAAATCTTAGATGACCCTATCTCACAGGAGGAAGTCTGTGCTGTGATCAAAAAATTAAAACCCCACTCTGCTCCTGGCCCAGATGGTTTCTCTATACCTTACTACAAATCCTTTTCCACCACTCTAGCCCCATACCTTGCTCGTTTTTTCAATGAGCTCCGGAGAGGGGGTACCTTAGAAGCTTCTTCTAATATGGCATATGTAACGGTTATTCCTAAACCTGACAAAGACCCTAGTGCTGTCTCCAACTACAGACCAATTTCCCTCATCAACAATGATCTAAAGATTCTGACTAAGATCCTTGCAGACCGCCTGGCCTCTTTCATTAGTCTGTATATCCATAAGGACCAGGTAGGCTTTATCCCAGGCCGAGAGGGTTCTGACCAGACGCGCAGAGCCATTGACCTGATTTCTATCCTAAACTCCAACTGGGACAAAGGAGCTCCCCGACAAGGCTGTTTGCTTTCCTTGGACCTACAAAAAGCATTTGATTCTATTAACTGGTCGTTCATCTTCTCCACTTTACAGCGTTGGGGCTTTGGTGAGCACTTTCTCAATGTTCTGAGGGCTCTCTACTCAACCCCTTCGGCCCAGGTCCGTCTGCAGGGATTTTACTCTGAGTCTTTCCCTATCTTACGGGGGACGAGACAAGGCTGTCCTCTATCCCCTCTTATCTTCGCTATAGCGATTGAATCTCTGGCGATTTCTATTAGAAACGACCCCAATATCAAAGGTATTTCCTGCGGCTCCCAAACTCACAAATGCGCACTGTTTGCGGATGACATCCTACTTTTTGTATCCTCTCCCCTCACAACGCTCCCTAACTTATGCCGCCTATTGGATGACTTTGGCTTGGTATCTGGCCTCAAGGTTAACTACAGCAAATCTCAAGCACTTAACATTAATCTTGCAGACTCACTCATCTCTAGGCTTCGAGATAGCTTTAAACTCTCATGGACCAACTCATATATTACATATTTGGGAATAAAACTAACACCAAGGATAGACCTCCTCTACCAAGCTAATTACCCGCCGTTGTACAAAACATTAGAGAAAGATCTCCTAAAGTGGTCGGGTCTTCCCATGACTTGGCTAGGAAGGATCAATGCCATCAAAATGACATTACTCCCGCGTATCCTTTACTATTTTAGAACCCTCCCGATACCAATAAATAAAAACCACCTTGGGCTCTTCCAAGCCAAAGTCATCAAATTTATTTGGGGGAAAGGTGGACGCAGACTGGCTAAGTCGGTCCTATATCGATCAAGGACGGAGGGGGGAATGGGACTGCCAAACTTGCTTTGGTATTTCCAAGCAGCTCAACTTTCTCAGCTCTCCAGAATCTACTCCCGATGGGAACACCCTGACTGGATACACATTGAGAGATTGGCAGTCCCGCTTCATACCCTCGATTTCCTTCTATGGAACCCCAAAAAATCTAGACCCCCAATCATGTCGCCGACGCTATCCCATTCATTCACTTTGTGGGACTCCATCAAAGGCAATGCACACCTAATTTCTTCTTTAGAACCCCTGAAGCACTTATTTCACAACCCAGACTTCCACCCAGGCCTAGACATCAAAGCGTTCCGGTGGTGGCTAGATAAAGGGCTATACAGAATAGGTCACTTTCTCCGACCTTTAGGCCCCCTAACGAAGGCCTATTGTGTCAGTAAACTGGACATGCCCAGATCTGAATTCTTCAGATTTACACAGATATCTGCATTTCTTCACAAAAAATATAGATCCTTCACAGACGTTCCACAAATTACCCCTTATGAACAATGGTGTGGGCAGGGCATCGAGCAGAGGGGTGGGATCTCACTGGTTTACAGGGCACTCGCAGGTAAACAGTCCAAAACCTCTTACATGTTGGCCTGGGAAGATGACTTAGCCCAATCTTGGGACCTGGAGACTTGGCAAAGGAATTTTTCCTACTCATACAAGGGTATCATGAATACCGGTCTCATAGAAGCGAGCATTAAAGTACTTACCAGGTGGTACTTAGTACCCACGAAACTTGCTCACATCTTCCCGTCCACATCTCCTCTATGTTTCAGGGGCTGTGACCTTAGAGGTGATATGCTTCATGTTTGGTGGTCCTGCCCTAGAGTGCGTCATTTCTGGCGTAAAAATTTTTCCTGGATAAGCACTATTGCCTCACAGACTATCGTACCATCCCCCCTCATTGCACTTCTCAACTTCCCAGTCTCGGGAACGCCCAGGATTACTCAACGCCTCATCCACTTTATTTTACTAGGTGCCAAACTCACCCTGGCAAAAGCCTGGAAAACGCCTAATGTTTCACCCAGAGCAGCAAAGAAAAAAATTTCCTGGATCATGAACCAAGAAAAAATGGCCGGTGTAATCCTGGATCGTTCTGAGAAATTCTATCACACTTGGGAACCTTGGGCATCTTTTGTTGGGATCACCCTTCCACATTGAAATAGCTGTTCTACTGGCTGTGGCTCACTTCTCCAGATGACCTTCTACACTGCCCTCTACCTCCTTTTATACTCTTCTACGCTACTTGTCCTTCTCCTTTACCCTTATTCTACCTTTCCTGCTCTTATTTTCTTTGTCTATTCTTTTTTCCTCCTATACTCCCTTTTCCCCTTTCTGTAGGGGATGCTCCCTTTGATTGCAAATATTTGTTGTGATTAGTTAACATTTCTCTTATTGGATTTCCTAGTCTATACACTGCAAGGAAATTTTTCTTTCGTTCTATTATGTTCTTTTGCTCTCCCTCCCAGAAAATGAGTATATATCGCGTGTGCCTTATTCAGTTGCATAATTCAAAGCTCTCACTTGTGCTATTTAGTTTACAGAACCAATGTAGTTTGTTGGCCAGTCTCTTTCGCTGGGGGGTGGGGGGGGGCCCTGGGGAGGTGCCCAGTCGCAGTGTGATCCCATTTGGGGCGGCAGGGCGATGTTCCCTGGGCCCGCCTCGGCCTCTGGTGGAAGGTGCTATGGAGGGATCTCCGGGTCCCCGTGACTTGGGGTGGGGCCTCGTTGATCCTTTATTATCGAGCGTATCTTTGCCATCACGCGCTCTCATTCTCGGGTTGGTCCGGGTTTATTCTCTTATCTCCTTTTTTGCAACCTTGGTCTGGGGGGGGGATATGTTTCTCTTATTTGTTTTCTTCTTATATGCTTTACCAGTATGATCCATATGTCTTTTAGGGGGCGTCTTGCCCTACTATCACTTATTATTGACATGTTTTGTAATCTGTTATTTTACTTAATAACAATAAAAATCTATTGAAACGAAAATTAAGGCTTGGGTGTGTTTGGGAGTCCCGTCCACACTGGCATTAAGAAGTGCTATCTCGGGTAGCTGTGGAACAGCTGTACCCGTAATTTTCCTCAACAGGTGGAAAAAATTGTTCCAGAATTTCCATATCCTGGGGCAAGTCCACCATATATGAAATAGGGAGCCAGTAAGCCCGCAACCCCTAAAACATAAAGGGGAAGCGTCCGGAAAAATCTTGGCCAGTGTGGTCGGGACTAGATACCAACGCACCATGAGTTTAATACTAGCTTCCATTAGAGAAATATTCATGTTTTTGAATGATCTGTGAAATTGTGAATACCATTTGGGTAGGTCCCACTCTACTGCCAGATCTTGTTCCCAAAGTCGGGCATATAATGGCTTGGTGGCATTCTTGGCTAGAGAGTTGTAAATAATGGAGATACCACCCCTCTGATCCAGCATGTTGCCACACCATATTTCGTAAGGAGTCGGTAGAGGGGGTGTAGAGTTTAGAGGCCATTTGGACCGAAGGAAGTGAGAAATTTGTAATAGTCTGTATCGTTCAGTGGGGGGCATTTCTAATTTACTCACACAGTACGCCAGTGTGAGAGGTCCTGTGGTATGTAGGAAATGTCCGATCCTGTACAAGCCTTTGTCTACCCACCACTTAAATGCTGTAATATTTTGTCCAGGCGGGAAATCTGGGTTATTAAAGAGGTGGGCAAGTGGTCGCATGGGGGAGGCCAGGGCTGAGTGCATTTGGAGCCTGTCCCACAATGACCTAGAGTGAGAGAGGGTGGGGGCCAGTATCGATGGCTGCAAACGCGGTTTAGACCAGAGTAAATAGTCGATTGTGTGTCTCGGTGTCGCCATCCTCTCTATTAGTAGCCAATCTGGTTTGGGGTTTTTCGAGTGTACTGCTGATATTTGGGCTATCTGCGCAGCTTGGTAGTACCACCAAATATTGGGCAAAGCAAGGCCCCCTTGGGTCTTGAGTCTATAGAGAATGTCTTTGGAACATCTCCTGCCTTTGGAACCCCAAATAAATTTCAGGACGGAGGATTGGAATCGCATGATTTGGGCTTTCCTGATAGGAATTGGCAGAGAGCGGAAAAGATAAAGCAAGCGGGGTAATAGGGTCATTTTAATAGAATTTACGCGGCCCAGCCAGGATAGATCATATTTTGACCATATTGCCATGTCGGCTTCAAGTTTTTTGAACATGGGGGGGAAGTTACTGGAAAATAACTTATAACTGTTAGTCAGGTTTATTCCTAGATAGGGAATAGCTGATGAGTTCCAGGTAAACGGGAAGTGATTTTGAAGGTTTGTGAGAAGGTTTGGAGAGATAGATATGTTCAGAGCGGCAGATTTAGCAACGTTGACTTTGAGACCAGAGGCTCTACCAAATTGCTCCAAGAGTTTAAGGATGTTGGGAGTAGAGATAAGGGGGGATGTGATGAAAAGGAGAAGGTCGTCAGCAAAGAGGGCACATTTATGTTCCTGAGCACCACATGAAAATCCTCTTATGTCTGGGTTTGTGCGTATGGCTATGGCTAGGGACTCAATGGCTATAGCAAAAATCAGGGGTGATAACGGACACCCCTGTCTGGTGCCCTTCTCGATAGTGAACGTGTCCGAGTACCTGCCTTGCAATCTTACTTGGGCGTTGGGATTAGAGTAAAGCGACTTCAAGGTGCCTAAAAAGTTTGGACCCATGCCCCACCTCCCAAGGACTGTAAAGATATAGGGCCAGGTGACCGTGTCGAACGCTTTTTGTAAGTCAACGGAAAGGAGGAACCCTTCTTGCTTGGGTCCTCCATCCCATTGAGAGTTAAGGAGAGACACTATATCAATAGCTCTTCTGATTTGGTCTGGGCCTTGTGTCCCCGGGATAAAGCCTGCTTGGTCCCGGTGAACATACTGAGCAATGAAAGAGGATAAACGGTTTGCCATTACTTTCGTTAAAAGTTTGAGATCATTATTGATCAAAGAGATCGGGCGATAGTTGCTTACTAAGGACGGGTCCTTTCCGGGTTTCGGAATGACCGAAATGTATGCCAGGTTGGAGGCTTTATCCAGGGGAGAACCATGGCTAAGAGAATTGAAAAATCTAGACAAGTAAGGCGCTAGGATATTGGAAATTTTTTTATAGTAGCCGGCTGAGAAGCCGTCGGGGCCAGGGGGGAACCTAATTTGAGCTTATGTATAGTCTCCAGAACCTCCGACTCCGAAATGGGTAGATCAAGTAGCTCCGCATGATCCCTGGTGAGTTTAGGCAGGGGTATGGAATCTAGGAACTCCTCAATATTTGGGAGAGGGCTAGGTTTGTCATCTTTATATAGGGAAGCGTAGAAATCTTGGAAGCATTCTAGAATGCTCTGTGGATTTTGTGTCTGGGTGCCGGTTGGTAGCCGTATCTTGGGGAAGGCCATGAGACGTGATTTGGGAGACAATTTGGTGGCTAATTTAATTTAATACCTGGCTCCAGACCAGCGAAGATGTTTTTCAGCCTCGGTGGTGAGGGCCAAGTTGAGCCTGATCCTGGAAGATTCCAAATCTTCCCGGGAGGATTGTGTACGTTCTCGCTTGTTGCGTTTACAGGACGCCTGAAATTCATTGGAGAGTTTGGTTATTTCAGCTCTATGTGCCTTTTTAAATTGGGATGAAAATTGCATAATTTTGCCCCTGATTACCGCCCACAACGTTGCGGGGGAAATATCTTCGGTATCGTTAGTTAGAAAGTAGTCTTTCAAATCCCGTTCTAGCATGGAGCAGTGAGCCGGGTTACTAAGCAGAGACTCGTTGAGACGCCACTTAAATTCCTTGTTTGCGGTAGAAGAATTGCGGAGAAAAAGTGTAACCATGGAATGGTCTGAAATAGGGGAGTCTTTGATGTTGGACTTTGTAGCTAACGACACATTAGTACCGCGAAGGAAAATATGATCTATCCTGGCGTAAGATTTTTGTGGGGTCGAGTAGTGGGTGTGGTCCTTGGTGAGGGGGTTGAGTTCTCTCCAAATATCCACTAGACCTGAGTCAAAGAGGAGTTTGGCTATTCTGGTACTCTGTTTGGAAGGTTGCTTTGGTCTTGAGGGACCAGAGCCAGATTTGTTTTAAGAAATGTCAAAGGTAATGTTTGAATCCCCACCAAGGACGACAACCCCCTCCAGGTGTGGGGAGATTGTAGTCAGCAGAGAAATGAAAAATTTGTCTTGACCTTTATTGGGCGCGTAATACGAGACAAAAGTGTGAAGCGACCCATCTATGGTGCCTTTTACAAGGATATATCTACCTAAGGGATCAGTGAGAACCTGTGACATGGAAAAATGTAAGTGTTTAGAGAAGCAGATAGCAACACCCTTTGTTTTGTTTTCGGCGTTGGAGAGGTAGAATTGGGGAAAGTGTTGGTGTAGGAATGAGGGCTGGAAGGATTTAGGGAAGTGGGTCTCCTGAAGCAGGAGGACCGAAAATTTTTGTGATTGGTACAATTTGAACAGTTTCCTTCTTTTAACAGGGGAATTAAGGCCCTGGACATTATGAGACACTATGGAAAAGGGCGAAGCGATGGCGTTATGTACTGGCATGGATCAGGTGGGAGGTATCAACTGGGAGAGAGTGGGACCTACCTGGTAAAGTGAGGACTGAAGCCGCCAAATCTTGAAAGGATGTATGATTAGATGACCTTCGGAAGGGAGATAGGAAAGGAGGGTTGGAGGTTGAGAAGTAGAAAGATGGACCTGCTAGGAGAAATAATAAAAGAAAAGAGATATCCGTAAACATTAACATTGAACAGATATGCAAAAATCCCCAGATGAAGTGTGAGAACCCGTTCCCACACCCCATCACACCCAGCCCCAAACAAAATCGAATGAGTGTTCCTTCCATGAAAGGAAGGAGCACGAGGCCTCCCCACCGTAGGAGGAACCAAAGGGATCCCCCTATCGGGTAGGAAGGTGTGGAGGCGCAGGACAGCCGTCCCGGCCTTCTCCTGTGGCCTAAACAGTTGCTAAAGGGTTTAGCCCCAAACTAGATTTTCATGGAACAGAGAATGTGTATTCCCCTACCCCCCATCCCCCCACCCCCCCCCCCCGCCCCCGGTTAGGGTCAGGGAGGTTCAGGGGTCCGGGGGACCGGGGAAATACCTTCTGCGGTAGAATTTGTAGTAAAACCAAGAGAGACGAGTATGAAGAAAATTACTACCCCCATCAGCCTGTATCGTCTCTTCCAAGCTGTAAGTGCTGAACCTTAATAACATACTAGCGGAATTGGGGTACCCATAAGACAAAAACATGAAGACAATAACCAGTATAGCTTTGTGGATAACAGGACAAAATAAAAAAAAGAAAAAAAAAAAAAAAGAAAGGGGGGGGGAATAAAAAAGAAAAAGAGGGGGGGGGGGGAGTCAGAGACAATTGTCAGTTGTTGTAAGTTCTGCGTGTCAGTACAATGGGAAAAAAATTAATTGAGTCAAAAAGACCCAAAGTACATCAGAGGATCCGACTGGATCAAAGGGAGTGTTGCGGGTCCATACCGACCCCAGTCTGGATGATGTCTTTACGGTGGCTTGGAATCCTTAGACTTCTTGGACAAGCGCTTCTGCCATGCAGGTGCGATGGGACTTGATGGTGGTGGTCTTTTGGAGGGAGCCACTGGGGTTGTGCTTGTCGGAGACGGGTCGGGTCCCTAGAGATTAGACCAAGGTGGAGTAGGAGCTTTTCACCTTCCTGAAACGATGAGAAGCCGTAGGATTTTGAATTAAAGGAGAACGAGAGGCGAAATGGGAAGGACCACCTGTAAGCGATCGATTTCTGGGAAAGTGCTAGAAGGAGCGGTTTCAGTGATCTCCTCTTTTGAATGGTGAAAGGCGATAGATCTGCAAAGATTTGTATGGGGTGCCCCTGGAACGTAAGGGGTCCTCCTCCCCTTGACCGTTGCATAACCTCCTCCTTAACTTTGTAAAATTGTGGTTTAACTATAATGTCTCTCGGGAGCCCATCTTGGCGCGGGGTTTGCAGAGCCCTGTGGGCGCGATCCATTTCAAGGCGGTGGTCAGGGATGTCCGGAATGAGTTCCTTAATGAATGTTTGGACAACTAGGGCCGAGTCCTGGAAAGATTCAGGGACTCCTCTGATGCGGAAATTGTATCTCCTCGAGCGATTCTCAAGGTCGTCAATTTTGGAGAACGCAGTTTCAAGTTGGTCCTGCAAGTCCTGAACTCGCGCGGTGTTTTGATTTACTCTGGATATTGTTTGGTCTGCTTTTTGTACAATCGTTTCTATTCTATTACCCAAGTGCTGTAGTTCAGCTTGAATGACTGAGGTGATTTGGGTAGCGTTTTGTGAGAGACCCCTGGCTAACATGGTGCCGAATAGTGCGACCATGGATGAAAAATCCTGAGGAGAGGGGTGAGAGCCTGGCGTAAAGGCCATAGTGCCTCCTGGGCTGGCTGTAACGTCCTCCATAGGTGAGAGCGGCATTTCATCCAGGACCCTGCTTATAAGGGATTCTGTGGAGGAGGGGGATAAGCAGGCTGTGGAGTTTGTACTCACAGTGGGGCCTGGGAGCCCTGCCGAGCGCAGCGGTGGGTCGGCTATGGAGTCCTCCTCCTCCAGCATGTCTCCTCGTGCGGCGGTGTCCGGCGCCATCTTGGAATGGGCCGCGGGTTTCGGTCCCGTGTTCAAAACACGGGAGAGGTCTCTCCTTGCTGTCCCTCCTGCCATCCCGGGATTCCCGGGTGTGTCCTCCGTCCGCTCGTGCCGTTTGCGGTCGGGGCTCGAAGCTCAGTGTGGCGCCGTCGGAGATATTAGGCCGGGACGGTGCGGAGCTTGCGGACTAAGCAGCCATCCGGCGAGCGGCCGCGCATGCGCCTACCATTTTTAATCTTATGCAGTGTCCTGGCCGGGGTTCTGAATTTGCCTAATGTGCAGGGTCTTTCTTTATTTTTTCGATTACCCATCTTCCTAGGACATTCACCACAACTTTCGGGCTTTAATTGTGCCCTCAGGAGATATATTTTTGTCACTTTATTTAAGCTACAGTGAGCCCGCTGTCTCAGAGCTCTAACAGCCTGCGACCATCCACTCGGCAGCCAGCCACACCTCCACTGCCCAGACCAATTTTTAACTTTCAGTGCTCTCGCACTTTGAATGCCAATTACTCAGTCATGCAACACTGTACCTAAACAAAATTTATCTTTTTTTCACACAAATAGAGATTTCTTTTGGTGGTATTTATTTTTGTGATAAGTGAAAAAAACTGCGAAAATTTGGAAAATAAGTAATTTTTGTTAATAAATTTGGGCCAAAATATACACTGCTACATATGGAGAAAGGGAGGTGTGTGGCTGGAAAAACCTCAATGAATACGGCACCTCATCCCGGTTACTGGATTTATCATGTAAAGGGAAAGAGAAGGAGGAGGAAAGGGATTACAAAAACTACAGGGACACTATATATGTATAAAAAATATTTAACAATATTTTATTTTAATGACAAAAATACAAAAACACTGAACAAGTACAAACAATATGACATAAACAAAACTTTATACAATGGGAACTAAGCAATTGATTATTTAGCTATTAAGCAACCAAAATGAATCCCACAGGCATAGATCTTGTGTTAGCTTGTGATTTGAAATATCGGCTCCTACATGTTTCGCCAAACCATTGGCTTCCTCAGGGAAATTATATCTGCTTGTACTAAAATATACAAAAAAGGACAAAGTAAGAATAAATAACAGCACAATTTACTTCAAAAACATAATAGTCTCAATTCAGAATGCATGGCACAGTCACCCCCCCCCCCCCCTCCAATAGAAGCCACTAAATCAGAAGCACCAGCAGCACATACCCCCAAATCGTAGATGCCACAAGAGTCGGGGACAGGAAACCCCCAAAAACCAACAGGCACTCCCGACCAGGCGCTGTGTCTATTGCTGCAGAGGGCGAATAAAAACCTAACAATAAAATATAGTGTTCATTGATTAAATATTTTTTAGGATAGAAAAATCCCAAAATTAGAAGGGGCTAACATAGACTAAATTATATATGAAAATCAATTTTGAAGCAGGGGCACTGAGAAACAGGTGTAAAATGAATAGAAGATCACTGAGAATAGGGACTGCAACCAATTGAATCTGGCAGACAGGCTAAGAAAGAAAAGAAAAAAATCATACTTGGACCCCTTTCACACCACATCGCCCTTTGCGTCGGCGGTAAAACGCCTCTATTTTTAGCGCATTTCGGCCACTAGCGGGGTGCTTTTACCCCCCACTAGCGGCCGCGAAAGGGTTAAAACCGCCGGCAATACGCCGCAATAACGGCGTTTTGCCGGCGGCATTACAGCGTTGCCCCATTGATTTCAATGGGGAGCAGCGGCGGAGGAGCGGTAAACACACCGCTCCTTCATTGCTCCAAAGAAGCTGCTGGCAGGACTTTTTTCTGACGTCCTGCCAGCGCACCGCTGTAGTGTGAAAGCCTTCGGGGCTTTCACACTACACACAATGGTGCAGCTTCTTTAGGGCGGATTGCAGGCACTATTTCTAACGCTATAGCACCTGCAAAACGCCCTGGTGTGAAAGGGGTGTAATGCTCCTTCACAAACAGCAGTGTACTGTCATTAATACAGCACACTAGAGTGCAGCAAAAAACAAGACAAAAATCTCACCTATATTTGCAATGAAAGCAAACTGCCGAACATGTTTGCCCAGTCAAAGGGCTGATGTAGAATTTACGTAACTAAAGAGACAATTGAGCTAACAATCAGCTAAAAAAATAAAAAAATAAAATATTTTTAGTAACTTTTTAAAGGAGAAAAAGAGCACATTAGAACTCCAAAATAAGCCCCATAGACAGGAGAAACATACCTGGCATCCTGTAGCTACACATGTCAGTGCCCCTGAGTCCACCAAAAAATGAAGTGAACAGACAGGTATACAGTGGTGTGAAAAAGTGTTTGCCCCCTTCCTCATTTCCTGTTCCTTTGCATGTTTGTCACACTTAAGTGTTTCGGAACATCAAACCAATTTAAACAATAGTCAAGGACAACACAAGTAAACACAAAATGCAATTTGTAAATGAAGATGTTTATTATTAAAGGTGAAAAAAAATCCAAACCATCATGGCCCTGTGTGAAAAAGTGATTGCCCCCTAAACCTAATAACTGGTTGGGCCACCCTTAGCAGCAACAACTGCAACCAAGCGTTTGCGATAACGTGCAATGAGGCTTTTACAGCGTCCTGCAGGAATTTTGCCCGACTCATCTTTGCAGAATTGTCCTAATTCAGTTACATTAGAGGGTTTTCGAGCATGAACGGCCTTTTTAAGGTCATACCACAACATCTCAATAGGATTCAGGTCAGGACTTTGGCTAGGCCACTCCAAAGTCTTCATTTTGTTTTTCTTCAGCCATTCGGTGGTGGACTTGCTGGTGTGTTTAGGATCATTGTCCTGCTGCAGAACCCAAGTTCGTTTCAGCTTGAGTACACAAACAGATGGTCGGACATTCTCCTTTAGGATCTCTTGGTAGACAGCAGAATTCATAGTTCCTTTTATCACGGCAAGTCTTCCAGGTCCTGAAGCAGCAAAACAGTCCCAGACCATCACACTACCACCACCATATTTTACTGTTGGTATAATGTTCTTTTTATGAAATGCAGTGTTCCTTCTACGCCAGATATACTTGGACACACACCTTCCAAAGAGTTCCACTTTTGTCTCATCGGTCCACAGAATGTTGTCCCAAAAGTCTTGGGGATCATCAAGATGTGTTGTGGAGAAATTGAGACAAGCTTTGATGTTCTTTTTGCTCAGCAGTGGTTTTCTCCTTGGAACTCTGCCATGCAGGCCATTTTTGCCCAGTCTTTTCCTGATGGTGGAGGCATGAACGCTGACCTTAACTGAGGCAAGTGAGGCCTGCAGTTCCTTGGATGTTGTTGTGGGGTCTTTTGTGACCTCTTGGATGAGTCGTCGCTGCGCTCTTGGGGTAATTTTGGGCGACCGGCCACTCCTGGGAAGGTTCACCACTGTTCCATGTCTTCGCCATTTGTGGATAATGGCTCTCTCTGTGGTTCGCTGGATTCCCAAAGCTTTGGAAATGGCTTTATAACCCTTTCCAGACTGATAGATCTCAATTACTTTCTTTCTCAATTGTTCCTGAATTTCTTTGGGTCTCGGCATGATGTGTAGCTTTTAAGGATCTTCTGGTGGACCTTACTGTGTCAAGCAGCTCCTATTTAAGTGATGCCTTGATTGTGAACAGGTGTGGCAATAATCAGGCCTGGGTGTGGCTAGAGAAATTGAACTCAGGTGTGGCCAACCACAGTTATAGTATGTTTCAATCACTTTTTCACACAGGGCCATGATGGTTTGGATTTTTTTTCACCTTTAATAATAAACACCTTCATTTACAAATTGCATTTTGTGTTTACTTGTGTTGTCCTGGACTATTGTTTAAATTGGTTTGATGTTCCGAAACACTTAAGTGTGACAAACATGCAAAGGAACAGGAAATGAGGAAGGGGGCAAACACTTTTTCACACCACTGTATATAGGCCCCCAACACCTGATCAGCATCAAGCTGATCGGTGAGCGGACACTCAAAGCTCTTGCACCAAAGCAATTCAGACGGCGAGCCTACAATCCTCATAGTGCAGAGCGTCAGCATCTAAGTACTGCATGGAAACCAGCCATGCACACAAAGAGAAGGCTCAGGTGCATGCGAGCCACACCACCGAGCGTACACAATCCCCACACTGCAGAGCATGCCGGCATCACGACAGTAGCCAAGGAGCCAAAACATGCCCCACAGTACAGCGGCCATAAGGCGCACGGCAAGTGTGTCAACCAGCGCATGCTTCTGATTTAGTGGTTTCTATTGGGGGGGGGGGGGAGGGGGTGACTGTGCCATGCATTCTGAATTGAGACTATTATGTTTCTGAAGTAAATTGTTCTGTTATTTATTCTTACTTTGTCCTTTTTTTTTTTTTACTTTAGTACAAGCAGATATCATTTCCCTGAGGAAGCCTATGGTTTGGCGAAACATGTAGGAGCTGATATTTCAAATCACAGGCTAACACAAGATCTATGCCTGTGGGATTCATTTTGGTTGCTTAATAGCTGAATAATCAATTGCTTAGTACCCATTGTATGAACTTTTATGTCATATTGTTTGTACTTGTTCAGTGTTTTTGTACTTTTGCCCTTAAAATAAAATTATATTGTTAAATATTTTTTATACATATATAGTGTCCTTGTCGTTTTTGGCACAACGATAATCCCTTTCTTCCTCCTTCTCTTGCCCTTTACATAATAAACACTGCTACATATCTTTTGTAAAAATAACCCAAATTTGTGGATATTATTTAGTCTGTGTGAAAGTTATAGAGTCTACAAGCTATGGTCCAAATCATTGAAAACTGATCACACCTGATGCACCGACAGCCAGATCTAATTTCTCGAGGCCCTGAAATGTCAGAACAGTACAAACACCACCCCAAATGACCCATTTTTGGAAAGTAGACAGTTCATGGTATGTAGTAAGAGGCATGGCAAGTTGTTTGTTGTTTTTTTTTTTTTACACAAAATTGTCATAACAAGTTATTTCTCACACACAGCATATGCATACTTCCAATTACACCCCAAAATACATTCTGCTACTTCTCCAGAGTATGGCAATACCACATGTGTGACACTATTTCACAGCCTGGCCACATACAGAGGCCCAATATGCAGGGAGCACCGCCACGTGTTTTAGGATTATAAATTACACATCTAATTTATTTCCTACTTATCACAATTTTGAAGGTCCTGGAGCACTAGGACACACACACACACACTATATGTACCTCTGCTGTTGATAAGTCTGCCTCAAAGTTGGATGTTTGGAGCTGAAAATAAAGAAAAGTTCTATTCCATGTAGTTTATGGTTGTCTCCTTTTCTAAACCATATCAAACAAATGCACAGCAAATATGTTGGGACAAGCTTCAGAAGTCCAAGCAAATAGAGAAGAATGGCTGAACATTTACACTGGACATTTTTGGGGAAACAAGCAGGAAACATGTGTAAAGCAAGCAGTGCGGGACACCCCGGAAGTATGCAGCTAAAAAGGGTTATATGCAGAAATTAGGCAAACCGAACAGAAGAAACCTGTGCCACAAGCAAGGGATATACCAGAAATGAGGCAGATAAAACACCCAAAAGATAAAACAAAGCTAAAGATAGTCTGTTGAAAGGCTTGCATTGTGCTCTACAAGACCAAAAATGTTTGGCTTCTCTTGTAATGAGCTCTCTTCCACCATCTTTCACTACACAGCTAAATAACTTGTGCAGTATTTTAAAAGCATTTTTTGGTGAATGTCAAAAAAAGTTTTTAAAAACTCTGAGCAGCATTTTACCACATGTTTTGAGGGGAACAATACTGCTTTGTGAATGGAGCTCAAAGATTGGTGTGGTACGATGCCACTATGTAAGGCCCCTTTCACATGGGGCAAATTTTGTCTGCGATCCACTTTCTCAGTGAGGGATCTGTCCGCTGATTCCCCACTGAGCAGGTGGATCACAGGGTCATGTCCGCTCCACCTATATAACATAGAGCTTTCTCTCCTCTATAAGTGGTTGCATGTAAACGGACCACTTGTCTGTTTACATCCGATTGCCATCTGATCCGATCCACCTAGGGGGAGGGGAAAGGATATACATCTTTTTGTTTTTAGCAGATCGGATCTGATGTAGACAGGTGTAAATGGCCACACACACACAAATAGAACTGTCCAGCATGGCCTGCCAGGATGGTAGCCTAAAAAAAAAAAAAAAAAAGTGTATAAAAGGTGATGATGTGCACTAATAAATTAGGAAAACATAAAAAGATAAAAATGTGTGAAAAAATATTAAAATAATGATTGAATGGCCAGGAGCAGCCACATGGTACAATTGGGAATAGTGAAAATAACCTGCACAGCTGAATTGAATGAGAATCCACATGTGAAATTTAGTTTATGCCTTATATAGTATAATATGCAACTTGGTGAAGCAGTGACAGCAGTGCATGGGAATACTCCAGTATGCAAGGTCAAAACAGGTTAAGCAAGTAAATGTGTGACAAATAAGGATTTGTACCTACTACAATCAAAATAATGCTGACCAGAAATAGTATGTGTCCAACCACCTGGGAGGCATTGCAAAGACTGGTGTCTGAGCCCTCCTATTTATAGCTCCTCAGACCCATCAAAGGATTCCTCCCAATACCAGGTGGATGACGTCCAGGGAGAGGGTGGGACAAAAAAATGTACATGGGAATGTTTGACCATTCTTCCAGAAGCCAATTTGTGAGGTGGGGCACTGATGTTGGAGAGAAGGCCTAGCTCACAGTCTAACTGATCCCAAAGGTGTTCTGTCAGGTTGAGGTCAGGACTCTGTGCAGGCCAGTCAAGTTCCTCCATCCCAAACTCACTTACCCATCATTTGGTGGAGGGAGGATTATGGTGTGGGGTTTGTATTTTAGGGTTTGGGCTTGGCCCCTTCATTCCAGTGAAGAGAACTTTTAAGGCGTCAGCGTATGAAGACATTTTGGACAATTTTCTGCTCCCAACTTTGTGGGAACAGTTTGGGGTTGGCCTTTTCTGTTCCAACATGACTGTAAACATCAACCTGATAGAACGTCTTTGGAATGAATTTGAGCGCAGACTGAGCCAGGCCTTCTCTCCAACATCAGCGCCTGACCTCACATAAGGCTTCTGGAAGAATGGTCTAACATTCCCATAGACACACTCCTAAACTCTTCCCAGAAGAGTTAACGCTGCAAAGGGTGGGTCAACTCACCATTGAACGCTATGTACTAAGGCTGGGATGCCATTAAAGTTCATGTGCGTGTAAAGGCAGGAGCCTCAATACTTTTGGTAATATAGTGTATCTACCAGTCCATCAAAGAACTGGTCTTTGATGGACTGACAGTGCAATCACAAGGTCTCTTCCCTATGAAGTCCTTGTGGGAGTAGCTTTTTTTGTAAGAGGAGACAAAAAATGCCATACAACCCAGTCACACATCTACGAAAAATGACAGAAAAAAATTCAATACATTTTCCCCTAAAAAACTGACAGTCTAAATGCAAAAGGACTGCAAAGCTAGAGCTGTTGCAAATTGAAGAATATAAAGTTTAATGACTAGAACAGTTACATAAAATAAAATGAATATTATGAAAATGTCAATGTATTGGCTGTAAGTTAATGCTACTGTGGTAAATAAAAGTATCAGTTGCTAGAAATATGAACATTAATGGACAATTATCTTTTTATTGCTAGGGTATACCTAGAAGTGCTAATCCACACCAATATACATGCTACCCCTCAAATAATTCTCATAAAAGCTTAAATAAAATGTAATAAAACTGAGTGCAAACACAACACAGGTATACCCTAGCTTATTAACCCCTTCCTGCTGGTACGCATATATGCGTACCTAGCTTTGTGTTGGGAGCACGCTGCATAGCACGCTCCCAGCACAGAGACCGAGCTTCAGGATCCAGGACTCCTGGTTCTGGGTCACCTGGTGGCTCCGATTAGCCATCATAGCTATCAGTCACTGTTCAGCCCACCAATTTTACTTCCTCTTCTGAATGAAAAGGAAGATACATTGCATCTTTCCCACCTTGTAGGAGAGGAAGATTAAAAAAATAAAGAAAAAAATAGCTAGATCAAGGTTAGATCTAGGTCAATGCCAGGGTTAATGTTAGGGTCAGGGGAAGGGTTAGCATATTCTGGTCCCTGTGTTTTAAAAAAACAAAAAAACAAATGTGCATTATTGATTCTGGTTCCTACTATGGAGACAAAACTCAAATACCATACACAAATGTGGCATCTCTGTGATCGTCAGGAGCATGAGAATTCATTTTGGGTTGTTCTTTGGTGGTAAATTATGGTAATTGCAAGAAGAATACAGCTTATTTATTTATTTATTTATTTATTATTTATTTATTTATACAGTTTATTTATTTATTTGACTATTTTGGGACAGTTTTCTTTTGAGAATATATAAAAAAAAAAATCGGTTACCATTTACCAAATGAAAGCCCACTTTGTCTTAAAAAACCGGGGTATCATTTACCTGGATACACAAAGTAGTTGTGATGATATACGCCATTTCACTAACACATGTCAAAGTTGCAAAATTGTGTTTAGACCTCAAAATGTGTTTTCCTCTCAGTCACCAAGGGTTAAATAAGTACAAACTGCAAGAATAATGTCCAAAAGTGCAGTAATCTCACACCACTGTCTGATTTTACTTTACGGCCTCCATCCTTGAACACAGTGGCCACAAGACCCATTTAGGGCTAGGTAGTTTTGCTGCATAAAGTGACCTTGTCCCTGTGACAAAGCTGTCCGTGAAAAAGTAGAGTAAATAATTAACTCTCTTGCTATCTGCACAGTCCAACTCTGCTCCATTAAAATATAAAACTCTTCCTCTGAAATCTGTTGAGTAACTGAAAGTTCCATAAGCACTGATCTCCTGTGTTCCTGCTCAGCGGTTACTTGTACTGTCCCCTAGGTCAGTAGTTCTCAACCTCAGTCCTCACGTACACCCAACGGATTATGCTTTCAGGTTTTCCTTTACTTTGCACAGCTGCTTTAAATCAATATAAATGACATGGTATTAATGAGAGCTATTTTAATCTAGGGGAAGTTCCCAAAACATGGTGGTTGGGGCTACTTGAGGACTGAGGTTGAGAACCACTGCCCTAGGTCACTACATGAAACAGCAGTAATGTCAAGATTAGCTAGAGGAATTGCGGAGTGCTGCAGAAGACACAGAAGGTCAACACTCCCAGAAATGTCAGTTTCTCTGTAGACTTCAGAGGAAGAGTAATGTTCAGATCAGAGAGTGTGGGAGGTAAGTCAGTACTTTCCTATTTTGCAGGGACAGCTTTGTGGCCAATTTATTTTTTAGTTGAGAGGTTTGCTTTTAGCGGTGCGCATCGTTTTATATAAATATATATATATATATATATATATATATATATATATATATATATATATACACACACACACACACACACACACACACACACACACACACATACATATCTCAACATGATCCACAACTATAGTGATAAACATATTGATATAAAGTACATTGTTTAGAGGTAGACATAAATTATCTTAAAATTAATGAAGGTAAGTTTTTTTAAATTTTTTTATGAACTGCATAGTCCTGGAAAATCTCAAGCACATGATTGCAAAGTTTAGCATATAGCGTCTCTACGCATTTTGTCGAGTTCATCCACTCATCAGGAGAAATTCCAAGTTAAAAAACATCTATAAAAGATAAATGAATGCAAAGGAATCAAATGGCTGGCACGAGGGGGCATAAATTCCCCAATCACTCTTCCCTACAGGTAAACTGAATCTTCAAAAAGTAATATTGACAGCTGAGGGCACCATGGGAACAACCCTCCCCGGGAGCTGAGGCAATAGTCTCCACGGCTACACGGTGGCACAGTCAGCAGGGAGTGAAACATCTATGGAACTGTAATCCCTAAAAGCAATTGTGTTATATATACTGAGTGATGATTCCAGAAGACTTCTGTGGAAAGATAAAAATAAATAAATAAATAAAAGAAAAATAATTATGCGTGCGAACCTGCACAAGGGTAGACGGTAAGATAATATAATATAAAATTGATATCTATTGTTGCCAATGTTACATTATTTACTATAAATCTCTGTATATGGACAAGGAATCATCAGACATGTCTTTGCATACTTACCTTGCAGTTATGCTTCATACAAAGTCCCTCCACTTTTTCTCCTTTTAATACATTACCAGGGACGGAGACAGATGAACCTATCCACTCAATGCCTCATATAAAGTCCGAACTCCCAAAGGAATATACATATACCCCAGAAGAAGAGGCAAGGGACCTCTGTGTCCCGTGATGTACTCCAAGAAAAGGATTTTACAGGTAAGCCATTATAAAAATCCTATTTTCTTTATCATACATCACGGGACACAGAGCACCATAGTGATTACTATGTGGGATGTCCCAAAGCAATGCTATTTGAGGAGAAGGAGACACAACCCGTGGGGCGTCAACAGACTTGAGGACCTATACTGCTGCCTGCAGCACACTGCACCCAAAGGCGATATCCTCGTGCCCTTTTTTACATCCACTTGATAAAATCTAGTGAATGTATAGACTGCAGACCAAGTTGCGGCCTTGCAGATCTGAGACATGGAGGCTTGATGATGCACTGCTCCAGAAGTATTCACTGCTCTAGTAGAGCGCGCTTTGACATGAAAAATGTGAAATCTTACCTTTTAACCATTAGGCCTGAATTATAACTTGCTGAATCCACTTAGCAATAGTGGATTTTGACGCTGCCTGTCCCTTCCTAGGACCCTCTGGCAGCACAGTAAGACATCAATCTTTCAGACCTGAGCAGTTGTCTTTAAATAGACCTTGACCACTCTCACTACATCAAGACAATGTAGTGAGTTCTCTACCCTAGAACATGGTTTTGGAAAAAACAATGGTAGGACCATATCATGGTTTAGGTGAAAACATGAAACCACCTTAGGCAGAAAACTTGAAAGAGGACCCAACATGAACCTGTCCTCCTGAATAATTAAATATGGCTTCTTTACAGGAAAGAGCAGCCAACTCCGATACCATTTTACAGAGGATATAACAATCCAAAACAATATTTCCCTTGTCAGAAGAACCAAGGGAGTATGCTGTAATGGTTCAAAGTGCTGTTTTTGCAATATCGGCAAAAAACTAAGTTCAAGTCCCAAGGGTTCAAGGGTGGTCTAACTGCGGAATAAGCCGCATTACCCCTTGTATAAAACCCCCGGACCAAAGAATGCAAAGCAAGCAGTCTTTGAAATAAAGCTGAGACTTGGCCCTTAATAGTACTCAAGGCCAGCTTCATTCGTATTTGTTAGAAAAAAACAAGAATTCTACCTATGTTATATTTCCGAGGGTGCCAACCCTTGTATTTACACCAGAAAACATAAGCCCTCCAGACTCTATAATATATGACTCTGGAAGCTGGCTTCATTAATGAAGGTAGAAATAACTGACCTGGAGAGACTATGTCTCTTCAGAATGTGGGCTTCAATAGGCAAGCCGTCAAACTCAGAGTTTTTAAGGTAGAATGGAATATCATCCCCTGTGACAGTAGGTCTGGCCAAAGTGGAAGGGACCATGGCTCCTCCACCGCCATCTTTATGATTTCTGCATACCAGGACCTTCTGGGCCATGCTGGGGCTACTGGATTTCTTTCCAGCTTGATCCTGCAAAGAAGCCGTGGCAGCAACTGAATAGGGGAAAAAAAAATACTAAATTAGTGAAAACTGACCCCATGGGATCACCATGCATGTGTCTCACATGCGAGTGGATCCCTTGTCCTTAAAATAAAGTTGATCTCATCTTTGGCATATAGCGAGAAAAGATTTCAGGGCGAAGGGACCACTCACCTGGGAACAACTGCTGGCAACTCAAGTAGTCCGCCCGCCAATTCTCTATTCCCGGAATGAAGACTGCCGATAGGCAAGGAACATCCTTTTCTGCCCAAGCTAGAATATGGTCCACCACTCTCTGAGCTGCGTGACCCTTAGTGCCCCCTTGGCGATTGATATAGGCCACAGCTGTGGCATTGTCAGATTGGATCCCAACAGAACAATCCCATAAACCTGAATGTTTAGGGCTTCAGAGGCAGAAACGCTGCCCAAATCTATAGGAAGTTGATGGGCAAGGCCCTTTCGGTTCTAGACCACTGTCCCTGGACAGTTGTCTTTTCCCATACTGCTCCCCAACCTGAAAGTTTGGCATCTGTCGTTATCACTTTACAGGTAGCATGAAAGATTCCTGGATACTGAGCACAAATTGAGGCTCTGGAACACCTTTGGGGACAGCCGCATTGGCAAGTCTAGAGCTTGAACCGTTTTGTTCCAAGCAGACAGGATACTGTTTTGTAACATTCTTGAATGGAACTGGGCAACAACCTCATGCAAAGCCAAATGGAGGGATCTCTTTTTGACCTGACCACCTGCATCAGTTCTCTTATGGCACTGATCTTTGCCTGAGGCAAGAACACCTTTTTCTGGGCTGTGTCTATGAGTCTATCAGGCCCAAGAACTCCAGACTTTTTAGCAGTTTTAAGGAAGACTTCTCTAGGTTGAGAATCCAACCCAGATTTTTAGGGTATTTGGTTGTAATGAGCACACTGTACTCTAAATGGGCCACCGACTGGTCTATTAGCAATAGATCATCTAGGTACACCAAGACTGTTATGCCCCGTGTCCTTAACCTGGCTGGGAGGTGGAGCCAGAACTTTTGTAAACACCCTGGGTGCTGTAGCCAGCCCGAAGGGCAAGGCTACAAACTGAAAATGCTGCTGTTCTACCTTGAACCACAGAAACCTTTGCTGAGTGGGTAATAGAAGGACATGCAGATATGCATCCCTGATGTCGATATACACCAGAAGTTCTCCTCCTTGTAGGATAGAAAACACTGAACTGATCAACTCCCTGCAAAAAAAGTGGATCTTCAGTAACTGATTTAGATTTTTTAGATCTAGAATGGGCCTGACATCTCCATTCAGTTTTGGTACCATAAAGAGGTTTGAATAAAACCCCAAACCTTGCTCTTCTGTGGGGATTTGCATGATCACCCCCTGAGCCAGTAATCAGTCTAGTGCCCGAAACAGAGATTGCCTTTTCCCTTGATTTTTGGAAATGTTTGACCTCAGAAAACGAGACGGTGGAAACTCCCGAAATTCTAGTTTGTACCCTAGAGTCACCGTGGGGATGTCCTGAATTTCCTCTTGCCAGACTTCTGAGAACTGCAGAAGTCTTCCCCCCATCCTGGCAAGGGGGGGCGCCCTTCATAATGAGGCTTTACAAATCTGTTTTTGCAGTTTTCCGCCCCAGGACTTCTTTTCAGCCTGGGCCTGACCCTGAGATTTTCCTCTAAACTCTGACGGCAAAGGCCATCGCCACTGCCTAGAGGCTGATGCCCCTGGCACAGGAGAAAGAGCCCGCTTAAATGAAGGGCATTTATTCCTTCTTGTGACTAGCAAGAGAGTACTTTTCCCACTTGAAATCTTTTGGATGCATTAGTCCAAATCATCGCCAAATAGCCGTTCCCCATGAAAAGGAATAGCAGTCAGGTGCCTTTTGCATGGTGCTTCGGCTGACCAATTTTTTAACCACAGGATCCTATGCATGTGTACTAGCAAAAGTGCAAGGTGGGACACCTGGTAAATAGAATCTTTAATGGCGCCTATGGCAAAACATAATGCTCTTGGCAGTTCGGCCAAATGCCGTGATTGTTGTATAGGAACTGCCTTAAGGGCGCCTGTCTAAACTAGTCCTTTAGGGACTGAAGATGCCTATTGCAGCTGAGCAGCTGAACCTGTCAAAGAAAGAGGATTTTAACAGGAATTCCAACCTTTTATCTGCTGGATCCTTACGTATTTGTGCATTGTCTACTGGAAAACTTAGACTTTTATTTACACTGGAAATCACAGCGTCAACAGCTGGTACATTCCATCTTTTGGTGAATTTCTCCTCCATGTGATAGAGTCTGAATCTCTTTGGAGGGAGCAAATGCTTATCTGGGTGATTCTATTCAGCATAAATAAGCTGTTCTAGCAATGCATGGACAGGAAACGCATGCAAAGGTTGTGAAGGTTTTAAGGAACTCAAAAGAAGAAACAAAAACTTTCAGCTGACTGCGCTAGGGGTTGGTGAAAGTGGAACGGACCATCTCTGTAAGAGATTGTACCAGCAATGTCTCAGATTGTGAGGCTGAAAAGGGTTCATCCACCGTTTCCTCTGCAGAGGAGTAATTGTTTGTCTTTCCACCTGATCACCTGGGGGTAACACCTCATCCTCTACCCACCAGAATTTAGGAATACCCCTAGTGGTGGACTTACACTAAATATCAGATTTTAAAGATACAAAAAAGTTTGTTTATTGAAAAGATTAAGAAAATACATAAAACACGGAATGCATGAATACACTGGTAATCTGTATATATATTGGCTACTTGAAATACCCTACGCGTTTTTGAGAGACTGAATCTCCTTCTTCAGGGGGTATGTACAATTATAAGCGGTAATCTATTAGAACAAAAAATTAGATATACATTAGAAAAAATTCCTATCTTTGAAAAAAAAACACATATACATAGTATATTCCATATACTTCGCTATTGTAATAATCACTTACATATTCAGAACAGTGTGTTGAATAAACATTCCATCAGATTTGTAAGTAAAAACACGACAGAGAACCAGGGTGGGTATTACCGATGGCTGTTTTACCCCCCTGAAGTCTTTGGAGTGTGATCACTCCGACAGAAAGGGCCAAGAAACCAGCAAGATGACAAAGATAGACCAAACCCCTAGCATGGATGGGCGGTTGGAGCTTAAAGCTCCTAACCCAGGAGAGACACTGATGGTCCTACATAAAAAAAGAGTAAATGAAATTAGGTATATTTTTAAACCCATTCACGGGAGAGCAGAGAGAAAAAATAAATAAAATCCCCTCCCTCCCCACGATGTAGAAAGAAACATCCTTCATTGTATAGAAAGGATAACTCGGAATCATAAATACATCCGTAAAGTGAAACATATCATACCTGAGATACAGCGGCTAATCCCAGGAATGAAGTTAACAAGCAGAGCAACTCCTAAAAAAATGTATATTTAAAAAAACAATGTTATGAGTGTATATTTATTTTAAACTAGTATATAGTGGGTAGGCCAGAAACATTCTGGTCACACAACCCACTATGACCGTCAAATTGAGTATTATACAGATATATGAATCTGATCCTATAATGAAACATTTGAAAAAATATTTTTCTAGAAATCAAACTAATATATTGATGTTTAATAATTAAATACAGTATGTGGACAGGGATTGAATATGCCATCATATTTTACCAATATCTTATTATGGTGATTAAGGGATATGGTAATTTCGATTAGAAAAAAAACGCTAAAAATTAATAACAGTAAGCAAATGAAAAAATGGGAATTATGAGTGCTAATAAAATTTAATTGCCACCAATAGTGTAAATATACTCTATTCTTTGATGGTTGTCATTCATTTTAAATTATCCATAAATTAATTATTCATGTATTATTATAGGAAATTCATTCATTATTTTATTCCCCAAACTTCATCTGTTATATGAAATGTTGTGTTATATTATAAACTATCGATATTATAAATAAAATAAATAATAATTAATAGAGAAAAAAGAAAAGAAAGGGAGCTAACCTAACCACTTAAGGATCGCCACATGGCAATGTACGTCGGTGCAATGGCACCGACAGGCACAAGCACGTACATGTACGTGCTCGCCTTCCAGCGGGTGGGGGGTCCGATCGGATCCCCTCCCGCTGGATGCGGCGGTCCGTTTCGCTTCAGGAGCGATCCGGGATGAGGGGATGGCCGTTGGTTTCTGGCCATCCCCTCTCGATCGCTCCTGGCTAATGAGAAGCTTCCCCCGCTGTGTATAGTAAACACAGGCAGGGAGGAAGTGATGTCATTCTCCTCGGGGTGGTTATTGACCGGACTACGAGGAGAACAGTGAAAGTAAGTGTGCACCAACACTACACTGACATGTAGGCACACATAGGCACACAAACCCCCCCCCCCCCCCCCAGTCACAGTGTCACTGATTGTAGTGATCATTTATTTATTGATCACTGCATTTAGTGTCAGTTGTGACAGTAAAAACTGTCAGGGCAGTTAATGTTAGGTCCAGGGTAGACCCCTACCCCCCCCCCCCCATAAAGGTTTAACCCCCTGATTGCCCCTAGAGTTAACCCTTTCACCCCCTTTTGCCAGTGTCACTAAGCGATCATTTTTATGATCGCTGCATTAGTGTCACTAGTGTCGCTAGGTAGCTAGTTATTTTTTTTAGGTTCACCGCCATGTTTTTATAGCGCTAGGTACCCAGATATACTACCCAATAATGGTTTTAACCCCCTGATTGCCCCTAGTTAAGCCTTTCACCCCCTTTTGCCAGTGTCACTAAGCGATCATTTTTCTGATCGCTGCATTAGTGTCACTAGTGTCGCTAGGTAGCTAGTTATTTTTTTTGGTTCACCGCTAGGTTTTTATAGCGCTAGGTACCCAGATATACTACCCAATAATGGTTTTAACCCCCTGATTGCCCCTAGTTAACCCTTTCACCCCCTTTTGCCAGTGTCACTAAGCGATCATTTTTCTGATCGCTGCATTAGTGTCACTAGTGTCGCTAGGTAGCTAGTTATTTTTTTAGGTTCACCGCCAGGTTTTTATAGCGCTAGGTACCCAGATATACTACCCAATAATGGTTTTAACCCCCTGATTGCCCCTAGTTAACCCTTTCACCCCCTTTTGCCAGTGTCACTAAGCGATAATTTTTCTGATCGCTGCATTAGTGTCACTAGTGTCGCTAGGTAGCTAGTTATTTTTTTAGGTTCACCGCCAGGTTTTTATAGCGCTAGGTACCCAGATATACTACCCAATAATGGTTTTAACCCCCTGATTGCCCCTAGTTAACCCTTTCACCCCCTTTTGCCAGTGTCATCAAGCGATCATTTTTCTGATCGCTGCATTAGTGTCACTAGTGTCGCTAGGTAGCTAGTTATTTTTTTAGGTTCACCGCCAGGTTTTTATAGCGCTAGGTACCTCTAATTACTACCCAATAATGGTTTTAACCCCCTGATTGCCCCTAGTTAACCCTTTCACCAGTGATATACTAGCGCATCCCATAAACTATTTTTACGCTGTATTGTGGTTTTTTTTGTACTTTTTTTCACAGGTGAATGGGTAGGGGTACATTGTATCCCACACTCATTCACATAGGGTGGGGGGCCAGTATCCGGGGGCCCCCTTATTAAAGGGGGCTCCCGGATTCCGATAAGCCCCCCGCCCGCAGACACCGACAACCAACGGCCAGGGTTGTCGGGAAGAGGCCCCCCCTTCCCCAAGGCACCCCCCATGTTGAGGGCACGCGGCCTGGTACGGCTCAGGAGGGGGGCCGCTCTCTCGTCCCCCCTTTCCTGGCCGGCCGGGTAGCGTGCTCGGACAAGGGTCTGTTGTGGACCTGGGGGGAACCCCCACGCCGATTTTTTCGGCGTTGGGGTTCCCCTTTAAGTCCATACCAGGTGGCGGGGCCAGCGATGTCTCCTTCACGGGCCCCGCCTACCTGGAGACCCGCTCGAAATGAGGGGACTTTTCTCTGGGCGGGAAAAGTCTGTTCATTTCAAAAGTACGGCGGATAGTACGGCGGACTTAGTACGCCGTATTAGTCCGCTGAAAAAGTGCCGTGTGTGGGCAAGTAACCCGTTCGGAAAGTGGGACGGACAGTCTGGCGGGAAGTCTGCCAGACTAAGTCCGTTGGATAGTCCGCTGCGTGTGTACGCGGCATTAGAAATCTGAATCTGAAGGCAGTGATTGGTTTTCGGGGTGCCGTACGTGGCTAGACTCCCAAAAAGTCCCACATATGTGGTATCCCCGTACTCAGGAGAAGCAGAATATATTTTGGGGTGCAATTCCACATATAACTATGGCATGTGTGAGCAATATATCATTTAGTGACAACTTTTTGTAAACTTTTTTGTGTCATTATTCAATCACTTGGGACAAAAAAAAATATTCAATTGGCTCAACATGCCCCTCAGCAATTTCCTTGGGGTGTCTACTTTCCAAAATGGGGTCATTTGGGGGGGGGGGGGGGTTGTGTTATTTTGGCATTTTATGGCCTTAGAAACTGTGATAGGTAGTGAGGAGTGCAATCAAAAATTTGCACCCTTAGAAATCCTGAAGGCAGTGATTGGTTTTCGGGGGGGCCGTACGAGGCTAGACTCCCAAAAAGTCCCACATATGTGGTATCCCCGTACTCAGGAGAAGCAGCAGAATATATTTTGGGGTGCAATTCCACATAGAACTATGGCATGTGTGAGTAATATATAATTTAGTGACAACTTTTTGTAAACTTTATTTTATTTTTATTTTTTTGTGTCATTATTCAATCACTTGGGACAAAAAAAAATATTCAATGGGCTCAACATGCCCCTCAGCAATTTCCTTGGGGTGTCTACTTTCCAAAATGGGGTCATTTGGGGGGGGGGGGGGTTGTACTGTCCTGCCATTTTAGCACCTCCAGAAATGAGATAGGCAGTCATAAATTAAAAGCTGTGTAAATTCCAGAAAATGTACTCTAGTTTGTAGACGCTATAACTTTTGCGCAAACCAATAAATATACGCTTATTGACATTTTGTTTTACTAAAGACATGTGGCTGAATAAATTTTGCCCTAAATGTATGACTAAAATTGAGTTTATTCGATTTTTCTTATAACAAAAAGTAGAAAATATTTTTTTTTTCTCAAAATTTTAGGTCTTTTTCCATTTATATCGCAAAAAATAAAAATCGCAGAGGCAATAAAATACCATCAAAAGAAAGCTCTATTTGTGGGAAGAAAAGGACACAAATTTGGTTTGGGTACAACATTGCATGACCGCGCAATTACCAGTTAAAGCAGTGCAGTGCGAAATTGTAAAAAGACCTCTGGTCCTTAGGCTGACAATTGGTCCGGGGCTGAAGTGGTTAATATCACTAGTATCCACCCGTCCGTCACGGCATCCAGCACCAGAATGTGAGGGATGCCGAACGGGAGGAGGTTCCAATCCTTTACAGTAGTCCCTGTCCAATCAGTTGCCGCAAAAAAATTGCAACAGCTGACGGGCAGGGAAAAAGTCCGAAGACTGCCCCCTGAGTGATGCGCGAGCCGCCCAGTCCACAGCGTGCACGTGCATGCACGTCGGAACGAGGCCATGCCCACTCCACCCACTGACACAATAGGCTTCTCCTGCCAGACTGTGCATGTCCGGCAGGAGTACCCAAAGAAGAGCAGCCACAGATGACGGCTGTATTTGCCTGCAATGCCGCCACAGGTTAAATAGCCTGGGCAGCTTGGTGTGCCGGGCGCTGCCCCGGGAACGAGCGCCCATCACTGCTCAAGAAAGAATAGTCAGCAGGAAAGATGAAATATTCTGCAGGAGGAAGAGCACATAAAAGAATAGAATATTGTAGAAGGAGAAAAAAGAATAATCGGCAGCGGCTTTAACACAAGAAGTATATTGAATATACAAAGAACAGCACATATATACCCAGTAGATAGTATACATATGTTGCAAACAGTTTCCTTATGATAGATTAATCATATATATTTAAATTAACATAGAGAGGGAACACATCAATGTTCAATATCTGGGAGTGTGCCCAATATAAGTACATAATATCCAGTGATAAAGATAAATACAAATATGTCCAGTATAAAGAGAATAAGCACACCATAAACAAATGCCTTATAATAAATAGATGACAATTAATTTAAATCAATAATAGTATTACATGAAAAAAAAAAAAAGGCCCAAGAGCCTATTTAAATTCTCCCAATGCCGAGCATTGGGGAGTAATGGAAAATGCACATTGTTATGGTATATTTACTGCACTTCACACTAGACCTTTTGCGACAACATATAACATGCATATATGTAATATACTGTATCAAACAATAGTAGAGATGTGCATACAAATGACACATTATATCTGATCATAATGATGGAAAAAACATAATACTCTTGTCTAACCATTTAGTACAATACAGTGTGTACTCTATACATCAATGCATGATTTCAAATGATTTATCATATTCAATAGTAAACGGTCTTATATAGATAGTAGGAAAGTTATGGTGGAAAATATGTAGGTGCAAAGGCAGATCGTTGAATGTTATTAATCTACAGTAGCAGACTATTGTTCAAAACATTATTTCTCCATTTCTCCTGAAGAAAACCCCTCCAGAAAGGGTTTAAACCAAATAGTTTCATTTAACCCCGGGGGTTGTGTGGCCTTCAATCTATGAATCCATCAGGATTCTAATTGTAAGAGGGCCTTATTCCAGTCCCCCCCCCCCCCCAGGATCTGGATGTATATGATCCAGAATAAGGAATTTAATTTTGGGAAACTTCCCATTGTGTACTATGCTGGTATGTCTTCCAAAGGAGGAGGTCAGGACCACAGCTCAAAATATGTCTATATGCTCTACGCCAGAATTCCACTTCCGTTTTGCCGACGTAGAAGCATGTACAGTCACATAAGAGGTAGACTACCCCAGACGTTCTGCAATTAGCAAAATGCCTGGGGTGAAAGATCTGGCCATTAGGTAACCTGTTTTTTTTTTTTGAACATGCATATACCGGCAGTAGTGGCATTTGCCACAGATGAATGTTCCTTTGTATTTACAATGTATCTTATCCGAATGACCTCAAAATTCACTACGGACCACCCTATCTCTGATGGATGCAGCGTGTTTAAAGGTGAAAAGGGGTCTACCCACTGTCCCCTTGGTAAAAGGTTTAAGGTGGGGAGGGGGATCTAACACACTTCCTATACTTTTGGATGGAGGATGAGATTAAAGCCGCTAATCTTCCTTATAGGCCCAAAAGTGCGGAGGGAAATGCATCTTTCAATTGGTTCCAATGATTCACTCTGGCTTGCCACATCTGGTATTTCCAGAGAGGAGGACAGTGTGGAGGCACGACTGGAGTTCCCAGGGCCTGGGGGTGACATTTTGGTACCTTCTTTGTGGTGTCTTTTTTGGGGGCCATACTACTAAGCATAAAAGCAGAGACACTAAGTAAATGCACTACTTGCTGAGCAATAGTCTAGCAATACAATGCCACTAATATAGTTCAGCTTGGTACTGAGTAAAATTTATTTCCTGTTTGGAAATGCATGTATGCATTGCCTTACGTACCCCCAGCGCTACTGTGTCCTGTGTGTCAGACATCCATCTCTCCAGCTCCTGGCTTGAGATACGTCTGTTTTGAGGTCTCAGATTGTGAGGATCTGCTCAGCATCCCCAGCACCTGCGCCCTGTACTCCTCATGGACGCTACATCCTGCACACAGCACCATGCCTAAGCCAAGCCCCCTCCACTCATTAACCCACCCCCTTTCTTGTTTAAACTAAACAGCTGTCTGTGTGCGGACAGCATTTAGGTCTGCCAGTGCAGACCCGCAAGAGGGGAGGAAAAGGGAAGGCTGGGAGGCAAGAAATTTAAATTTCATGCAAAGGCTATATGGCTTCTGTGGGAACATAAAAATAATCAACATAGGCAAGCCACCACCGCACCCCCCCGAAGGGGGGGGGCACAGTACAAACTACTGTTGTACCTCCCAGCCCCTTAGTTCCCCCAGGGGGGAAAAAGAATATGCTGTTGCAACTGAGGAATCCCCCCTGGCTGCTGAGACCACACACACATGCTGTTTAACTGGCCCACTGAGCTGACTGAGAAGCAACGTACCAAGGTATGTGCATTTACTCCCTCTAGTGGAGACTTTAAGGCATGGCATTTTACTCACGAAAGAAAAAAAAACAAACATAGGTGGACTTTTTACAGTTCCTAGGCTTCTTCCCTTACCTTATCATCGCCGCAGGATACTGCTGTAACGGACAGATCCTTACTTCACCGATCACGGCAGGCTGCATTAGCAAACCTTCAAGGACTGGTTTCCTCTTTATTGGGGTGCCACTCCCTTGAACCTGTATTAGCACCCCGCCAGGAAAAACTTTAGGTAATCTAAGCATGACCAAAAATCCATGGGTCTAGCCCTGTGAGGAGATGCGTTACAGGCAAAACCTTGTTCTTCGTATACGAAGCCTGGGTACCATCCACCTTGGCCTCAGTGGCACTTTGGATGGATCCGGTCTATGGAGGCTGTTTAAATCCAGCAAAGATCCCTCCAGCGGAGCTCTTCAGAGCGTATCTTCACTCGTGACCAACACCTTAGACACTAGCGAAAAAACTGAGGTGCTCCCAGTATGGGAGGTGTTATATAGGGAGGCAACTTCCTATTTAGGGTGTGCCAGTGTCCATCACCTGAAAGTGGCTATAACCCACATAGTAATTACTATGGTGCTCTGTGTCCCGTGATGTATGATAAAGGAAGATTTTTTTTTATTTAAGCTACATAATAATTTAGCTTATTCAGCACAAAAATGGAGCTTAGTTATGTAGCATGAGGCCATATATTCGGCTATATTTAAATTTTTGGTAAACTCATTCAATGAATCCAAGCTCTGCAAGCTGAGATAACATGTACTGTATTGATGCATTAACACAATGTCACAGTAACCATGTGATAAACCAAGGTTTAGGAATATTTCTTTATCCCATTGTTTTGCAAATCGATGTACACAAACTATATAATTGAATCGGTTCTGATATTGGTGTTTTACTAACCTGACAGCTTATTATTCTAAATGGAAAACCTCCATTTTGTTTGCAAATATTAAAGATTCTAACTACCAGCAAGAATAAATCCTTACATTTAAAGAGCATCTGTCATATCAGATCCATCATGGCAGTGACTGTTAGCGGGCATTCACTCATCTGCTGCCGCCTAATCCCTCACCTTGTTGTGTCACTGCCGCATTACCAGCCATCCCATTAAAGTGAATAGGACTGTCGGTGAGTCAACAGCAATTATTTAAATCGAGTTCATTTAAGTCAAACCTTTTTACTAGTGATTTAAACTAACTTGATTTAAATCAAATCCACCCTGAGTCAATGATTAGTTTGAACTTTAGATTGCATGGGCAGGGTTGTCCTGGGAGAGACAGGGGGAGCCGGGATGACATCATCCAGGCAATTGATATGGCCCGTTCTCTGAATCAATGCTGAATCATGCAAGGCTGCATCAATTCAACTATTATTTTCCACACTCCTAGTTGCTTTGGGCAAATGCTATTTGTTGAGTAAAACAGTTCATAATTTAGCATTGATGCCAAAGTATATCCTGCAGTTCCACACACTAATACATTCAAAAGTTAGGAAGTATGAATCATTACTAGCTAACAAATGTGGTAACAAATAAATGTGACTCACAATGGAAAATATGGAAAGATTGGATTAAAGACCAATGATGGTATTTTTCTTTGCATAAAGTTACTCTGATATCAGATACTTCAGATCTCCTCAGTACTACCATTTTCTCTCCCACTTATTGGTCAGACATTCACACCATTGTCTACAGCTTTAATTACACAACTTTTTATTTTGTTCTTTACTCTCCTTTTGTGTAATTTTATTTCTATTTGCTTTGTTTTGTCACTTATATATCCCATTATCAATGAAAGCAGACCTAGGTTTGATTGCGGTTTCCATATTTGTATTTGAACCTGTACAATTGTAAGCCTTTTGACTGTTACTCAATTTGCACTTTCTGGTACTATCTTGTACTGTTTTGTATTATGCAAATTCACGTTAATAAAAAATGATAAAAAAAAAAGTTAGGATTCAGTTCACATTGTGGTAGTACGGAATCTCCAATCCTGGGACCGGGTTTTGGGACCAGCCAGCAGTCTGGCTGGATGATTGCACAGGTGGGTCTTGGGCTTAAAACAAAGCCAACACCATGGTTCTGGGCTCCACCCTCCCGAGGAGTCCAGGCGTGTAAGGGAGAAGTGTGCATGTCTGCACAGGTCGGTCTGTCAGAGCAGACAGAGGGTCCAAGCGTGTGGGCTGAAAGAGAAGCTGTTAAAGAGTGCTGAGGTACTGGGTGTACAGGAACTCTGTTAAAGAGCCAAGAGGGCTGCAGCAGAAGTCTGAGCAGCAGTGCTGCTAAAGAGAGCCAGGTGGCTTGGTATTTTTGGTTCTACATACATTACTGCTGTGGAAAGCTGAAACCCCTGTGTGGGCAACTATTTTGTTATCTGACTTTTCTTTCTTTAATAAAAGTGGGCCTACGAGCCCTTAAACGACATCTGGTGTGGATCCAGCTCACTGGTAAGCTCTACCTTGAAGCTAAAATAACCCCCAAATATTACAACATTGATCACAATATAAACAAAAAAACCCTGTAAAAGAGAACAGGTCAAGATATAAGGGATTCTGAATAAAAATAAAATCATAGGTAACATTTCTTTAATTTCTTTATTTCTATCATCATTTTATTGGTTTGAATATAACTTGAAGTGAAAATGAAGTAAACATTGCATGCCATGTCATACTGGATGTAAAATTAAACAGAAATAATGAAAGGTTTTAGTTGTATGTTTAATAGACCACAAGGGAGGAAAAAAAAAGATTTCAATGTACATATATTTTATGAGTTTACAATTAAGGTAGTAGAAAGTGCAGCTGACCATCACAACTGTTACAATAATCTTTTACTGTAAATGTAAATGGATCTCTATTTCATTGCATGTTACTATAAATGTGTTTTTCTGTGAGTTTTGTGTTCTTTGATGTCCACTATACAGATGTGTATATACTTGTATGATTTTTTCAGTCACATGTATAAAACCATGCCTGAAGAAGGGAACTAAGTATTTGCAAAAGCTTGCAACATATGTTAGGTTAGTCACACAAAAGGTATCCCCCTACTCTCATACTTCTATTTAAAAAAAAATTAAAACTGAAAATATAAAATGGTATCAGAGATTTCAGAACACCCATTAAAATAACATTTCCTAAAATAATTTTATATTATGGTTTTAAATATAAAATCATTGGAACTCACTTTGTATATAAAGCAGTGCATTCTCCCTCTTAATATTTAATTAAGTCCATAATATCTTGATCAAGCCCATGATTTTTGAGTTTATCTAGGCTGTAATATCTGTGGACAATTTGATTTTTGGTGACAACTACCACACGCACACCATGCTCATCGTCTCCAAGCTGGCAGCCAATGGCTGATGTCACTACCATATCCAGATCTTTATAGTTTCCACCAGCATTCCGATGATAATGTCCTGAGAAAACAGCCTTGACTCCTGTAAAATAAAGAATATTAGAAGATTAGTGAAATCCAACAGTTGTAATATTGTTTGCTATATGTATTTACCTTGAAATCTTTTTCTTTGAGTCTATTGACGGACACAGAGAAAAAAAAAAAAAGATACATGTGGGGTTTTGTGCATCTGTCCTCAACAGGTGGATACTGGCAAACCTAAAAACCATTGAAGGCCTGCTCACTATAACCCCACCCCTAACTTTCATCCCTCAGTTTTATTAGTAAGAAGTACAGTGATCCAATTACCACCAATGGATTCCCAGAGAAGGATTTTACGTTATTTACTTAAATCTAATTTTCTGTATCTGGACATATGGATATAGGAAATAATAGATATGTGGGATGTCCAAAGCAGTCTAACTGAAGGGTATGCAAAAGCCACTGAGAGATCCAATGGATGTGGAAAAATTACTAGAAAAGTATTCAAAAGGTATAATTATTCTGTAAAAAATTGGGGAGAAATGTGGGAATCGCTAGAAAGGCATAAATAATTAATCTGATGTTCCAGAAAAGGACAGGTAGGACAAGTAGTTGGAGATTTATCTGAAAGGATACTGGACCTTAAAAAAAAAAATGAAGGGCAACCCAGCAGCCACCATAAAGAGACAACAGGTGGGTAAAAACCAACAGCAATAGCGGTCAACACAAAACAAGAATGTCTGCAAGGGAAAGAATATTATACAAAGTAGGTCTCAACCAAAGATCAACCAGTAAAAAAATAGGAGTTGAAGCAGAATACCTTTAACACTCAAATGCATTGAAAAAGAGATCCAAAATAAAACAGCCCTTTAAGAACAATCAAATGGAGAAGGGAAAGAAGATCTTTGATTTGAAACAAATAGGAATGGAGTACAGGTCTCTTAGGGAAAAGGTGGAGAGATTCACACTCCTATTTAAAAGGTAAGTCTAAGGAAAAAACACATGCAGGGTTTTATTTAAGAAAATTGGAAAATGCTAAATCTGCTGCAGCTGTAAATGCTGGCCATAGAGCACTACAAAGTCCATCTTTCCCTTGAACAGTCAAAGGAAAAAGAACAGTAGATTACAATAAATTTCATGTACCAGTGGTCCTGCAGCTCCCCAAAACAATCCAAGAAGATCACAGGAGCCCAAACTAAACGCAAATAGCAGCGCTGAAACCTTGTCAGTAAAATAGTAACAATTTATACAACATGAAAAATGGCACACTAACATCTTAGATTCCTGGCATTGAGCATAAAACCTGGATAGGAACCACAGGCTGTCAGCATGTATCAGCAGTCTAGGGGCTTGTGCATCGTAAAGCTGTCAGTGTGGCTTGGCAGGATGTGGGTCTTCCCCCACCAGCACACACAGCCTAAATCTTCGTACACACGATCAGATTTTCTGACAGTAATTGTGTGTTGACAGACCGTTGGCCTAAAATCCTACTGTTTGTACGCTCCATCGGACAACTAGTGTCAGATTTTCCACAGACAAATGTTGGATGTCAAGCTTATAAATTTTCCATAGAAAACAGTCTGATGTCAGATTTTCTGATCATGTGTACACAAGTCTGTCAGACAAAAGTCCAAAGTACAAACACGCATGCTCGGAATCAATGTTCACCAAACACATTAGCAGAAGGTGCCCAATGGGTGCCGCTAATGAGCTGAAAAAACTTGTAATACATCACTATGTTAGTATTTGTTGGCCAACAACTGTGTGCCATTTGTATGCAAGACAAGTTCCTGTCCAATGCTTTTCGGACAAAAGTTTTGTCTGCGGAAAATCCTGCCTCGTAGAGAGTGTAGTGGTGCAGGAAAAAGGGGGGGGGGTAACACATTTCAGAGGATTCTTCCTACTTTATCAAAACCTGCCCATGGATTTGGATTATTAAGGGAGTTTAAGGCTGCTTTCACACTGGGACGGTGAGTCCATTAGCAGTAAAGTGCCACTAGTTTAAGCGGTGCTTTACCGCTCTTTAAGCCACTAGCCGGGAGCTTTTAACCCCCAAGAAGGGGTTAAACGTAGGGATGCACCGAATGGGTTTTTTGGTGCCGAAACCGATACCGAAAATGAAAAATACACTAGGCCGAAAACCGAAACCGATACCGAAACAGCACCGATACCGAAAATGCCTGTTTTAAAAAAAATATTTTTATACAGGAGATGGTCAGAGACTGGGGACATGGTACAGGAGGTGGTCAGAGACTGGGGACATGGTACAGGAGGTGGTCAGAGACTGGGGACATGGTACAGGAGGTGGTCAGAGACTGGGGACATGGTACAGGAGGTGGTCAGAGACTGGGGACATGGCACAGGAGATGGTCAGAGACTGGGGACATGGTACAGGAGATGGTCAGAGACTGGGGACATGGTACAGGAGGTGGTCAGAGACTGGGGACATGGTACAGGAGGTGGTCAGAGACTGGGGACATGGTACAGGAGGTGGTCAGAGACTGGGGACATGGTACAGGAGGTGGTCAGAGACTGGGGACATGGTACAGGAGGTGGTCAGAGACTGGGGACATGGTACAGGAGGTGGTCAGAGACTGGGGACATGGTACAGGAGGTGGTCAGAGACTGGGGACATGGTACAGGAGGTGGTCAGAGACTGGGGACATGGTACAGGAGGTGGTCAGAGACTGGGGACATGGTACAGGAGATGGTCAGAGACTGGGGACATGGTACAGGAGATGGTCAGAGACTGGGGACATGGTACAGGAGATGGTCAGAGACAGAGAACATGGTACAGGAGGTGGTCAGAGACTGGCGACATGGTACAGGAGGTGGTCAGAGACTGGCGACATGGTACAGGAGGTGGTCAGAGACTGCGGACATGGTACAGGAGGTGGTCAGAGACTGCGGACATGGTACAGGAGGTGGTCAGAGACTGCGGACATGGTACAGGAGGTGGTCAGAGACTGCGGACATGGTACAGGAGATGGTCAGAGACTGGCAACATGGTACAGGAGGTGGTCAGAGACTGGCGACATGATAAAATAGATAAGTGCAGCCAGTGTTGCCCCCCAATGATGCAGACAGCGATGCCGCCCAGTGATACAGCCAGCGATGCCCCCCAGTGATACAGCCAGCGATGCAGCCAGCGATGCCCCCCAGTGATACAGCCAGCGATGCAGCCAGCGATGCCCCCCAGTGATACAGCCAGCGATGTAGCCAGCGATGCCCCCCAGTGATGCAGCCAGCGATGCTCCCCAGAGATGCAGCCAGCGATGTCCCCAGTGATGCAGCCAGCGATGTCCCCAGTGATGCAGCCAGCGATGTCCCCAGTGATGCAGCCAGCGATGTCCCCAGTGATGCAGCCAGCGATGTCCCCAGCGATCCAGCCAGCTATGCCCCCCAGCGATCCAGCCAGCTATGCCCCCCAGCGATCCAGCCAGCTATGGCCCCCAGCGATCCAGCCAGCTATGCCCCTGTGCAGTGAAGAGAGCCGTCTGGTTGAATAGAGCGCTGGGAACATCACAGCTTTAATTTCAATAGCTGTGTGTTCCCCGTTGTGCGCTATCACACACAGCCCCTACCCCTTGTCCAGGCACTTTGATAGACAGATCACCCGTCCAATCTGGACAGGTGATCTGTCTATCAAAGTTCCCCGGGGCAGGGGTGGAGTTCCGCCCCTAGGCCCCGCCCCATTTTCGGGTCAATTATTGGCCGTTTTTTCCTTTCGGCAAATTGCCGAAAAGGGCATTTTCGGCCGATATGTTTCGGCGGCCGAAATGTCGGTGCATCCCTAGTTAAATGTGCCTGTGTTGCGGTGCTTCTGAAGTGTTTTTCATTACAATGGGCAGAGGCGGTGTGGAGCTGTATACATCGCTCCCAAACTGCCCCAAAGATGCTGGGTGCAAGACTTTTTTTCCCGTCCTGCAAGCGCACCACTCCAGTGTGAAAGCACTCGGGCTTTCACACTGGGGAAGCATGAGAGGCAATTTTCAGGCGCTATTTTTTGCGCTAAAATGCCTGAAAACTGCCTCGGTGTGAAAGTAGCCTAAATTAGGGGTCGACCGATCGTTTTTTCAGGGGCGATAGCCGATATCAGGTGCCAACATTCTGTACATTTAAACAGTGTTACAGTGTGCTTTTACATTTTTTTTTATCACTGTTATTGCTGTAACATGGAGTATAAGCATCCACTATGACAGTAATAGGCAGCACGGGTACTCTTTATGAAGGGATCTGGGGTCTACAAGACCCCAAAACCCCTCGCCTGCACTTGAAAGTATTCAAAATGTCAAGATCTGCGTTTCTGAATACCTTCTATTTTTTAAAACTGATGTCTTTAAGATAGCAGTAATCCGAAAGTTATGTTATGACATCCCTTCCGTTACTAGATTCGAGACCCGAACAAAACTGATCTGCCAGCCAGCGGATGTGCCGACTGGTCACTCAGGCCTCAAAGTGGGATCTGGAGACCCAGGCGGAGTGGGGGATGTCCCCTCCCGCTGCTTGTAATAACAGCAGAGCAGCTGCTGAGTCATATCGGTTGTTATTACAAGAAAGCCGACCGTCTGCTCTAAAGAACGGTATTGGGGTGATGCCTGCAGCTGCATGCTCACCCTGGTTATACTTAAAAACTGACTGATACTTAAAAAAAAAAAAAAATGATAATCGGTCGACCCCTAGTGTCAGTTCAGGCGGGTGATTTGGAATGTGGAGCTCTGTATGTCAGTGCTGTGAAGGATAAATTATCCATGTAGTCAAACCCTTTTTATGCATTATCAGTGTAATAAAATTCTCACATGAGCACATCCCAAAGATAGCATTAATGAATGGATTAAATGTCACACAAAATTATATAAAAAACAGCTAAGGTTAGTTAACACAGGGCAGTTATATTTATATCAAAGAAAATTATTTAAATAGGAAAAAAAGGTCACATGTTACATCATTAAATAAATGAATTAATAGCAATGTATATAAATCGAATTGAATCAAAATCTGACGTTCCAACCGTTGTCCGCCGAATATTTACTAGCCTGTCATCCAACATTTGTTGGCTCGAAAGTTGGACAACAATTGTCAAAAAGACCGTACTGATGGTAAGAATTTAGGACAATAGTCTGTCAACAGACAATCTCCAGCCAACAATCAGACCGTGTCTACGAGGCTTAAAGTGGTGTTGCCACCCAAAAATTAAAAATAGTTAAAAATTCTTTAAAAAAAGAAAATAAATAATTGGGAAAAAAATTTATAAAATGTACTCAACTCTAAATACCTGTTGCTAGGGGGTCCCTTGTAATCTCCTCGTAATCTGCCTTCTTCCTTGCCCAGGCTGGTGACATCACTTCCCCTCGCGCCACACAGTCATCTGGGACCTGTCACATGTCTCAGATGACTGTGCAGCGTATTACCGCGCCCTGCGCCGCTTGTGCATGAGCAGTGGGTGCCTGGCTGTGAAGCCACAGCCGGGTGCCTACAGTAAGAATGACAGCGCCGCCAGCAGAGCGGGGAACGAGGGGGGCTCTTTGTTCCCCCCGCATCGCTGGACCCTGGGCCTGGGACAGGTAAGTGTCCAATTATTAAAAGTCAGAAGCTGCAGTATTTGTAGCTGCTGACTTATTTTTTTTTAGGGGGCACCCCACTTTAAGACTGGAAATACATTATACAATTTTCCTTTAGTGTCACACCTTGTAAGGCTTCAAAAACTAAAAGAAGAATGCACGGGGTGTGGCTTGATGGCTCATGTGGATGGCTGCCTAGTCCCTCAGCTCCACAGTAAAACCAGCGACTATCCAAGTGCCACCAGAGAAGGGAAAACGATCCCACCTTGTACCCCAGACATCCTACCACAGCGGGAGAACCATGCTGAAATGGAGGAAGGACTCTAAACTGCAGAGGAAGCTCCCTGATTACTACCCCTGGCGAGCGACCAAGATGGAGCCGGCGGCGGCTGTGAAATGGCGGTGTGGCTCTCCTGCTCACACTCCAGCCACACCATCTCCGGGTCTCTCATGATCCTTCTGACCTTCAGGGTGAGTGGTCTCCTCCTAAATTCACCCACTAGTGCTAGCCCTACTAAAACTAGGATCAGAATGGAAGAGCCACAGCAAACTCAGCCTGTCACAGTTCCCTGCCTGTTCTCTCTCTCCCCCCACCACAGCAAGCATCAGTGCTAGATGCCTGTCTCAGATCAGCCATTATCTGAGAACACTATGAAAAATAAGCTGCTCTCACTGAGGCAAACCTTATATAATGATTTATCCACAGCTGTTTCCACAGTGTCTGCAACTGTACATAACCATGGTCAAACCATTACTCGTATTGAATCCAAAATGGGAGACCTGCTTACAGCGCATAATGAGTTAGTGGATGGTTTTGCAGACCATGAGGATGAACTCCAATTGATCAATCTGAAGCTCGTGGACCTGGAAGACTGCTCCAAACTTAATATTACATTCGGTAATTTCCCAGTCGATCCAACAATCGGATCTAGTTCAATTCCTGCAATCCCTGATATGTGCACTTTTATCTGCCCTAACAATCCGTGACATGGAAATAGACAGAGCTCACAGGCTCCCTAAGCCACCTCACCTCCCTACTTCTACACTCAGAGATGTTTTGGCCCATGTGCACTTTTTCACAGTGAAAGAAAAAGTCATGTTTGCAGCAAAACGAGCAGTGAGACTCCCCGACCCTTTCACCAACATCATTCTTTATATGGATTTATCCAAAGCAACCATGGAAAAATCACAGACAGGTGGCGACTATAACTAAAGCGCTTCAGAACCACACAATATCATATAAAAATGGGGCTTCCCCACTAAACTACTCATTACGCATCAAAACAAAACTCATGTAGTTTGAACCCTCCCATCAGGACTTAAACTCCTGAGGACCAGGCGCATAATTCCAGAAGAAACATCAAACCCTTCTGTTCCACTCTCAACACACATGGAAATCGGAGGAGCTCCTCCAGATATCTGAAAGCCATAACAAATTTCCTTCTCTACACCTGCCAAATGGCTGGGAAACTGCAGCGCTCATATCTGATACCTGCCTGCTTATTCAGTGATCCCTGTCCTTTGTAGTTCACAGAGGACCACTATCCCCCACTGATTGTTTGCAATCACTGAACAACTCGAATATGGAGACTTGATGCTTTTCACATCTCAGATCCGAGCAACATTCAAAATCTCACTACTGAGCACCGCTACCTTTTTTTGAATCAAACGATCGACCGGACACTGATAGGTTTGTACTTTGGTCGGCATATAAAGCCTACATGCGTGAACTGCTATTAAAACTTCACAGTACTGTTAAGGACCAGAGGTCTAAGCAAGTTGACGAGTTTCCAGCTTAGAGACGCAAAATAAATGTACTCCCTCCCACAAACTAGTGAACTACTAGAGCAACGAAAAAAACCCTGCTTACTTTTACTCTATAAATTTGAAAATAACATTAAATTAACCAAAGCCACATATTATGCCCTAGGTAATAAGGCCGGAGCCTTATTAGCCCCACAGGTCAAAGCCCAATGCGTTAAATGTAAAATAGCTTCCCTCCACCACCCTACCACCAATAAATGTCTTACAAATCCACAGGATATAGCTAATGCCTTTAGTGACTATTACTCCTCTCTCTACAACTTAGCAAATTACACAGCTACCTTTCAACCAACAGACCAAACCATGCAAAACTTCCTATCCTTAATTAATCTCCCATCTATAACACCTGCCCAATAAGCAAAGCTCTCCCAACCATTCTCAGATGAAGAAGTCCTGACAGCCATTCATACTCTCCCTCTCCATAAATCACCTGGAGAAGATGGTTACACAGATGAATTCTATAGGGCATTCGCTAAACTAGTCACCACCCACCTCACTGCTTTCTTCAACACTGCTGCCACCTCTGGTTCTTTACCTATTGACATGCTACGTTCAATTACCACCACCACCTCCAAACCAAAGCAAGATCCTACCTCCACGACCAACTACAGGCCCATATCGCACCTCAACACGGACGTGAAATTATTATTCAAAATCCTGGCAGCTAGATTGCTGAAATGTCTTCCCTCTCTAGTGCACCTTGACCAAGTCGGCTTTATGCCAGATAGACAAGCCCCGGACGCAACTAGAAGAGTCATCAAACTGATCCATTGGGTCTCCCAATCTCAAACACCTTCTCTGCTTTTCTCTTTATATGCAGTGAAGGCGTTCGACAGAGGATTCCTGAAAGCAGTGCTAGCTAAATTTGGTATCACAGACTACTGTAGTTCCAATCTGCAATATTATCACTTTAGTCAAACCCTTCAGCTAGATTATGAACAGATGGAACCTTGTCTAAAGCATTGGGGATCACAAATGGCACTCGCCAAGGGTGCCCGCTCTCCCCTCTCATCTTTTCTCAAATTATGGAACCTCTAGCAGCAAGGATTAGAGGAGACAAGTGCATATCAGGCATCATACACAATGACATGGAACATAAAATAAGCCTCTTTGCCGATGATGTCATACTTATGATCACAAACCCGGTCCAATCCTTGCCTGTGATTCAAGATATCATCACCCAATTCAGTTCAGCCTCCTTTTATAAAATTAATTCCTCAAAGTCCCTAATCCTCCAGTTTCATATCAAAAATAGACAGAAGACCCTCCTAGAAGGATCTTTTCCTTATTCTTGGACAAGACAATCTATCCCCTACCTTGGGATAAACTTGGCTCCATCATTACCTTACCTCTGTGACCTTAACTACCGTGCCTTCCAAAAAAAGGCTTATTAAACCAAATGCGCACAACAGGCCTATCTAAACTAGTAAAGACTGCCTCCTTTAAAATGCTAATCCTCCCCAAACTACTATACTTATTCCGTGCAGTAATCTTACCTATACACCCTTCCTTCTTTGCCTCCATACAAAAATAAATTTCAAGATATATATGGGAAACTAAACCACCTAGATGCGTGCACTACATTCTAACTAGACATCACAAAAAAGGAGTTGTTAGCCTTCCCCACATACAAACCTACTACTATGCTTCCGTTCTGGACCAACTATACTACAAATCTCCTACAAATCGAATACTCTACATGAAATACTACTGATCACTTCGGCTGGGTTTCCTCCTATCACAACAGATAGCCCCCCGTCAATTGCGACCTCAGTAACATTTTGGAAGAAATTCACCCAGCCAACATCCAAAACGCACCCGTCTCACATTCTGCCAATTTTTCTCAGAACGCTAATGGCACATCTGCAAAATCGTAATCTGCAGAACTGGCAGAAACATAAAATTAGTAACATATCAGACTATACAAACTCCCTCAATCTGAAGCCTTCATATATGCAAGGATTTCACACTTCCTTCAGAAGTCTACAATCCCCGCTGAGGTTAAAATACCAGAACCAATCCATAACTTCTACACACACCCAACATACCCAAAACATGGTATATCAGTAATCTACTCTGCACTTAGTGACAACCAGCCCTACTCTCAAGTCTCATTCCTCTCAAAATGGACGGAAGAACTAAATATTACTGCTACCCCCAACATGTGGATGCACACCTTTAAATACACCTTTACAGCCTCCCACTGCTCCAACCACTGGGAATCGTACCAGAAGACAATACACAGGTGGTAACTCACGCCCCACCGTCTATCCATCTACTTTTCAGGACATCCCTCTACCTGTTGGAGGACCTGTGAAAAGTTCTGGAACCATAGCACACACTATGGTTTTGTACGTCCATAAGTTAATTCTGGAAACAAATATTTGCTCTCATTTCTACAATATCACAGATCCCAACCACCTCTAATCCCTCGCTAGCATTACCACACCTTGGGATAGAAAAATCCCCCCCAAGTGGTAATAGTACACCTACTACTCGCAGCGAAACAGAACATCACCAAACTCTGGAAAACTTTGGATTCCCCATCCATCTCTAACAATAGCAGATTCAAACCTCCAATGTGAAATGGAGAGACTAGTTGCTAGAAAAAAATTGAATATGGCAAAGTTTCTGTATAAGTGGTCTCCCTAGCTCACACATTCCAAATGTACTGTAATTAACTGATGCTCTCCCTATACTGCAACTTCCTTCTATTTCCAGATCTTCTCTTTTCTTTCTTTTTTACCCTCTACTCAACCTCATGCTATGGCACAGCAAACATGCCTACCTAGCTGGTGCCCCCTTTCTCCTCCCCACCCCTCATCCCCGTCTGGAGTTTATAATAGTTACAGTAGGTGCCGCCAATATTGTGTTTCCAGCGCGACAGTATCACGCTGGTTCCCAGCGACAGGCTTCTCTAACCAGCGCGATCCCGTTGCGCTGGCTGCAATAGGAAAATGTAATTTTCCTATAGTAGCCAAAGCGAGTCGATAATGAAGAAGAAGAAGAACGGAAGGCGGCGGCGACAGAAGACCAGGCCACCGCTAGTAAAAGAGCTGGAAGAAGAAGCGGTGGCCCGGGAAGAAGAAAAGAAGAGGGGGACAAGACCCCCTGAAGTTGGAAGAAGAGGGCGACGACGAAGAAGAAAGCTGGGCTCCTCCGCTAGCAAAAGAGCTAGCAGAAGATAGCGGAGGAGTCCGGCGAGAAGACCCCCGGAGCTGTGCAATAAACGATTTTAATGCTGGTGTGTTGTGTTTTTTTGTACATTTTTTCACAGGTGAAAGGGTAGGGGTACATTGTACCCCATACTCATTTACATAGGGTGGGGGGGCCGGGATCCGGGGGCCCCCTTATTAAAGGGGGCTCCTGGATTCTGATAAGCCCCCCGCCGCAGACCCCGACAACCAACGGCCAGGGTTGTCGGGAAGAGGCCCTTGTCCTCATCAACTTGGGGACAAGGTGCTTTGGGGTGGGGGGGTGCGCGGCCCCCCCTTCCCCAAGGCACCCCCCATGTTGAGGGCATGCGGCCTGGTACGGCTCAGGAGGGGGGGGGCGCTCGCTCATCCCCACCCCCTTTCCTGACCAGCCAAGCTGCGTGCTTGGATAAGGGTCTGATATGGACTTTGAGGGGGACCCCACGCCGTTTTTTTTGGGCGAAGGGGATTCGCCTTAAAATGCCTACTGGACCTAAGGGCCTGGTATGCCTCCCAATGGGAAACCCATGCCGTTTTTTTTTTTTACATTTGGCGTGGAGTTCTCCCTTAGGATTCATACCAAACACAGTGCCTGGTATTGGCGGGAATCCAATTCGGATCCCCGCACCAGTGTGAACCCGGCCAGCGATGCTTCTCGCTTATTGGGAAAGGAAAATAAACATTTTTCCTTTCCCGATGTGAGCCAGCTTGGCGCTGGCTCCCGCGACGGGGCTCGTAGGGTGTCAATCTCGCCGATAGAAGCGGCAAGATTGACACAATATCGCGGTCACCTACTGCATATACATTGCATCATTGCATGACTTATATCTGTTTAGTTCATTGTGCAAGACTGCCTATGCTTCATTTCATCTACTTTCTTTTTTCTGGTTCAATTTGCTCCAGTCGGAACATCCGACATGTTGTTCACATTATTGAAAATATTAAGAAATATTGAACTTAAAAGAAGAATGCACGGGTGAGCTTAGCAACATAAAAAGGCCTGGACGTCCATGGAAGACAACAGTGGTGGATGATCTCAGGATCCTCTCTATGATGAAGAAAAACCCATTCACAACATCCAGACAAATGAGATGGGGTGGAGCACCATGAGGAAGGCGTGTGCTGAGGACGACTCCCTCTCCACCAGCCCCTAGGATCCCCGCGCAACATCGCAGCCGTATGATGAGCGGCGGAGAGTGCTGAGCGTAGCCGACGCCGGCGCCGAGATCGAGACCGAGACTCCCGGAAGGTCTCAGCAGCAGTAACATACTCGGCGGAGCCAGTAACAACAACCCCAGATCCACCGGCCGGCGGAGGGGGGCGGAGAGTGCGGAACAACTCGGCGGACAGGCGAACCAGCCACCCGGAGAACGGCGCGAACACCTTACTTGAATGGCAGCTAGCAACCCGCTGGGACTCAGATGTGAACGGGAACACCGCTGAGTGACTAGAAGAGCGGCGGAGCCAGGAGTCCGTGGAGCCAAGCTGCAGAGGACAACACAACACTGCAGAGGAAAGGTACCGAACGGGGAAGTGTGAATGGCTAGGCACATGAAATGAATAGGCTGTCGGTCTGTCTGAAAAGAGCTATAACAGACATGAGTGGCACAGAGATGGCGCTTGGGAACGCTTGGGAATGCTGATGGACTATAACTTAATTGACTGAGTTAAGTAAGCCAGCAAGAAGGGAGAAGGTGTATCATCCCCTACAGGCTGTTTGAAGAAATTAGTATATATATTATATGGAGTATACTGCTATTACCCACATGTATATGAGGTACGGAATTACTAATCAATAAGCAATAAAGCCTAAGACTGTGGTTAGCCCTGAGAATATATAGGTCGCTCCGGGCGTATACCGGCGTATACTGACCCCTGCGTACGCTCCGAGAAGGGTGCAAATCACACGCCAATTGGACTTAACCTCAAGAGTAAGGGTACTCCACATGTTTTAAAGGGGAAAGAAAGAAGGACTGTGGCAATCACAGGAAGTGGCCCCTGGGAGCATTAAAGTGGGGAGTTAGAATACCTACACCCACCCTGGCCCTTCGTGGGTATGTCAGAGGGCCCCCTGAATATTGCATTCCCAGGCCTGGACTTAGAGGATTCCCTCTCTTTTTTCCTGGTTTTTCTTTTTTTTTTGTGAGGTCCCCCCCATAATCCCGTTTGAGAAGAATATTCAATTACCCGGGTCCCTACCTGGAAGTAGCAAAATTAAATTGGAGACCGGGGAAGGAGCCGTGCCCACACGAAAGAAGGACCCTATTTTACATACTGAACCAAAGGCAGAGGCATTGAGGGCAGGGACAACAAACATTTTCCAGCCCAGGTGGAGGGAAACATGAAGGAAGACAGGAGAGTACATGGCTGGTAGCTGAAGAAATTTTGAAGATTTTGAGGTCCCAACTAGAATAGACTATTCGCTTTGACCCCTCAACCTCTCCAGGAGATATCTATCTATACACTGATTGACTGTTTAGGAGGGTATTACCCCCACTTCTCTAACCTACTTGATGAATACATTGAAGGTTTATACTTGTATTGCTGTAAATGTACGTGTAAAGGGGGTAAGGGTGGAGCCCAGGGATCTATATGTGGCCCGCTGAAGGGACGTCTAGGTCACAAAAAGGTCAGACAGTCGTAGAAATAGTGTTGGAAGGATTTTAACTGTCTTGGAAAGAGAAGTAGGGGGAAAGAATGAGGGGGAAGGCAAAAGCGGGTAAAAGTGCCCCTCCTGTACCTAGCCCCGGAGGGATTCAGAGATATATGGCAAGTAACATCATCAATGCCAGCACGCTAGAGGAGGGGCAGGAAAGCCCAAAGCAAGGAGTGGGAAGGAGGTCAGGACCGAGCAGACAGAGATTGGGAGAAGAAGGTAGAGGAGCCAAAGCGGGTGGGACTAAAAGTGGGGGTTGAAAGGGACAAGCCCCACAAAACAAAGCTCTGCCAGAGGCCAAAGGGATGAAGAGGAGGAGAGAGTAACAGGAGAGTCGGCGCTCGAGGAAGGGTCCTCGCGATCAGGCCCCCAAGTAGAAACTACTCTGATAAAAGAGATGTTGGGGGAAATGTTCGCAAAAATGGAGGTGGCCCTAAAGACAGAAATAGCGGGAGTGCGTGCAGATATAGGTCGTGTACTGGAGAGGGTAGAAGAGATTGAAGATAGAATTGACAACCAGGAGCTAAGGATAGATGAGATAGCAGAACAGGTACAGAATCTCCAGAGAACAAATAGGTCCCTTCTATATAAATTAGAAGACCAAGAAAATAGGAGTAGGAGGAAGAATGTGCGTATTAAAGGTATCCCCGAAAAATACAATGCCACAGAGTTGGGTAAAATAGTTCAGCAGGTCTTTAACCCGTTGTTACAAAAGGAGCCCTCGGAAAGTATAAAGTTTGACAGGGTCCATAGGATTGCAATTAGGGGGGCAGCAAGCAAAGATGCCACACGTGATGTGATAGCTAGGTTCCACTACGCAGAGGAGAAAGGGCAAATAATGGAGAAATTAAAGGCAGAACCGGAGATCTCCTTTGAAGGTGCAGAGCTGCGAGTGTTCTCAGACCTAGCCCCCGAAACATTGAGGAGAAGGAGGCTCTTGAAACCTCTAACGGAAGCAATGAACGCTGCGAGAATCCCCTATCAATGGGGCTTCCCAGCATGCTTGAGGGGGCGAAGAGACGGACGCTCAGCGGTTCTGCGCTTCCCGGAGGACCTAAGAAGGTTCTGTGAGAGCTTAGGGATCACCCCCCCTTCCCTACCAGGTTGGCAGGAAGAAATGGACACGCATGCCCCTCAAAGTAAGTTAAGATGGCAGAGAAGGAGAAATAGAGAGATGAATGACGGGGAAGGAGACAACAGACATAGGGGGCAGCAAAGCTGAAGGTCTGGTGGGGTTGGAGAGGGAGAGGGGGAAAGGGGGAAGGGGAGAGGGAGTCGTCGATGCTGGGTAGGCGCCACCAGGTGTGAACCCCCGGGTAAATATGAAATATAGACAGTGTCAGAGAGATAAAGGTCGGCTTCATATACCCACAAAACGGAGGAGTCCTCGGCCAACGTCTGCAGTTGCAGAGTTGGGGGGGAGGGGGGGAGGGGGGGAGGGAGGGAAGGGGGGAGGGAGGGAGGGAGGGAGGGAGGGAGGGAGGGAGGGAGGGAGGGAGGGAGGGAGGGGGGGGGTTGGTTTCCTTGGGGTCCATTTTTTTTTTTTTTTTTTTTTTTCCTTTTGGGTATATCCTTCGCGTCCTCCTTGGTCACCCGAATGAGAAAGTCCCCTCTGGGTCGATCTGCGTTAAACAATAGAATAGTTCTTAATGGTACTGATTAATGTGGTAACATACAATGTGAGGGGGCTAAACACCAACGAAAAAAGATACAAAATAAATAAAGAGCTCCAATTTATGGGGGGAAATATTATTTGCCTCCAAGAAACATACATTACTAGTAATTCAGGGATAAAAATGTCATCAGCCCAATTCCCAATGTGGTTCTACGGAGTCTCTCCCTCTGCGCACTCCAGAGGGGTAGCCACTGGTTTTGACAAATCAGTAAGATTTGAAATAGAGGAACGACTGACGGACCCAGAGGGGAGATACTTATTTTTAAAGGGTAATTTGGGAAATATGCAATGTACCATTGTTAATGTATATGCACCAAACAGAAACCAAGAGAAATTTCTATTGAAAGTATTAAACAAATTGGAGGAATTTAGAAAGGGTATGGTAATTCTAGCAGGCGACCTAAACTGGTGTTTAGACCCGAAGTTGGACTCCTCGGGAGGGGGTACACGGGGGGCTGAACAGCGGTATAGAAAAATAAATAAAGCACTGATTAACGCCCAGCTCCAAGATGTTTGGAGAGTTAACCATCAGAAAGAACGGGATTACACCCACTTCTCCTCAGTCCATAAAACCTTTTCAAGATTGGATTATATATTTGTAGGACAACAACTAATGGCTAATATAAAAAAATCTGAAATTAAACCAATCACTCTTTCCGACCATGCCCCGGTGAAAATTCAATTAGAAATACAGGGTCGTATGGGGACTGGAAGTGCCTGGAAAATGAATGACTCTCTCATTCAAGATCAGGAAGTTAGCACAGAAATTCTGCAGGAACTAAAGGATTTTTATGAAGTAAACGATACAGGAGAACACTCAAAGGCTATTATCTGGGAGACTCATAAGGCAGTTATCAGAGGGAAGTTAATAGGAATTGGTGCAGGAAAGAAGAGAGTTAGGGAAAAGGAGAAGGCCCAGCTTTATAAAGAAATAGAGGATCTCGAACAAATGACTAGACCAAGAGGGCTCCAAGACACCCAGGAGTTATTGAAGAAAAAAAGAGAGCTAGAAGAAGTATTAGAACAAGAGAAGAGAACGGCTTTTCATAAAATAAATAGCGAGAGACACCTATGGGGGAATAGGTCAAGTAAGTGGTTAGCAAGAAGAATAAAAGAACAGAAAAATAGGACCTATATACCGAAGATCAGAGATAAAAAGGGGGAGATGAAATTCGCTACACCGGAGATTGCAGAAAATTTCCACTCATATTTCAGTGCCCTATACAATATAGGTACAAGAAGGAAGGAAGGGGGGAAGAGGAAAGAAGCAATCAGGGAACATCTAGGAAAGCTCGACCTTCCAAAAATCACATGGGATGAGAAGCAGGAATTAGAGGCCCCGATCTCAGGTATGGAGGTGGAAAAGGCAATTAAAGACACAGCTTTAGGGGGAAGCCCGGGCCCCGATGGTTATTCTATATTATACTATAAGAAATTTCAAAAGTTCTTAGCTCCTAAACTATGTGAATATTTCAATGAGGTAGGGGACGGGGGGGGCCTTTCGAGAAGAGGCCCTGCTCGCCCATATCACATTGATTTTAAAGGAAGGTAAAGATCCGGCAGCAGTGGAAAGCTATAGGCCGATATCATTATTGAATACGGACGTGAAAATCTATGCGAAAATTCTGGCCGAGCGACTGAAAACCCTCCTCCCCGAGAGGATTCACACCGATCAGGTGGGATTCGTCCGGGGACGAGAAGGGAGAGACAACTCTTTGAAATCAATTATGTTGATACAAGAAACATCTAGAAGAGAGACTCCCACTCTGTTATTGTCGGTAGATGCTGAGAAAGCCTTTGACAGAACAGATTGGGAGTTCATAAATGAGACCTTAGAACACATGGGCTTGGGCGATCGATTGATGAAGTGGGTTAAAGCGCTTTACAATAAACCAACAGCAAAGATTAAGGTTAATGGCTCCCTGTCTCGCCCCCTTGAACTGTTCAACGGGACGAGACAGGGATGCCCCCTATCCCCGATTCTCTTCGTGATTGCTTTGGAGCCATTACTGGCAGCGATCCGGGGAAATCGGGATTTACGGGGAATTGAGGTGGGAGGAAGAGAGTATAAGGTCTCTGCATTTGCAGACGATCTGCTATTATATATTACATACCCCAGAACATCGATCCCGGCGGCAGTGAAGGAAATGAAACAGTACGGTCGACTATCAAACTTCAAAGTTAACTTATCCAAAACAGAAATATTAAATCTAAACATATTGGAAGGGGAGCAAAGAGATTTGGCCGCTAGCTTACCTTTTAGATGGAGTGAGGGGGAACTGAGCTATTTGGGGATAAAATTAACAGCAAAAAGAGCGAATTTATTTGAAGCTAACTATATTCCCCTGCTTAATAAAATTAAAGCCCAATTGAAAAACATGAAACATAAAGGAATATCCTGGATAGGAAGAGTGAATGTAATAAAAATGTTCATATTACCTATAGTACTATATACATTTCAAATGATCCCCATCCCCCTCCCGGGAAGTTTCTTAAGAAAATTAAAATCTTTAGTCCTCACATACATATGGCACCCAAAAAAAGCACGGATTGCATACAAGGTCCTGGCGAGGGAAAAGGAAGAAGGAGGAGTGGGTCTCCCAGACTTCAACAAATATTATGAGGCCACAATGCTATCTAGGATAGCAGATTGGATCCATAATCTAAAGGAGAAGAGCTGGGCGGAGCTTGAAACAAGATTAAGTGGGACAGATTTAGCTAAAATGATTTGGATTCCGGCTCAGGCGCAGAATTTAGGAACAGGCACTAGTATAATCACAAGACATACACTTAGAATATGGGATAAAATAAATAAGGCACACAACTGGACATACAATTCTCCACTTATGTCACTACTCGACACAAAATATTTTTTACCAGGATTAGAAGAGCGGCTATATTATAGTAGATGGGCACAGAAAGTAGAAATCGCATTAGGAGAGGTGATTAGAGGGAATAAGATTGTAACGTTTAGGGAAATCACACAAGAATGGGGTCATAGACCATTAGACAGATGGAGATATACCCAAATAGTACATTTCACACAAGGGCTTCCACAGCCTCTACGAGGAATGAAGGAGCTAAGACCATTAGAAAAATTATTTAAAGAGGCACACTGTATAGTGAAAAGGATTTCCAAATTATACAAAATACTACGAGGTGATGGGGAGGGGGAGCTACCGGAATAAGTAAGGAAATGGGAAGGGGAATTAGGGACACTTAGAAACAACGAACACAGAAGGAAAATATTGAAAATGACATATGCACTAGCGAAAGATGCACGAACCCATGAAATGGCATATAAACTAATAGCAAGATGGTATATGACACCCACTAGAATGCAGAAGCTAGGAATTGGAGAGGAAGCTATGTGTTGGAGAGAATGTAAGGAACAAGGATCGTTTAAACATATATGGTGGGATTGCCCAAAAATAAGACCTTTCTGGGATAAGATAATTCAAAATATTTTCCTGATAACCGGAAGGAGGATTAGGACATGTCCTTGGGCTTGTCTGTTCCACGACACAGACATGGGAGTAAGGCAGTACAAAGCTACACTTGTCCCTTATCTTTTGAATGCAGCCAAAGCCTTAATACCAACTCATTGGGGAGACCCGCAGGAGCCGACAATTCTGGAGTGGGTGAAGAGGGTGGAGCAGATTAGGCGGATTGAAGATTCGATCAATAAAACCCAGGAGATAGAAAATGAAATCCAAGGAAAGTGGCAAAAATGGCTGACATTCTTAGAGAGTGGGAACTGCCATGTCTGATTAGCAGGAGAAGGGGACAAGGAGGAGGACGAGGGATTTTTTTTTTTTTTTTTTTTCATGGGGGGGGTAGGGGGTTTTTTAAATGTATTTCTTAATAGGAGAGGCGGATGTAGTTTACGGCTCGTGAAATATAGTATAAAATATTCCTATCCGCAAGAACTGTAAAAACATGTTTGAATACTGTACTAAAAAGATAAATAAAGAATATATAAAAAACATCCAGACAAATGAAGGACACGCTCCAGGAGGAGACTTAACAAGAGCAAATACAGAGGGTTCGCCACAAAACACATTGCAAAAGCAACACAGGAGCTTTTGAAGGAAAATAAGTTAAATTCTGCAGTCAATCACCCGATCTCAACCCAATTGAGCATGCATTTCACTTGCTGAAGGCAAAACTAAAAGGCAAAAAGACCCACAAAGAACTGAAGACAGCTGCATTTTGAGCCCGGCAAAGCATCAGAAAGGAGAAAAAACTGTCTTTGGTAATGTCCATGGGTTCCAGACTTCAGGCAGTCATTGCCAGTAAAGGATTCTCAAAAAAATATAAAAAAAATTAACATTTTATTATATTCATTTTTCCAATTACATTTGAGCCCCTGAAAATGGGGGGGGGGGAAGGTGTATAAAAATGGTTGCATTTCGTAAAATGTGTACTCGATATTGATGTTCAACCCCTTGAATTAAAGCCGAAAGTCTGCACTTCAAACACATTTGGATTGTTTCATTTTAATTTTATTCTGGTGGCATGCAAAGTCAAAGAATGACAATTGTGCCTGTGTCCAAATATATATGGACCTAACTGTATATACACAGATCTGCATGGTCTGGCCAATCAATTTTTTGTATAAATTGTATTTTTATTGAAGTGAAAGAAACGGTGACTGAGAGATTGCAGGTTTGAAAGGAAATTTGACACATATCATAAACAGAAATAATAAGATAAAAAGAAAGTAAAATAAGGAAAAAAGGAATAAAAATAAGAGGAAATAAACATCAGGGCAATATATATCTGTAATGGTTGATCATCCAGCAGAAAATGCTACCTTACAATGAAAGACTGTCTCCATCATCAAGAGGGTGAGAGAAGCGGGGGAAGGGAAATGGAATATGAGGGATCATTGAGAAAACCCTAGTTGGATTTCGAGGTGATCTGGGTATGAAGCCTCCATTTAACAGTAGGAGGCTACTATAGATTGTCTAAAGTAATATCAATGAGAGGAGCTATATATAGAATGATCCCAGGGTTCACATATCTTATCAAATCTCTCAACGGCATCCTCCATCATGGCTGTCATATGCTCCATTCTACAGATATCATTAATAACTTGTACCAGTTGAGTCTGGGTTGGGGGAGAGGTAGATAACCAGTATGCTGGAATAGCTTTTTTTGCTGCTAATAAGATGAACGAGGCCAGTTTATTTGAGGCCTTTCCCAAACCAGGGACTGGGAGACCCAGAAGGTAGTGTACTGGGTCCAGCGGGATGGGGGTGACTAAGATCTGTTGGAGCAAAGACACCACTGTAGACCAGAAAGGGGCCAGCAGTTCATATTGCCAGAAAATATGAGTACCCCTGAGTACATCTCCAGCAGAGAGGAGAAAAGGAGGGATCATAGCGATGTAAAACCTCAGGAGTCTTAAACCAAAAGAGTAGTACCTTATATGCTGTCTCTTTTTGCGCCACACATCGGGAGATTTTGGAGGTTGATGTCCAAATTTTGGCCCATTGGAGGAGGGTTATTTGTTGTTGTGTGGCATGTGACCATTTTCTAATGTATGAGTGGGGTTCTATAGAAAGTGGGAGGTTTTCTTGTAGTATATCGGATATTTCGGATATTAGTGGTGTTTGGTATGGTCCCTGAGAGCAGATCATTTCAAAGTGTGCCGGTTTAGTTAGGGTGAGTGATGACAAGAGGGATGCTAGGTAGTGGGATATTTGGAGGTATGAGAAGGACAACTGATTTGGGATGTGGCTTGCAGATTGGAGATCTGGGAAGGATCGGAGTTTGCGGGTAACAGGGTGTACAAAATGTCGGAGTTGGAACAGACCTGCCTTAGCCCTGGGGAACATCTGAAAATGTGATAGGCTGTCTGGAAGCAAAGGGTTGAAAAGTAAATTAGAAAAAGGGGGGCAGGAGGAGGCCAAAGAAAACCTAACACGACAGGATCGCCATATTTTAAGCGAGAACAACATAGGGCCTAGACAGAGGTCATGGAGTCCAAGGATAAAGTAGGGGACCAAATCGGGGAGCAGGGATGAGTTGGGAACAAGGTACCCATCTCTATCTCCACCCATCTATTTGGGGGTCGCATACTGGACCAAGCTACCACGGCCTGGAGGTGAGAGGCCAGATAGTACTTGTGAATGTCCGGGGCTCCCATACCTCCCTGACCTCTGGGTGAAAAAATGACTGAGTTGGCCACTCTGTGTGCACCGTCTTTCCAAATGAAGTTAAGGAACCATCTTTTGAGGAGTTTCAGTTGGGCCATTGGGACAGGCACAGGTAGGGTTTCAAAGAGATACAATAATTTCGGCATAACCGTCATTTTTAGCACGTTGAGCCTGCCTATCCATGATATGGGGAGGGGTTCCAGCTGTTTAGCATCACTTTGATAGACTTAAACATGGGGGCATAATTAGCTGAGTAAAGGGAGGAATAGGACGGTATAATTTAAACTCCTAGATATTTGAGAGAAGAGGTGCACCAGTGGTAGGGATATGAGTTTTTAAGCGAGAGGAGATCCACAAGGGGAAGATGTAGGGGCAGGGCTTCCATTTTTGATGTGTTAATTTTTTATCCCGATAGGGAGCTAAATTGGGAGAGCAGAGTGTGTAAGGATGGGAGTGAGGTATGGAGGTTAGCGAGAGTCAGAAGCACATCATCTGCAAAAAGAGACAATTTATATTCCCTTTGTCGCATGGGGACCCCGCGTATGTCCGGGTGTGATCTAATGGCTTCAGCTAAAGGCTCTAAGCAGAGGCTGAAAAGGAGGGGAGATGCCTTGTACCATTAGACATAGGGAACAAACGAGACGTAAAGGAGGCCATTTGGACCTGAGAGGAGGGGTTCGAATAAAGGGTGCTTAAGGCCGAGAGAAATGGACCTCCAAGTCCAAATTTAGTAAGGGTAGCAAACACGCAAGGCCAACTTAGTCTATCAAAAGCCTTTTGGGCATCAAGGCTAAGAATCAGGGCAGGGTGTCAGACTCTGTTAAGTATGTCGATGAGATCGATGGTTCGTCTAGTGTTGTCTCCAGCGTGTCTAGAGGGGGAAAAACCCACTTGATCTCTGTCTGTCAGTTTCATCAGGAATTGGGAGAGTGGCGATTTGCAAGAATTTTAGTAAAGAGCTTATAGTCTGAGTTCAAAAGTGCGATCGCCCTATAGCTGTCAGGGAGCGAAGAGTCTTTATCCGGTTTGGGTATTACTGTGATATAGGAGTGCAAAAATTGTTGGTGGGGATGCTGACCCTGAAGAAGGGAATTATAAAGGGATGTCAGATGAGTCGAGAGGATCGGGAGAAAAGTCTTATAGTAAGAGTATGGAAGGCCGTCTGGACCTGGGGATTTATGGGATGGAAGGCATTTGACGGTGGAAGCAAGCTCCTCCGGAGTGATGGGATTGTTCAGTATTTGCACATCTGTCTCTGTGAGTTTGGGGAGTTGGAGATCGGACATAAATGTCTCAAAAGTTGTCTGATTGAAGGGAGGGTGTTGGTCTGGGGTAAGGCAGTTATAAAGTTTATCATAAAATTCACCAATTACTTGAGTCATTGTCTGCGGGCAGTAAGTGGGGGTCCCGTCAGCACATTTTAAGTGGTCTGGGAAAGAGAGGAATGGCCTAGGGTTAAGCCCAGAGACCAACATCCTATGTGGTTTATTAGAGAATTCATAGAATTTTTGTTTAGCCCACAGTAGAGATTTATCAATCTTAGACATGTCTAAGGACTTTATGGGATTTCGCAAGGCAGTTACTGTGCGCAGTCAGTCCATCGTGGGAGCGAGAATCAGAGAGCGTTTAGCAATTGCTATATCAGAAATTAGAGAGGATCTCAGAAGAACCGAGTCTCTTTTTCTCCGAGATCCCAGAGAAATGCATTGACCTCTAAAAAAAAGGCTTTGTGGGCCTCCCAAAGGACAGGCAGGCTGGACACGGAACCTGTATTTAATTGGAAGTATTCTGTCAAAGCGTTAGTAGTTTATCTTTATTTTCGGGTTGTTTTAATAGGGATTCATTAAGCCTCTAGTGACACTTCCTGGGAAATGCAGCAGCGAGAGATAGGTCTAGGGACAGAGGGGCATGATCCGACCAGGTTATAGGACCCAGGTCGGAATTTACCGAGTGGGAAAGCAAGGCGGGTCGATACCAGAAAGTAATCCAGTCTGGAAAACATCTTGTGGGGGGGGGGGGGGGGGGAATAATACGAATACTGCCTACCCAAGGGATGTTTGATCCGCCATACATCAAACAGATGGTAATTTCGGATCAATTTCCTGAAAGAAGTAGCCAATGATTGTGGGGAAGAGGACACAGTATGGAACAGGGATTTCTTGTCCCTAGTGGGAAAGAGAACAGCATTAAAATCTCCTCCAATTATCATAAAAGGATGTGATACATTAGTCAACCTTTCAAATGTCTCAGTTACAAATTTAATTTGACCCGTGTTAGAGGCATAGACATTTATGATCGTTATAGGGTTGGATAGATAGGTGCCTTTCAGAATTATATAACGATCATAAGGATCTAGTTGGGTAGACTTAATCTGGCGGGGACAAGACCGTTTGATCAAAATTGCCACTCCTGCCTTTCCAGATGAGTCAGAGGCCACGTAAGACACTGGGAAATTGTCGGGAGGCAAATTTCAGGGATCCTCCGGCCCGGAAATGCATCTCCTGAACCAAGATTACATCCGCACCGGAGGCCCTGAATTTCTTCAAGATCATCCATTTTTTTTTTTTATAGAATTCAGACCTTCACATTATCAGATAACAGTTTTAAAGCCATGAGTAAGCAGTATAGTTCAGCTTGGAAACATTCAAAACATTGGGCAGTGAGATGATCGTTGATGTGGCATAAAGGAGAAAAAGACCATAATATTAAAAATAACAATAATAATAAAAACAGAAAAGAAAAATGAAGAAAAAAAAAAAAAAAGGAGCAAGACCAAAACTGTCTTGAGGGGGTCCAAAAAAAAGGGACAACGAAAGATTGAGTGGCTTGGAAACAAAGAGGTCTATGTGGCCCAAAAAAATAAAAAAATAAATAACATCAAAAATAGGCCTGAGTAGAAGTCCCCGGCCTCCATCTGAGGAACAGTATGGGAGCTTAGCAGTCTCCAACATGGTGAGGGAACCGCGACTATCTGCCACGATGATCCACCTATAGTGTTAACTGTTCAGACTCTTCTTAGAAATATCTGGTGGACGGCAGACATAGGAAAACCACGGGGGCATAGTAAACAGTTTCATCCTCAGAAAAGGGGGAATGAGTAGGCGTGTAGAAACAAATAAGCAACTCAGAGAGTAACGGTTAACAGCATAGCTGTAACTGTGCAGCTTTGCAGGGAGACTTCATGGGAAGTCAAGATAGGAGAGAAAACAAAAAAAAAACAACAGGGAGCACAGTGGTCCCCCCGAGGGGGGTTTCGACTAACTGTCGAGATTTCTAGAGGGATAAGTAGAAGGTAGGAGCAGAAGAAGTACTCAATCCAAATCAGGTGGGTAACCTGGAGCGTTGAGAGCTCTGAGGTGTGGAGTAGGCCCTCGATCCTCTTACTGGGGTCAAGATCCTGGTCGGTGCTGATATGGGACATGGGGTGGTAGGGATAGCTTGATCCACCTCTGCAGGAAGCGGAGGAAGGCCCAGACGTTTAATAAATGCATCCCCCTCCTGAAGGTCACAAAGAACGTGTTGGACCCCATCCTGGGTAACGTTGAGGTGGAAGGGAAAGCCCCAGTAATAAGACCTTATGCAGCTGGATACGAGAGGTGGTGGGCCTTAGAGAGCTACATTTGGCCAGTGTAATCAGAGAAAGGTCAATGAACAGCTGAATCTTATCCCCTTTGTAGTCGATGCCTGATCTATTGATTGTGGCCCTAGTTAGGGTCTCTTTACTTTCATAAAATTGGAAACGTACCACTATGTCGCGAGGTCTGTCCCCCGGCTGGGGGTTTAGGGACCAGAGACCTGTGTGCACGATCCTGGTGCCAATCAATGTCCACAATTTCAGGTGTAAGGGTGTTGAAAAGGCCCAGGAGATAGGGCCTAATGTTGTCAGCGACCATTTCAGGGACTCCGTGGATTCTAAAGTTGTTGCTGAAGTTGTAATTGGGATACTGAATTTTTGAGGAGGGCATTTTCCTTTTCAAGAGCCTGTACATAGTGTAAAGTCTCATCAAATTTTGTTTCTTGAGTGGCTGTGTTTTCACCAAGGGCATCTATTTGCCCCCTGAGCCCCCTAGAAATTCTCCCCATTTCTAATTTCCTGGGCAATGTCTCTGGTTACTTGCTGGGCCAGAGCCTGGAGCTTGAGATCCATCATCTCCGGGGTGAGGACCGGTTGAAGGGGTATGACAGGGTGTAGGAGAGAAGCCTGCTGCGATCCGTCCTCTGCCATCAAGGTGCTGGCGTAGTCCTCTGGATCTCCCTGGGAAATAGAGACCGGGGATGGTGGCCTAGTCAGGAAGCGGTCCATGGTCGACGAAGGCCGCAAGTGTCGTGTGGCTCGGCAGTGGTCTCTTTAACCCCCAATTTTTCCCATGTAGTACCGGGGGCAAGTCAGGGAGTCGTGGGGTCTTACCCCCAAAGCTTTTAGTGGCTGTAGAGGCTGTGCAGGGGTCGCGGATCAACGGGCAGGAGCAGAGCTCCAGAGTCACGTGCCCACCATCTTAGAAAGCCGCGCATGCGCCCCGGCCATTCAATTTTGATACAGGAAGATAAACACAGCATATTATTTTCCCCACACAGATATAGCATTGGAGGCTGCCACTTATCCTAACCCAATACAGATGGAGTCTAATACATTTAGTGGTGTGGATGTAATGACACCCAATATGCCTCACACTGTAGTGTATGCAGAGTCCATAAACCAGACATGAATCGCAGACATCTGGAGCCCTGACTAATAATAAACATGTATCAATAGAATCTAAATGTCCAGTACATAACTGACACTACTTCCAGTAAAATAAAAACAGAACCTGAAATGCTTAGGTTTACAGTTGCCAAACAAAACACATTCAAAGTCTTAGCTAAATTAGAACACAAAGACCCCCCTCATACAATCCATACCAGTCCCTCTGACACACCTGTTAATCCAGAGGATTTTTTAGGGCCACCCCTAAACACGTTCAAAGGAGAAAAAAAAAGGAGACAAGGAAGAAGAGGAGGTAAACAAAAGAAAAAACAGAACAGAGCATACCTTGCATGGTATTATACAGATCTTTAACTTGTCCTCTAGAGAACCTTGTCCATGGCAGAACACTCCTTATTACAAAAGGGATGTATTTTTCACCCATATATTATCCCAATACCTTCACGCTCTTTAGCAAACTATCACATACAATCCCTAATAAAGGCCCTCAAGGATCATATAGATTGTACAATATCACCCAACTCTACAAACACCAATTCAGAATGGGATGAAAAAGATTAACTTACCCTAGAAATGTTGGAGGATTTCTTAAGAGAGAACAATATCCAGGACCCGGAGGGTCTTATAGGGACCAGATTACCAAATCCACTTTTTACCCAACCCTTGTAAAAGGCTAATTTACAGAAACTAGAGGTGGGCAGAAAAATACTGGCCAAAAATAGTGTTTTTGGCATATTGCCGAAAGAAAAAAAGGTGTCGATAATTGCACATGCACAGTAGCGGTGGCCATGCCGCAGGGTGACATCACTCACTGTGCAGCCAGCATGCAGGTTCCTCATGGTTGAGACGCTGGACTCAGGAGCACGTTCCCCGCAGTTGAGACGCTGGAGTCGGGAGCACTTTCCCCCATGGAGGGACACTGTAGTCGGGAGCATGTTCCTTGAGGTTGAGACGCTGGAGTCGGGAGCACTCTCCCTGCGGTTGGGACTCAGGAGACAGGAGCATACAGGGCCTCATTGGAGAGTGGGCACCGTCCCTCCTGGATGGCTACTCTAACTACTATTCACCGGTGAGCATTGCTGTTGGAGATCTTTCCCACTCTCTCCTCTTAAACTGACATCCAACTGAAACTAGTACTATAAAAATACAATACACAACATTGATTGAATGCATGCTATTTAGAAAGAGCTATTCAGTAGTATGTAACTAGTAAAAATACCAAGTTGTACCGGCACTCAACCTCCCCCTTGCTGTGCTTGAGGGTCCGCTGCAATCCCAGTCTTAGCGCCCCCCCCCCCCCCCCAGAAAAACCAGGGTAAGTGGATTATGTATATGTATATCTTTAGGGGATTGCGCCTCCCACTCTCACTATTTATACTACCCCCTTCTCAATAGAATATGCTTAATAATACTTATATTCACTAAATAATCACTGTGCCCCCATATTATCCAAAATATATACACAAGACATTAATTTATAATTGCAAAAAATATAGCGTCCTTATTGTGCGATATTTTAATTCGATTGCTCCAACTGTGCCGTGTTAATCACTGATTATCTTCTAATCAAAAGTCCACTTGTGTCAACTAAAATAACCAAAACTGTGCCACCGTCACCAAGCAGGATGGCCACTCACCAGATGTCCCCAATCAGTAAGCCTTCGGTTCATTCAACGGATAACCAATCCACAACGCATTCCTCCCGTTAGAAATTCCTCAACGTCCATATATTCATACAAAATTAAATGGAACCAATATAGTGTAAAATCGTTTTAACTTTAATGGAAAAATCAATAAAAAACGTATTGCACTCACATTTCAATGTGTCTATTGGCCGACACCAAGCCTTTCCAGCAATGAGAAAACCGTTCTAAAATCGGGCAAGCCACTGATGTTCCGCAGGTGGTATTAATCTCCCTCCACTGGACCGACCTGTTCCTGGCTTGTATTCAAGGACCGTATGTCTCCCACAACCCCTACGCATTTCGCATTTGAGCATCGTCAGGAAGCTTCCTGACGATGCTCAAATGCGAAACGCGTATGAGTTGTGGGAGACATACGGTCCTTGAATACAAGCCAGGAACAGGTCGATCCAGTGGAGGGAGATTAACACCACCTGCGGAACATATGTGGCTTGCCCGATTTTAGAACGGTTTTCTCATTGCTGGAAAGGCTTGGTGTCGGCCAATAGACACATTGAAATGTGAGTGCAATAAGTTTTTTATTGATTTTTCCATTAAAGTTAAAACGATTTTACACTATATTGGTTCCATTAAATTTTGTATGAATATATGAACGTTGAGGAATTTCTAACGGGAGGAATGCGTTGTGGATTGGTTATCCGTTGAATGAATCGAAGGCTTACTGTTTGGGGACATCTGGTGAGTGGCCATCCTGCTTGGTGACGGTGGCACAGTTTTGGTTATTTTAGTTGACACAAGTGAACTTTTGATTAGAAGATAATCGGTGATTAAGACGGCACAGTTGGAGCAATCAAATTAAAATATCGCACAATAAGGACGCTATATTTTTTGCAATTATAAATTAATGTCTTGTGTATATATTTTGGATAATATGGGGGCACAGTGATTATTTAGTGAATATAAGTATTATTAAGCATATTCTATTGAGAAGGGGGTAGTATAAATAGTGAGTGGGAGGCGCAATCCCCTAAAGATATACAAGTATGTAACTAGTACTTACTATTACTATACTATAACAGGGTAATGCATGTTTAAACTGCTAGAAAGAAAGAGCTAGCATTCAGTAGTATGTTTTTCCTTTACTATACACTAACAAGTGCATGATCTTTTTTAAAACATGCTACTAGTAGTAGTAGTAGTAGTAGTAGTAGTAGTAGTAGTAGTACTAGTAATATACTACTGAACAGCTCAAACAAATAGCATGCAATCAATGTTGTGTATATATATTTTATTCTTTGGTACAAGATGTACTGCAGTGCAGAATGTAGACATACCTACCTTGCATGGCAAAAGAGCTGCACTCTGTGTACTGTTAAAAAATGATTGGTTGGGCTTCTTTATTTTAAATCTATGGCTGCCTGGGGCTGTTTTAACATTTGTTTTAGTCCCCCCCTCCCCCCCTCAGATTTCACTCCCACTATAGATCATTCTATGCTATTCTTCTGCAATATCAGCAAAGGTGGACCATGTCTGTAGTGTGGAAATATTTAAAAGTTTCTGATGAAGACACCAAACTTGCAATATGCAGTTTTTGCTAAGAAATTTCAAGAGGGGGTACAGTGTCAAGGCATTTTTCAACAACATGTTTGATACACCACCTGAAAACACATCATCCAGTTTAGCATGTAGAAAACAAGACACCTGTACCGCTTTCAAAAAGTGCTCTAAGCAAATCAAGTTCAACACCATATGCGGCCATAGGCTAAAAAACTTACAAGTGACAGTCACAAATCTTGTGGCATTAAACATAAAATTATGGAGTTTATTGCATTACTCGACCAGTCATTGTCTGTTGTAGAGGACATTGGATTCCATAGGCTTATGCAATATATTGAGCAGCATTACACACTACCAAGCAGTTCTTGAATCAAGAAGGCTGGCAACTCAGATGCTCTTATATAAAAGTACTTTGTTACATGGATACACGGTTACTGGCTATATGCTGACAAGTTTTGGCTATGAAGCCTTCATCAAAGCATACATATTTAATTTAAAAACTAATATTTATACCTAAGCAAGCCCTCAAATAGGGCAGGTACATCTTTATTAGAAATAATTAAAATCACATGGAGAAAAAGGGGAAAGACACAGAAAGCATTGCAGAACACATCATGAACAAGTAAAACATGTTCTGCCATTACTCCAGCGAAAATAACAAAACATAATTATGTTAAAATAAATATTTATGTCCATTCTATCATTCAAGCCATATGGTTTTCTAGTATTGAGGGTATGGATCCACCACACTTCACATTTAAGCAAAATATGATGAGTATCACCTCCTCTTGGGGTTTCAAGATTACCATGGTGTATCTCTCGGAAGTGTTTTGGCACATTTGAAATACTTTTAGCATTAGTATTAGTGGTATCATTCACATGTTCTGAAATTTTGACTCTTAACCACTTTCAGACCGGACCATTTTGCTGGTAAATGACCAGAGGTCTTTTTACACTTTGGCACTGCGCTGCTTTAACTGGTAATTGCGCGGTCATGCAATGTTGTACCCAAACAAAATTTGCGTCCTTTTCTTCCCACAAATAGAGCTTTCTTTTGATGGTATTTGATTGCCTCTGCGATTTTTATTTTTTGCGATATAAACGTAAAAAGACCGCAAATTTTGAAAAAAAATGATATTTTCTACTTTTTGTTATTAGAAAAATCCAATAAACTCAATTTTAGTCATACATTTAGGCCAAAATGTATTCAGCCACATGTCTTTGGTAAAAAAAAAGTCAATAATTGTATATTTATTGGTTTGCGCAAAAGTTGTCACATCTACAAACTAAGGTACGTTTTCTGGAATTTACGCAGCTTTTAGTTTACGACTGCCTATCTCATTTCTTGAGGTGCTAAAATGGCAGGGCAGTACAAAACCCCCCCAAATGACCCCATTTTGGAAAGTAGACCCCCTAAGGAAATTGATAAGAGGCATGTTGAGCCCATTGAATATTTTATTTTTTTGCCTCAAGCGATTGAATAATGACAAAAAAAAATTTTTTTTTTTTTTTTTTACACAAAGTTGTCACTAAATGATATATTGCTCACACATGCTATGGGCGTATGTGAAATGACACCCCAAAATAAATTCTGCTGCTTCTCCTGAGTACGGGGATACCACATATGTGGGACTTTTTGGGAGCCTAGCCGCGTACGGGGCCCCGAAAACCAAGCACCGCCTTCAGGCTTTCTAAGGGCGTACATTTTTGAGTTCACTTCTCACTACCTATTACAGTTTTGAAGGCCATAAAATGCCAAGATGGCACAAAACCCCCACAAATGACCCCATTTTAGAAAGTAGACACCCCAAGCTATTTGCTGAGAGGCATGTTGAGTTCATGGAATATTTTATATTTTGCCACAAGTTGCGGGAAAATTACAAACTTTTTTTTTTTTTTTTTTTTTTTCACAAAGTTGTCACTAAATGATATATTGCTCACACATGCCATGGGCATATGTGAAATGACACCCCAAAATAAATTCTGCTGCTTCTCCTGAGTACGGGGATACCACATATGTGGGACTTTTTGGGAGCCTAGCCGCGTACGGGGCCCCGAAAACCAAGCACCGCCTTCAGGCTTTCTAAGGGCGTAAATTTTTGAGTTCACTTCTCACTACCTATTACAGTTTTGAAGGCCATAAAATGCCAAGATGGCACAAAACCCCCACAAATGACCCCATTTTAGAAAGTAGACACCCCAAGCTATTTGCTGAGAGGCATGTTGAGTCCATGGAATATTTTATATTTTGCCACAAGTTGCGGGAAAATTACAAACTTTTTTTTTTTTTTTTTTTTTTTTCACAAAGTTGTCACTAAATGATATATTGCTCACGCATGCCATGGGCATATGTGAAATGACACCCCAAAATAAATTCTGCTGCTTCTCCTGAGTACGGGGATACCACATATGTGGGACTTTTTGGGAGCCTAGCCGCGTACGGGGCCCCGAAAACCAAGCACCGCCTTCAGGCTTTCTAAGGGCGTTACAGTTTTGAAGGCCATAAAATGCCAAGATGGCACAAACCCCCCCCAAATGACCCCATTTTGGAAAGTAGACACCCCTAAATTTAGGGGTACACTAGTGAGACTAGGTAATAAATGGCGGGTGCCCTGAAACTATAAAAAAATAACTAACCAACCAGCGTCACCTGTAACAGTTATATGGTGATCACTGGTGAAAGGGTTAACTAGGGGGCAATCAGGGGGCTTTATGCGGTAGTATATGGGGGTCCCTGGCGCTATAAAAAGCTGCGGCGAACCTAAATACCTACCTGCCTAACTAGCGTCACCTGTGACCCTAATACAGCGATCAGAAAAACGATCGCTTATTAGGCTGGGTTCACACTGGAGCGATGCGGGAACGCCACGAATGCGCGGCGGGTTCCCGCATCGCATGCCTCCCGGCGGCAGTTCACACTGCCCTATGCGAACTGCTGGGAGTGTCAGTGAAATGTTACTGACACCCCCAGATCAGTTCGCATATCGCAGTGCGATCTGCAAACTCGGATCGCATGGTGTGAACACCCATGTGATCCGATTCTGCTGCGGGCCAAAAAAAGGGTCCCGTGCGAATTTGCGGCGGGTGCGGCGGGTGCGGCGAATGGCTGAACTCGAATCGCACAGAGATCGGATGTGATTTGCACTGCAGTGCGGTGCGAATCACATCCGTTCTCAAACCGCTGCAATGTGAACCCAGCCTTAGTGACACTGGCGACGGGGGGTGATCACGGGGTTAAACCTTTATTGGGGGGGTTAGGGGGGTACCTTAGAACTAAAGGAGGCTAACCCTAACTGCCCTAACAGTTATTAGTCACAAATGACACCCGCCGGGTGATCAGGGGGTTAAACCTTTATTAGGTAATAAATGGCGGGTGCCCTGAAACTATAAAAAAATAACTAACCAACCAGCGTCACCTGTAACAGTTATATGGTGATCACTGGTGAAAGGGTTAACTAGGGGGCAATCAGGGGGCTTTATGCGGTAGTATATGGGGGTCCCTGGCGCTATAAAAAGCTGCGGCGAACCTAAATACCTACCTGCCTAACTAGCGTCACCTGTGACACTAATACGGCGATCAGAAAAATGATCGCTTATTAGGCTGGGTTCACACTGGAGCGATGCGGAAACGCCGCGAATCCGCGGCGGGTTCCCGCATCGCATGCCTCCCGGCGGCAGTTCACACTGCCCTATGCGAACTGCTGGGAGTGTCAGTGAAATGTTACTGACACCCCCAGATCAGTTCGCATATCGCAGTGCGATCTGCAAACTCGGATCGCATGGTGTGAACACCCATGCGATCCGATTCTGCTGCGGGCCAAAAAAAGGGTCCCGTGCGAATTTGCGGCGGGTGCGGCGGGTGTGGCGGGTGCGGCGAATGGCTGAACTCGAATCGCACAGAGATCGGATGTGATTTGCACTGCAGTGCGGTGCGAATCACATTCGTTCTCATAAACCGCTGCAATGTGAACCCAGCCTTAGTGACACTGGCGACGGGGGGTGATCACGGGGTTAAACCTTTATTGGGGGGGGGTTAGGGGGGCACATTAGAACTAAAGGGGGCTAACTCTAACTGCCCTAACAGTTATTACAGTCACAAATGACACCAATGCAAAAAAAAAAAAAAAAAAAAAAAAATGACATTGGTGTCACTGTGACTGGGGGGCAGGGGTAATTGGGGGGGTGATCGGGGGGTAAAGGGGGGGTGTGAGTGTGCCTGGCATGTTCTACTGTGTGTGTAGAGTGTTGGTGCAACTCACCGATCCGCTCTCCTCCGTGTCGGAACGAAAAATACCGACACGGAGGAGAGAATACATCACTTCCTCTCCTGTGTTTACATTACAGGAGAGGAAGTGATGTCACCGGGGATTTCCATTCGTCGAGAGCGATCGCGAGGGGGTGGCCATGAATGAATGGCTGCCCCCTCATCCCAGATCGCTCTCGAAGGAATGCCGACCGCCGCAGGCACCGGGGGGGGGCCCGATCGGGCCCCCCACCCGCGGGCAGGCAGGGACTTATATATACGCCCATATGCCTGCCCGTGCCATTCTGCCGACGTATATCGTCGTGCGGCGGTCGGCAAGTGGTTAACGGGCGTACAGTGTAACCAACATATTGCAGGGACTACATTGAATTACATAAACCACCGATTTAGAATTGCAATTAATATATTGTTTGATGGTATATGTTTTCTTAGTTGAGAAGGAGAACACCAAGTGTTTTTTGTGTCTATGGCATTGCCTGCAGGTATTTTGGTCACACATATGAGATCCTATAGTAGAAAGCCAGGTCTGTGGTTTGTTTGGCTTCTGAGAGCAAAACAAACTGGGTAACAACATGCTACCTAAATTGGGGGCCCTTCTAGAAAGGAAAAATTGCACACCCCCTCCCCCCTTAATAGCACTGTACAGATCTCTGTCAGCATGGATACAGGATAGGAAGATGTTCTTTAAGAATTGTAACAATTTTGTTACAATTAAGGAAAGGAAATAGTAGTAACAAAGTTAACTTTATTTCTATTATAAATTGCTACACTATTTGTGTTTGTACTGCTATTCTGAATATTTTCTACCCGATCTCTGTGAAGAGCTATATTTTTGCTATTATTCGTGTATTAGAGTTCTATCCCTGAGTCGCTTTTGAATTACTGTACATTCTTGCAGAAAGTCCTTCTCTGTAGAACAGTTCCTCCTGGCCCTGATGAATTCACCAGTGGGCAAAGATATAATGGTATGACTGGGGTGACAGCTATTGGCCAATAAAAGGGAATTCCCTTCAAAGGGCTTCCTAAAAGTTCTAGAAATCACTGTGTTGCTATCTGAATGCCCCATCAAAGTCAGGTCCAAATAGTCTACTTGGGTCAGGTGGTGCACACAGGCGAGCTCCAGATTTAAAGAATTAGTATTAAAATATTTCATAAAATAACCTAATGTCATCACCTGATCCATGCCATACTACAATCAGGAAGCGTCCAAACAAGGCGATATTGGTTTTAAATGGGTTGCTGTGGGTAAATAAATAATTCTTCCCACCAGCCCATATAAAGATTCGCCAAAGAGGGAGAAAATGTTGCCCCCATGGACGCAAATTGCCTCTGAATGTAGTATCATTCAAACATAAAAAATGTTTGAAGAGGAATTCTACTGCTCTACAAATAAACTCCTGTACATTGGGGCTGTAAACACTGCAACTCAAAAGGTGGTGTTTGATGGCTAACAGTGCTAGAGAGTGGGGAATGCAAGAATACAAAGATCTAACATCTATGGTGATCCAGGTGCATTCTGTGGACCAAAAAATTTACTGCATGTCCAGTATCTTATGAACCTGGGTAAATGCCCAACAAGCGGTTGAATAAATTGGTCAACCCATTCTGCCAGTTTCTTCAGTAGCGATCCTATACCAGCAACTATAGGGAGGCCTTTCACTGGAATGTCTTGCTTATGTATTTTGGAGAGATGGTGAAGAACCGGAGTGATGGGATATGTGACCATAAGATAATCCACAGTTTTTTGATCCAGTCTAGTATCGTAATACTTTTTGTTGGATGGTTGCTGTAGGATCAGAACTAAGAGGGCGATATGTAGTGTAATCATTCAACTGCCTCAGATCTTCCTGTTTATAACAAGCGGCATCTAAGAACACTACAGTGTCCTCCTTATCTGCCTGGCGAATGACTAAGTCAGATCTAATTTTTAAAGCATTTAGTGTTTGAGTTTCTTGGTTAAATACATTTTATTTCTAATATGTTGCCGACATGATTAATGCAATTTAACCAATTCTGATTCCAAAATGTTCTGAAAGGAATCAACAATGTCACTTCTGGCTTATAAAGGGTAAAAATATTTATCCTTCATGTTAATATTGGATTCTTGCATCCCAAAAGACTCTCCTTCAGATTCTGCTTGCAGATTTTCCAATGCAGACCTTGCTACAAGATTATCAAATCTGAAGGAGGTAGTCTCATCTTGAACATTTTGACACACTGTGGATTTGCTATCAGAGGGAATATCCTTAACCGATTCAGCCCTGGAAGATTCTACCCCTTCCTGAACAGAGCACTTTTTGCAATTTGGCACTGCGTCGCTTTAACTGACAATTGCACGTTCGTGTGACGTTGCACCCAAACAAAATTGGCGTCCTTTTTTTCCCACAATTAGAGCTTTCTTTTGGTGGTATTTGATCTCCTCTGCAGTTTCTTTTTTTTTTTTTATAGCTCAAAAAATAAAGTGCAAATTTTGAAAAAAAAAAAGCATTATTTTTTTACCTTTTGCTATAATGAATATCTTCCAAAAATATATATATAAAGAAATATTTTTTCCTCAGTTTAGGCCAATATGTATTCTTCTACATATTTTTTGGGGAAAAAAAAGGAACAAAAGTTATAGCGTCTCCAAAATAGGGCATCGGACAATTTTTTCACATTTTTGGGACCATTGGCATTAATACAGCGATCAGTGCGATTAAAAACACAGTTTGTTTTGCTCTCAGAAGGCAAACAAACTACAGACCTGGCTTTCTACTATATGATCTTACATGTGTGGCCAAAATACCTGCAGACAATGCCATAGACACAAAAAAGTACCTTAGTGCTCTCCTTCTCAACTAAGAAAACATATACCATCAAACAATATATTAATTGGAATTCTAAATTGGTGGTTTATGTAATTCAATGTAGTGCCTGCAACCAGGAATATGTTGGTTACACTATACGCCCGTTAACATTTCAGAACATGTGAATGATACCACTAATACTACTGCTAAAAGTATTTCAAATGTGTCAAAACACTTCTGAGAGATACACCGTGGTAATCTTGACACCTTTTCTTTTTGTGGTGCTGAACAAGTTAAAAAAAAAACCCCAAGAGGAGGCAATACTCATTGCATTTTGTTTAAACGTGAAGTGTGGTGAATCCATACCTTCAATACTAAAAAAACAAATGGCTTGAATGATAGGATGGATATAAATCTTTTTTTGTTATATTCGCTGGAGTAATGGCAGAGCATGTTTTATTTGTTCATGATGTGTCCTTTTCAATGCTTGCTGTGTCTTTTCCCCTTTTTCTCAATGTGTTTTTAATTGATTTGTTTCTAATCAAGATGCACCTGCCCTTTTTGAGGGCTTGCTTAGTTATAAATATTTGTTTTTAAATTAAATATGTATGCTTTGATGAAGGCTTCATAGCCATAACATGTCAGCATATAGACTGTACCTGTGTATCCATGTAGCAAGTACTTTCTTGATCATACATCACGGGACACAGGAGCTTCATTACATAGTGGGTTATATAGGCACCTCTGGTGATTGGACACTGGTTAACCCCAATTAAGGAGAATTCCTCCCCTGTATAACCCCTCCCATATGGGAGGCACCTCAGTTTTTTCGCCAGTGTCTATGGTGGTTGGTCTCATAAAACTTTAGCTCTGTGCAGGTCCCTGCGGGGGCCTAAGGGCTACAACAAACCGGATCCATACCTCGGGCCGATATTTGACTCCCAAGATGGTATGGTACCCGGGCCTCGTCAGCCGAAGAAATGAGGTTTGGCCTGCAAGTCCTCTCCTATTGGAAGACTGGGCTCTGGGAAAACCACTGTTTATACAGAGCGCACGAAAGTTTCTGGCAGAGTCTTTTACATGGTCCAGGTAGGAGGCTCTTCCGAGAAAGAGCCCCAGATAAACCTGAAGGTTGGCTAACACTGCCCGCCGTGATGGGTGAAGGCTGGAATTTGTCTGTTTCAGCAATTCCCGCGGCGAGGACAGGTAAGGGAAGTTAATCCTATATATGTAATTATATGATGGATTTCTTCATTTTGAGTAGTTGTATGTCTTACCTGGTTTCCACCACTAGAGGGAGTAAGAGCAGCCTGATGCATACTTACATGCCTTTCAGTACACACGCTCAGTGAAGCCTGGTTCTCCAGCTGTCTCTCGTCTCCACTGCAGTCCCTGCCACAACAAGGTAACACAGGGGTCCCACGTAGTCTGGGGGTCCCACGCAGCTCCGGTGGAGTTCTCCTTTCCCCCCCTGGATCCCGCGGTCCTCGCGCACGTGCACGCACGCCGGGCGCGTTCCCGGCCTAATGGAGGAGGGGGGAGTGTGGTTGTGAGCTCTGCACGTCAGTGTGCATGGCGCTGTACTGCGCAGGCACCAGGCGGCAGATTTAAAAAGCCCAGAGCGTCAGGGGGCTGTAAGTGGAGACACAGGAGCTGTGTGCAGTAAGCATCCGAGGGGATTGGATCCAGGCAAACCTTAGACACCTACTCAGCATCAGGTTGTGCAGTTTAAGCATATATATTTATTGTGAGACTTTGAGCACAACAGTGATTGCACTTGTACTAGTACCTCTGCTTTGTAGCTTAGGACTATGCCTCCTCGTAAGAGGGTCTCAGGGGGAGGTAGCAAAGGCACTGGTAAATCACCGCCTAGGTCAAGGGGTTCTAAAAGTGCCTGTAAGTTACCATCCCCCCTGCAAGACTGGAGCCAGCCTCTCAAGACGAGTCAGTGCCCCTGTCAGGTTTTGCAGCCTCTCCTAATGTCCCAGCCCCGGTTTATGTCACTGAGGACTCCCTTAGGGCTACATTGGAAGGTTTTGAAGGGAGAATAATGAATTTTATTTCTGGTTCCCTGAAAGATAGCAGGAAAAGGGGTAGATCCCCCTCCCTCTGCTGAAATTCCTCTCTCAGATGATTCTTCTGAAAATGAGGAGAGATCCCTGTCTTGGGACAGGGATCTTGAGCAGTCGGATGAATCAGAGGAAGAGGAGAGAGTCCCCTCCTCCCAGGCGCTCAGAAAACAGGTGCAGTATTATACTGAATTGGTGCGTACCACATTCAGAATGCCTGCTGCTGAAGTCGCTACGTCCTCTGTTTCTTCCCTGGGAGTCAGGAAAGCCCCACAGACTGCCTATTCCTTTCCAATTCATCCCTTAATGGATGAATTGTTGTATGAGGATTGGGGACATCCCGATAAACTGTTTGCTCCTCCTAAAAGGTTTTCTATGCATTATCCTCTGGAGGAGAGTTTCACCAAGAAGTGGGGGGTCCCATCTGTTGATGCGGCTGTTTCTTGCGTGAATAAAAACCTGACTTGTCCCTTGGATAATGCGCAGGTATTTAAAGATCAAACTGATAAGAAGCTGGAAACCTTATTAAAAGCCTCCTTTTCCATGACTAGCGCTGTAGTGCAACCTACAGTCGCAGCCGTGGGGTTGTGCCAAATCCTCAAGGAACAGGTTAAGCAGATGCTTGGGCTCCTTCCAAGCGAGGAAGTAGAGAAGTATGCAGAAATGCCTCATATTCTGTGTTTCATGATTGATGCGATTTTGGATTCTGTCCAACAAGCATCACGTTTGTCCCTCATGTTGGTACACATGCGAAGGTCCCTATGGCTAAAGAATTGGGCAGCTGAGCTGACATGCAAGAAGCATTTGATTGGGTTCTCGTTTAAAGGGGAACGTTTGTTTGGGGAAGAATTAGACAAATTCGTCCAAAAAAATTCAGGGGGTAAATCTGCTCTCCTTCCAGTCAAAAGGAGCAAGCGTCCTTCATTCAGGCTTGCTCTCTCTCCCGGAGCATCAATCTCTAAGCAGTGGCGAAGGCCTTCTCAACCCTCCTCTACAGGAAAGGCTCAGGGCCGGGCAGGGCCAGGGGCAGAAAGACTTGGGGGCAAAAGCCTGCCAAGCAGAGCCCAAAAGCTTCCTTGTGAAGGGGCGCCCCCGCTCGGCCGAGTGGGGGGAAGGCTCCTGCAGTTTGCAGGAGCCTGGTGGGAAGAGATCCGGGACAAGTGGGTGATCTCGTCTGTATCTCTGAGCTACAGGCTAGAGTTTCAGGAGATTCCACCTTCTCGCTTTCTAAGGTCAAGGATCCCCAGGGATCCAGTAAAGCAAAAAACGCTATTTCTGGCCTTAGATCACTTACTATCCCAGGGGGTGATTGTAGAAGTGGACCCAAAAGAACAGGGTTCAGGGTTTTACTCAAATCTCTTCACCGTTCCGAAGCCAAATGGAAGTGTCAGACCTATCCTAGATCTGAAGGATCTGAACCGGTTTTTACGCATCCGGTCCTTCCGAATGCAGTCAATCCGCACTGTGGTCTCCTCCCTGCAAGGGGGAGAATTTATGGCATCAATAGATATCAAGGATGCATATCTCCATGTGCCAATTTTTCCTGCACACCAAAAATTTCTAAGGTTCGCGGTAGAGCGGCGCCATTTTCAATATTTGGCCTTGCCGTTCAGGCTTGCTACGGCCCCTCGAGTCTTCACAAAGATTCTGGACCCTCTCTTGGCAAACCTAAGAGCTCAGGGTATAGCCGTCATGGCTTATCTAGACGATTTGCTTCTCAAGGAGAAAACAGTAGCGTTCCTGAACCACAGCGCCACCAGAACGCTAGAACACCTGGAACTCCTAGGTTGGATCATAAACCTAGAAGTCATCCCTACAGCCTGCCACCAGGTTGGAATACCTGGGTATGATCATCGACACCGCTCAGGGCAAGGTGTTTCTTCCAAGGCCAAAGGCCTTGGCCATTGGGGATCTGGTGCGCCTAATTCTGGGCAGGAGATCTTCCCCCATTCGATTGTGCCATGAGACTGTTAGGGAAAATGGTTGCATCCTTCGAGGCCGTCCCATTCGCCCAGTTCCACTCAAGGCCTCTGCAAAGATGCATCCTTGCGGCTTGGAACAGGAAGCCCCAATCCTTGGATCTTCCTATGCGTCTATCCCCAGGGACACGCAGGAGTCTCATCTGGTGGTTACAAACCAAGAATTTGCTGAAGGGCAAAACTTTTCTTCCTCTTCCATGGAAGATTATCACAACAGATGCCAGCCTGACAGGCTGGGGAGCAGTGTTGGAGGAGACGTGCTCACAGGGGAAATGGTCTGCGATCGAGAAGCTATTGCCCATAAATGTCCTGGAGATCCGGGCAATTTATATGGCTCTCATAAAAGTGGTCTTACAGACTACGAGGTCTCCCTGTTCGGGTTCAGTCTGACAATGCCACAGCAGCGGCTTATATCAATCACCAGGGCGGTACCAGGAGTCTGGTGGCCCAAAAAGAGGTGAATCGCATACTTGTCTGGGCAGAAAAGCATGTTCCGTGTCTTTCTACAGTCTTCATTCCAGGAGCGGAAAATTGGAAGGCGGATTTTCTGAGCCGCCAGCAGTTGTGCCCAGGAGAATGGGCTCTGCACCCCGACGTGTTTCGGAACATATGTCGCAGGTGGGGTACTCCAGACGTGGATCTGTTTGCATCCAGGTTCAACAGGAAACTGGACAATTTTGTGTCAAGGACAAGAGATACACTTGCTCAGGGGTCAGATGCTCTGACAGTTCCCTGGGATCAGTACAATCTGATCTATGCCTTCCCCCCGAGCCCGCTTCTTTTGTGGTTCCTGGGAAGAGTCAAGAGGGAGACAACATTGGTCCTTTGGGTGGCCCCGGCTTGGCCCAGGCGACCGTGGTACGCAGAGATCATGAAGTTGGCAGTAGGCAGGCCATGGATCCTCCCCCTCCGGCCAGATCTGCTCTCACAGACTCCAATTTACCATCCTGCTTTATGCAGTCTGAATTTGATGGTTTGGCTGCTGAGACCCACATTCTGAGAGACCGTGGCCTTTCGGGGCCTGTCCTTTCTACTCTGGTCAATGCCAGAAAGCCGGCCTCCAGGCTTATTTATTACAAAATCTGGAGGGCATATGTTTCCTGGTGTGAACTCAGGAAATGGCATCCTAGAAAGTATGTCATTAGCAGGATCTTGGCCTTTCTCCAGTCAGGCCTAGAAATGAATTTGGCCGTAAGCACTATCAAGGTGCAGATTTCGGCCTTGTCAGTGTTTTTTCAGAAACTTCTTGCATCGCATTCCCTGGTGCAGGCTTTCATCCAGGGGGCCATGTGGATAAGACCACCAGTCAAACCTCCGGTATGCCCATGGGATCTGAATTTGGTTCTCTCGGCTTTGCAGGGGCAACCATTTGAACCTTTGCATCTGGCTTCATTAGTTCTCCTGACTAAAAAATTGGTCTTCTTGGTAGCCATATCTACGGCTAGAAGAGTATCAGAGCTAGCAGCTCTTTCCAGCAAGGAGCCGTATCGAACTATTCATAAGGACCGGGTGGTCATGCATCCCAACAGGTCCTTTCTACCTAAGGTGGGTTTGGGATTCCATTTGAATCAAGACGTAATCCTACCATGCTTTTTTCCAGACCCACAGTCCACAGAAGAAGAATCTTTGCACACTTTGGATGTGGTTAGAGCAATCAGTATATATCTGCAAGCAACTGCTCAGATAAGGAAAACTGATTGCTTGTTTATTTTGCCAGAAGGCCCTAGGAAGGGCCAGGCGGCATCAAAATCCACTCTTTCAAGGTGGATTAGACAAGTTATTTCTCAGGCCTATAGTGTAAAGGGGAAGATTCCTCCTTTTCAAGTGAAAGCGCACTCTACTAGGGCTGCAAGTGCTTCTTGGGCAGTGCATCACCAGGCCTCCCTGACTCAGATCTGTAAGGCTGCAACTTGATCATCAGTCCACACATTCACCAGATTCTATCAGGTGGATGTCAGAGGGCAAGAGGATATCGCCTTTGGGCGCAGTGTACTGCAGGCTGAAGTTTAGGTCCTCCGGTCCCTGGCGGTCTATAATTATGATCTGTGTCTCCCTCCCCTCAATCTGAGCATTGCTTTGGGACATCCCACTATGTAATGAAGCTCCTGTGTCCCATGATGTATGATCAAGAAAATTGGATTTTTATATACAGCTTACCTGTAAAATCCTTTTCTTGAGAGTACATCACGGGACACAGGGCTCCTGCCCCTCTTGGGTTTTACGTGGTTTCTTATTGCTTTGCTACAAAACTGAGGTGCCTCCCATATGGGAGGGGTTATATGGGGAGGAATTCTCCTTAATTGGGGTTAACCAGTGTCCAATCACCAGAGGTGCCTATATAACCCACTATGTAATGAAGCTCCTGTGTCCCATGATGTACTCTCAAGAAAAGGATTTTACAGGTAAGCTGTATATAAAAATCCCATTTTTATTCAAGAGCATCCAAGTTGCCAGCCTTCTTGATTCCAGAATGGCCTGAACGCCCTAGCTAGAGCTCAGATCACAGTTCATGGGCTCTTATATTGGCAGTGGAGCTGGGGTAACATCTTGTTTCTTACACTACCAAGCAGACACTACTTTGAAGATACCGGTCTACCTTAATTGTTTGGCAAAACATGTTCAGGAGCTCATGACTACCAACATCCCAGCAATTTTACTACTGACATTTGGAGTTCAGACATCAGTCCAATGAACATGCACATTGGACAGCACATTGGATAGATGCCAAATTTCAATTGCAAAACATCCTACTTAACGCACATGAGTTTGTTGGATCACACACTGCAGCAGCAAGACTGATGCTTTAAAAATCATGCTTGACACTTGGTATATTGATAAGTCTAAAGTACATCTGATTGTCCGAGATAGTGCGTGGAACATGGCAAAGGCTATGGAGGACAGTGAACGTAAAAGCATATTTTGTGCATGGCACACACGCTAGTTGGCTGTGTGAATGAGGGATTGCAGAGTCAGCACACCATATCAGATAAAGTATTAAAAAAGAAGAAAAATTGTGGGTCACTTTAAGCATTAAAGCGCTGCTAGTTTTAGCGGCACTCTACTGTCAATTTAGAGGTGCTTTTAACCCCCGCTAGAGGTCGAATAAAGGGTTAATAGTGCCTGGGTCTATACACTGCTCCAAAAGTGCCTCAAAGATGCTGCTTGCAGGACTTTAACGTCCTGCAAGTGCACCGATCCAGTGTGAAAGCTGAAAAGAGAGGCGCTTTACAGGCACTATTTTTAGCACTATAGCGCCTGTAAAGTGCCTCAGTGTGAAAGTAGCCTAAAAGTGCACGGACAAAATGTTATACTGTGCACAGAGTTTGGTAATTTAACAAATAATTATTTACGGTAAACATAATTCTCTGATGAATATTATGTTTAACCACTTAACAACCGCCCATTGCCGATTAACGGCTTCAGGGCGGTTGTTTAACTCTGAGAGGCCGTTAATTAACGGCCTCCCAGAATTCTGCTCTCGCGCGCCCCCTGGGGCGCGCACACGAGAGCATCCGTGACCGCTGGGTCCAGTGGACCCGGCGCATCACGAATCACGGTAAACGGCCGCTCATCGCAGCCGTTTACCACGTGATCGCTCCGTCAAATGACGGAGTGATCACTTGTAAACAAGCTGGCGTCATGTTATGACGCCGGTTCCTCCCTCCCCCTCTCTGTACCGATCGGTACAGCGGAGGGGGAAGAGATCGGTGTCAGCAGCGATGTGGGCTGCATCTGCAGTGCCCACATCGCTGCTCACCGAAAATTAACCCCTCGATTCCCTGCATTACTCTGCAATACCCTGCCATTACTCTGCATTACTCTGCAATACCCTGCCATTACTCTGCAATGCCCTGCTATTACTCTGCAATGCCCTGCCACACTCTGCAATGCCCTGCCACACTCTGCAATGCCCTGCCACACTCTGCAATGCCCTGCCACACTCTGCAATGCCCTGCCACACTCTGCAATGCCCTGCCACACTCTGCAATGCCCTGCCACACTCTGCAACGCCCCGCAACACTCCGCAACGCCCCGCAACACTCCGCAACGCCCCACAACACTCCGCAACGCCCCGCAACACTCCGCAACGCCCCGCAACACTCCGCAACGCCCTGCAACACTCCGCAACGCCCTGCAACACTCTGCAACACTCTGCAACACTCTGCAACACTCTGCAACACTCTGCAACACTCCGCAATACCCTGCAATACCCTGCAACACTCCGCAACACCCGCCAATACCCTGCAACACTCTGCAATGCTCTGCAACACCCGCCAATACCCTGCAACACTCTGCAATGCTCTGCAACACCCGCCAATACCCTGCAATGCTCTGCAACGCCATACTCTGAGATACCCAGCCATACTCTGAGATACCCAGCCATAGTCGGTGATACCCTGCAATACCCAGCCATAGACATCCCCCCCCCTCCCACCGCCCTCCGCCCTCCGGTGCTTCTACCGAATCGCTAATACGATCAAAGCCAGAATCTTTTTTTTTTTCAGGCTTCCCAGCTTAGAGGTGAGATGCGGGGTCTTATTGACCCCACATCTCACTGTAAAGAGGACCTGTCATGCCATATTCCTATTACAAGGGATGTTTACATTCCTTGTAATAGGAATAAAAGTGATCAAAAAAATTTTTGGGGGGGAAAAAAATGTCAAACTAAAATAAATAAAGTAAAATGAACAATAAAAAAAATGTTTTTTTTTTTAAAGCGCCCCTGTCCCCATGTGCTCGCATGCAGAAGCGAACGCATACGTAAGTCCCGCCCACATATGAAAACGGTGTTCAAACCACACATGTGAGGTATCGCTGCGAACGTTAGAGCGAGAGCAATAATTCTAGCCCTAGACCTCCTCTGTAACTCAAAACATATAACCAGTAAAAAAAATGTAAATCGTCGCCTATGGGGATTTTTAAGTAGCGACGTTTGGCGCCATTCCACGAGCGTGTGCAATTTTGAAGAGTGACATATTAGGTATCTATTTACTCAGCGTAACTTCATCTTTCACATTATGCAAAAATTGGGCTAACTTTACTGTGTTTTTTTTTTTTTTAAGCACAAAACTGTTTTTTTTCCAAAAAAAAAGCATTCGAAAAATTGCTGCGCAAATACCGTGCGAGATAAAAAGTTGCAAAGACCACCATTGTATTCTCCAGGGTGTTTTCTAAAAAAACATATATAATGTTTTGGAGTTCTATGTAATTTTCTAGCAAATAAATGATGATTTTTACATGTAGGAGAGAAATGTCAGAATTGTCCTGGGTGCTCCAGAACGCCTGATGGCGCTCCCTGCATGTTGGGCCTCTGTATGTGGCCACACTGTGTAAAAGTCTCACACATGTGGTATCGCCATACTCAGGAGTAATAGCAGAATGTGTTTTGGGGTGTAATTTGTGGTATGCATATGCTGTGTGTGAGAAATAACCTGATAATATGACAATTTTGTGAAAAAAAAAAAAAAAAGTAAAAAGAATCTTGATTTTGCAAAGAATTGTGGGAAAAAATGACAACTTAAAAAAACTCATCATGCCTCTTACTAAATACCTTGGAATGTCTTCTTTCCAAAAAGGGGTCATTTGGGGGGTATTTGTACTTTTCTGGCATGTTAGGGTCTCAAGAATTGAAATAGGCCGTCAGTACTTCAGGTGTGATCAATTTTCAGATATTGGCACCATAGCTTGTGGACTCTATAACTTTCACAAAGACCAAATAATATCCACCAATTTGTACTTATTTTTACCAAAGAAATGTAGTGGTATAAATTTTGGCCAAAATTTATGAAGAAAAAATTACTAATCTGCTAAATTTTCTAACAGAAACAAAGAAAAATTCATTTTTTTTACAGAATTTTCGGTATTTTTTCTTTTATAGCACAAAAAATAAAAAACCCAGCGGTGATTAAATACCACCAAAAGAAAGCTCTATTTGTGTGAAAAAAAGGACAAAAATTTCATATAGGTCCAGTGTTGCATGACTGTGTAATTGTCATTCAAAATGCGAGAGCACCGAAAGCTGAAAATTGGTCTGGTTATTAAGGGTGTTTAAGTGCCCAGTGGTCAAGTGGTTAAATATATAGCATAACAAAACCATTGACACAGACTTTGGAATCTGCTTTTTTAGAGATATACAAAGATGTGTATTTCACGTATAATAGGAATATAATTATGTCATGCTGCAGGTAGAAATAACACAACTCCAATGCTATGTCACAAAGGTTAAATGGTTTAGCCACGTATATTCTAAATAATTCAATACCAAAAGATAAAATAGAAAATACTTTACCGGAGATCTAAAACTTTTGTTTTGAGAGATATCAGCTGTGTATCCCGCAAAGGAGATTTCTACCATTCCTACATTGCTCCGCCCTCCCTCCTTTCAGCTCTCCATGGTTCAATCTCCAGATGTCTGCTTTCAAGATCCCCTCTCAGCTGCGTGTATACACTTTTATTCCACCCAAAGAGTGTATGTGTCACTACTATGCAATTAATGATGTTAAATGACATGTTATTCCCACGTAACCATGACAAAATACCGTATTTTTCACTCCATAAGATGCACCTGACCATAAGACGCACCTAAGTTTTATAGGAGGAAAACAAGAAAAAAAAAGATTTAGAACCAAAAATGTTTAATAAAATATAACAGAATAATATTTCAACCATGTAAAGTGAACAGCAGTCAACAATGACATTAAGAACCATCATCATTGTCATTAACAAATGAGGAGAGACTTTGAGGTTTGAGTACTCTTCTAGTCTTCTGGGAACCCCAAGAACTCATCATTGATAGTGTCAGAATTCATGAAGCTCAGTTGCTCACAATCACTGACATCACTTTCTTCACCATCTTCATATACGATACTATATTCAGATCCATCTAAGGCATTGCTAATGCCACATTTTTTTGAATGACTGTACAACGATTTCCTCCTTCACCGAGTGCCTCAATGTTTTCACCCATTCACAAACTTGAGCGATAGCGGGCATCTTCATACGTCCAGTAGGTGTCAGATCATGATTACCAGCAGCCATCCATTTGTTCCACTCTTCTCGCATAAACACTTTAAATGGTTTGCTGATAGAAACGTTGAGAGGTTGTAACTGGCTGGTAAGACCCCCAGGAATTACAGGTAAATGGGTCTTCACTTCTTTAAAACACTTTATCGTTTCGCCAATATGCGCTCTAAACTGGTCAAGAACTAATAAGGCAGGTTTTTTCAGAAACTCTCCAGGACGTTTGGACCACACTTTTTCAACCCATACTCTCATTCCATTTTTGTCCATCCATCCTTTGTCATGAACATGTACGACAACTCCTCGTTGAATCACTTCTTTCGGAAATGTTTTCCTTTTGAAAATTAACACGGGTGGAAATTAGGTGCCGTCTGCATAGCAGGACAACACAACAGTGTAATGTGTTTTTTCATGTTCTGAGGTTTTCACAGTTATGGTTTTGGCACCTTTCAGATCAACGGTCCTATTAGATGACACATCAAAGGTTAACGAGACTTCATCCATATTCCCAATCTGGCCAATTTCACAACTGTTTTTCTTCCTAGCGTCAATTACAAATTTATGAAAATACAAAATCTTAGATTCATATTCTTTTGGCATTTTTTGCACAATTCTAGTTTTGGTGCGTACAACAAGGTCACATCACCTCAAATCTGTAGCCCCAGGATGGTGATCCAATAAAATCATGAATGCCTTTCTCTACAGCAACGCATTTGGCTTCATATATGATCATTTTTGAAGAGACTGAGAAGCCATTATTTTGGTAATATGTGATCCATTCTTTCATGGCCACGTCTAACTGTGGCCACTTTGCAGCATGCCCACGAAAGTGTGCTTACTTTTATTTGCTTTTTGCAGCTGATCCTCCTGTTTCCCCCACTCTCTCATCATTTTTTCAGTTGGAGGCGGCCTAAAATGTCTCTCCACTGCTCTGTTTCCATGGTGCTTAGCATATTTTACTACCTGCAGTTTAAAAGGAATATTATATGCTAGGCTTTTCTGCTTATTCATCCTTTCTGCTTTCGCACCTAGACCCTGGCCCTGCTGCAGGTGGCTGAGCTGGCACCTGGGCCTTGCAGTGGGTGACTGAGCTGGCACCTGGGCCTGCAGTGAGTGGCTGGGCTAGCACCTGGTTCCTGCAGTAGTTGGCTGTCCTGACACCTGCATTGGGTGGCTGACCTGGTCCCTGCAGTGGGTAGCTGAGCTGGCACCTGGTTCCTGCAGTGGGTGGTGTGGCTGAGCACCTGGCCCCTGCAGTGGGTGGCGTGGCAGTGGGTGGCATGGTTGATCACCTGGTCCATGCAGTGGGTGGCATGGCTGATCACCTGGTAAGTGTTACCGTAATTATGGAGACAGTACTTAGTATGGTACATTTGTTTTGTTTATTTGTTCACTAAAAAAAGAATGCAGGGTGGGCAATGATTTCTAAGGGACTAAAAGGGACTTCTGAGGTAATCCGGTGTTCTGGCAAAAGCTCCCCAATTGACACTCTGTGTCATAGGTCGTATTGTGCATGCCTGATTACACTGTAGGTTTCCAGGCAACGCATAATGACGCCCATGACGTTGCGTGGGCATGCCTCTGCACACTGGGACTGGTCATCTGATGAAAAGCATCCTGGGAACTTCTTCTACCTGGGCCGGGCCGGACCCCTTCCCTAGCCTTTTGATGATCACCATGCCTGCTGCTGGGGCCCGGCCGGGCCCAAATATGATCATGGCAGCTGCGGATTAGTGACCCTCCTGTGAACAGCAGACGACACCGGATGCATGCCTTCTATGCCTGACCCAGTATGTAACATGGCAGCTGTGACGAGGGTGGGGAGGTTGGTAGAGAGCTAGTATTCGCTCCATAAGACGCAGGGACATTTTCCCCCAATTTATGGGGGGGTGCATCTTATGGTGTGAGAAATACGGTAATTTAGGCCATTTTGCACCTTACCATGAACACCACTAGGGGGCAGTATTACAATATAATTTATATTTAAATATTTTTAACATACCAAATTTAATTCCTGAATAACCGTTTGACTGAAGCTTAAAAGAAGAACATTAAATACCACAAACTGTCAAACTCTTATCAAACTTGGTAGACTGCATCTGAAACAAGGATATATAATTGTGAGACAATTTGGATAAGGTCATTAACTTAACTTCTCACATACCTTGAAAGTGAGATCATTTTGACTAAATGCATAATGGCTTATTCTTAAACATCCCCATTAATAGAACTTTTATAGAGCAAACTATATATATATATATATATATATATATATATATATATATATATATATATTTTGTAACATTTGGGGGTTGTTTAGCTCAAGTGTAGCACCTGCTAGCGAGAACAGTCCACACAGACGATTCCTTTTCAGGGCTTTTTGGCCCACTTTTATTAAAGAAAAACAAAGTTCCAGAAATGAAAACAAAAGTAGTTTCCCTCGCAGGGGGTTTTCACCATCAGCTTTCAATAAAAGGATATTCAGCCTCCTGGCTTACACCTGCAGCATTACAAACAAAAAAAAATACGAGCAACCTGGCTCTCTTCGGCAGCAGATGCACCACTGCTCAGGCTCCCACATGGAGCTCTCCTGACTACTGTCAACAACCTCAGACTCAGGTCTCTGGCTTTTTACAGTGCAGCCTGCACTCTCTGGCTTCTCCCTTGCAATCCTGGACTCCTCGGGAGGGTGAAGGCCAGAGCTATGATCCTGACTTTACTATCAGGCCAACACACACCTGAACCAATCAGTGTGCTGGTGCGTCTCAAATACCGGACCCAGGACTGGGGATTTCATCCCACCCGGATCTCTAAGAAATCCCCGGGCTCCAGGTCCCAAAGTGGACTTTAGTAAAAAACAAGTAAACTGAAAAGTCAGTTTCCTCTTAACGTTACAAGCTCCCTGGAGCCCCTCAACCCATCTGGTTGAGAATTCTGGGTACATGCACTGGTGGGGTACCACACTACCACAAATATATATATATATATATATATATGTATATATATATATATATATATATATATATATATATATATATATATATATATAATTATAATAAAACTAAAATAAGTGACATTGCTCAATTCATTGTGCATATAATTACTCCAATATAATACTACAATGAGAATTATCAAAAAAAGTATTACTTGTTATAAGTAATAAGGTTTATTTATAAGGCAACTTTTTGAATAAGCCCTATTTTTGTTTCTCAATCCTGAGAAGGAGGAAATAAAAAAAAAAATATGACTGTGAGCTAATAGTTCCCTTATCTTGTTTATTTGACCAAGACTTCTCAAGATTTATAACTTGGGAGAATTCAAGATAGAACATTTACAACCTTCTTACAAGAAACTTCTGTCCACAAGCGTGGACTTAATTTAACATTCTAAAAATTTATTTTGAACAAGATGGCTCTTAAACTGCTCATAAAAGACATACGAAAAAACAGGATTTTTATAAGCAGCTTACCTGTAAAATCCATTTCTTTGAAGTACATCAGGGGACACAGAGCCATAGTAGTTACTATGTGGATTATAGGCCACCTTCAGGTGATCGACACTGGCCCCTCTGGTGGGAGCACCTCAGTTTTGTAGCAAAGCAATACACGTGTATACCAAAAAAGGGAGAGGCCTCTGTGTCCCCTGATGTACTTCAAAGAAAAGGATTTTTACAGGTAAGCTGTTTATAAAAATCCTGTTTTCTTTTCATACATCAGGGCAAACAGAGCCATAGTAGTTACTATGTGGGATGTCCCATAGCAAGGCCAACTGATGGGAGGAAGACACAACAATAGTAGGGGACCAAGAGACTAGAGGACTCATACTGCAGCCTGCAGTACACTGCGTCCAAGGTGATATCCTCATGATCTTTTACATATACTTGATAAAATCTAGTAAATGTATGGAGTGAAGACCAAGTTGCGGCCCTGCAGATCTGAGCCATGGAGGCTTGGTGATACACTGCCCAGGAAGCACTAACGGCCTTGGTTGAATGCCTTTAAAATGAAAAAAGGAGGAATTCTCTTATTTTAAGCCAAAAAGCTTGAGCTATCACTTGACAAATCCATCTAGAGATTGTAGATTCCGATGTTGCCTGTCCTCTTTTAGGACTGTCAGGCAACACAAACAAAAAACATCTGTTTTTATGCATCAGAGCTGTCCCTTTTAATTGCACCTGGACCGCTCTCACCACATCAAGAGAATGTAGTGACCTTTCCTTCAGAGAATGAAGTTCTGAAAAAAAATGAAGGCAGAACAATATCTTGGTTTAATATGAAAAAAAACCTGACGCTACCTTCGGAAGTAAATTAGGATATGGCTGCAATCCAACCTTATCCTTAAGAATTATCCAATATGACTCTTTACATGAAAGAGCAGCCAACCCCGATACTCTTCTTGCAGAAGATATAGTAACCAGGAAAACTATGTTCCTCCTCAAGAGTACCTAGGGAAAAATCCAGAATTGGCTAAAAAAAACAAAAAAACAAACTGTTTTTGTAAAACAGACAGGATTAATCTCAAGTCCCAAGGAATCAGGGGTGACCTAACTGGAGGATTTAATACACGTTTCCCCCTGAATAAGTTAAGAACCAGAGAGTGAGAAGTAAGTGGTCGTTGGAAAAAAAACCCCAAAAAACAGAGAAGGCCGATATCTGGCCTTTTAAAGTACTCAGGGCCAGTTTCATTTCTAACCCCATCTGTAGGAATTCAAGGATTCTACCCATAACATATTTCCTGGGGTGCCAATCCCTGGATTCACACCAGTAGACATATGCCTTCCAGACTCAATTAGTATGTGACACTGGAGGCCAGCCTCCTAGCATAACCAAAGTAGAAACTACTGACAGCCCACTGCCTTATTTTAGAATGGGGGTCTCAATAGCCAAACCATTAAAGTTAATTTGTAAGGAAGGATGGAATACCGGACCCTTGCGAAAGAAGGTCTGGCCAAATGGTCGCCTACCACCATCTTTATGATCACTGTAAACCAAGAACTCCTGGGCCACAAGAATCATCTCCTTCCCTTCTTGCATGCTTCTGTGAAAAAGGCAAGGAAGCAGAACAGGAGGGAAAGCATAGATCAGTGAAAAATTGATCCCATGGAAATAACAAGGCATCTGTTTCGCATGCCATCGGATCCTTTTTCCTTGACACAAAGTTGTCGATCTTGTTGTTGAACCCGGATGCCAATAGACCCATGTCCAGAACTCCTCTTGGCATATTGACAGAATGATGCCAGGGAGAAGGAACCAGTACTCAAGTAGACCGCCTGCCAATTCTTCATTCTTGGAATGAAATTGCTGATAGGCAAGGAATGTTGCTTTCTGCCCAAGACGGAAAAAAAAATCACCTCTTTCTGGGCCGCACGACTTCTCATGCCCCCTTGGGGACTGAGATAAGCCACCACTGTAGCATTGTTGGACTGAGCCTACGGCACCTGGTATTCCCAGGTGGTCTCCCATCCAGGTACTAAAGAGGCCCGACCCTGCTTGGCCTCCGAGATCAGATGAGATCAGGCGCTTTCAGGGTGATGTGGCCATAGGCTGGATCCTTACAGGACAATAGTCTGAGCGTTCCAGGCCTCCAGAATATTGATGGGCAAGGTAATTTCTGATCTGGACCATTTCCCTTGGACAGATGTTTCTTCCAGAACTGCTCCCCAGCCGAAAGGACTTGCATCTGTTACCACTTTTCCAGGTGACTGGTATAAAAGGATCTTCCTTTTTGAAGATTTTTGCATATCAACCATCAATTGAGACTCTAACGCACTTTGACGGATAAACACAATGCAAAGTCCAGAGTTTGGATCTTCTTGTTCCAAGTTGACAGGATACTGTTTTGCAGCAGTCTTCAATGGAACTATGCATAAGGAACGGCCATGAAGAAGCTACCATCTTTCCTAATAAACACATGCAAAGATAAATAGAAGGATACTTTGTTTCCTGGGGTACAACTACCCTTTAGTGGACTGTATCTATGATCAGCCCTAAGTACTGCAATCTCCTTGATGGTTTTAAGGAGTATCTTACCAGGTTGACGAGCCAACCCAAGTATTTCAGGTAGCTGACTGTGGTAATCGGATCTTGGTTTAAACGAGCAACCAATTGACCTATCAAAAGTAGATCATCCAAGTAGGCTAGTATCGTTATACTTTGAGCTCTTAACCTGGCTAAAGGAGCGGCCAGGATCTTTATACACATTTGAGGTGCAGTAGCTAGACTGAAAAGGTAGAGCTACAAACTGGAAATAAAGATTTTCTATCTTGAAGCGTAGAAATTTCTGGTGAGCAGGACTTATTTGGCTGGATTTTATTAATTCTTTCTGGTGTCAAATGCCAACGTACCATGCACTGGTAATTTACACTCTATCGAGGTTATATCGCAGGCATAGTTGTATACTGCCCTTATTTGCATTTCATCTAATTTTAGGCCCATATCCTGTTCCCATTTTGTTAGAATTTCATATATTTGAGATAGGCCATGTTTTAGAGGTTTTTTTTGCATAGCAAAGCTTTTCCAACCAATTAGAGAGGTAATTCTTTCTCCTCTCTAATTGGTTGGAGGATTGTGTTTACAAAATGTTTTACTTGTAAATACCCACAATCTTTTAAATAAAACCACCTGTGCTTCTTCATTAGATCCCGTTTAATATTGATTTCCCCGTGCGTTATAATATTGTTTAATTGTGCGTTTCCCATTTGTTTTCCTAGCCGTAGATCCATTCCCTGGTGTGAAAAAATTTGTGCCCGCAAGTGAAATTAACGGATAGTGCCATTCCTCTTTTTTTTTCCTAGTTAGCAAATTGTTATTTACCCTACATTTTTTATTCTGCCATATGTATTTCAGAAATATTGTTTTTATTACCTTAAAAAAGCTTGATGGTATTCCTATCGGGAGCATCTGGAATTGATGTATTATTTTTGGTAAAATCAACATTTTAAGCATGTTTATTCTCCTTATCCATGAGATTGGGCTCCTTGCTATATTTTTTTAATCTCTGTTTTCATTTCATTGAGTAGCGTTATTTTAATTCTTAGGTATGTTATTTCTTCCTTTTCCCAAGTAAAAGGGAATTCTTGCTGTAGTAGTTTTTCCTCTTTTATATGTATTCCTAGGTTCAATATTACCATTTTTAAGGGATTTATTTTAAAGTTCGAAAGTGCTCCATACTCCTTGAATTCTTTAACTAGGCAGGGTAGTGACAGCCATGGTCTGGTCATATATAGGAGTATGTCGTCTGCATATGCAGCAACTTTATGCTCTTCTTCGCCCAGTTTTACTCCTCCTATGTCCATTTTATTTTGTATTTTTGTTAATAATGGTTCTAAAGTGATTACATACAGGAGTGGCAAAAGCGGGTACCCCTGTCTTGTCCCGTTGAACATCTCAAAAGCACACAACATACTCCCGTTAACCCCCACCCTGGCTGTTGGATGTTTATACAAGTTACTCATCAATCTTATAATTCTTGGTCCCAGCCCTATACTACGAAAGGTCTCCATCATAAAACCCCTATCGATCAAATGCCTTTTCTTTTTCCTTTTTCATTAGTAGCATGGTTCTTATACTATTGTCCCTACCCTCTCTTCCTGGTGCAAAACTGCCTTGATCAACATTGATTAGTTCCGGCATAAAGTTTTCTAATCTCGTTGCCAGCACTTTTGCGTATAATTTTGTATTGGCATTTAATAACGATATGGGCTGATAGTTGGAGTAATTTGTTCTGTCCTTCCCTGGCTTTGGTATAACAGAAATATTTGCCAGAAGGGATTCCTTTCTTATTTTCTCACTTTCCCCTATTTTATTCAAATAGTTACATAATTCTGGGACAGGTTGTTCTTTAAATCTTTTGTAGTATTTAATTGAAAAGCCATCTGGGCCTGGGATTTTCCCTCCTGGTGTTTCCTTTAAAGCACCATACACACTATCAGATTTTCTGCTGATTTTTGTCTTCCGATTTACCAAAACCATATAATAGAAGGTCAAACCTTAGGCGTTTCAATTTGCATGCAATCAGGCAGGCCCTTGCACTACATGGTTTTGGTAAATCCGAAGACAAAAACCAGCAGAAAATCTGATGTGTGTATGGGGCTTAAAGCTTTATAAATTTTATCCTGGGTAATTGAGTTGTCTAGTAGTTTTGCACTTTCTGTTGTTATTTTTGGTAGGTTAACTTCCGTTAGGAAATCTAAAATACAGAAATATCTAATCTCTTCCTATTTTCGTATACATCCTTATTTCAAATTGAATATAATGCACTGTAATATGTTTTAAAGGCGCTAGCCATCTCCGTTGTTTTATATTTCATTTCACCTTTCTAATTTTTTATAATTTCAATAAAGTTTAAGGTTTTTTTTGTTCTCTTTGATATTTTTGCTAAGTATTTCCCAGGCTTATTACCCCACATGTACCTTTCTTTCGCCACATTCTTAAAGCGGCGCACCACTGTTTTTTTTATTTTGGCAAACATTAACACAATCAAACATTGACACTTGCAAACTCACTGTTTTGGAGATTGAGCTTGCGCCGATGTCCGCTTTTGTTGTAAAGATCAACTTATATAAAATCTGTCTGGCTGTTTTTTTCATCTAGCTTGTGGGCATGTGAAGCCCACAAGTATTAGCCCGACAGCATTTACTTCCTTCTTCCCTTGATGCTGAGCTACCAGCATTCTTTGCTCGTTCCCGTGCATGCTCAATAGTAGTATAGTGGAGCGCAGTAAAGTTAGTTGGTTGCCACCATTTCAAATCCCGCGATAACTCGTCGCAGGCCTCCACAACCAACGGCCAGGTTTACTGGTGGCCGATCTCATTTCTTGCGACCCGAACAAGCTAGGAAAGTACAAATACCCCCCCAAATGACTCCTTTTTTGAAAGTAGACATTCCAAAGTATTTATTAAGAGGAATGGTGAGCTTTTTGATGTTGTAATTTTTTTTCCCACAATTCATTGAAAAATTTATTTATTTTTTATTTTATTTACATTTTTTCCACAAAATTGTCATTGTAATAGGTTATTTTTCTCACGTGGCATGTGTATACCACAAATAATGCCCCAAAATAAAAATTCTGCTACTACTCCTGAGTATTATGATACCACATGTGTGGGACTGTTTCACAGCCCGGCCACATAGAGAGGCCCAACATGCAGGGAACACCATCACGTGTTCTAGGATCTTAAATTACACATCTAACTTGTTGACCACCTATTACACTTTTGAAGGCCCTGGAGCATCAGGACAATGACACGTTACACCGACGTGGCACTGATGACAGATACCACTAATACGTGGCACTGATGACACGTGACACTGAAAGTTGGCACTAATATGTGGCATTGATGACAGATGGCACTTATACGTGGCACTGATGACACGTGACACTGATACCTGGCATTGATGACACGTGACACTGATAACAGATGGCACGTGACACTGACAGGTGGCACTGATGACAGATGGCACTGATACGTGGCACTGACGACACGTGACACTGATAGTGCACTAATTACAGATGGCACTATGTGGCACTGACGACACGCGGCACTGATGACAGATGGCACTATGTGGCACTGATGACAGATGGCACTTATACGTGGCACTGGGGACAGATGGCACTGAGGACAGGTGGCACTGATGACAGATGGCACTTGGCACAGATTGCACTGATGACAGGTGGCAGTGGGGGCAAATAGCACTGACAGGTGGCAGTGGGGACAGGTGGGCACTTTATTTTCGATTTATTTTTACAATAACCTCTGCAATCGAGAAGTTGGTGACTATGCATTTTTTTTTATCAGTCTTAATTGTTTATTTTCTTGACATTGTGCACCAGATGGGCTATCGAGATCATGATCCATTGAAGAATGGTGCTGGGATTAGATGACCTTGTTTAATTGATGTGGATTTCTGATTTGTGTTGTCAGAACTCATCTCACCCTCTACCAGTGAGATGGTACCAGAGCCTGCCAGGAGTCCGGGTCCCTTATTTCCTGTTTACTTTTAGTCTTTTCATGCTTCCTTTCCAAGCCCGCCCCACAATAGTTTCTATTTAAGAACAATGTTTACTCTTGCAGCTGTGTAAACTGTTTTGTTATCCCAGCCTTTTTTCTATGCAATCTTTCGATATGGGGAGCTCCAATTTTCTACAAATTTCCATGGTGTCTTCTATGAATCTCAGTCTAGCTGTGCGTCTATTTTTCCTGCCAATTAGACATGACGGGAAACCCCAATTGCATTGGACATCATTTTCACATAGGATTGCTAGTAAAGGTTTTAAAGCTCTCCTTTTGAAAGTTTCCTGTGATAAATCTTGATATAATTGAATGTGATTTCCTTCATGTTCTATGGGCGGTTTCTCTCTCAGATTTCGCCATAGGTAATTTTTGTCTTCCCGGTTCTTGAATCGCTCAATGATGTCTCTTGGATTCTCCTGTGGGAGTTCTTTTGGCTTTTTTATCCTATGGGCTCTCTCTATTTTTATTGGATTTGTTATTTCTTTGTCCATCAAAGGATTACAAATTTTTTAGGACTTCTGTTCAATCTTCTTGATAGGAGGTTTCCGGGAACGCCGCATATCCTTATGCTTTTTCTTCTATTCCTGTTTTCTTGATCCTCTAATTTATATGCTTGTTCTTGTTGCACTTTTTTCAAGGATTCAATTACTGCTTCTAATATCCCCATATTGATACTGTTACTTTCGGTTCTTTTTTTCCCACTTATTCCACTTGTTCTAAAATATGGTCGAGATTTTTATGAATTCCCCGTACCGTCTTCCTTCCCCTTCGTTGCTCTCTGCTTCGTTTAACAATTTGTCATAGGCAAGTAAGGTGGGCTTTTTAGTCCATCCAAAAGACTTATGACACCACCCAGGTCCCTTCTAGGATCGTTTGACCTTCTCGTGTCCCTTGCGGTCAATTATGCTGTTTTTATACACTCCAGAGAAACTGTATTTTCATGGATTTTCTGTTTGTCCCTTATTTCTATCTCAAGCTATTTATTTTGTAAGAAAGTTTATAATATAACTGTTCTTAAGTGACGTGATGTTATTTCTCTTTGATATTCATGTTGAAAATAAAATTTCTTATGCACATAGTAAGCGTAAGATGGTTTCACAGGATAACCTATCCATAAATAATTTTGTGGTGTACTCACCGCACCGATGCTTATCCTTGGGTGCGTCTTGTCAGCCTTAGTACACTTCATTGCCCTTTCGGTCCAGCTGAGCATGGAAAGGGTCGGAGGGGATAGGGGGGAAAAGAATGTGAGCCACTCACGGTCGCCACTTCTTTCTGCTGTTTAATCTGTTCCCAGGGTCCTTAGAGGTAATATCAACGGTTTCTGGCTACTATTCCCTGGAGCGTGTTTATATCATCCCCAGAGGAGCTCTCTCCACTTCATTCAACCCGTTCTGCTGCCCGACCGGACAGTTATACGGGGGAGAAGAGTGATGTTCTGGGGGAGGGTGACTGACAATCTCCGTCTAGCCACTCTCCCTACAGACTGACAGATCCACTGATTCAGTGTTTTGGCTTACCAAGGAGAGCAGGGGAGCATCAGGGGTTGCAGCTAACAGTCTGCCTCACTCTCCTCTTATGAGCCAGGCGTCCACACAGGCCGCTTCGTTCCACCAAGCCCAGCCCCAGGGAACACTCCGAATTTCTTCAACGAGGGCGGCTCTCGTATGGGTAAAGTAGCAGACCTTTAGCTGTCCCCTATTCATTCAAGGGAGTAATCGGAGTGCAAAGTGCAGCTGAGGTTGGGGGGGGGGGGGCATCCAAACAGGTTCAGGCAGTCATAGTCAGAATCAGAACAGGGAACGAGACCCAATTCTCTCCTGCACGCTCTAGGTGAGGATGCACGCCATTGGGCTCCTCCCTCGGCCGTGCTTTTAGGATATACTGTGTTAAATGCTAGTATACTGTACTTAGTAAATTTCCTCCACCATAGGATAAAGTATAAAAACTTTCTTAGGAGGAAAATAACATTCATCTGGGAGATCTACTGTCAGGGTTTCTCCCGCATGGAACGGGCGGATGCGCGTGCGTGTACGCAATCGCACCGTTCGCGATGTTTGCGTCCGCGGCGTGCGTGTGTTAGCGTGGTTTGGCGCCAGTGGGCCTATTTAAAGAAGGCTGCTGCATCTACTCGGTGCCGTTTGTCTGCAGCTCTGTACCCGAACTACCTGCTATCTGCCTGCTGTTGTGATATCTGGCCCGGCTACCGTCTGACCTCGCTGACCTCTCCTGCTCTGACCTCGGCCTACCTGACCTTGCTTTGGACTATACCTCTGTTGCCGAACCTCTGCCTGCCTGCCTTTCTCTTCTGCCTGCTGTACTTACCTGTCTGCTTATCCATTGTGACCCGGCCCACCTGACTATTCTTCTGCTGTTCAAGTGTGCTGCACCCGGTCCTTGCTGCCGCTGCCTTGCCTGCTGATCGATGCCTGCCTGTCTACCATCTTCTCTGCAGTTCCAGCATCCAGAAGTACCAGCCGCTGCTTCCAGTCAGACACTCCTACCCCGCTGCGCTCACGGGGCCACTGTCTCCATTCCAGTGGTCCCTGAGCTGTAAGAGAAGTTTTCTTCCATCAAGTCGGGCTCATCACCAGGTACCTAACATCTACACAAATACAAAAAAGGGCTTTCCTGACAATAAATGGACAGGAAAAGCATGCACATTCTGAGGAGGCTTTAACGAACCCAAATACTCAGTTAAGGAGCATAAATGTGGGGACATTGACAACCAGCTGGTTCTCCTGCCCCTAGTTCCCCTGTTTGAGTGTCCTTGGCAATGATAGGGAACCTGTGCAATTAAAGTTTTTTTAACCCATCATGGCTGCAGTGTTGAAAACAACTGTAAACATTTCATGCCCCTGATGCTTACTCTAACGAAGCACTCCTTCTCAGGGGAGGATGCCATCTGTAGAGATGAGAAGGTTTACCAGAGCTACAGGGGGACTCCTTTAGCTCTATTTCTAGTGGTGTTTTAACCCCCCCCTTCTGACCTTAGCCCGATGCACAAAGCAGAGGTACCATCAGAAGATATTGCATGCACTGCTTGAGCAATAGTTCAGCTTCAACACTGTTATTAAGGCTCAGCCTGATGCAGCAGTAAATGTGTCAGTTTTTTTTAAAAACCTGTGTCACCAACCTTAACCACTTCGCGCCCGCACTATAGCCAAAAGACGGCTACAGCGCGAACGCTATATGCCGGGAGGGGGCCGCGGGCGCGCATTGGGGAAGTCCTGTGCTGGCCGTGTCCCCCGGACACAGCCAGTCACAGATCGCTGTAAACGGCCAATCACAGCGGCCGTTTACAGCACGATCGGCGTGCCCAATGAGAGATGATCTCATATGTAAACATATGAGATTATCTCTCAGCGCCGCTCTCTCTCCTCACACAGACAGCGTGTGAGGAGGGAGAGATGAACTGCTGCAGAGATGCAGAGGTTATTGTAAAAATAAATCGAAAATAAAGTGCCCACCTGTCCCCACTGCCACCTGTCAGTGCTATTTGCCCCCACTGCCACCTGTCATCAGTGCAATCTGTGCCAAGTGCCATCTGTCATCAGTGCCACCTGTCCTCAGTGCCATCTGTCCCCAGTGCCACGTATAAGTGCCATCTGTCATCAGTGCCACATAGTGCCATCTGTCATCAGTGCCGCGTGTCGTCAGTGCCACATAGTGCCATCTGTAATTAGTGCACTATCAGTGTCACGTGTCGTCAGTGCCACGTATCAGTGCCATCTGTCATCAGTGCCACCTGTCAGTGTCACGTGCCATCTGTTATCAGTGTCACGTGTCATCAATGCCAGGTATCAGTGTCACGTGTCATCAGTGCCACGTATAAGTGCCATCTGTCATCAATGCCACATATTAGTGCCAACTTTCAGTGTCACGTGTCATCAGTGCCACGTATTAGTGGTATCTGTCATCAGTGCCACGTCGGTGTAACGTGTCATTGTCCTGATGCTCCAGGGCCTTCAAAAGTGTAATAGGTGGTCAACAAGTTAGATGTGTAATTTAAGATCCTAGAACACGTGATGGTGTTCCCTGCATGTTGGGCCTCTCTATGTGGCCGGGCTGTGAAACAGTCCCACACATGTGGTATCATAATACTCAGGAGTAGTAGCAGAATTTTTATTTTGGGGCATTATTTGTGGTATACACATGCCACGTGAGAAAAATAACCTATTACAATGACAATTTTGTGGAAAAAATGTAAATAAAATAAAAAATAAATAAATTTTTCAATGAATTGTGGGAAAAAAAATTACAACATCAAAAAGCTCACCATTCCTCTTAATAAATACTTTGGAATGTCTACTTTCAAAAAAGGAGTCATTTGGGGGGGTATTTGTACTTTCCTAGCTTGTTCGGGTCGCAAGAAATGAGATCGGCCACCAGTATCAGATGTGATCAATTTTGTGTGATTCGCATCACAGCTTATAGACTCTCTAACTTTCACAAAGACCAAATAATATCCACGAATTTGGGTTATTTTTACCAAAGATATGTAGCAGTATAAAGTGTGTCCAAAATTTATGAAGAAAAAATAATTAGCAAAATTGTATCACAGAAACAAAGAAAAATTCGTTTTTTTTTTTCAAAATTTTCAGTCTTTTATCATTTATAGCGCAAAAAATAAAAAACCCAGAGGTGATTAAATAGCACCAAAAGAAATATATTTGTGGGAAAAAAAAAAGGACAAAAAAAATAATTTGGCTACAGTGTTGCATGACCGAGTAATTTTTATTCAAAGGGTGAGAGCATCGAAAGCTGGAAATTGGTCTGGGCAGGAGAGGTGTTTAAGCGCCCAGTAGGCAAGCGGTTAAATGCCACTTTTGCTTGTGTCCCTGCATAGTTACACAGAAAACACGTGGAGGTATTTTTTTTTAAAAACAAAACCTCCCGCGCTGGACGCCAATGCTGCGCTAAACTCCATCCCCCACCTTTCCTTTCAAAAAGAGCCTCTTTCCCGCGCGAGTGGCGGGGGCTCTCGATCCTGTGGGATCCCTGGGAGGAAGGAGAAATGGTGGGGGGGGGGGGGGTCCGTAGGCTGTGCTTCCTTCCCCAATGAAAAGGGGAAGAAATTTCGGCATAGGGGGATGTCCGTGGGGAGTGAGGACCCCCCCAAGACTTACCGGAGGTCTGTTACTGTGCCAGAGGAAGAAGCATCTGCTTCCAAACACAATGTGTACTCAATACAGCCCCCAGTGGTGACACAGGAATGACAGCATTTATTAATTTAAAGGAGACTGTCATGGTTATGCAGTAATATTCCTCTGTCTGCTTACCTCTCATGTGTTCAGACTAAGAGGCCAGCCACTTCCACCTGGTGGGTTTTATAACCTCTCCTCTAATCATGGCTCCACCCCAGGCCCTATCAGGGAACCCTATATTAACCTGTGAACTGCAAGCCAGCGGTGCTGATCAACCATTGTGTATTCACTGTGTGTTTGGCTTCCTGTTTCCTGCCATGCGCGCTACATTTGACCCCGTTACCGACTTTGGCGTGTTCTTGACTATTCCTGTCTGCTTGTGACCTTGACCTTTTGGCGTGTCCCCGACTATCCCTGTCTGCCTGTGACCCTGAACCTTTGGTGTGTACTCTGTTGTTCCTGTCTGCTAGTTGGCCTGACTTCTGCCTTATCCCTTTACTATCTTGTGAGACCCTAGGGGCCGCAACCTGGAGCCAGACTGCAGCACAGTCCATCCTCACCACTAGAGGCTCTGGTGAACACTTGCTGGCTCTTAGACTCCGCACCCTGGGGAATCTATGCTCTAGCTCCAACTGGGATCTGTGTTAGTGATCCAGTAGACCTGCTTCCTGAATCTCCCTGGGTACAATCCAGAGCAGTCAGTCCTAGGGTCCACTACCATAGCGGTGCACTTTTGCACTCTGTCACCTGGCCTCAGGTGATCTGATAGAGACATTTCTTAAGATTTTTTTTTTTTAAATTACACTTACCTTACACTTACACCGCGGGGTTTTCTGTGGTAAACCAACAGACCCAATCTTCACCCTTCACGGTGGGCTCCGTTAAACTTCAGGAGCAGGGGAACTTAGAGGTAACCCACAATCCTGGACCTGCAACAGCACCCTGCCAGTAAAACTTTATGGCCTCACTACCAAAAAGTACTGGATCCCAGGGTCCAGCTCTCAAAAAAAAGAAAAAGAGAAGCATTCGCAGGCAAAGCCTCATTTCTTCGAATACAAGGCCTGGGCATCATTCAATGTGGCCCAAAAAAGCACACTGAATGGATCCGGTCAGCATGGCTAGCCCCAGCAAGGATTGCTCCAGTGGAGCTCAGCACAAACACATCTTCACTCGTGACCAACACCTTAGACACTGGCGAAAAAATATGATTTTTTTGTACTCACCGTAAAATCCTTTTCTCTGTAATTTACTGACCGACACAGCTCCTCTCTGTAACAAAGTGGGTTGTTAGCCCTATCACTGGAGATTACTAGGCAAAGTTGTAATACAACACTTCAGAACTCTTAGTTCCGCCTAGGCTACAATCCCCACAGTCTGCTCTAGCAGCCTCAGTATGTCATCAAGCAGTATAACGTAAAGAGAAAAAAAGGAGGCGAGGGTGCTGTGTCGGGTCGGTGAATTACAAAGAAAAGGATTTTACGATGAGTACAAAAAATCATATTTTCTCTTATATTCACCGACCGACACAGCTCCTCTCTGTAACAAAATGGGACGTCCCCAAGCAGTGCCAAACGAGGGGTGGGGAAAACAGCATAAAAACTTCATCCACCATGGCAAGTGGGAACTAGTGAAACGAAACCAACAAAAAAAAAAAAAAAACAGCAGTGCGTGGAAAACCCACCACCAAAAAAAGGGTATCCTCAACAGGAGTGATCCCCAAGACCGCAACCAACTGTGGAAGTAATGCAACAGTGTACTAACATAACAATACTGCGTTTTTTCGAAAAAAAACAAGAAAAAATATTAATTGCATATTCAATTGCAACTACACGGCCACCTGGAAAGCTTTGCGGCCAAAACAGGCATCCGCCGATGCACTGATGTCTACCTTGTACAACTTGGTAAATGTATAGATAGATGACCAGGTCGCCGCCTTACACCCCTGAGTGACCACCGCTTGGTGTCAAACAGCCCTTGTGGAGTAGGCCGTGACCGGAAAGGGGGGCACCTGCCCCTTCAAGGCCTAGGCTTATACTACAATCTGTCTGATCCACCTGGAAATGGTGGCCGACGAGACCGCCATGCCCTTCTTTCGACCAGCCACCGCAAAAAAACAGTGAGTCCAACTTCTGAAAGGGAGCCGTGGCGGCCAAATACACCTTCAGGGCCCTAACCACGTCCAGTGCGTGAAGGGCCACCTCCTTGGGGTGCTTCGGCTTAGGACACAGCGATGGTAATACAATGTCCTTATTGATATGAAAAGCCGAGACCACCTTCAGTAGAAAGGATGGTTGCGGACGCAACACCACCTTATCCTTGTAGATAACCAGATAGGGCAACTTGCAGGACAAGGCCGCCAGTTCTGAAACCCTCCTGGCCAATGTGATGGCCACTAGAAAGACCAATTTCTGGGAAAGAGTCAAAAGGGGAATCTCCCTGATATTCTCAAACGGAGGTTTCTGAAGCGCCGACAACACCAGGTTCAAATCCCATGAAGTTAATGGTGGACGCACCAGAGTGACTACGTGTCGTACCCCCTGATTGAAGGTACTCACTAAAGGTGTGCGATGCCAGGGGTCGTTGAAAAAAGACAGCTAAGGCTGAAATTTGCCCTTTGATGGTGCTTAATGCCAATTTTTGGTCCACTCCCTGCTGGAGAAACGGCAGGATCCTGGATATGGAAAAGGATCGCAGATGCCATCCTTTCTCATCACACATGGAGATGTAGGCCTTCCAGGTACGATGGCATATCTTCGAGAAGAAGATTTCCGTGCCCTCAACATTGTTGGAATCACCATGTCCGACAGACCCCAGTTCCTCAACACCTGGCTCTCAATAGCCATGCCGTTAAAGTCAGCGATGGTAAAGCAGGATGGAAAATTGGACCTTGAGATAGGATGTCCTCTCGCAACGCCAGTCGCCAGAGAGCGTCTGCCACCAGACGCACCAGGTCTGCGTAACAAGGACCCTGAGGCCAATCTGGGGCAACCAGAATTACCGGGATCCCCTCGGCTTCCACTCTGCGAAGCGGACATGGCAACAGTTTCAGTGGAGGAAAGGCGTAGATCAACTGGTACTGATCCCACGGAGCCACCAGTGCATCTGCCGCATCTGCCCATGGGTCTCTTGTCCTGGAAATCTTGACACCTTCCGATTGAGACAGGAGGCCAGTAAATCCACATCTGGTGTGCCCCACTTCAGGCACAGCAGCCTGAATGTCTTCGGATGCAATGCCCATTCTCCTGGGTCCAGCATCTGTCGACTAAGATAGTCCACCTGCCAGTTCTCCACTCCCGTGATGTAAATGGCCGACAGGGCCGGTACGTGTTGCTCTGCCCACATAAAGTATGTGAGCGACCTCCCGAGCAGCGGCTGAGCTTCTTGTTCCCCCTTGGTGGTTTACGTAAGCCACAGCCGTGGCGTTGTCCAATTGTATCCTGATCGGATGTCCTTGAAGATTCACCGACCATGTGTGGAGACAGCCTGATCGCTCTCAATTCGAGCAGATTGATCGGCAACTCTGAATCTTTTGTCGACCAGAGGCCCTAAGCCGACTGAAACCCCATCACTCCATCCCAGCCAGATAGACTGGCGTCCGTAGTCATCACCGTCCATTTCAGAGGAAGGAACTATTTTCCGGACTGAATCACCGGGGACCTCAACCACCAGATCAGAGAGTCCCTGACTGGCTGGCTCACTTGGATCTGTCGATCCAGGGACAACTGAGATTTGTCCCATTTTAACAAGATCTCCTTCTGCAGCACTCTGGTGTGGAACTGTGCGTAGGGTACTGCCTCTAAGGAAGCTGCCATGAGTCCCAGTACTCGCATGCAAAACCGGAGCGACGACCACTTGCGGCTCATCAGTAGTTTGACCGTGGATCTGAGAGACTTCAATTTGTCTGAAGGGAAAAAAACTCTCGCTTTCCTGGAGTCCAACAGCAAACCTAGGTACTCCAGATGCTGGGTCGGTACAATCACTGACTTCTTTTGGTTCAACAGCCACCCAAATTCTTGCAGGGTCTGCATGGTGATCGCCACATCCTCCTCTAATTCTGAGGCGGAAGATGCTCTCAGGAGGAGATCGTCTAGGTAGCCCACGATCGCGATCCCACGTTGTCTCAGCAACGCCAATACTGGAGCCAGTACTTTGGTAAAGACTCGGGGGCTGATGCCAGACCAAAGGGAAGAGCCACAAATTGGTAATGGGCTTCCCCGACTGCAAAACGCAGAAATTTCTGATGCCGAAGGCATATGGGTATGTGCAGGTACGTATCCTGGATGTCTAAAGACGCCAGGGAGTCCCCTTGATGGAGCGCAGCGACTACTGAGCGAACCTCTGCACTTTGACAAAGTGATTAAGGGCTTTCAAGTCCAATATCGGACGTACCCCTTCCTTCTTGGGAACCACAAACAGATTTGAGTAGAATCCCTGGAAGCGTTCCAATTCCGGAACTGGTACAATCACCCCACGATTCAGCAAATCCCTTACTGGCCCCAACAGGGCCTCCCAGCGAACCGGGGATACGGGTATGCTGGAGGGGAAGAATCTGTTTGGCAGCCAGGGGAGAAACTCTATCTTGTAGCCTGTGGAAATCAGATCGCAGACCCTTTGGTCGGATAACCGGGAGCACCCGAAGGCGACCCCCCACCCGAAGACATGTGTGGGGGCAAATCTTTATGCGGTTGCACTTTTATTCACAGGCTTGTTATGCTTGCGGTTCCAGGGACGTTTTAGACCATCCGTGGGCATCCTGTTGGGCTGGGGACGTTTCGTCGAAGCTCCGGACGGACGAAAAAGCCGTTTGTGAGCGAAAGAAGAGGGCCCTTGCCTACGGTGTGGCTCCTTATGCCGCGTACACACGAGCGGACTGTATGGCATACTTAGTCCGTCGAAACACATTTCAGCGGACAATCCGCTCGTGTGTGGGCTTCAGCAGACTTTTTCAGCGTGCAGTCTGGCGTACTAAGTATTTCGGTTTTTTCTAAATTCTGTCCGTCGTACTTTGGTTTCAGCGGACAGTACGGTCGTCAGTATGCTAGTTCGACGGACTAAGAATGGCGCATGCCCAGAAAGGATTTACACGGCGGAAGGGTGCTTTGCTGTGTCTTGGACTTCCTATTTCTAGTCCCGTCGTACGTGCTGTACACGTCATCGCGCAAGCTTTCGACGGACTGTTTGTGCATCCGTGTGTGGTCAAGTCCGTTCAGTGGAAAGTACGACAGACTGTCCGTCGGATTGTATGACGAACTAAGTATGCCATACAGTCCACTCGTGTGTACGCGGCATTAGCTTTCCTGGCCTGTGAGAGTAGTGTACTCTTACCACCAGTGGCATTTTTAATAATGTCATCTAACGAGGCTCCAAAGAGCCGGTCGCCAAGGAAAGGAAGGTCTGTCAGGGCTTTTTTGGATGCCTGGTCAGCAGACAAGCATTTTAGCCAAATCAGGCGCCTCAGCACCCCAGCTGACACTGAAGCCCTGGATAACAGAGGGAGAGTATCCAGGGCCGCGTCACAGACGTACTTAAGGCCTTGCACTAGTTGGTCTGCTAGTTCCACGCAGACAGGGGAGGCCTGTTGCTCTCCCAATTCGCGGTGCAAACGTTTTTCCCACTCAGTCAGTGTCTGCAACACTAGTGCGGATGCCAGTACAGGTCGCACGGCTGACCCCACAACCATAAACAAGGAATGAGCCACCGCCTCGGCCATCCTGTCCGTGAGATCCTTGAATGCAGGAGTCCCCTCAACTGGGATCGTGGTTACTTTATTTAACCTGGATACTGGGGGGTCCACGACCGGAGGAGCCAACCATTTCTTACATAGTTACATAGTTAGGTTGAAAAAAGACACAAGTCCATCCAGTTCAACCACAAAAAAAAAAAATTATTATATATATATATATATATATATATATATATATATATATATATATATATATATATATAATAATATCATCAACGTCTAGACTTTAACCAATACAAATCTGCCCTCCAAAAATACTACTCTTTCCTCCACACTGCCAAGCAGACCTACTTTACAACTTTTATTAATACCTTCTCGTCCAGTCCCGTAAACTTTTCTCTACGTTCAACTCTCTACTCCGTCCTCCTCCGCCTCCACCCACTGACTCACTCACTGCCCAGGAGATTGATAATCACTTCAAAAACAAGATTGATACAATCCGTGATGAAATCTCCACTCTACATGTATCTCCCCCAGTTAAGACCCCACTACAACAGGTACTCTCAACACTCCCCTTATTCAAAACTGCTACTACAGACAAAGTTGCTAAACTCCTTACTAACGCCCACCTAACCACCTGCCCCCTGGATCCTAATCCCTCTCAAACACTACGGTCGCCATCTGACTCTATACTACACTCTCTAACCCACATCTTCAATCTCTCCCTCACCTCTGGCATTTTCCCCAATGCTCTAATACATGCACTGGTCACCCCCATACTTAAAAAGCCATCCTTGGACCTTACCAATCCTAACAACCTACGCCCTATCTCCTTGCTCCCATTTTCCTCTAAACTCTTTGAGCGCCTGGTTTACAACCAACTGAGTGACTACCTCATCAAAAACAACCTTCTTAATCCCCTTCAATCTGGATTTCGCCCTCAACACTCAACAGAAACTGCTCTTTTAAAACTCACAAATGACCTACTAACTGCAAAAACCAACGGACACTATTCTGTACTCCTACTTCTGGACCTTTCAGCTGCCTTTGACACGGTTGACCACCCTCTTCTCCTCAAAAAAAACTTTACTCCCTTGGTCTCCGTGACTGTGCTCTTCAGTGGCTCTCATCCTATCTATCCCAACGCACCTTCAGTGTCACTTACAATTCTACTTCCTCCACTCCTCTTCCCTTCTCTGTCGGAGTCCCCCAAGGTACTGTTCTTGGACCTCTTTTATTTTTTTAATTTAATTACTTTTTATTGAAAAAATATTTTTTTTACATAAATAAAACATAATTTTCGAAACACAGGAAAAAAAATATATATCACAACAAGAAATACTAATTCTTTCCTCAAAAATTTACCTAGCACCACAGGCATAGTCATAAATGACACTCTAGTTGTCGCTGACCCGCCTGCAAAACTATCCCCCCCCCCAAAACCCCATTCTACGAACACGTGCTGCTAAGTCCGGCCAAGCCTATTCTGGCTAGCCAGTAAGGGGATGGCAGGTCACTTCAGGAACAGGAGTAAGGCACATCAGGGAAACTCCCAAGCCACACCAAGCCTAAGCCGAGTGAGTGCACCTTAAGTCTTATCCTCCGCTATCTCATCCAGGGGGTAACCAATGTCTCTCAACTATGGATTCCATAGCACCTTGAATTTTTTTAAGTTATTTTGTCTAATAAGCATTGCTCGTTCACACCAAATTGTAGAATTTATGGCATTTACCCATGCTTGTAGTGCTGGGGGTTTTTTGCCTGCCAGTTCATCGCAATTAACCGTCTGGCCTGATACAGGCATCTTAGTATAGATATCTTTGTTACAGCAGAGATTCTACCCCTTTCCATAATCCCTAATGGACAAGTCTTAGCTTCTGGTTCCAAGGTGGTATTAAAGGTCCTATTAATTCTATGTACAATTTCTATCCAGTACCGATATAATTTTGGGCACTTCCATACCATGTGAAGAAGGTCCCCTGGTGCTCCACATCTGGGGCACTCGCCATTGGACTTTCTACTTATCTTCCACATTTTTTTAGGGGTATAGTATGCCCTGTATAAGAAAAGCTTGTGGGACATGTGCTGCGATGGGGAGATAGACACCAGGTTCCCCTGTGCTAGGGTCTCATCCCATTGCTCTTGCCCAATTGGTCCCAGGTCTTCCACCCATCCTCTCCTACTCTTATCCGGTCCCTCTCCATTCAAGACTTTATCCTTGAGTTTTATATATAAGCTAGAAATCTGACCCTTTTTTTGCCCTCGCTCGAGGAATCCCTGAAACAGGGGGGTCTTCATCCTCTTAATAATAAGTGTGCCATACTGTGCTTGTATCCCGTGTCTCACTTGCAAATATATATAAAACGTTTTGTTAGAGATACCAAATTCCTGACGAAGATCTTCAAAAGATTTCATGATGTTCCCCTGGTAGAGATGCACCAGCCTGCTAATCCCCCTCCTCTCCCACTCCAGGGGCCGATCTTTACAATTTAATTCAGCCAATTCTCCATTGTTCCATAGGGGGGTATACTCAGTTACTCCCTCATAGCCCAGAAGTTGCTTGGCTATCTGCCATACTTTCCTCGCCAGAACATTAGTAGGGCATTTACAAGCAAATGAGTTGGCCTCCAAAACTTAAACTAAGGTTTTATGATATGCTTTATTAATCATCAATTTATGATTTGGACAACCCCCCCTTCTAGTCCAGCCCCAGTTAAATGCTGGAGCTGGGCTGATAGAAAGTATGTTCTTGGATGCGGTATTGCTACTCCTCCCTTTTCCACAGGGAGCTGCAACATCCGCAGCCAAATCCGGGGCTGTCTCTTTTTCCATATTAATTCACGAATCAGTCCCTCCAATCTGTTGAACCACTTCTGGTTGATCCTCATTGGGGAATTATGGAGAATGTATAAGATCTGTGGCTGCCAGATCATTTTTACTAGGTTGCAGCGTCCCACCACAGACAGGGGGAGACGACACCAGTTATTGACCTTCTGCTTCAATTTCGCCAGTAATGGTACCAGATTCTCCTCAACATACTGATTTATATCTCTAGGAATCCAGACGCCCAAGTATTTCAACTTGGGTACCACTTCTAGTCCCAAGACTGTAGGCGATGTTAGGTCTCCAGACTCCGACAATGGCATAAGGGCTGATTTACTCCAGTTAATAACCAAACCAGATTGTTGCCCAAATTCCTCCATCAGCCGCACTACACTGTTCAGAGTAGAGCCCACATCGCCAATAAAAAACAGGACATCATCTGCAAATAAGGCCAACTTCTCCTCCTCTAGTCCGCGCCGGAATCCCTGGATGTCCGGGCGTGATCTCGCCAGCACAGCCAGGGGTTCCATAGCCAGCACGAACAGGAGGGGAGACAATGGGCACCCCTGCCTCGTACCCCTTTCTAAATGAAACGTATCGGAAAATAGGGTCCCCATTTTAATCTTGGCCCTAGGTCCCCTATAAAGTAATTTTACCCATTGGATAAATAGGGGGCCAAAACCGAAACCTTCCAATACGCCCCAAAGATAGCCCCACTCCAGGCTGTCAAAGGCTTTAGTAGCGTCTAAAGCTAGTATGGCACCTGGGCTGTCATTGTCTCTAGGTATTTGTAAATTTAAAAAAAACCCTCCTGATATTAGTGTTAGTTGTTCTGCCCGGGACAAACCTGGACTGATCTGGATGTATTAATTTATGAATATAGCTATTTAAACAGGTTGCTAGGACCTTGGCTAAGATTTTTACATCTGAGCATAACAGGGATATCGGCCGGTATGACGAGACCTCTTGTTGATCCTTCCCCTCTTTGAGAATTAAAGTGATATTAGCCTCCAGCATTGAAGCGGGGAGCTCCCCCGCCTCTAATGCATGGTTTAACGTTTCCAGTAGTGCCGGCATCAGCTGTTCACTATATCGTTTATAAATTTCTACTGGAAGCCCATCAGGGCCAGGAGATTTATAGTTGGGCATACTAATCATCGCACTTTTTAGTTCTTCCAAAGTAAGTGGTAAATCTAGATTCAATTTATCCTGGTCTGAAAGCATAGGGATAGCTGTTTGATGCAAGAAATTAGTGGCCAGACCCTCATGATCCTGTATAGTTGATTTATATAAAGTTCTATAATAGTCACTAAGTACCTTCATAATCTCAGGGGGCCTGGAGACAAGATCGCCCTTCTGTGTTTTAATTGCCTGTATTACTGTAGAGGGGCCATTAGATTGAACCAATAGGGAAAGAACTCGACCCACCTTCTCTCCTTCGCCAAAATAATATTGACGTTGGAAAATGCGTTGATTCTCTACCTTTTTTAGAAGTGCCATTTTATATACCTGTTGGCTATCCACCCAGGCCTGTTGTTTCCCCGGCGATGGGTCCTCCACAAACTCTCTCTCAGCCTGGATAACATAATTTCTAATTTTCCCCTCTTGGGCTCGAGCTTCCCGTTTTGTTATTGCAATTTTCTGTATGAGTATTCCTCTAAGAAAGGCTTTTAGGGAATCCCAGACTATTCCAGGTGCCGCTGTCCCTCTGTTAGTTTGGACAAATTCCCCTATTCGATCCACTAAGAGGTTAGAGCTGTCAATTAGTTCCAACCAAGCGGGGTTTATTCTCCACTCTCTCAGTGGGACACTCTCTCCCGTATACAAGGTTATAACTAAAGGGGAATGATCTGAAATCCCACGTACCCCATATTCTATGTCTGTCACCAACCCAACTGCCTCTTTGTTCCCCAAGCCCATGTCTATTCTTGATAGCGTCTGGTGGGTACTGGAAAAACAAGAATACTGCCTATCCTGAGGATGTCGCATACGCCAGATATCCCTTAATCCGACTTCTAGCAGGAATTCATGTAATCGACCTGTTCTATTCCCAGCTGGACAAGGGAATCTGTCTAGGCGCTTATCTATGATTTCATTAAAATCACCGGCTATTATCCACGGGACGCCCAATTTACCCAAGCTAAACGTGAGAAGTTTATCCATAACCTCTAACTTGAAGGGAGGAGGTATATAAATATTCGCTAAGACATATTCTTGCCCATCCACCAGGCAATGCAAAAAGACAAATCTCCCCTCCCCATCTATATGAGACTCTTTACATAAAAAATCTGTACCCTTCCAAACTAGCACACTCACGCCACGAGAATACGATGAATAGAAGGAATGATAATATGCCTGGAATTTCCGATTATGTAGCAGAGAGGCCGTGGTTGGGGTTAAGTGGGTTTCCTGTAAAAAAAGCAAACCAGGTCCCTTTCCCTCCGTCTCCAACATCACAGACCCCCTTTTCTTGGGGTCTCCCAGGCCCCTCACGTTCCACGAAATTATGTTCCACCTACCCATCAGCTCCAGTAATTGATATACCCAGGGAGGGGAGAGGAAGAGGGGGGAGAGAACCGCTTCCTCTCCCCAACGCCACTCCCTGTCCCAACCTGTCCCCCGTCACCACCCCATTACTCACAGCACGTGTTCGAAGACTCCCCTCCCTCCCCCCCCACCCAACCCTGCCCATCAGGGCAACCCCTAGGGGTCTCGATTGTAGCCGGTATAATCATACCCCATTCAAGAGTGTCCAAACTCACCGCCCCCCCACATGGTCTTACCATACCCGTTTAACACACTTTCTAAGGTGGGATCGTAATCCCTCCATAACACCAATTATGCCCCTCTATAAAAAGGACAGGAAGGGGGGGGGGGGTAGGGGAGGGAAAGAGGGGGAAAAAAAAAAGAGGGGGGGGAGGGGAGGTGCTGCTGTAACTTCAAAAACTCGGTGATTATAATATTATTTACCCTCAAAGTATATATATATGCCCCCTCCCCCAAGCCCCCCACCCCTCCCCTCAAATCCCACCCTCCCAACTCAACTATAAAACCTCATTTACCGCATCTAGTGTAAAATTGTGTAGATTATTAATTCGCCATGTGATATCGCAGTGCTCTATAATCCATAATGCTTACCCCTTCCCTAGTCAATTTGTTATATCATTTTACCCATCTCACTCAAGTAACGAGCAGTAGCATTTTAGCTCCCCATTCCTTCATTGAGATGAGTTCATAAATAAAGTTATTTCTGGTAATATACATACACAAATTTGCATTCCCCCTTACAACCCCCCCCCCCCTTCCTACCTCAACTATAACCATATCTTATATACACAATGTGAGTCACCCTATAGTGTTCAATAACTTGTAATACATTAACCCCAATCTCTAAACTATTCATTGTATCCATCTACTTCCCTACACCACCCTGTTAACCATTGATAACACAAAAAAAAAATATATATATATATATATATATTTTTCCCTCCCCCCCCACAAAGACTAGTACAAGCCGACTCCAAGCACCGCTAAAGAGTCTCCTTATGTTCCTCCAGCCAGTTCACAACCTCCTGCGGGGAGTTAAAAAATAATGTTGAACCCAAAGCAGACACACGGAGTTGGGCTGGATACAATAGGGCATAGAATATCTTGTGCTTTTGCAAGGTGCGCTTAACAGGAATAAACTCCGCTCTCTGTTTCTGTAAACCTGATGAAAAATCTGGATAAAATGATACCCTAGTCCCCTTATAGAAGATGTCTCCTAATCCCCTAACTCTCCGCATCAAAATCATTCGATCATTATAATTGATGAATTTCAGTATCATTGGCCTGCAGCGTCCCTCTAATAGATGAGATCTAGGAGGGACTCTGTGGGCTCTTTCGATGCAGGAGGGCGAGGAGAAGGAGACATCTCCCAGTAATTCCTTAAACCAATTTTCACAAAAAATTATGGGGTTAGGACCTTCGCTTCCATCTGGCAGGCCAATTAATCGCACATTATTCCTGCGGTTCTTATTGTCCATGTCGTCGATTTTGGATGCCTGTGCGATAATTTGTTTCTGGAGTGTGACTATTTTTTCCTGCAGGGGGGATAGTTCATCTTCCACCATACTTAATCTTCCCTCTAAAGCATTTGTTCTGTCAATGGTATTGCTTAATAGTTGGCTCATAGCATGCAGTTCATTTTGAATATTTCTTAATTGACTGTCCAGACCAGATATAGAGCTCTTGCACTCATTAACCGCCAACAATATCTCTCGTAGAGTAGGTTCACCGCCCCCCACAGATCTTTGGGCCATCCTGTTTTCCTCCTGGGGTAACTCACCTACCCCCCCTCCTGGAGGTAGGGTACCAAGATCTGGTGCAAGATGATCTGCACTTCTCATATCCCCCAGTGTCCCCTGCGTTTTAGGTTGGCCTGGCGGATGGTGTTGTACTTTCCTGCCTGGGGAAGTCGCATGTGCAAAGCGCTCAAGTTTCGAAGCCGCAGAGGCTTGATTTAAATTTTTCCTTGGCAGCACGCGTTTTTTGGTTCCCCTCCCCATGGGACATGTCCTCCACAGCTCTTTTACTAAGCATGGTAAAGTCCGCGTGAAAAAACGCTAAGCCAGCAGAGGGTAATAATATGATGGTTTATATCGCTGAGTCAAATCCCCTCAGCAAAAAGCCCAGCTTTTAATTCAAAGAGCCTGAGGGGGGGAACCAGCCAATCCACCAGCCACACGGTAACGAGGTCCCACATTAATTATGTTATGGAGCGAGCTCTCTCCAGCTGTCGGTTAACAAGAGAAAAGCAGGGGGGGGGAAACAAACGTTTCGTCCAAACAGGGGTCACCAATGCACCTCCCCGCTGTCTATTATTGACAAGACCACAGTCTCCACCACACCGCTTCTGTCGTCAGTCCCGCTAGACTACCCAGCATACCTCACCATTCCAAAGCCAGGGTTACCGTCGGCTAGTCTAGCGAATGTCACCGAGTGATCTTGTATCGGTCCAAGGCAGTCACAGAGCCCTCTCCGCGTATCCTCGTGCAGCGTCACAGGATTCGTATGACTTCGGGTTTCCGGCCGAGATCTCGCGATAGCTGAGCCGTCCGCGGGACCCTCCTCGGGTAATCTCGGAAATCTCCGACAGCGCCGGCCGACAATAGTAGTAGTACACGCTGCCAGGTCCGGACGCTCGATACAGAACTCCAACCAGGGAAATCAAGAGGCAGCAGCTGTAGCCGCCAGCGGCTCACCTTCCTCTAGTCACAGGGCGGAGGCAGAGAGTTCGGACACACTCTCACTCCCTCTCACTCACTCACACCCATCTCCATCCGGCCACACCCCCATCTGGCAAGTAGTTTACTGTGGCTGCCCTTGTTCTCGCTGGTGCAAACCTGTCCTGCCACTGGACCTCTTTTATTTTCAATCTACACCTCTTCCCTGGGTCAGCTGACATTTCTACGCTGACGACACTCAAATCTATCTCTCCACCCCTCAACTCACTCAATCGGTCTCCTCACGCATCACCCACTTACTAACAGACATATCTGTATGGATGTCACAACACTTCCTTAAACTCAACTTGTCCAAAACCGAACTTATAATATTTCCTCCCCCACGCGCCTCTTCCCCTGACTTCTCTGTCAAGAGTAATGGCATAACCATCCACCCATCCCCACATGTCAGGGTGCTAGGTGTTATCTTGGACTCTGAACTCTCCTTTCAGCCCCACATCCAATCACTTTCCAAAGCTTGCCGCGGTAATCTCCGCAACATCTCTAAACTACGTCCCTTTCTAACCAATGAAACCACAAAGCTCCTGATTCACTCCCTGGTTATCTCTCGCCTTGACTACTGCAACTCCCTCCTCATTGGTTCACCTTTAAATAGACTATTCCCCCTTCAGTCCATCATGAATGCTGCTGCCAGACTCCTACACCTTACAAACCGCACAGTGTCTGCTACCCCTCTCTGCCAATCCCTCCATTGGCTGCCACTTGCCCAACAAATTAAATTCAAAATACTAACACTTCCTTACAAAGCCATCCACAACTCTGCCCCCAGCTACATCACTAGCCTAGTCTGAAAATACAAACCTAATCGCCAATTTCGCTCCTCCCAAGACCTCCTGCTCTCTAGCTCCCTCATCATCTCCTCCCATATCCACCTACAGGACTTCTCCCGAGCCTCGCCCATCCTCTGGAACTCCCTACCCCAATCTGTCAGACTGTCTCCAAATTTATCCACTTTTAGGCGATCCCTGAAAACTTTCCTCTTCAGAGAAGCCTATCCTGCCTCCATCTAACAACATCCCTATTGTCTCCATTAGCTCATCCCCCACAGCTATTACCCTTTTGTATAACTTGACCCTCCCTCCTAGATTGTAAGCTCTAACGAGCAGGGCCCTCTGATTCCCCTTGTCTTGAATTGTATTGTATTGTCTACCCCAATGTTGTAAAGTGCTGCGTAAACTGTCGGCGCTATATAAATCCTGTATAATAATAATAATAATATCATACCAGCCCATATCCCCAATTCTATACCCACAGTTGATCCAGAGGAAGGCAAAAAAAACAGCAGAGCATGATCCAATTTGCTAAAGCAGGGGAAAAAATTCCTTCCTGATCCCCCGAGAGGCAATCGGATTTTCCCCGGATTAACTTTCCCTATAAATGTCAGTACCCAGTTATATTATGTACACTTAGGAAATAATCCAGGCCTTTCTTAAAGCAATCCACTGAGCTGGCCATAACCACCTCTGCAGGGAGTCTATTCCACATTTTCACAGCTCTTACTGTGAAGAAACCTTTCTGTATTTGGAGATGAAATCTCTTTTCCTCTAGACGTAAAGAGTGCCCCTTGTCCTCTTTGTTGACTGTAAAGTGAATAACTCGACACCAAGTTCACTATATGGACCCCTTATATATTTGTACATGTTGATCATATCCCCCTTAATCTCCTCTTATCAAGAGTGAATACATTCAGTTCTTCTAATCTTTCCTCATAGCTGAGCTCCTCCATGCCTCTTATCAGTTTGGTTGCCCTTCTCTGCACTTTCTCCAGTTCCCCGATATCTTTTTTGAGAACTGGTGCCCAAAACTGAACTGCATATTCCAGATGAGGTCTTACTAATGATTTGAACAGGGGAAAAATGATATCTCGCTCTCTGGAGTACATACCTCTCTTAATACAGGAAAGGACTTTGCTCACTTTGGAAACCACAGCTTGGCATTGCATGCTATTATTGAGCTTATGATCTACCAAAACCCCCAGATCCTTCTCCACTATGGATTCCCCCAGTTGCACTCCCCCTAGCATGCATGATGCATGCGTATTCTTAGCCCCCAAGTGCATAACTTTACATTTATCAACATTAAACCTCATCTGCCACATAGTCGCTCAATTAGACAGAGCATTGAGGTCGGCTTGTAAATTGGAGACATCCTGTAAGGACGTTATTCCACTGCGTAGCTTGGTGTCATCTGCAAAGACGGAAATGTTACTTTTGATCCCAGACCCAATATCATTTATAAAGATATTAAAAAGTAATGGTCCCAGCACTGAACCTTGGGGTACACCACTGATAACCTTAGACCATTCAGAGTAAGAATCACTAACCACTACTCTCTGAATTCTGTCTTTTAGCCAGTTTTCTATCCATTTACAAACTGATATTTCCAAACCTGTAGACTTTACCTTACACATGAGACGTGTGTGCGGAACTGTATCGAACGCTTTTGCAAAATCCAAGTATATCACGTCCACCGCCACCCCTCTGTCCAAGGTTTTACTTACCACCTCATAAAAAGAAATCAGGTTTGTCTGACAACTTCTGTCTTTCATGAATCCATGCTGTCTGTTGCTTAAAATATTTTTTTCCTGCAAGAACTCATCTATGTGGTCTTTTATTAATCCCTCCAGTATCTTCCCAACTATAGAAGTTAAACTAACGGGTCTATAATTACTTGGTAAAGACTTTGTTCCCTTTTTAAATATAGGCATCACATTGGCCCTGCGCCAATCCAGTGGTACTATTCCTGTCATTAATGAGTCCCTAAAAATTAGATACAATGGCTTTGAAATTACAGAGCTCAATTCTTTTAGGATCCGTGGGTGGATGCCATCATGTCCAGGTGCTTTATCCACCTTTATTCTGTCCAAATATTTCTGGATCATATCACTTTGAGCCATTGTGGATTTGGAGCTGCGTCACTACCACCCCCATTATGGACATGAGCTCCCCCATGCTCCTTTGTATACACAGAGCTGAAGAAAGTATTTAATAAGTTAGCCTTCTCTTTGTCCCCAGTCACCCACTCCAGATTATTTTGCAAAGGGCCTACATGCTCAGACTTGACCTTTTTACTATTAATATATTTGAAGATGTTTTTGGGGTTTGTCCTACTATCTTTTGCAATCTGTCTTTCATTTCGAATTTTTGCATCCTTGATTTCCTTTTTACATATTCTGTTATATTCCTTGTAACATTTAAATGACACTAGCGTTCCTTTATTTTAATATTTTTTAAAATCTCATTTTTTATAGTTTATAGCTTTTTTAACTTTGGCCGTGAACCACATCGGTTTTATTTTTAGCCTTTTAAACTTATTGCCCATGGGAATATACTTTGTCGTGAGATCACAGTCTTTTTGAAGAATTCCCATTTCTGTTCTGTGCCCATTGATGCCAATATTCTCTCCCAGTCTAAGTCCCGGAGAGCAGCCCTCATCCTTGGAAAAATTGCTCTCTTGAAATTAAGTGTTTTTATCTTTCCCGTATGCGATTTTTGCTTTGATTTGCTTTTTCTTGGGAAGGCTTTCCACAAAGGGGTAACACACCGCCATGTATTTGGGGACCGAAAAAATCAGTTGCGGGTGACCCCATTCCTTGTAAATGAACTTGTCAAAATAAGTCAGATACGGAAACACCTTAGGTGAACGTGCTGGCTTGCGGGACCCAAAAGGGACCGGTACCTCAGAAGATGGGTCCGCTGGCTCCTGAATCTTCAGGGTATCACGCACAGCTGTGATAAGTGCTCCAACAAGCGGCTTGTCGCGCACGGACGCGGACGAGGACTCATCCTCACTGTCCTGGTCAGCATCATCTGACAAGACACAGCAGGGGTCCACGGCCTCAGTAGGACTCGAGTCTGCGTCAGAGCTCTCCCCAGAGGACAGCAGTGCTTGTAGATCCCTAGCGCTCCCAGATGCAGAGGGACCAAAGCCGTGTCGGTGGCAGTCCGGTAGCACGATCGGTGAACAATCGCTGAGCAATCTGAAACACATGTCCAGATTACAAAGAAAGCCTCCCAGCGCTCTTTGATGACAAAACAGGAAGCTGAGGGCACAGGAGCTGCTGCTGGAGCGCAAAAAACGTGGTCCAGCTTCAAGAAAATGGCCGCCAGTGTTCTGAGTAGGGAATCACCGGGAAAATGGCCACTTGAAGCCCAGAAGTATGCTGTCCCTTGCCCACACTGAAAATGGCCACCAGCCAGTTCCATGAGAGGCAGAAAGAAAACGTGGCAGACACAGTGCTACACCAACACAGGGGCAAACCTCACAGGCACCCTCTGGGATTAAAGCACTCAGGACCCAGGCACCCCAGCTCAGCCAGAACCCAGGTGAGAGCCCAGGGAACACACACACACACACACCGCTCAGTATCCGTGCATAGCCCCCCATGATGGGGGAAAGGAGGGGAGTTAGGGACAGGGGAGAGAAGAGAGGGGGGTGAGGGGGCCCCCGAATCAACCTCCCAGGGAATGCCCAGCTGCTCAACCCTGCCGAGAAAGGGAGAGCTGTACTTACCAGTCCTGAAGAGCTGGGAGACATTCCATTGTAGCCAACTCCTGATCAGTACAGGGATGTCTACTGGCCCGGCATACTGTGACGCAGACATCAGTAGCCCGGTCATATGTATGTCCCGGAGCATAAAGCTCACCGACCACCTCTGGAGCTGAGGTATGTCGTGGCCTGCCGAGCCGTAGCTGCGACCTGCACACACTCGATGGCCGGACTGCGGTGACTACAAGGATAAGTGAACCAGCCTATCGCCCAGCCGGCTGTTGATAGAAGATCACAGGATCATTAATTTTGTGAAAAAAGCCAAGCTTCGGCATCAAAAAAAAACACGGACCTATGGAACCGCAGGGTTCCTAGGTGTATCTCCTGCACTAGGCAAAATAAAACAAGCTGCTAGAGTAGACTGTGGGGATTGTAGCCTAGGGACCCGCCCCCTGGGCGGAACTAAAAGTTCTGAAGTTTTGTATTACAACTTTGCCTAGTAATCTCCAGCGATAGGGCTAACAACCCATTTTGTTACAGAGAGGAGCTGTGTCGGTCGGTGAATATAAGAGAAAACTGAGGAGCTCCCACCAGTGGGAGGGGTTATATAGGGAGTGAACTTTTTAATTCAGGGCATGCCACTGTCCATCACCTGAAGGTGGCCTATAATCCACATAGTAACTACTATGGCTCTGTGTCCCCTAATGTATGAAAAGAAATGATATGCATAGGCCTTAGGAATTAATTCCTTAATTTTTTTTAACCCCAATAGTCCTGACAATATGCTGCAAAGTCTTCTCAAACAAAAATGTGTTTTAGCTGCATACATTGGATTACAAGCTGCTGGCAACATTGGGTGCACATTGGTGGATGTTAGTTGAAAATAGTTTGTCTCTTCTAACAACATTTGAACAGTTACCAACAGTTACCTAAAGCTATTACATTGATTGCTGCACTGAAGCGTCTTCTTGCAAGAGAGGCAGAAACAGACCATGGTGTACAAATGGCTAAAACCACTCTACTGGAGGCTGTTAACCAGTTTCAAGACACTGAGTCCAACCCTCTGTCCTGCATTGCAACAGTTCTAGATCCTTGATTTAAAGAGCCTTATTTTAATGCAGAGAAAAAGCAGCGTGCATGGGGAAATGATACAGGCGCAAATGTAGGTGATGGAAGCATCTGGTGAAGTGCTTTTAAAGGTGTAGCACTGAGGAAAGTAAACCAGAGAAAAGGTTGCATACAAGTGAAGAAGAACACACTCTCTCGCTATCTTATATGTTTGAAGAAATTTTATATGAATGCACCCCGCTCCATAGCATTACCACAACAATTGTAGCTACCCAACAGCTGGAGATTTATCTAAGCAGCCTATCACCAGAAGTGACAATCCTCTTGAGTACTGGCGCATGAACAAAGAACATTTTCCATTGCTTACACAGATTGCGCGCAGATATTTATGTCAGAGAAGAAATCTGAATCAACCTTGCCAGCACTGGCATTTTCCTGCACGCATGCGCAGCGGAACGGCACATGCACAGTCGTAGCGGAACGGCACTTTGGCACACACATGGCATGTGTGCATGCTCGCGTATAATGTGACTTCCTTGCTGCCTATAAAAGTTGCCTCCTCTCTCAAACAAATTGCTGGTTTGTCTTCAGCTTCCTGTGAACTTGTACCAGTTTACTGATTCCCTGTTGTGAACCGGATTGACCCTGACCTACCTTGATCTTCTCCTGGACCTGACCTCTGGCTTGCTTTACAAACTCTGCTTATTCCTCTGGTGTTTGACCCTCTTGCCTGTGACCCGGATTACCTTCAGTCTCCTGTGCTTTGACTCTCTGCCTGTGACCCGGATTACCTTCAGTCTCCTGTGCCTAGACCCTCAGCCGGTTCTTGATCTTGCCTCCAGTCCACAGTATCTTGGCTCCCAGCCTTCCCACAAACTTCCTCCTGGTGCTAGACCCTCGGCCTGTTCTGGAGTCTGCTTTTCTTAAGTCTCTGTTTGGGCTCATACTTACTTGCTCCTGCATGGTTGCCAAGACCTACGCTGACCTTCACTCAAGCCCTGCCCAGCCTGCTGGTAGCTTGTGCCTCTGTGTCATACACCCTCTGTACCATCTCCAGGGGGTGGAGAGCGCATAGTCACAAGAGTGAACTGCTCTCTGCATCTCGGCCTTGGTGAGTACCTCTGACAATTTATCTGCCACAAGCCCCAGTACAGAGAGTGAGAGACTATTCAGTATAGCATCTCATATTCTTGATGAGAAGAGGAACCGTCTCTCCTGTGTGAAAGCTTTACAACTTTTGTTCTTAAATACTGCAGCTGCTGACTTTTAATAAATCGGACACTCACCCGTCCCAGGGATCAGCAATGCGGGGAGTGAAGCCCCGTTCATCTCCCCCTCCTCTCTGTGGTGCCGGCATTGTCACTGTGGGCGCCCACTGTGCATGCCTGAGCCGCACTGCGTGCTGTGACTGGCCAGGCAATCATCTGGGACCTGTAACATGTCCCATATGATTGCCGAGAAGGAAGGTGAAGAGAGGTGCACTTCCATCAAGCACCATGGTGCCCCGTGAGGAAGTGGGAGCTGGAACCCTCTAAATAAGAGGGTTCCTCCTCCAAAAAAAATATTACATGCCAAATGTGGCATGTTAGGGGGTCACCTTCACTTAAAGCTGAAGTTTCATTTTTGGGTGAAACTCCACTTTAAATATAAACCAGTAGCACAGTCCAATTTTCTATGTTCGAAATGTCTAGCTGTGCCAATTTTGCACTATATTTCAAATCGATGACAGTGGACTGTAAAGTTGAAACTTCAAACATGAAATAAGTTTAGTTTAAATCATTCATTCTGATCTTCATGCAAATCATTGTCATCACCCTAATTGGATCCATAATATACCTAAAAGCCAGTTTCACAGAATTAGGAAAAACTGTTCCACAAGAGAGGACTATATGACTCACTCACAAGGGGAAGAAAAATAGAAGACATGATACTGGGGACCAGAACAAACTTTCATTCATCACACAATTTCACTGCACAATATTACCATATGGAGGATATTTTCAAAAAACATCGGAGTATTCTGAAACAAGATCCAAAATTAGGTGCAGTCCTACTGGACAAATAAACCTTTACCCATAGAAAGTCACCAAGTTACATAATTACATACGGTAGTATAATTATATTGTTGTGCCTAATTTACAAAAAATGGGTATATGGTATCCTCATCCTTATGTATTAGCTACAAAAAAAGATTTTGGGAGAAAAAAAGTATTCATACATGGAACATCATAACCATGATTTGCCTTGAAATCACCCAGCAAAATGACGGACTGTCTTGATACCGGATTATATAAAAATACAAATGTTTATTATTAAATATAAAAGATTTTTTAGAGAAAAAAGAAAAATATATAGACATAAAATTTCAATGAATACATAATATAGCTGTAACATAGACAAATGTGTTACGACGATATTTAGTGTCCAATTCGGTCTTTAGTTTCTACTAGTTTCGCAACTTTTCTGTCGCTTCTTCAGGAGACCTTGTTTGTCTGAAATCGAAATGTATTTTTAACTTGTCTGTATATTTCCTTTCAGACAAGCGCAACGTAATGGTGAGAATCACAGATAAAAATGTGTAAAAAATGCTGCCAATTTAATAGATTCAAAGTCTTACCCTTTGTTTATCCTTTGCATTTACTGAATTTTGTACTGTAAAACGAAGTGTGCAGCACTCAAGCCATATGACATCTGTGCATAGAGTGGAGTATGGGAGGAGACTCCCAGGGGCGGGGACGCGCCTCTCCGGCGGCCCTGGAAGGCTCCCACTTGTGGGCGGCACCAGGTCCGCTTTAGCAACGAGTCACCGAGGGTTTCCATGGTGACTCAAGGCTGATGCGCGTCATCACGTTTTGGCGCATGCGCATTAGGAGCGGCGGACCCGGCGACGTCATAGCTCGGCACCTGCGCCAGGCTTCTGACGCCGCCGGGTTGGAGGTTAAAGGTGCGCCATTATGGCGTTCCTCTACAGCAGCAGAACGGAGGACTGAGGGTCTCCAGGCCAGAACCGTCGCCTAGACCAAGGACCCGGAATTAGGAGGGATCTCGCCCATCGGTATGAGCTTTTCCATATGTCTTTTATGGTGGCCATCAACCTAGAGCCACCCCTGTACAAAATATATCTACTTGGCTGATCTAGTTGTATCTTTACTAGGTTTAATACTGCATATACAAACATCTATGGCACACTAGGCAAAGAACAGGATCTCTTATTGTACCTGATACAAGCACAATACCTACCACAAACCAGATCCAAGATAATACTTTCCTTGGCACTCTAGTATTTACACCTGGTCCTTAGTGTTGCCGATTTGATGTATCTTTATCCATGCTGCACCGTTTGAAAGCATCTGGCTATACCGGTATGTGGACTTTGTACTCATATTGAGACACAAATGCTACGTTTTAAACATAAATATTAGTTATACATACTTATAATGAAGAATCTCTGATTATTGTTTTGTAGCTGATTTTAAACCTCCCGTGTCCGCCCCAAAGGGTGGTCAAAGCCTGATTGGTGGGGACTGCCCGAACTCCAAATGCTTTGCGATTCAATGTCTCTATGGTGGTGAGCTGCATACTTCGTTTAAAAAAAACCCTCTCTCCCCCCCCTTACTCTTTTTGTGAAATAATACATCAAATATTTTGAATTATGTTATCTCTGTTAAGTAAATTGTGATAAATTTCGATTTCAGACAAACAAGGTCTCCTGAAGAAGCGACAGAAAAGTCACGAAACTAGTAGAAACTAAAGACCGAATTGGACACTAAATATCATCGTAACACATTTGTCTATGTTACAGCTATATTATGTATTCATTGAAATTTTATGTCTATATATTTTTCTTTTTTCTCTAAAAAATCTTTTATATTTAATAATAAACATTTGTATTTTTATATAATCCGGTATCAAGACAGTCCGTCATTTTGCTGGGTGATTTCAAGGCAAATCATGGTTATGATGTTCCATGTATGAATCCTTTTTTTCTCCCAAAATCTTTTTTTGTAGATAATTACATAGTAGGTGAGGTTGAAAAAAGACACAAGTCCATCAAGTTCAATCTATGTTTAAAGGTTAAACCTCTTTTCTTCTAATTTTAATGAGTGGCCACGGGTCTTGTCAAACTTGCGCGAAAACGTTTTATCCCTATTGTGGGGTCACCAGTGCGGTATTTGTAAATTGAAATCATATTCCCTCTCAAGTATCTCTTATCCAGAGAGAATAATTTCAGTAAAGTGACAAATCTGTACTCTGTATAGAATTGTGGTACAGCAAAACTGACATTTATAAAGAAAAAAAAAAAAGAAGACATGTAACCCTTTAAGACTTATGCCCTGTACACACGATCAGACTTTCCGACGGAAAATGTTCATCAGGTCATCTTGTCGGAAAATCCGACCATGTGTGGGCTCCATCTGACTTTTTCCGTCAGATTTTCCGACGCACAAAGTTTGAGAGCAGGATCTAAAATTTTTCGACAACAAAATCTGATCGCATAAATTCCGATCGTGTGTAGACAATTCCGACGGATAAAGTGCCACGCATGCTCAGAATAAACTAAGATAAAAGCTATTGGCTACTGGCCCATTTATAGTCCCGACGTACGTGTTTGACGTCACCTCGTTCAGAATGATTGGAAATTCCAACAACTTTGTGCAACCGTGTGTATGCAAGACAAGTTTGGGCCAAAATCCGAGGGATTTTGTTGTCGGAATGTCCGACCGTGTGTATGGGGCATCAGCCTATTTCTGACATTTGTTGCTTGCAAGTTTGTATCCGTATTTTTTGCTAGAAAATTACTTAGAACCCCCAAACATATATTTTTAGCAGAGAATCTAGAGAATAAAATGGCGATTGTTGCAATATTTTATGTCACACTGTATTTGCGCAGTGGTCTTTCAAATGCAAGTTTTTTGTTTTGTTTTTTGGAAAAAAAAGACACTTTCATCAATTAAAAAACAGAACAGTAAAGTTAGCCCACTAGTGCGTTTTCTTGCTGCGTGAGCTCGCGGGGACGGGGGCGCTTTAAAACTTTTTTATAATTTGTAACAACCCTTGTGACAGTAATAGGTGGTGACAGGTACTCTTTGTGGATTCGTGGTTCTAAAAGATACCAAATCCCTCCTATGCACTTCAAAGTATTCAGATCGCCAAAAACTGAGATTCTGAATACTTTATTTTTCTTAAAAACTGTGCCATTAGCAGCCGAGTAAACTGGAAGTGACGTCGCGGTCCATGTTTACAAAAAGGAGACTTTAGCAAAGACGTTTCCAGCTTCATTCCAGTCTTACTCTAGCTGGCGGATCGTGTCTTGGGTCTCCCGGTGGGACGGGAGGCCTGGGAAAAGCGGTGGAAGGTGGCAGGAGGGGGGTGTCCCCTCTCGCTCCTCTGGTATAACAGCCGAGCAGCTTTTAGCCGCATCAATTATTATCCCTGAATTGCCGACTACCCACTCAAAAAAAAAAAACGTACCGGGATGATGCACGCAATTGCATGCAACATCCCGGTATAACCCATTAAACCCGAGCCAGCATATGTGTGTACGCTCGGCGGGAAGGAGTTAAACTGATTTTCCCTGCAAGCTTTCTTTATTTTGTAAACAAAGGCTTGGGGAGCCAATAGGTATGATGAGGCCACAATTTAGTGCACTCAAAACAGGATGAGAGATTTTTTGGATAAATTCTGGTGTCTCTTTAGCAGACATTGGATAGAAACATGATTTCCTTTGATGTTAGTGCTAAACAAGAAATACATACGGGTAAGATAAAAACACTTAACTTCAAGAGAGCTAATTTTCCGAGGATGAGGGCTACTCTCCAGGACTTAGACTGGGAGAGAATATTCGCTTCAATGGGCACAGAACAGAAATGGGAATTCTTCAAAAAGACTGTTGGGGACCTCACTGCAAAGTATATTCCCATGGGCAATAAGTTTAAAAGGCTAAAAACAAAACCTATGTGGCTCACGGCCAAAGTTAAAAAAGCTATAAACTGTAAGAGAAGAGCTTTTAAAAAATATAAAAATGAAGGATCACTAGTGTCATTTAAATGCTACAAAGAAATTAACAGAATATCTAAAAAGGAAATCAAGGATGCAAAAATTCAAAACGAACGACAGATTGCAAAAGATAGTAGGACAAACCCCAAAAAATTCTTCAAATATATTAATAGTAAAAAGGTCAAGTCTGAGCATGTAGGCCCTTTACAAAACAATCTAGAGTTGGTGACTGGGGACAAAGAGAAGGCTAATTTATTAAACACTTTCTTCAGCTCTGTGTACACAAAAGAGCATGGGGGAGCACATGTCCATAATGGGGGTGATAGTGACACAGCCCCAAATGATCCACAATGGCTCAAAAGTGATATGGTCCAGAAATACTTAGACAGAATAAAGGTGGATAAAGCACCTGGCCCTGATGGCATCCACCCACGGATCCTAAAAGAATTGAGCTCTGTAATTTCAGAGCCATTGTATCTAATTTTTAGGGACTCATTAATGACGGGAATAGTCCCACTGGATTGGCGCAGGGCGAACGTGGTGCCTATATTTAAAAAGGGATCAAAGTCTTTACCAAGTAACTATAGACCTGTTAGCTTAACTTCTATAGCTGGGAAGATACTGGAGCGTTTAATAAAAGACCACATCGACGAGTTCTTGCTGAACAAAAACACTTTAAGCAACAGACAACATGGATTCATGAAAGACAGAAGTTGTCAGACAAATCTGATTTCTTTTTATGAGGAGGTAAGTAAAACCTTGGACAGAGGGGTGGCGGTGGACGTGATATACTTGGATTTTGCAAAAGCATTCGATACAGTTCCCCACACACGGCTCATGTGTAAGGTAAAGTCTACTGGTTTGGAAATATCAGTTTGTACCGTATATACTCGAGTATAGGCCGACCCGAATATAAGCCGAGGCCCCCAATTTACCCCCAAAAAACTGGAAAACTTATTGACTCGTGTATAAGCCGAGGGTGAGATATGGCTGTCCATCCCTGTGTGTCCGTCCATCCCTGTGTGTGTGTCGGTCCATCCCTGTGTGTGTGTCCGTCCATCCATCCATCCCTGTGTGTGTGTCCATCCATCCATCCCTGTGTGTGTGTCCATCCATCCATCCATCCATCCCTGTGTGTGTGTCCATCCATCCATCCATCCCTGTGTGTGTGTCCATCCATCCATCCATCCCTGTGTGTGTGTGTCCGTGCAGCCTTGTGTGCGTGTCCATCCATCCATCCATCCATCCCTGTGTGTGTGTCCATCCATCCATCCATCCCTGTGTGTGTGTCCATCCATCCATCCATCCCTGTGTGTCCATCCATCCATCCCTGTGTGTGTGTGTCCGTGCAGCCTTGTGTGTGTGTCCAGCCTACCTGTGTCCCGAGCCTCCGTCCCGAGCCTCCGTCCCGAGCCGCCGTCCCGAGCCGCCGTCCCGAGCCGCCGTCCCGAGCCGCCGTCCCGAGCCGCCGTCCCGAGCCGCCGTCCCGAGCCGCCGTCCCGAGCCTCCTCCGTCCTTCCAGGATCGCCGCTCTTCTCGGCGGCCATTCTAAAATTCAAAAGCCGCGCCTCCGCCTGTGATAGGCGGAACACTGAATTTCCCAGCAGCCTGTGTTCCGCCTATCACGGACATCGTCTCATCCTCGTCCGTAGTACGAGGATGAGCGGATGTCCGTGATAGGCGGAACACTGACTGCTGGGAAATTCAGTGTTCCGCCTATCACAGGCGAAGGCGGAGGCGCGGCTTTTGAATTTTAGAATGTCCGCTGTCTGTCTGCTCGATACGCTGATCGAGCAGTCAGACAGCGGTGACTCGAGTATAAGCCGAGGGGGCACTTTCAGCCTCAAAAAAGAGGCTGAAAATCTCGGCTTATACTCGAGTATATACGGTAAATGGATAGAAAATTGGCTAGAAGACAGAATTCAGAGAGTCGTGGTTAATGACTCTTACTCTGAATGGTCTAAGGTTATCAGTGGTGTACCCCAAGGTTCAGTGTTGGGACCCTTACTTTTTAACATCTTTATAAATGATATTGGGTCTGGGATCAAAAGTAATATTTCTGTCTTTGCAGATGACACCAAGATATGCAGTGGAATAACGTCTTTACAGGATGTCTCCAATTTACAAGCCGACCTCAATACACTGTCTAATTGGGCGACTATGTGGCAGATGAGGTTTAATGTTGATAAATGTAAAGTTATGCACTTGGGGCCTAAGAATATGCATGCATCATACATGCTAGGGGGAGTACAACTGGGGGAATCCATAGTGGAGAAGGATCTGGGGGTTTTGGTAGACCATAAGCTCAATAACAACATGCAATGCCAAGCTGCTGTTTGCAAAGCGAGCAAAGTCCTTTCTTGTATTAAGAGAGGTATGGACTCCAGAGAAAGATATAATTTTGCCCCTGTTCAAATCATTAGTAAGACCTCACCTGGAATATGCCGTTCAGTTTTGGGCACCAGTTCTCAAAAAGGATATCGGGGAACTGGAGAAAGTGCAGAGAAGGGCAACCAAACTGATAAGAGGCATGGAGGAACTCAGCTATGAGGAGAGATTAGAGGAACTAAATTTATTCACTCTTGAGAAGAGGAGATTAAGGGGGGATATGATCAACATGTTCAAATACATTAGGGGTCCATATAGTGAACTTGGTGTTGAGTTGTTCTCTGTACGGTCAACCCAGAGGACACGGGGGCACTCTTTACGTCTAGAGGAAAAGAGATTTCATCTTCAAGTACGGAAAGGTTTCTTCACAGTTAGAGCTGTGAAAATGTGGAATAGACTCCCGCCAGAGGTGGTTCTGGCCAGTTCAGTAGATTGCTTTAAGAAAGGCTTGGATACTTTCCTGATGGTACATAATATAACTAGGTACTAACATAGGTAAAGTTGATCCAGGGAAAATCCGATCGCCTATTGGGGGATCAGGAAAGAATTTTTTTCCCCTGCTGTAGCAAATTGGAGCATGCTCTGCTGGTTTTTTTTTCGCCTTCCTCTGGATCAATTGTGGGCATAAAATTGGGTATCTGGATTGTACGATTATTTTTTATTTTATTTATTTGTTTTTAAGGTTGAACTGGATGGACTTGTATCTTTTTTCAATCTGACTAACTATGTAACTATGTAAATAACACATTTTTGCACCACAGTGAGCAAGCCTTATGTGAAGAAGCCACATTATAGTAACAGGTGCAGAAAAATTGGGCTTTGGGTGTTGGTGGTGCTATAAAAAGGTACTCGGAGTCTGGAAAGGCATTACATAAACTCCTGTTTAACCCCTTCCAGCTCTGGGAGGTTTACCCTCTTCCTGACCAGGCCATTTTTTGCGATACAGCACTGCATTATTTTTACTGACCAATGTGCAGTCAACACTGTACCCAAATAAAATTGATGTCCTTTTTTCCCACAAATAGAGATTTCTTTTGGTGGTATTTGATCACCTATGCAGTTTTTAATTTTTGTGCTATAAACAAAAAAAGACACTAATACAGTGATCAGTGCTAAAAAAATATACAGTGTCACTGTACTAACACCGGCAGGGAAGGGGCACTCAAAGGGTAAAATGTGTTCTTAGGGAGTGCTTGCCAAATGTGTGGAATGTGCTTATACTGTGGGAATATAGATTTGTGTCCCTGCTTAGGAGAAACACAGCATCTCTGTCTTCCCTTGTCACAGGATGGCGATCTTCCTTGTTTACATAGGCAGACCAGTCTGTCTCTCGGGAATGATCAGTGGGTCCTGGTAGACATGTGGTCCACCGGACCCGCTGATTGCCTCCCACTGTGTCCAATCACAGTGGGAGCTTGTCACCGATGGCACGTGTGCACTACAGACCTAGAATCGCAGAATCACTTACCTACCTCATGCCTATCCACGCTGACAGCTTCACAATCCACAGGCCTCTACACTGCTGATACATGCTGACAGCCCTGCGGTGCCTATCCAGGTTTTGTGGTAAATGCCAAGAATCTAAGTGTGTTTTTTTTTTTTTGTATTTCTATGGGCAAGCAGATGTTAGCGGATGATCATCTGTTGACATCCGACTTCTCTGTTAACATTGTTTTTTTGAAACAGAATAGCATTTTTTTTCTTAGGTTTAAAAAACATAAACAGGCATAAATGAATGTCAATGGACAAATGGTCCATTTTTGCCATGGTTGTTAGGACAGTTGCTGGCTTCTAACAACCAATGACTCATCAGCTGTCAGCAGGGTTCCTCGCTGACAACTGAATGTAAAAACAATTGCTGGCAATTAAAATTTGTGAAAAAAGCTGCATGGGGGCCCCACTTTCATCCATACCAGGCTCTTTGGATTAGGCATAGACTTTAAAGCGGGAGTTCTGCCGTTTTATTATTTTTTTTTTTTAAAGCCAGCAGCTAAAATACTGCAGCTGTTGACTTTTAAAATAAGGACACTTACCCGCCCAGCGCACCCGCGATGTCGGCACCCGAAGCCCATCTCTCGATCGTCTCTCGGGTGCTGCCGCCGCCATCTTGGCTATGGGAATCAGGAAGTGGAGCCTTGCGGCTTCATTTCCCGGTCCCCTACTGCGCATGCGCGAGTCGCGCTGCGCAATAAGGATGGTCCCCGCTGTCTCTGGGATCTGTGTGTTTCCCAGCAGACAGCGGGGGACCTGCGGAAAGGGGCGTAGATTCTGCGGAAAGGGGCATAGATTCTGCAGCTATCTATGCCGGAAGTGGGTGCAGATACCTGTACTGTACAGGTACCTGCACCCCCTCCTCCCTGAAAGGTGCCTATTGTGGCGCCGAACGGAGGGTTCCAATGAGCGGAAGCTCCACTTTAGGGTGGAGCTCCGCTTTAAGGAAAACCCCACATCAACATTTTTTATTTAAATGGTGTGGGGTCCCCTTCAAAGGCCATACCGGGCCCTTATCTGAGTGTGCAGCCTGGCCGGCTAGGAAAAGAAGGGGACAAGCGAGTGGTTTGAGGCAAGGTGGGCTCTGCCCCCCACAGCACCTTGTCCCCATGTTGATGTGGACAAGGGCCTTTTCCCCACCACCCAGGCCAATAGTTGTGGGGGATCTGTGTTTGGGGGGCTTATTGGAATCTGGAAGCCCCCATTAACAAGGGGGCACCCAGATCCCACTCCCCCCCCCCCTCATGTGAATGAGTATGGAGTACACAATATCCCAATAAGTTTAATGTTTGTAGTCACGCCTCATAACTCTTTACTGTTCAAGGACATATTTTCCTGAGGATCGGTGACCAAAACTCAACCTCATAATCAAGATGTGGCCGAACCAGTATTTTGTAGCGGTAGCATTATCGTTTTCTCCCTCCAGTAAATATCCTTTTTAACACCTTAAGGGCCAGGCCTCTTTTTTAGATGTGTTGTTTACAAGTTAAAAACATTTTTGCTAACGTGTTGTTGATTTCGGCAAACCAAGCAGCCAGCATGGGGGCTGCTGTCTGCATCCAGTTTCGGGCTATTATCTTGCTTGCTGTAAATAACGTTTCATGTAAAAATTGACACGTAAATGTATCTAGTCCATCTTCAAGAAATAGGCCCAACAGGCATTGTTTGGGATCCAGCGACACTGGTGAGCTCATTTGGTCTTGCGGAAACTGAACAACCTGTGACCAGTATCCCTGGATCTGAGGACACTGCCAGATGATATGATCAAAGGTGCGTACAGAGATCAGGCACCTGGGGTAAATATCACTGCGGGATGGGCCGAATTTAGCTAGGTATTGTGGCGTCAGGTATGCCTTGTGGGTAATGTAAGTTTGTGCAAGCCTGTCAGACAGACCATTTTGGGATACCAGTTTAGGTGTCTCTATCACCTCACCCTAGTCCTTATCCTCCAGTTCTCCCACACCATCTACCCACTTCTGGTAAATAGAGTATGCTAGCTTGGTTGCAGATGGCATGGTGAGCATATTGTAGAAAAGGGATATGGGCTGACGTTCTTCCCGATAGATCACCTCAAGTACATCTAGGGAGGATAAAATAGGATATGTGTCCATAAACTGAGTGTGGAGAGCATGGCAAAGAAACAAAAGAGCAGGTAATTTGGAAGATTGAATTCTGCTTCCAACTGGTCAAAGGTTTTAATTTCTTCATTATGGAGAACGTGGTGTGTCAGTAGGTATATACCCAGAGATATCTAGATAGAGGGGTCAGGTACCTGGGAGGAGCTCTGGGAGGAGTTTATTATATCATAGTGGGGTGTTATCATGAAGCACAGAGAAGTCCATCCCGGAGGCTACCAGGTCCCAAATCCTTTTATGTTGAAATAAGAGTCCGGAGCCATGAGGAGATATCATCAAGCCCTTCAGCCCTCTCAATACATCACAAAAGAAGTGTGGGAGCTGTGAGTCCACTGGGCTGGACAACAGGGCCAAATATCAGATTTATCCATGTGATATAAGTGGGAGAGTTGCGCTGCCAAGCAGTAGGTCTCAAAGTCTGGAACTGCTAGGCCCCCCAATGTCAGATACTGTAGAGCCTTCCATGAGAGTTTATGCCTATACATATGATATTTTTGTAAGCAAAGATCTAATCCTGAGGTATACATAGAACGCTTTTGTAGAAAGGCCATATGTGGTTTGGAGATTTGCAAAGGACAGTAAGCCAGCTGAATTGAATAGGTTTCCTATAGCGTAGATACCCACATTTATCCATGGTTGTAGTTGTAGATCCAGGGTGATGAGTGAAATGGTGTTAATTGATAAATGTGACAAGATCGCATGGGGTAAGCCCTTCAACATTTGAGGGATAGCTGACCATACTTTCAAGGAGGCTGTAATTGTGTCCAAAGGGAAATGTCTAGGTGTTGGACCTAATGCCGCATACACGCGATCAGACTTTCCGGCAGACTTGGTCCGGTGGACAATCCGCCGGACTTTGCAGCGGAGGTCCGCGGACTTTCCAAACGAGCAGACTTGCACACACACGAACGGACTTTCCCGCGGACTTTTGGCAGAAGTCCAACAGATTTTTCAAATGAATGGACTTGCCCACACACGGACTGAAGTCCGTTCATTTTGAACGTGACTCCAGGTATGATAGGACTAGAGAAGCAAGTCAATCTCGCCTTGCGAGCACCATCGCATGGTCTGGATTTTAAGGGTAACCACTGAAAAAACAGCTTGGGGGTCCCCCCAAAGTCCATACCAGATCCTTATCCGAGCATGCAGCCCGGCTGGTCAGGAAAAGGGATGGGGAGGAGCGAGCGCCCTACCCCCCCCGAACCGTACCGCATGCCTTCAACGTGGGGGGGGGGGTGGGTGCTTTGGGGGAAGGGTGGCGCCCTGCGGCCCCCTCACCCCAAAGCACCTTGTCCCCATGTTGATGATGACAAGCGCCTCTTCCCGACAACCCTGGCCATTGGTTGTTGGGGTCTGCGGGCAGGGGCCCCAGATCCCAGCCCCCCACATGTTAATTAGTATGGGGTACATCGTACCCATTCATCTGGGGGAAAAAGTGTAAATTAAAAAAACACACTACATGGGTTGTTAAAGTAGTTTATTAGGCAGCTCCAGGGGTCTTCTTCCGACTTCGCCACTCTTTCCGGTTCTTCTCGCCGGGCTCCTCCGCTATCTGCCTCTCTTTTGCTAGCGGTGGCCCGGCTTTCTCCTTCGTTTTCTTCCTTCTTCTGTTCTTCCGATGTTGGCACTACGCTCTCTCCTGCTGAAACTTATATAGGCATAAGGGGCAGGGTCACCGGATGATGTCACCCGATGACCCTGCCCCGTATGACGTCCCAGCATGCCCCGGGACTGTGACCTCATAAGGGGAGGGGTCACCAGGTGACATCGCCCGGTGATCCCGCTCGTTATGCCTATATAAGTCGCTGCGCACTAGGTTCATGGCATTACAGCGGGAGAGAGCATCCTGTCAACATCGGAAGAACAGAAGAAAGAAGAAGACGGCGACGACGAAGGAGAAAGCCAGGCCACCGCTAGCAAAAGAGTGGCAAAAGAGCAGAAGATAGTGGAGGAGCCAGGCAAGAAGAACCAGAAAGCGCGGAGAAGTCGGAAGAAAACCACCGGAGCTGCCTAAAACGACTTTAAAAACGTGTGTAGTGCTTTTGTTTTGACACTTTTTCCCTCAGGTGAATGGGTAGGGGTACGATGTACCCCATACTCATTCACATAGGGTGGGGGACCGGATTCCGATAAGCCCCCCTCCCGCAGACCCCGACAATCGGCCAGGGTTGTCGGCAAGAGGCTCTTGTCCTCATCAACATGGGGACAAGGTGCTTTGGGGTGGGGGAGCTGCAGGGCGCCCCCCTTACCCAAAGAACTCGCTCATCCCCACCCCCTTTCCTGACCAGCCAGGCTGCGTGCTAAGATAAGGGTTTGGTATGGATTTTGGGGGGACCCCCACACTGTTTTTTCGGAGTAGGGGGTTCCCCTTAAAATCTATACCAGACCTAAGGGCCTGGTGTACAGTACCCTGTAGCTGAGAACCAGCGCTGGAAACATTCTCGCGGGCAGGTGCTGTAGTTGCCGTTGCATCGTAGTTGGTACGTCAGACCAGCATACAGACGAGCGGACTTCCCGGCAGGAACTGGGTTCGACGGGAAGATTTTGCTTTTGTCAGAGCTGGCTTAGCCCTTCCTCCTATGGGCTGGCCGCTCAGCTGTCGGCTAATTGCCAGCTCTCTTCTCTCTCCACAGTTACCAGCTGTTCCCGATGATGCTCGTCTGGCCTACCTATTTAAAGTCTTCCAGCTCATTTCTCCATTGCCTTCACGTTTGGTCACATCACTAGGAACCATCTCCTGCTGTTGTTTCAAGACTGGCTTGCTACATCCCTCCTGGCTTCCATCCTGCTTTCAGTTGCTCTCTTTGGATCCCTGACATCTGGACTGGCTGATTACTCGATCTGGCTACTGGACTCTGGCTTGCTTGACTACGCTTTTTCCGGTTTACCTTTTTATTTTTATTAATAAACAAGTGTGATTTTATTGTACTTCTGTCTGTCTGTTTCATGGTTCCTGACAGATTTATTTCTAGATTCGCCGGACTTTGGGGAAGAAAAAGTCTGCTGGAGCCCACACACAATCAAATTGTCTGACGGACTCTGGTCCACCTGATCAAGTCTGCCAGGAGGTGCGATCGTGTGTACGCGGCATTAGAGCAGTGTTTCTCAATTCCAGTCCTCATGGCCCACTAACAGGTCATGTTTTCAGGCTTTCCATTATTTTGCACAGGTGATTTGATCAGTTTCACTGCCTTAGTAATTACCCCAGCTGTTTCATGTGAGGGAAATCCTGAAAACATGACCTGTTAGTGGGCCATGAGGACTGGAATTGAGAAACACTGCATTAGAGTAAGGCACCAAGGAACAATATGGGGTCTTTGGTTAGTACCGCTGATTCTATTTGTTTCCATTTGGATTGAGATGTTGTCCACCAGCTTTTAAGTTGATCAAGCAGAACTGATCGGTAATATAAGCTCATGTTGAGGGGCTCCCATTCGTGATAGGGTCATCAGATTGGCTTTTCTTATCCTGGGGTGTTTGTTGCCATATAAATGTATTAATAAGAGCTTGGAGAGTTCTTATATGCACAGGCAGGAATAGAATAGGCAACACCCGAAAAATGTATAAATTATGTGGAAGTAGAAACATTTTGTCTAGAGCAATTTTACTTGCCCAAGACACAAAAGAATGGTGTAGTTCTTTAGATATACGTTTAAGCTTTTCTATGAGGTCTGCTAAGTTGGAGTGTATGAGAGTTCTACTAGGTGAGGTTAGGTGGATTCCTAGGTATGATATGGTGGAGTCATGTGACCATGAGAATGGAGAGTGTTGCGTAATGTATTGTACAGTGTGCTTATCCAAGCCGAGTGCTAGCATAAATTACTTACTATGATTTATTTAGTATAAAGATACGGCACCGAATTGGTCGAGGATATGTTGTATTTCAAGGAGAAAGCGTTTTGGATTTGTAAGGGAAATTATGACATCTGCATATAGGCCAATTTTAGGTTTTGTGGTGCCTCTATTTATGCCTGTGACCATGGGCGTAGAGCGGATCTTTTGAGCCAGGGGATCCATAATCATGGCAAAGATTAATGAGGATAGTGGGCACCCCTGTCTTGTGCCATTTGTGATGTTAAAGGGGCTAGAGACAACACCTGTGGTCCATACTTTTGCACTTGGGGATGAGCAGAAGAATGGCATTCAGAAACATTCCTGATAGACGAAATTTGCATAGGGCAACTTCAAGGTAAGTCCATTGCACTCTATTGAACGCCTTCTCTGCATCCAGAGATGGGAGCAGAGAAGGAGTTCAGGTGTGTTCCACCCATTGTATGAAGTCTATGAATTGTCAGGTCCCATCTGAGGTTTGCCTGCCAGGAATAAAGCCAACCCGATCAAAATGTATGATTTGGAGCATAACCAAGGAGAGGTGGAGGGCTAAAAGATTTACATAAAGATTTACAAAAGATTTACATAGAGCTTTGTGTCTGCATTTAATAAGGATATGGGTCTGTAATTTGCTGGGGATTCTATTGATTTGCCCAGTTTTGGAAGGGTTACTATTAGGGCTGCCAGAGATTCCCTAGGGATTTTCCCAGAGGATGCATACTGATTATATGTGGTACATAAATGAGGGGACAAAATATCATTAAAGTGTTTATAGTATTCATTGGGGAACCCGTCTGGACCTGGGGCTTTGTGGAGGGAAGGGTTTTGATGGCTTTGCGAATTTCATCTTGGGTGAAGGGGGCTGATAAGTTGTTCGATGGATATTGAAGGCAGTTGTATAGAGGAGAGAAAAGCATTTATATCTTTGGTGCATGGAGGGGAGGTATTGTTTGCTTCTTCTAAGTTGTACAATTTGGCATAAAGGGATGCAAATGTGTTAGCTATGTCTAAAGGGTTTGTCATGCGTGTATTTTGTGGATTTAGGAGGAAGGGAATTTTTGACTGGATTTGTTGTTTTTTAACCTGTTTTTCCAGGAATGCTCCGGCTTTATTGCTTAGTGAGTATTATTGTAGTTTTAATCGTAATAGTCAAACTTACGATGTAGGATTTCTCCTAGTTTGTATCTTTAAGTTCATTAGTGGTTGATTGGGTGAGGCCTTATTTGTTTGTTCTAGGATTTTGGTTTGTGTTCTTGTGCTCCAAACTTGATAGGAATACCTCGTAGAAAAGCTTTGTGGGCCAACCATACCATGGATTGGTCCTCAACAGATTTACAATTAGTTTTTTTAATACAAACGTTTTTATTGGTTGCATAATAACAAACATAACAACAAAAGCGGATACAGTGCTGCGTTAGAGGATAACACGATGGTACACTTCATATACATACAAATAATGTCAGCATCATATGAAATAAAAGGAAAACCCGTTATAGACACTATACGATTAGCCCAGGCTATGTCATTCACAGTCAGTTGAGTTATCCGTGTAAGGTTAATGAAACTAGGAACACATTTTTAACTAAAACGCTGACTATACATACATGAACCTATTAGGATTGTAGTCCTGCTCTTCAGTAGTCTAAGCACAGCTCAGTGTGCATGGGAGGTCATAGCTATCTAGCAGTGTAAACTCAGAAGTCAAAGGTTCTCAGATAACCTCTGGAGGGGGGTGGGGTAAAGGCAGTACTCCAGCAGGCCCAACGTATAAATGTGCATAGTATCCATGATGGTATGGTGAATGCGCTCCATGAGGCGGATAGAATCCATCCTACAAAACCTGTGGCCAGGGAATCAGGTGTGAGCGCCAGTGTAGTGCTATCATCCAATGAATGGCGCAAAATAGGGTATTGATTAACCGTTGGTCATTTAGGGAGATCCCTGGGATCGGGGCAAATAATATGCAGTGTGCAGCAGTTAGATCAACTCTATGTCCCACAATGGTAGCCACTGTGGTAGAAACTTGATCCCAAATGGGTTGCAGTTGGGGACAGCTCCAAAAGGTATGAAATAAGGTACCTACTGCAGGGCAGCCCCTGAAACAGAGGTCAGGAACCAAGGGGTAAAACTTGTGAACTCTATCAGGGGTGAGATACCACTGCGTGTGTAGTTTCACCACAGTGTCCTTTACAGCCATTGATTTGGAACATCCATGCATATTCTGAAACATATCCCGCCAATACTCAGGCGAGAACTCCGTGGCTAGATCTTTTTCCCACAAGCACATAGCCCTGGATTTCTCTGGTTGTTGGGTTTCGATAAGGTACTTGTATAAAGTTGAGATTATGCCTCTATCCCTGGAGTGGCGATAGCATATGGATTCAAACTGTGCACTGACGAGGACATGAGGGGTTCTATAGTGCGTTTGAAAAAAATGGCGAATTTGGAGGAATTTATAAAATTCCCCACTTGGTATCTCGTATTGTGTACGGAGCTGTGAGAAAGAGATGAAATTGGCGGTATTGTTACAAAGAGCCCGTAAGGTGACCAAAGATTTCCGCATCCACCATTGGAAGGTGCTAGGAGATTCAAAAGCAAGGGGAAATCTCCCATCACCCAAAAATGATGCCATTCGGGGCCTATCAGGGCATAATTTAAATTTGGGATGATAAAGAGACCAAAGATAATAAGAACGGCTAACAATAGTATTAAGGGAGGCCAGGTCTCCCGGCTTCAATCCCTCCTGCCACAGGAGGCCCGGGAGGAAATATGGACGTATTGACTGAGTTTCAAATTGCAGCCAAGGAACCCCAACAGTGGGGGCATGCCATTGTGCTGTCTGGGCTAATCTAGCAGCCAAGTAATACAGCCAAATATAGGGTAATCCCAGGCCACCCTGCGGCATAGGTCGATGTATTAGGGGTTTCCCGAACCTGGGTCGTTTACTCTGCCAAATGAAGGCGTTAACCTCCCTCTGAAGCCCGGTGAGAGATTGGTGGGGGGAAGTTGGCGCCGTATATGTCCTTCAGGGAAGGGGCTAAGTGAATACCGAGGTATTGCAACGTGTGGTTAGAGAAGGAGAGTCCGAATGAGTTTTGGAGGTTAGCTATCTCCTGAGGGGTGAAATTGACAGGGAGGGCAGAACATTTGGCCAAATTAACACCTAGTCCCGAGAGCCCCTGGAAGGAACGAAGGATCTCAAGAAGGTTAGGGAGTGAAATCAGAGGGTTGGGCAAAAACATGAGGACATCATCCGCATAGAGGCTTATTTTATACTCCCCCTCCTCCTTCAAGTACCCTCCTATGTTCGGATTGGCTATAATTGCCCTTGCCAAGGGCTCCAGGGCCAGGGCGAATATCAGAGGGGATAGGGGACAGCCCTGGCGGGTACCTCTGCCTAAAGAAAAAAAATCAGATGAGCAACCAGGGAGCCGTATTCTAGTCTGGGGCCTATGATACAGTGCCTTAAACCCATTCACCTACGAACCCAAACTTAGCTAAAATCAGATCTAAATACGGCCATAAAATACTATCAAATGCTTTATGAATATCCAAACCCAAAATTAAGACTTTGCGAGAGAAAAGATTTGCGTCCTATATTACATTCGTGGCTAATCTAATATTATCTGTAATTTGCCTACTGGGAATAAAACCTGTTTGTTCCGGGCCTACAAGGGTACCAATAATGGGAGCCAATCTGTTTGCTAAAATTTTCCCTAAAATTTTAATGTCGTTGTTTAAAACCGAAATAGGTCTATAGTTTTGGGGCAGGGAGTGGTCCTTGTTCGGTTTGGGGATCAACGTCATATTGGCAGGCAACATTTCATCAGGGAGTTTATGCCCTTGTAATGTTTGGTTAATAAGTTTTGTCAATCTAGGGCCTGGTGTCTGGGAAAACTTTTTATAGTATAGAGAGGTATAGCCATCAGGGCCAGGGGTGGTCGAAGATTTGAGTGTTTTAATAGTGGCAATGACCTCTAGGTCGGTACAGGGGGCGTTTAAGTTATTGAGCTGAGACTCCGAGAGGGAAGGGAGGAGAAAAGAGTCAAACCATTGGTCAAAATTATGGGGCATAGGTTGCGAGGGGGGAGATAACAGAGTTTGGTAGAAGGACGTAAAAATTTGCAGTACCTCACTAGGGTGAGTAACCAGGTGGCCAGAGTTATTTCTTAATTTATAGACATGGGTGGGCTGTAGGGATTGATGAAGTTTATGGGAGAACATGCCCGAGGCAGTGTTACTGTGTAAAAGGAACTTGGCTTTGGACCAGCGCAATGATTTCTCCGTATGTTCTGAGAGTATAGTGTCCAATTCGGCCCTCTTTTGGTTGATTAATAGAAGGGTATCAGGAGAGTGCGTGCTGGCATGGGTCTGGTATAGTGTACGTAGATCCTGGGTGAGTGTCTGAATCATTGCGATTTTCTGCTTTTTCTTGGTGACTGCAATCTCAATTAGGTGGCCACGAAGTACTGCTTTATGGGCAGTCCATAGGACTTGAGGGGAGACGTCCTCTGTATCGTTAATATTAAAATAGTCTTCTAGGTGTCCTGCAATGCGGGTGTAAGTTGTAGGGTCCGACAGCAAAGAGTCATTCAGCCTCCATGAAGCTATTGTAGGGGAAAGGCCGACGTGAGATGTATGGAGGGCCACTATTTGGTGATCCGACCAGGGGCAGGGGTGGATAGTCGTAAGAGCTGAGTTGGCTAATAAAATGCAAAAATGTAGTCTAATCTTGCGTAGCTATCGTGGGGGTGGGAGTAATGCGTATATTCTCTAGCGCCAACATTCAGTGCCCTCCAAGTGTCAATAAGTTGTAATCTATCTAATGCTCTTGTGAGAAATTTAGGGAACGCTTTAGCAGTGTGATGTTTTACTTCTGTCCACCGAGAGTCTAGCCACTGGGTTAAAATCCCCTCCCTCGATCAGATGGGAGGAGATGTATCTATCCAGTGTCCGTATAAACACATTATAGAAAGCGCCTTGCGCTGTATTTGGAGCATACAAATTAGCAATAGTCACAGCCTTACCCTGTAATATACCCTGAATAATAAGGAATCTGCTATCAGGATCCCTGTATATGTGGGAGGATTCAAACTGGACAGAATTACGGATAAACACTGCAACCCCTCTGGCCCTGGACTCAAATGTGGTACAGTAGTGTAGTTTGTAAGATTTATCAAAAAATTTCGGGCAAGCCACTGAAGAGAAATGGGTCTCTTGTAGTAAAATAATATCTGCACCCATTTGCTTATAGCAACGGAAGGCCTTCCTCCGTTTCTGGGGGGAATTTAATCCCCTCACGTTATGGGAAATAATATGCAAACCCATGTCTTCCAATAGCTATAAATGCACCTCTGAAAATTTCATGGGGAAAGTTCGGTATCTTATATCTGAGTCCAACGCCAGAGGAGCCACCAATACCCATCTCAGGGAACAGTTCTCCTAGATTGTAGCCATGACCAGACCTCCAACTGTTAGTAGAGCCAAAATCAGATAATATACATATACAGACTTGATATCAAGTAGTAAAGTCAGCATAACAATAAAACAGATAAACAAAAAAGTAACTTAAAACTCTATGGGGTCGGGGTGGGGAATCCATCCTGACCAAAAAATGTATCCAAAGGATCCTCCGGCCCTTACTTCCACCTGCTCCACTCGCACCCCACCGCAAAGGTGGATAAGGAAAAAAAAAAGTCCAGGAGGGTACAACCCTCAGTCGCAGGGTTCCAGCCAAAAACAAAAATAAAAAAAGTAGGAGATTAGGAAATATTATTGGGCTTGCCACCTGTCCAGAATTGTAGATTGGAAAATACACGCCTCTACGAAAGCATGGGTGCATCTGGAAAACACACTTTCACTAATTCCGACGAGACATTTACCCTGGTTAGACCAGAAACATATCCCTGTGATCTGTAAACAACACCCGTTAGTAGCGCCTACCTTACAAGTGTTTAGATCAGTGTGTCAAACACAAGTCTCCTCTCACCGCAGCCCACTGACGCCCATCAGACATAATCCAGACTTCCCAACTGGCCAATCCGATACATTTCTTAAATCCATATGGCCTCACCCAGAGGTACTCACCTGACATTTTTTTGCCAATGGAAATCTTTTAACGCTTTCAAGCGTGCCAAGTAATGACCCCAGACGGTCGATCCCACAATGGGTGTACTTCCAAATTAGACACTTCTTAACCTATCATCAGCAACAACAAGATTTTTCTAGATCACTCACCCCTTTTGAATCTCTCTGTGACACGATGGAACCACAAAGACACCTCATATCCAAAATATACACCATCTTCTTCTCGGAATGTAAACCCAAATCTATTAAATCCTCTCGCAGCTGGGAATCAGATCTGGCCTTACATTTGACGGACAATGAATGGGAAACCATATTCTCCCATATACACAAGGGGTCTGTCAACGTGTCAGTACAAGAAAATGGTTTCAAACTCGCCGCAAAATGGTATAAAACCCCGTCTCAGTTACACAAATTTATCCCTCATGTACCCTCTACATGCTGGAGATGTTCTCAGGAAGAAGGAACTCTCCTTCACATTTGGTGGTCCTGTCCCCGTATCCAACCATTCTGGACGGAGGTCCACCGCCTCACATGCAAAATTACCACCCTTCCCATTGAATTTTCACCAGCACAACTACTTCTCCATCATACCTCGATTACAAGAACAACATATCAAAGATCCCTGGCCCAACATCTCGTTAATGCAGCGAAAATGTGCATCCCGGTCCTTTGGAAATCCAGTGTCCCCCCCTCCATTACAGACTGGTTCCAACGTATCTCTAAGGTGGCTGAGATGGAAGAACTTATACACCAAACAAAAGATTCTCCACTCAGCTACTGGAAAGTCTGGGCTTGTTGGCATCACTTTCGAAACTCATCGGAATATGCAACGTTACTTTCCTAAATCTTGGCATTCACATCTCACTTTTACCGCTTCCTGGGTGCATGTAATTAGCACATACAACTATGCTAAGTATTATAACAACCTTTGTCCCTTCCTTGGAAGAATCCACAAGAATGTAAGCATCTAAACTCCTCGGTATTTTGTTGACCTACTATTTTTGCCATTGTGTTTACATGTTGTTATGGTCATTCAGTTCTTTAAAATTAGTCAAGTTATTTACGAGTATTGTATTGTCATAGGGGATTATATCCCTAATAGATTCATCGTGATTGAACTACTTATTTTGTATTTGATGTACTCTACGCCTGTTAACAGCTCTGTTGATTCCTCGTAATATTTTCAATAAACTTTTGGAAAGAAAAAAAAAAAAAAAAAGTAGGAGAACCCCGGTCCAATGGGAGAGCTAGTGGTAGAAATCAAGCAAGGGGATCCAGTGGGGAGTGGTGGGCAAGTATGGAGGGGGGGGGGTAATGTGAGTCAAAAAATCAGGAAACTATCTTCTACGGGGGCATGGAGAAATAAGGTAGTGAACATGGCCATGTCCAGTAAAATCAGGAGGGGAAAGGGCTCAAGCATGTCACGAAGGGGGGAAATATCTCAGTTCAACCCCTTATGGTGGCATGTAATATCTTGTTGCAATTGCCCTGACTTAGTGAAGAACTCCGTATATTTCGGGTTGTGGTCAGATTTCCGGCAATGGTTGCACCCCCCACACCCTAACATTGTTCCTTCTGTTGCGGTTGTCCAGGTCTTCCAAATGATTCTGGAGCTGGACAACCGTGTCCCCCAGTAACTCATGGTCTCTCCGGAGATCTGTATAGGCCAAGTGAAGTTCATCATGCTTGACTTCTAGGAGGTCAGTTCTACCTCCCAGGGACGCTAGCTCTTGGGACAATGTGCTAGTCGATTTGTGCAATTCTGCCTGGAATTTCCTGGCCAATCTGTCATACATATTAGCTAAGCTGTCTTCCAGGTCGGCTTTTGTTAAGTGTGTATCCCCAGTACCTGTAGGAGAGCCCGCCGACCGCGAGGCCTCCGCATCTGTGTAGGTCTGGGCGCCATCTTGGGACATCTCCTGTCTTTCGGTGACCCGCAGAAGATAGTTGGTAAGAGATCGTTGAGCGGTTTTCCGCTTGCCTTTCTTGGACGTCGGCATGCACGAGTGGTCCCGCAGGAGGGAGAGGCTATTTGTGAATCGATCTGTGATCGGAATCATCCTGGGGAGTGCTTTAGATTCTCCGTCGCCCCCGGAGCTCCTAAGCTTAGCTTCCTGCTCGCTCTGCGCTGCGCATGCGCCCCCCTTCACAATTCGTTTTGAAGTAGTTCCGAAGCTCAGATTTGATTTGGTGCTCATAGCATTGGTTAGTTAGGAGAGATGAATTCAAACTCCAAGAGGGTGTGGTTTTTCGGTCGAGAGTGTGGGAACAATTTAATAGATATGGGGGCATGGTCTGACCAAGTATTGATACCTATGCGAGATTCCGAGGTAGCCAATAAGATCTTTTTTGTTTGTGAGGAAAAGATCAATCCGAGAGTAGGAACCACTAGTAGAGAATAAAAGGTATAATCGCGCTCAACGTAATGCATGCATCTCCAAGGATTGTATAGGTCCTTAGTGTTTATAAAGGATGACGGTTGGCATCTGTCTGGTTTGTGGAGTCCAAAGAGGGGTCGACAATAGCATTAAAGTCACCACAAAAGTACCAATGGTGTGTTTTTGTATGGCTGAAGTCTATCTCTTAGTTTTTTTGTAAAATTTCCGTTGGGAGGTGTTGGGTGCATATATGTTCACTAAAGCAGGGGGTGATTATTGACAATGAGATAATTATGAATCTACCTTCATCATCTGTTTCTACATTACTTAGTGTAAAAGGACATTTAGGTGCTGATAGCTATCATCACTCCACTTTTTTTTCTCAGCGTTTTCAAAGAAATATTGGGAATATTTTTTGTGTGTACAAGAGGGGGGTTTGGCCTTAGAGAAATGAGTCTCCTGCACAAATAATAGATCTGCGTTATCGGATGATGCTTCCTTCCAGAGGAGGTTTCTCTTAAATGGTGAATAAAGCCCTTTGGCATTAATGGATGTAATATTGATGGACATGTTAATAGGTTTTGGAGATCAGACTGCAGTCCTTGAGCAAGATTATAGCACCTTATACACTGTATTGGTAAGAAAGCCTTTTAGGATATCGCAGCTGAAAATTATGGCTTAGTCACAAATATATGCAAATGTCAAGAGCACCACAATTGTGGTGTAATTCACACTACGTAACTTATGTTATGCAAATATGCAACAGAAAACACATGCAACAAGGAAATAAAATAAAATATGTCAGAGGATAAATTGAATGAGGAAATTGTAAATGGTAATGTTCACCTGAGTGTGCTTTGCACACTATTCAGTTGGGAGTAACATGAGAATTGTACAGATTTCTCAGGCAGGGAATTTCCATGCTTGGGACAAGTACTCTGGGATGATAATTATCCTTTGTCCGCTTGGTTTGGTTTAGGTTGTGGAGGAGATGAGGAAATGGCGTGGTTGCTCGAGGCAGGAGATGAGGCAGAGATGGGAAGAAGGCCCCAGTTAGTTAGCTTTTTGTAACCATCTTTAGGTGACAGGATTGGGATGATTTTTTGTTTGTATGTGACCAGTTGTTTGGTGGGGTAACCCCAGTGGTAGATTATTTTCCATTCTTGGAGATTTGATGTGACTGGGGCGAATGACCTGCGTAGTGCCATTGTGGTGGGAGAGAGATCCATGAAGAGAGATAATTTGGAATAGAGTGCAGGTAGAGTGGTTCTAGCTGAATATAGAATTTACTCTTTTATATGAAAGAAATGTATTCTGGCCAGAACGTCCCTGGGAATTTCCGGAGGAAGGTATTCGGGTTTTGCGATTCTATGTGCATGATCGATGAGCATGTTGCGAGGAGTACACGGAAGGAGAGTGGAGAAGAGCTGTTGTAGGTATTCTTTAAGCTCAACGGGGGGGGGGGGGGGGGGGGGGGTACCGTCTCCGGAATACCTCTGAATTTTATGTTGTTGTGTCTCGACCGGTCTTTGAGGTCAGCGGGTTTCAGGTTAATACTTTGGATTTCATCGGAGTGGTGGCCATGTGCCTCAAGGAGCTCATTGTGCGCTTTGCTCATTTCAGACATGTGTGACTCTACGGTGCAATTTCTCTCCTCTAAGCAATCAAGCCTCTCATGCACTTTGGATAGAGACAACTGCAGCCCTCTGTTTAGATCTTGTTATGTGAGCAGCATGGATTTTTAACATGCTTTCAGATACTGGGTTGTCAGTGACTGGCATGGCAGCTAATGTGGATACATGAGAGGGTTCCCGAGTCGTGTGGTCTGAGGCATTCCAATGAAGTCTTTAGGCTAGAGGAGTTTTATTGGGAGAAATGGCTGGAGAGGTGGCAGTTCTCTTACCTCTGTCCGCTGGGACATCTGCAGGGTGTGTGGGTGCAGGAGGAAGACTGTCCATCTCTTCTTGCTCATTCAGGTCTGTGGGCTCTGAACGCCGCTGTGTCTGTGCACCATCAATGAGAGCCTGCCTCTGTGCAGTGTCTGAGGGAGACATGCAGGCGGCACCATTTTGGCTAGATCGCAGTTCCATGAGGGGGTAGTATTGAGTGAGGCGGAGCAGTAAAGGTGGCGGATTTCTCCTCATAGACATTACCGAGTGTCCCACAGTCTTCCCCTCACAGAACGAGGGAGAGGGGCAGAACTAGTCACGCTGAGTTGCCGTATACCACTGTCTTGAAGCGGAGTTCTCGTCTCAGGCAGCCATCCTGATTTGTGGCTAGCCACGCCCCTTACATATATTTTTAATGACAAATGCCAGAATTTGTAAATTAAGAGTTTGTGGGGTACTAGATCAAATGCTTTCACAAAATCTAGATCTACTACATTCATAGATTTTCTTCTATCCAAATTAGTTCACCTCACAGAATGTTAAAAGGTTGGTCTGGCAAAAGCAGTCTTTCATTAATCCATGTTGACTACTACTAATGGTACTATGTTTATCAGCAAAAACTCAGATATGGTCCCCTAACATTCTTTCCAATAGTTTACATACAATTGATGTTAAAGTGATACTAAAGTCTTGCTTTTTTTTTCCTTCGGGTCCCTCACCAGCGCTCCTGGCCCTCCTGCCGATTGCCCCTAAAGCAAGCAGCTAGCTATGGGGGCACCCAAGTCGAGCTGCTCTTCTGTGTCTATTCAGACACAGAGCCGTGGCTCAGCCCTGCCCCCTCTCTCTCTCCTCATTGGCTCCCTGACTGACAGCAGTGGGAGCTAAGACCCCTTTCACACTGAAGGCATTTTCAGGCACTAAAGGGCTAGAAAATAGCACCTGTAAAGCACCTGAAAAACATCTCCCCTGCAGCCCCAGTGTGAAAGTCCGAGTGCTTTTAAACTGGAGGGGTGCGCTTGCAGGACGTTAGAAAAAGCCCTGCAAGCAGCTAAAGCGACACTAGAACTAGTGGCACTTTACCACTAATGTGGACCGCTGGCAGTGTGAAAGAGGTCTGATGGCACCTGCTGTGTGTCTCAGCCAATCAGGAGAGAGAGTCCCGGACAGCCGACTCTCTTGTGAAACATTGCTGGATCAAGATGGTGCTCAGGTAAGTATTAGAGGGGCTGAAGGGGGCTGCAGCACACAGAAGGTTTTTTATCTTCATGCATAGAATGCCGGAAGGTAAAAAAAGTCTGCCTTAAGATTCACTTTAAATTGACTGGTTTGTAGTTTCTGGGTACACGTCTGCACCTTTTTATGACAAATAGGTACCATGTTTGTTTTTTTTCCAACTGCTTGTACCATTCCAGTCAGTAAGCAGTCATTAAAAATGAGGAATAATGGTCTGGCCATGTAATGGCTCTTCATTCTATGAGAACTTTCAGGTGCAAGCCATCTGGTCCTTGTGATTTATTCACATTATGTTTTTGCAGTCATTTTTGAACATTGGCTTCTGTCAGCCACAAGGATGTAAACATAATGTCATATTGTCATTAGCATCATCTTGTTTTTTTATACCCCTCCTTTTTGCCCATAATAACGGAATACAGTTGCCTTCTCCCTGTCACCTGAGGCCAAGCCATAAATACGGATGTAAAATATACTATGCCACGAGTGCTATTTGATACCATAGGCATAATTGTAGTATAGAGATTGGACTCCTTTTATTGTATCACTTGTTTTTTTTTTTGTAAAGAAATTTTTTGGAAAAAATGTATTTATGTGTAAATTACAATTTACTGGCTTAGACAATTCAGTTTGTAAATAAATCGAAAACTGGATAAGACACTGTATTCAGAGAGTAGTGATTAATGATTCATACTCTGAATGGTCTAATGTTATTAGTGATGTACTCCAAGGTTCAGTGTTGGGATCCTTACTTTAAAACATGTTTATAAAGGATATAGGGTCTGGGATTAAAAGTACAATTTTTGCAGATGACACCATGCAGTGGAATTAGGTCCTTACAGGATGTCTCCAACTTACAAGCTGACCTAAATGCACTATTAAATTGGACAACTATGTGGCAAATGAGTACAACAAATGGAAGAAAGAAATGGGACTTTATATGAGGCAAGTCATTGAATGCAAGTGTCTCATATAAATGCAAATGTCAAACCCATTTCACTGGCCGTTTGCCTTGCCTCACACATTACATTGTTTTTTCCTTTTATGGACATATTGGTTTTTGTTTTTAGCAGTTTCACTATTGTGCTTTGGAAATCCTTGCTTCCAAATAAACATTTGCTTATAGACCACAAGGCTCCCATTCCATCAGTTTATATAGAACTGGGACTAAGTTACTTTCACACAGATGGTTTGTGGGTCTTCCAACAGGGACCACAAACCCCATACAATTTATTGGCTAACTGCATTGTGCCATCTATGGGCTCATAAAAGAGGTCAGTCCAAGGAACATTGTGATTTTTATCTACACTCAACTGGGCCCCATTAGGCCATTAGAGATCACCAGGTTGAGGTTTTTGAGCTGAAAAAATGGGGGTGTTGTCAATATTATCAGCAGTCCAGTCTCCTGTGACCATTCAGCTGCAGACCCTCTATCCTGGACAATTTCAACCTGTCCAACCTGAATTTGAAGCACTCTTTTTCTCCAGTTGGGGTTTATTCTGTGTTGTGGTGGAAAAGGATCTGGGCGCTCTGGTACAGTAGGTGCCGCCGATATTGTGTTACCAGCGCGACAGTATCGCGCTGGTTCCCGGCGACAAGCTCCTCTAACAAGCATGATCCCGTTGCGCTGGCTGCAATAGGAAAATGTCATTTTCCTATAGCAGCCAGAGCGAGGCGATAACGTAGCCTCACTCATGAAGCCTGCATGCCTTCTCGGGGGCATACCAGGCCCTTAGGTCCAGCAGGGATTTTAAGGGGAATCCCCTTTGCCGAAAAAAAACGGCGTGGGGTCCCCCCAAAATCCATACCAGACCCCTATCCGAGCACGCAGCCCAGCCGGTCAGGAAGGGGGTGGGGACTAGCGAGCGGCCCCCCTCTCCTGAGCCGTACCAGGCTGCATGTCCTCAACATGGGGGGTGCCTTAGGGAAGGGTGGGCCGCGCGGCCCCACCTCTGGGACTGTGACATCGTAAGGGGACGGGGTCACCATGTGACATCACCCGGTGACCCCGTCCCTTGTCCCTATATAAGTCGCCGCGCACCGCGTCGCTGGCATTGCGGCCGGAGAGAGCGTCGAGTCAACATCTCCAGAAGAAGAACGGAAGGCGGCGGTGGCGGCGACAGAAGACCGGGCCACCACTAGTAAAAGAGCTGGAAGAAGAAGCGGTGGCCCGGCAAGAAGAACCGAAGAGGGGGACAAGACCCCCGAAGTCGGAAGAAGAGGGCGGCGACGGAGAAGAAAGCCGGGCTCCTCCGCTAGCAAAAGAGGTAGCAGAAGATAGAGGAGGAGTCCGGCGAGAACCCCCTACCCCATACTCATTCACATAGGGTGGGGGGCCGGGATCTGGGGGCCCCCTTATTAAAGGGGGCTCCCGGATTCCGATAAGCCCTCCGCCCACTGACCCCGACAACCAACGGCCAGGGTTGTCGGGAAGAGGCCCTTGTCCTCATCAACATGGGGACAAAGTGCTTTGGGGTGGGGGGCCACAGGGGCCCCCCTTCCCCAAGGCACCCCCCATGTTGAGGGCACGCGGCCTGGTACGGCTCAGGAGGGGGGGCGCTCGCTCGTCCCCAACCCCTTTCCTGACCGGCCGGGCTGCGTGCTCGGATAGGGGTCTGGTATGGATTTTGGGGGGAACCCCACGCAGTTTTTTTCGGCGAAGGGGATTCCCCTTAAAATCCCTACCGGACCTAAGAGCCTGGTATGCCTCCCAAGGGGGAACCCACGCTGTTTTATTTTACATTTGGCGTGGAGTTCTCCCTTAGGATTCATACCAAACACAGTGTCTGGTATTGGCGGGAATCCAATTCGGATCCCCACACCAGTGTCAATCCGGCCAGCGATGCTTGTCGCTTATCGGGAAATGAAAAGAAACATTTTTCCTTTCCCGATGCGAGCCAGCTCGGCGCTGGCTCCCGCGACGGAGCTCATAGGGTGTCAATCTTGCCGCTAGAAGCGGCGAGATTGACACAATATTGCGGTCACCTACTGTAATTAGTATAAATTGTAGCTGATAGTTGTCCATATCCCTTAAAGAGGAAGTAAACCCTGGTGGGTTTTACTTCCTCTTTATTTCCCTGCAAAGGTAAAGCATTATGTGTCACTTATCTGACACTGAAGCCCGCGCGGTCACCATTGTCCCCATGAGCAGGGAGCTTCCATCTTCGCTGTGACTGGCCAAAGTTGCGTGATGTCACTCCCGCGCATGTGGGCAGGAGCCGCCAATCACGGCGTGACCCCTATTAGAAGCGGCATGATATGCCCTTTCTAAAGGGTGCATGTACCGTAGTCATCACCACTCTTAATTTTAGTAAATATCTCCTAAACCATATCAGGTTGAACTGGATGGACTGGTGTCTTTATTCAACCTTACTATGTAACTATATGTAACTATGTCTATCTCAAGCACCTACAGGTAAGCCTTAATATAGGCTTTAATTGCACATACATAACACAGGAACCCTCATAAATGAGACTTTACATGGCAACAGATACTATTACTTAAATGAATTACAATTTAGAATTTTTTTTTTTTTTTTTTTAATTGTACACAAATTCTTCATTTAAATCACTTTTTTTTAATTAACAATATAAAATTTGAATGGCTATTTAGATAAGTAGACAATTTATAAAGAATCAGAAAGTTCCCACTTGAAAACACCAGGCAGAATGCCTAAAAGAAAGCACACCCAATACTTTTTGAAATGAGCTTTTGTAATCTATAAGGGTGTATTTGGTGTAGAAACAAGGAGAACTGTTCTATGATAAAAACATGTCAGTAAAGAAATTGCCAAAAATGCAATATGTTACATATTTACCAACAGGCTTCTTTTTCATATTTTTTTGTATATAAATCTGTATATCGCCAATACCTGTTTAGTTATAAAGAAGTTAGAAGTTGGAGATAGCCACCGTTAAAAACATGAGGAAACATAAGCATTGTCTTCTGATTACCATAAGGGGGGGGGGGGGCATAGAGGTCACGGCACACAGCCTGTGATCTACTGGGGTCAGTCAGAGCCAACACAGTAGAGAATGCAAACAATGCTCTGCTTAACCACTTGACCACTGGGCACTTAAATACCCTTAATAACCAGACCAATTTTCAGCTTTCGGTGCTCTCATATTTTGAATGACAATTACTCAGTCATGCAACACTGGACCAATATGAAATGTTTGTCCTTTTTTTCACACAAATGGAGCTTTCTTTTGGTGGTATTTAATCACCGCTCGTTTTTTTATTTTTTGTGCTATAAAAGAAAAAATACAGAAGTCTGTATAAAAATGAATTTTTCTTTGTTTCTGTTATAAAATTTAGCAGATTAGTAATTTTTTCTTCATAAATTTTGGCCAAAATTTATACTACTACATATCTTTCGTAAAAATAAGTACAAATTGGTGGATATTATTTGGTCTTTGTGAAAGTTATAGAGTCCACAAGCTATGGTGCCAATATCAGAAAATTGATCACACCTGAAGTACTGATGGCCTATTTCAATTCTTGAGACCCTAACATGCCAGAAAAGTACAAATACACTCCAAATGACCCCTTTTTGGAAAGAAGAAGACATTCCAAGGTATTTAGTAAGAGGCATGATGAGTTTTTTGAAGTTGTCATTTTTTCCCACAATTCTTTGCAAAATCAAGATTTTTTTTTTCCTTTTTTTTTCCACAAAATTGTCATATTATCATAGAAATAAGTTGGTCCACACTATCCCAGAAACACATTACTGTTATAGGTACCTCATCCCCTAATGATTCTGCAAATATTGTATCCTAAAAAAGGAAAAAAGGGGGGAGCAGGGGATTTTTATACGGTACAATCAATAGAGAAACAGAGATTTCTTTTAAAAGAATTCATAACTTTTTTATTTAGAAATGTATTAAAAATATGTTTTGTAAAGACAATAACAGCAAATACACTCATTGTACAAAAAATGCATAGCTATAGAGTATAGGGGATCCTGAAAGTGTTAGTTGCTGAGACTGATCGTACTTCCTCCCGACATGTTTCGCATTTGTGCTTCTTCAGGGGAGTATGCAACTAACAATAACATAAGGAAAAAGTTTAAGAGTACAGAATGTACATATGTGCCGTACAATTAAATACATATATAATATAGGACATTTATGATATAAGAAAATAGTCTCAATGTGCTTAGTCCAAGGAGGTGCAATGCTTACCCAGGTATGTAAATTCCAAGCATCGCAACACACAAGCCAATAGATAGTGGAATAGATGGCAAAAATTGTGGGACAGGATCAAATGGTAAAAACACCCTAGCCCAATGCAGGGCATAGATGGAGGTAAGCAAGCGCTACAAAGATCAAAAACAGAAATTTAGAAATGAATACTGAGTTTGCAAATTTCATACAGATATTGAAAAGTGTTACATTGTAACAAAGGAAGTAAACGATATAATTCCCTCAGTTGTATGAGGGGGTTGGGGCTGAAGAAAAAAAGCCTCCACATTAAGACAAAAAATACTGATTGTTTAAAGAATAAAACAATTAATTATAATTATAATTAGAATTAAGCCTGATTAATGTATAAGTTGTAAGTAGTAACTGTTTGGAATATGTAACTAGTACGCTGTAAAAGAAAATAAAATTGTTTTTACCTGCAGTAATAGTAAGAGATGAGAGGATTAATTCCATGTAATGATATTGATGCAATACAGATGCAACAGATCACAATGAACAAATCAATCGACTCATTACAGTGTTTTTTGTAAGCTACAGAGTGCAGCGCTATGCTGCCACTCTAAGCTTGCTGAACCTACAAGCAAATAAGAGGAAGGATAAATAAGTATATATAGATAGGAAAAGATGTTACAGCAGTATAAGGTTAAAATGAGGAAGTATATTTACTTCCTCATTTTAACCTTATACTGCTGTAACATCTTTTCCTATCTATATATACTTATTTATCCTTCCTCTTATTTGCTTGTAGGTTCAGCAAGCTTAGACTGGCAGCATAGCGCTGCACTCTGTAGCTTACAAAAAACACTGTAATGAGTCGATTGATTTGTTCATTGTGATCTGTTGCATCTGTATTGCATCAATATCATTACATGGAATTAATCCTCTCATCTCTTACTATTACTGCAGGTAAAAACAATTTTATTTTCTTTTACAGCGTACTAGTTACATATTCCAAACAGTTACTACTTACAACTTATACATTAATCAGGCTTAATTCTAATTATAATTATAATTAATTGTTTTATTCTTTAAACAATCAGTATTTTTTGTCTTAATGTGGAGGCTTTTTTTCTTCAGCCCCAACCCCCTCATACAACTGAGGGAATTATATCGTTTACTTCCTTTGTTACAATGTAACACTTTTCAATATCTGTATGAAATTTGCAAACTCAGTATTCATTTCTAAATTTCTGTTTTTGATCTTTGTAGCGCTTGCTTACCTCCATCTATGCCCTGCATTGGGCTAGGGTGTTTTTACCATTTGATCCTGTCCCACAATTTTTGCCATCTATTCCACTATCTATTGGCTTGTGTGTTGCGATGCTTGGAATTTACATACCTGGGTAAGCATTGCACCTCCTTGGACTAAGCACATTGAGACTATTTTCTTATATCATAAATGTCCTGTATATTAATTGTACGGCACATATGTACATTCTGTACTCTTAAACTTTTTCCTTATGTTATTGTTAGTTGCATACTCCCCTGAAGAAGCACAAATGCGAAACATGTCGGGAGGAAGTACGATCAGTCTCAGCAACTAACACTTTCAGGATCCCCTATACTCTATAGCTATGCATTTTTTGTACAATGAGTGTATTTGCTGTTATTGTCTTTACAAAACATATTTTTAATACATTTCTAAATAAAAAAGTTATGAATTCTTTTAAAAGAAATCTCTGTTTCTCTATTGATTGTACCTTATAAAAATCCCCTGCTCCCCCCTTTTTTCCTTTTTTAGGATACAATATTTGTCATATTATCAGTTTATTTCTCACACACAGCATATGCATACCACAAATTACACCCCAAAACACATTCTGCTATTACTCCCGTGTACGGCGATACCACATGTGTGAGACTTTTACACAGTGTGGCCACATACAGAGGCCCAACATGCAGGGAGCGCCATCAGGCGTTCTGGAGCACCCAGGACAATTCTGACATTTCTCTCCTACATGTAAAAATCATCATTTATTTGCTAGAAAATTACATAGAATCCCAAAACATTATATATGTTTTTTTAGCAAACACCCTGGAGAATACAATGGTGGTCATTGCAACTTTTTATCTCGCACTGTATTTGCGCAGCAATTTTTCGAATGCTTTTTTTTTGAAAAAAAAAACAGTGTTGTGCTTAAAAAAACAAAAAAACAAAGTAAAGTTAGCCCAATTTTTGCATAATGTGAAAGATGAAATTACGCTGAGTAAATAGATACCCAACATGTCACTCTTCAAAACTGTACACGCTCAGGGGGGCGCATGCGCGGCACGGTGAGGAGAGGACGCATGGAGTGAGAGCTCCGTGAGTCGGTGAGAAACAGATACCTCCCCTGGGGGATTTCAGCTTGCGAACCCGATCCTTTTCAGCCTATACCCCTAGGGGACTCAGAGGTGCATGCCGACACACAAAGCCCGCCGTGGGAAAGCTACACAGAAGTCCCTAACAACTTACCTTCTCCGGACGAGAGAGCAGAGCGGGATGTCGCAAAATGGCGCCCAGCCTCCGCACGCTCAGACAGCCACACCAGGCCCGAGTCCCCCTCCGGCGTGTCCTATATCAGCAAGTGAGTACTCAGTGCACCTTACTAAAGCAGAGCTGGACGCTAGCCTCTCTGCCATGTATGAAAAACTTGCCAATAAGTTCCAGGTGGAACTTCACAAGTCCACCAATACGCTAACACAGGAACTAGCAGCGCTGGGGGGAAGAACAGACTTATTGGAGACTAAACATGACGAACTGCAACTAGCATATTCTGACTTGCGGAGAGATTATGACTCCATTACTGACACTGTCACCCAATTACAGTCTAATCTCGAAGATTTGGACAACCGAAATAGGCGCAATAATCTCAGGGTGAGAGGAGTCCCGGAGCAGACCACAGATTTGCTCCCAGCTATTAAGAGACTGTTTATGTCCCTTTTACCGGACTCCCAAGAAAGTGCGTTTGCCTGTGATAGGATACATAGAGCGTTGCGGCCTAAACCCCCCGATGACAAGCCTCCCAGAGACATTGTGTTGTGTCTTAAGGACTTTCTTATTAAAGAGGAAATTCTGCGAGCATCCCGCAATACCCCTAATATTCAGCTGGATGGCGTTAGAGTCCAAATCTACCCTGACTTATCCCCAGCAACCCTGGAAAAAAGAAGGAACCTAAAGGAAGTTACCTCTGCCCTACAAACGGCGAGAATCAGATACCGCTGGGGATTCCCCTTTAAATTGCAGGTTCCTCACAATGAAACAACCTACACGGTCACCACGCTACAAAGTGGAAAGGAATTGCTTATCAAGCTCGGTCTTTTGGCTCCCAAACAACCTCAGAGGCTTCCATCCACCCCTCGCCCTTCGCCTATCTGGGCTACTCCATCTCCTCAGAGGGATCGTAGGCGACATCGTCAAGAGCTCCATGACCTGCAACTGTGATCATCATGGAGGATCTACATGAGTGGCAAGCTTCCTATACCTCAGTTCTTAGTGGAGTTTCCTGGTATACGGTCAAGGTTCCTTTTTTTTATATTGTTTTCTTTCCCCCTTGGGCTTTTTTTTTTTTTTTATATATTTTTTTGGATATCATTTTTTCATAAGGTTCTACACTGTTGGCATCATCTATGCTTGGACTGTTCTCACTGCTCCCGCTTAAGTGACCCCCTGCTCTACATTATCCACAACTGGTTACTCCAGTCTCTGCCATTTTCAGGGCTTGGGTCCCGGATTTTGGGCCCTGGGTTCTGGGACTGCACTGGTCATTAGTGTAACAGTGCCTCATATATAGAGCATTGGACTTTAGAGTCCGTTTGACTTATGACTGTTTGTTTTTCTGTCGGGGGAACCAGCAAGTTAAGTTTTGGTTCTGGTATACCCCCGAAGCCATATTATTTCATTACCGTTTTGTTTTCTTTATTCTTTGGTTTATCTATTTGCTCATCTTGTTACTTACCACAAGTGTGTTTTTGGTCTTATTTTTTTGGGTGCCCTACCACTCTGGTATGTTTTGCTCGGTGTTCCTGACATGCTTTGTATCATTTATGTGCATTATGGAGTTTGTGATTAGTTCTGTGGGTGAGACCCCGTATACTCCTTCACCTGAGAGCCAAACCCTGTCGAGACCCAGTCCCTACTTTTATAACTACTCTTCCCACATGCTAACGTTTGTCATCATAGTATCATGGGACTTAGAGTAGTGTCACATAATGTGGAAGGCTTTAACGCCCCTCACAAGCGCAGGAAAGCATTTAAACAATATAGACATGTTGGGGGGGATATTTTGTTTCTCCAAGAAACGCATTTTTCAGAATCGAACCACCCAAGATTTTTTGACCGCCATTATAGGCAGCATTATTTTACCACGTTTAGCTCCAAATCCAGAGGGGTTGCTATTTTTTTCAGAAACTCGGTACAACTTGATGTTAGACACATGTATAAAGATCCCTCTAGTAGGTTTATCATCCTACAGGGGTTACTGAATAGTAAGGAGATCACATTGGCTAATGTATATGCACCTAATGCCTCACAAGCTTCTTTTTTTGCCTCTTTCTTTCAGATTCTGGACAGATACCTTTCTCCCCACCTGTTGCTCGGTGGTGACTTCAACTTGGTGGCGCATTCTAAACTGGACAGAAGCCGAGTTGTGAGTACAGCTAACGCCTTTCCGAGGTCCCTTGTCCGTCTGCTCAGTTCCCATCAATTGCTTGACACATGGCGAGCCCATAATGTGGGTGCCAGAGACTATACATTCTACTCCCACCCTCATGACAGCTATTCCAGACTTGACTATATTTTCAGTACCCCAGTTTTATTAGCTAACTCAACAAATGCCTGTATTCTCCCATGTCCCTGGTCTGACCATCAGATAGTGACGTTCTCTGTATCACACATAGGTATCTCACCGGTCAATGCCTCTTGGCGTCTTAATGACCCTATTCTTTCTGACCCGGCCCTAGTAAAGGAGATTGCTGACCACATTGACGACTACTTTAAATTAAATGCCACCGACGACATCTCCCCCTCTACACTGTGGGCCGCCCACAAAGTGGTTATCCGGGGCCATCTGATTTCCCTGGCAGCGACACGGAAAAGACAGAGATTGCAGGATATCTCTAGACTGTCGGATGAATTAGCGAAACTATATCATGCGCATGGCCATTCTCACTCTCCCGACACGTTTGCGTTGATTTTGACGAAACGAACGGAACTTGATACACTTCTTTCTGAGCGGACGGAGAAGGCGCTGAGGTGGTCAAAGGCCAAATTCTTATTGCACAGTAACTCGGCTTCTGCGATGTTCACCAGGAAGGTTGAACGCTACTATGCGACCGCCACACACCTATAAGCTCAGAAATGATAAGGGGGAAATGGTTACCCATCCCACAGAAGTTTTGGGGATGTTTTCCAAGTCGCTAAGTGTGCTGCCCTTCCAATCAATATCCCAGAAAATACTCTAACGGGCATCCAATCGAGCTTTGGATTCACATTATGCAGGGACACATTACCATACTTAGGTGTGAAGTTGGCTACTACCCTCCCAAAACTATATTTAGCAAATTACCCCAAAGTCTTTGCACACGTTAAGCAGTTATTACATTCGTGGGATAGATATCATATTTCTTTTATGGGTAGAATACAGGCTATTAAAATGTCTATTCTTCCGAAACTTTTGTTTTATTTTAGAGCCCTGCCCTTATACGTCTCGTAATATGATAGATGGTATCCAGAAGGAGATCAATTGGTTCGTCTGGCGGAACAAAAAACCTAGATTACACAAAATGCTTCTTTTCAGACCAGCTGACTTCGGAGGTCTGGGGCTCCCACATCTGTGGCTATATTATATCGCGGCTAGGTTGGTGCAGATGGCTCAGTGGCATTATCCCCCGGTGGCAGTTCCATGGATTTAATTTGAGAGATCCTCGGTGAGTCCATTCTACCTCCCGGGTCTTTTGTGGATTGAGGAGATCCGCCCCAAACAATTAGCCTCTTTAAATGGAGTGGTGGCACAATCCCTTCAACTTTGGTCTCTGTATAAAAAAAGATATGCCCTGTGTCCACCCTGCCCCGGCCTAGCCTCTTTCCTTGGTGACCCCAGATTCCCAACAGCATTTTCATCGCCTGAGAGCTTTGAAGGCTGGTCTCAGAAGAACCTTACTACCCTAGAGGCGCTGTCCCAGGAACCCCCTTTTAGCTCCTTTGCGCATTTGCAAGAACAGTTTGGGATACCTAGGGGGGATTTTTATAAATATTTACAGGTTCGGCATTTTTACACCTCTCATTACCAGGCGAAGGGGCTTCCCCCACCTAATGTCTTTGAAAGAGTTTGCAAGTCCTCCTCCAGAGATCAGGGTACCATCTCTTTGTTATACCAATCTCTTAATGAAGTGAAGCTCTCTGCTAAGTCTCAAGCCATGCTGGGTTGGGAGAAGGAAATTGGTTTTGAACTAACCCCAGAGGTGTGGGTAGATATGATCACAAATATGCAAAAATGCACGAAGTCTCTGGCAGTCAGAGAAATAGCTTTGAAATTGCACACAAGATGGTATTACACCCCCTCAAGGTTACACAAGTTTAGCCCTCTGGTCCCGGGGAGTTGCTTCCGTGGATGTCCAGAGGCTGGCACCTTCCTCCATATATTTTGGGGCTGTGGAGTGCTCAAGCCCATATGGCAGCAGGTTGCTGATAAATTGTTCCAATTCACGGGAGTTCGGATAGATATCACATGCCAGATGGGCCTCTTATTTGCTGACATCCCGGGACTGACCCCCCCAGCCCAGAAATTGGCCCATACACTTATCAGTGCAGTTCACTGGACTGTAGCGTTACATTGGAGATCATCAGCAGTCCCTTGGGAACAAGTTCTGCGACGTATGGAATCGATCAAACTTATGGAACGTCTACACCACACTTTGATGGATTCCATGCCTATCTTTGATAAGAAGTGGGCCTCATGGTCGTCTCTTCAATAGATGGCCTTCCGACCTGACAGGGTAGTTTGGTACGAACATAACCGGTAGCACTCACTTGTGGTTGAGTTTTTGCTATCTTTTTGTTTTTATTTTCTTTTCCTACTTTCCTCTCCTTTTTGTTTTCTTCTCAATGATGTACTTTTTACCGATATGCAATTTTATATCACCCTGATGGGTTTAGCATTTCAGCTTGTATACGTATTGCATGTTTACAGAAGTGTATTTTTTTATGCTATTCTCAATGTAAACTACTGTACACATTGGATCTTTTCTTGTACATGCCTTCATACCTTTAATAAAACGTTTGTAAACAAAAAAAAATTGTACACGCTCGTGGAATGGCGCCAAACGTCACTACTTAAAAATCCCCATGGGCGATGATTTAATTTTTTTTTACTGGTTATATGTTTTGAGTTACAGAGGAGGTCTAGGGCTAGAATTATTGCTCTCACTCTAACGTTCGCAGCGATACCTCACATGTGTGGTTTGAATACAGTTTTCATATGTGGGCGGGACTTACGTATGCGTTCGCTTCTGCATGCGAGCACATGGTGAAAGGGGCGGTTTAAAAAAAAGAATAATAATTATTGTTCATTTTACTTTATTTTAGTTTGACATTTTTTTCCCCAAAAATATTTTTTTTTATCACTTTTATTCCTATTACAAGGAATGTAAACATCCCTTGTAATAGGAATATGGCATGACAGGTCCTCTTTACAGTGAGATATGGGGTCAATAAGACCCCGCATCTCACCTCCTAAGCTGGGAAGCCTGAAAAAAAAAAAAAGATTCTGGCTTTGATCGTATTGGCGAGTCGGTAGAAGCACCGGAGGGCGGCTGGGTATCTCAGAGTATGGTGTTGCAGAGTATTGCGTTGCAGAGCATTGCAGGGTATTGGCGGGTGTTGCAGAGCATTGCAGAGTGTTGCAGGGTATTGGCGGGTGTTGCAGGGTATTGCAGAGTTTTGTAGGGTATTGCAGAGTAATGGCAGGGAATTGAGGGGTTAAATTTCGGTGAGCAGCGATGTGGGTACTGCAGATGCAGCCCACAGCGCTGCTGACACTGATCTCTTCCCCCTCCGCTGTACCGATCGGTACAGAGAGGGGGAGGGAGGAACCGGCGTCATATCATGACGCCGGTTTGTTTACAAGTGATCACTCCGTCATTTGACGAGGCGATCACGTGGTAAACGGCCGCGATGAGCGGCCGTTTACCGTGATCCGTGATGCCTAGTTGGATACATAAATGCATGTGTGTGTATATATATATATCCAGCTCAATCTTAATCCTGAAATTAAGTACAGCAGCTGAAGAGATTTTTCACAAATCTGAGTGCGTTGGCAGCCACGTGACAACATCCTACCTATAGATTTGCGCCGCTCTGCCTGCTCCATTTGCATAACACAGGGAGATGGGGGCAGGTTGTCTGATGGCTGTGGTGGCCCAACATAAGCCCCCCTCTATCTTCCAATTAATATTGAAAGATCCCCTTAGGATTTATATAGATAGCTCCATGGATATTTCTGTCCATTTTCCCTCTGATCAGCATAGCAGTGCTGTACCAGCACTCTAAACATTAGGTAAGCCTCTCCTTGCTGAATGTAAAGGTCAGTATTTAAAGCAGCTTGGCAGTCCACATTCACAAAGGGTTTCTGATTGTTGTGTAGGTCTGCAGTTGTCTCCTTTTGGGAGACATTTAGCCATCTGATCACTTACTTTTCAACTAAAATTTTCTCCAGAGGCTGAGGTATGGTGGCATAAGAGGCATGGTGGGATCAGAGGCATGGTGGGATGGAGTGATCAGAGGCATGGTGGGATCAGACTGGTATGGCAGGATCAGAGGCTTGGCGGGATCAGAGGCATGGTGGAATCAGAAGCATGGTGACATCAGAGGGATGGTGGAATCAGAAAAATGGTGGCATCAGAGGCATGATGGGATCAGACTGGCATGGTGGGATTATGGGATCAAAGGCATAGTGGGATGAGGCAGAGGGGTGATGGTAGTGGAGGGATGGGATCAGTGACACTGGCACTCCCCTGCTATTAGTGTCAGTCGATTCCCCATCCACCATGATGCTCAGTCTGTCTTCCCCCTTTCGGCGCCTCCTGCGATTCCTCTCCTCATGTCGGGTCTCCTTCAGCTCCTGCCCCTACACTGAACTGGCTGTCAAGCTCTTCAGCTGAGGAGGGGGGTGGGGTGAGCTTTATCCACCATGCAGGCTCTGCCTCTGTGTTTCGTCAGGAGAGGCAGAGCACTGCACGGAGCAACAGATAACATCATAAAAAAAAAAAAAAATCAATTCAGCCACGTTGCAGCATCAGTGCAGCATCATGAATGTTCGAATCGCGATGCACAGATGCTGCGATTATATTCAACTTCACATACGGAAAGGCTACACAGTAAGAGCTGTGAAAATGTTTAATAGACACCCTCAAGAACTAATTTTGGCCAGCTCAGTAGCTTGTTTTAAAAAAAGAGCTGAATACATTCCTATATGCCCAAAATATATCTGTATACAAATCTTTAGAGGTGATATCCCCTGGATCAACTACCCCTGGCGCTTAGGTCCTCCGGAAAGCGCAGAACCGCTGAGCGTCCGTCTCTTCGCCCCCTCAAGCACGCTGGGAAGCCCCATTGATAGGGGATTCTTGCAGCGTTCATAGCTTCCGTTAGAGGTTTCAAGAGCCTCCTTCTCCTCAGTGTTTCCGGGGCTAAGTCTGAGAACACTCGCAGCTCTGCCCTAAGTTTCTCCATTATTTGCCCTTTCTCCTCTGCGTGGTGGAACCTAGCTATCACATCACGTATGGCATCCTTACTTACTTCCCCGCTAATTGCAATCCTATGGACCCTGTCAAACTTTATACTTTCAGTGGGCTCCTTTTGTAACAACGGGTTAAAGACCTGCTGTACTATTTTGCCCAACTCCGTGGCACCGTATTTTTCGGGGATACCTTTAATGCGTACATTCTTCCTCCTACTCCTATTTTCTTGGTCTTCTAATTTGTATAGGAGGGACCTATTTGTTCTCTGGAGATTCTGTACCTGTTCTGCTATCTCGTCTATCCTAAGCTCCTGGTTGTCAATTCTATCTTCAATCTCTTCTACCCTCTCCAATACACGACCTATATCTGCACGCACTCCCGCTATTTCTGTCTTTAGGGCCACCTCCATTTTTGCGAACATTTCCCCCAGCATCTCTTTTATCAGAGTGGTTTCCACTTGGGGACTTGATCGCAAAGTCCCTTCCTCGGACGCAGGCTCTCCTATTGCTCTCTCCTCCTCTTCATCCCTTTGGCCTCTGGCAGAGCTTTGTATTGTGGGGCTTGTCCCTTTCATCCCCCCACTTTTAGTCCCATCCGTTTTGGCTCCTTTACCTTCCTCTCCCAACTTCTGTCTACTCGGGCCTGACCTCCTTCCCACTCCTTGCTTTGGGCTTTCCTGCCCCACCTCTAGCGTACTGGAGTTGGTGATATTACTTGCCATGTATCTCTGAATCCCTCCGGGGCTAGATACAGGAGGGGCACTTTTACCCGCTTTTGCCTTCCCCCTCATTTTTTCCCCCTACTTTTCTTTCCAACACTATTTCTAGGACTGTCCCCCCTTTCTGTAACCTAGACGTCCCTTCAGCGGGACACGTATAGACCCCTGGGATCCACCCGTGTCCCCTTTACACATACATGTACAGCAATACAAATATAAACCTTCGATGTACTCATTAGGTAAATTAAAGATAAGGGAGTGTAAGACCCTTCTAGGCAGTCAATCAGTGTGTAGACAAATATCTCCTGAAGAGGTCAGGGGGCCAAAGTGAATCGTCTATTCTAGGGTATGTTGGTACATCAGGGTCTTCAAAATTTCTTCAGCTGCCAGTCATGTACTCTCCTGTCGCCTTCGCGTTTCCCTCCTCCTAGGCTGGAAATTGTTTGTTGTCCTCTGCCTTTGGCTCAGTAGGTAAAATAGAGTCCTTCTATAATGTGGGCACGACTCCTTCCCAGGTCTCCACTTTAATCCTGCTACTTCTTGGGAGGGACACAGGTGTTTAAATACTCTCCCCAAACAGAATTATGGGGGGGGGAAACAAAAAAAAAAAAAAAACCCAAAGAGATAGAGAAAAAATCCTCTTAGTCCAGGCCTAGGAATGCGATGTTAGGGAGGCCCTCTAATCCACGAAGGGCCAGGAAGAATGTAGGTGCTCTGACTCCCCACTTTAATGGACCCAGGGGCCGTTTCCTTGTAATTGCCACAGTCCTTCTTTCTCTCACCTTTCAAACATATGGAACATATGGAAACATATGGAGTACCCTTACTCTTGGGGTTAAGTACAGTCGGAGTGTAATTTGAACCCTTCTAGGTGCGTAAACAGAGGCTAGTATACGCTGGTATACCCCCGGAACGACCTATATATTATCAGGGCTAGCCACAGTCTTTGACTTTATTGCTTATTGCTTAATATATCCGGCCCGCATAGGCATGTGGGAAATAGCAGTATACTAAATACAATAATACCTTCCAGCAGCCTGTGGGGGATATGACACCTTCTCCCTTCTTGCTAGCTTTCTTAAATCAGTCAATTTGGCTATAGTCCATCAGCGTTCCCATTCGCCATCTCCGTGACAATCATCCATTTGTTATAGCCCTTTTTAGACAGTCTATTCACTTCATGCGCCTAGCCATTCATCCCTTCCCCGTCCGGTACCTTTCCTCTGCAGTGTTGTCCTCTGCAGCTTGGCTCCACTGGCTCCTGGCTCCGCTCCGCCGCCGCCGCTCTTCTAATCACTCAGCGGAACTCCCATTCACGTCTGAGTCCCAGCGGGTTGCAAGCTGCCGTTCAGATATGGTGTTCGCGCCGTTCTCCGGGCGGCTGGCTCCTGTGTCGCTCACTCCTTCGGGAGGGTGGGAGGGAGGGGGGGGGTTGTTTTTCTTGGGGTCTTTTTTTTTTTTTTTTGGTACGTCCTTCGCGCCCTCCTTGGTCACCCGAATGGGAAAGCCCCCTCTGGGTCGACATGCGTTAAACAACAGAATAGTTCTTAATGGTCTTGATTAATGTGGTAACATATAACGTGAGGGGACTAAACACCAATGAAAAAAGATACAAAATTAATAAAGAACTCCAATTTATGGGGGGAAAATATCATTTGCCTTCAAGAAACATATATTACTAGTAACTCAGGGATAACAATGTCATCATCCCAATTCCCAATGTGGTTCTATGGAGACTCTCCCTCTGCGCACTCCAGAGGGGTAGCCATTGGTTTTGACAAATCAGTAAGATTTGAAATAGAGGAACGACTGACGGACCCAGAGGGGAGATATTTATTTCTAAAGGGTAACCTGGGAAATATGCAATGTACCATTGTTAATGTATATGCACCAAATAGAAACCAAAAGAAATTTTTATTGAGAGTATTAAATAAACTGGAGGAATTTAGAAAGGGTATGGTAATTCTAGCAGGCGACCTAAACTGGTGTTTAAACCCGAAGTTGGACTCCTCGAGAGGGGGTACACGGGGGGCTGAACAGCGGTATAGAAAAATAAACAAAGCACTGAGTAACGCCCAGCTCCAAGATGTTTGGAGAGTTAACCATCAGAAAGAACGGGATTACACCCACTTCTCCTCGGTCCATAAAACCTTCACAAGATTGGATTACATATTCGTAGGACAACAACTAATGGCTAATATAAAAAAATCAGAAATTAAATCAATCACCCTTTCCGACCATGCCCCGGTGAAAATTCAACTAGAAATACAGGGCCATATGGGGACAGGAAGTGCCTGGAAATTGAACGATTCTCTCATTCAAGACCAGGAAGTTAGTAAAAAAATTCTGCAGGAATGAAAGGATTTTTATGAAGTAAATGACACAGGAGAATATTCAAAGGCTACTATCTGGGAGACACATAAGGCAGTCATCAGAGGGATGTTAATAGGAATTGGCGCAGGGAAGAAGAGAGTTAGGGAAAAGGAGAAGGCCCAGCTTTACAAAGAAATAGAGGATCTCGAACAAATGACTAGACCTAGAGGGCTTCAAGACACCCAGGAATTATCGAAGAAAAAAAGAGAGCTAGAAGACGTATTAGAGCAAGAGAGGAGAACGGCTTTCCATAAAATAAATAGAGAGAGACACCTATGGGGGAATAGGTCAAGTAAGTGGTTAGCAAGAAGAATAAAAGAACAGAAAAATAAGACCTATATACCGAAGATCAGAGACAAAAAGGGTGAGATGAAATTCGCTACACCAGAGATTGCAGAGAACTTCCACTTATATTTCAGCGCCTTATACAATATAGGTGTAAGAAGGGAGGAAGGGGGGAAGAGGAAAGAAGCAATCAGGGAATATCTAGAAAAGCTCGACCTTCCAAAAATCACATGGGACGAGAGGCAGGAATTAGAGGCCCCGATTTCAGGTATGGAAGTGGAAAAGGCAATCAAAGATACAGCTTTAGGGGGAAGCCCGGGCCCCGATGGATACTCTATTTTATATTACAAGAAATTTCAAAAAATTTGGGCACCTAAACTATGTGAATATTTCAATGAGGTAGGGGACGGGGGGGCCTTTCGTGAAGAGGCCCTGCTCGCCCATATCACATTGATTTTAAAGGAAGGTAAAGACCCCGCAGCAGTGGAAAGCTATAGGCCGATATCATTGTTGAATACGGACGTGAAAATCTATGCGAAAATTTTGGCCGGGCGACTGAAAACCCTCCTCCCTGAGAGGATTCACACCGATCAGGTGGGATTCGTCCAGGGACGAGAAGGGAGAGACAACTCTTTGAAATCAATTATGTTGATACAAGAAACATCTAGAAGAGAGACTCCCACTCTGTTATTGTCGGTAGATGCGGAGAAAGCCTTTGACAGAACAGATTGGGAGTTTATAAATGAGACCTTAGAACACATGGGCTTGGGCAATAGAATGATGAAGTGGGTTAAAGCGCTTTACAATAAACCGACAGCAAAGATTAAGGTGAATGGCTCCCTGTCCCGCCCCCTTGAATTGTTCAACGGGACGAGACAGGGATGCCCTCTATCCCCGATTCTCTTCGTGATTACCTTGGAGCCGTTACTGGCAGCGATCCGGGGAAATCAGGATTTACGGGGAATTGAGGTGGGAGGAAGAGAATATAAGGTCTCTGCATTCGCAGACGATCTACTATTATATATCACGTACCCCAGAATATCGATCCCGGCGGCAGTGAAGGAAATGGAACAGTACGGCCGACTATCAAATTTCAAAGTTAACTTATCCAAAACAGAAATATTAAATCTAAACATATTGAAAGTGGAGCAAAGAGACTTGGCTGCTAGTTTACCTTTTAGATGAAGTGGAGGGGAACTGAGCTATCTGGGGATAAAATTAACAGCAAAAAGAGCGAATTTATTTGAAGCTAACTATATTCCCCTGCTCAATAAAATTAAAGCCCAATTGAAAAACATGAAACACAAAGGAATATCCTGGATAGGAAGAGTGAATGTAATAAAAATGTTTATATTACCTACAGTACTATACACATTCCAAATGATCCCCATCCCCCTCCCGGGAAGTTTTATTAGAAAATTAAAATCTTTAGTCCTCACATATATATGGCACCCAAAAAAAGCACGTATTGCATACAAGGTCCTTGCAAGGGAAAAGAAAGAAGGAGGAGTGGGTCTCCCAGACTTCAACAAATATTATGAAGCCACAATGCTATCTAGGATAGCAGATTGGATCCATAATCTAAAGGAGAAGAGCTGGGCGGAGCTTGAAACAAGATTAAGTGGGACGGATTTAGCTAAAATGATTTGGATACCGGCTCAGGTGCGGAACTTAGGAACAGGTACTAGTATAATCACAAGACACACACTTAGAATATGGGATAAAATAAATAAGTTACACAACTGGACATATAATTCTCCACTTATGTCACTACTTGACACAAAATACTTTCTACCAGGATTGGAAGAGCGGCTGTATTATAGTAGATGGGCACAGAAAGTAGAAATCACATTAGGAGAGGTGATTAAAGGGAATAAGATTGTAACGTTTAGGGAAATCACACAAGAATGGGGACATAGAACATTAGACAGATGGAGATATTCTCAAATAGTACATTTTACACAAGGGCTCCCACAGCCTCTACGAGGAATGAAGGAGTTAAGGCCATTAGAAAAATTATTTAAAGATGCACATTGTATAGTGAAAAGGGTTTCCAAATTATATAAAATATTACGAGGTGAGGGTGAGGGGGAGTTACCGGAATATGTAAGGAAATGGGAAGGGGAATTAGGGACACTTAGAAATGATGAACACAGAAGGAAAATATTGAAAATGACATATGCACTAGCGAAAGACGCACGAACCCATGAAATGGCATATAAATTAATAGCAAGATGGTATATGACACCCACTAGAATGCAGAAGCTAGGAATCGGAGAGGAAGCGATGTGTTGGAGGGAATGTAAGGAACAAGGATCGTTTAAACATATATGGTGGGATTGCCCGAAAATAAGACCGTTCTGGGATAAGATAATTCAAAATATTTTTCTGATAACCGGAAGGAGGATTAGGACATGTCCATGGGCTTGTCTGTTCCACGACACAGACATGGGAGTAAGGCAGTACAAAGCTACACTTGTCCCTTACCTTTTGAATGCAGCCAAAGCCTTAATACCAAATCATTGGGGAGACCCGCAGGAGCCGACAATCCTGGAGTGGGTGAAGAGGGTGGAGCAGATTAGGCGGATCGAAGATTCGATTAATAAAACCCAGGAGATAGAAAATGAAATCCAAGGAAAGTGGCAAAAATGGCTGACATTCTTAGAGAGTGGGAACTGCCATGTCTGATTAGTGGGAGAAGGTGACAAGGAGGAGGACGAAGGCTATAGGAGGAGATGGGGGGGCACTTCTCCTCCTCTTTTTTTTTTTTTTTTTTGCCCAAGGGGGGAGGAGGGGGGTTTGGGGGTTTTAAATGTATTTCTTAAAAGGAGAGGCGGAAGTAGTTTATGGTCTGTGAAAGATATTATAAAATATTCTCATCCGCAAGAATTGTAAAAACATGTTTGAATACTGTATTAAAAAGATAAAGAATAAAAAAAAAAAAAAAAAAAAATACCCCTGGCGCTATCAGTTTGCCTCCTGGGGAATCAGGAAGGATTCCCCCCCCCCCACCCCCCACTGGAGCAAATTGGATCCTGCTGCATTTGGGTTTTTTGTATTCCTCTGGATCAATTATGGGTAAAGGATAGTGCACATTGAGGTTTTCTATTTGTGTTTTTTTTTTTTTTATTGATAGGACTAGTGTGTTTTTTTCTACCTAACTATTTAAATATCAGGAGTTCTAGTTCTTTTTTATTAACTGGACTTCTAGCATTCTAACATTTATGTACATAACTTAATTTTGCACAAGTGTATGTTATTTATTTATGGCAAGCCTATTATAGCATTGGTCTTGGATACTTTAGTTTATCTACCATCTGTTTTAAGGCCTCCTCCACCCTCCAACTTTTCCCACATCTGCATTCAGTGCTCACCGTGACCTTTGTTCACTGCATGGTGCATTTCTCACTGATCTCACCCCTCAGATCCTAGTTTAAAAGCTACTCTAAACACTCTTGTTAAAAAAAAAAAAAAAAAAAGCTACTCTAAGCGTCTTGCCATTTCTCTCCAAAGAGCTGCACCTTCCCCATTTAGGTGCAATACACCTTTGCTGTAGAGCCAATAACTGACCACAGAGTCAACACAGTACTCCATGAACCCAAAACCCTTCTTACGCCAGTTTCTCAGTCAATTGCTTAGCCCTCAAAGCTCCTGCTACCTCTCTGGTGTGGCTTGTGGTACAGGAAGTATTTTGGAAAATACAATTTTTTTTGAGGTCCTGTTCTTTAAAGTGGAGGGCCACCCTAAAATAAAAAATAGCATTAATATTCTTTAAAAAAAATTGAAAAAACATGTTTTTTAACTTACCAGAAACCCCTGTTGCTAGGCAGTTTCCCTAATCTGCCTCTTCCTATTCCGCAGCGCTTCCTCCTCTTCGGCGTGTGGCCCTGTTGCCTTCTGGGACATGTGTGGGGCCATTCACAGAGCACCGTGCAACTCACGCATGCGCAGTAGGAAACACAGTCCCGCTAAAAATTGCTGATCACTACCATTACTAGTAAGAAATAAATAAAAATTCGATAAAAATATCCCATCATTTGTAGACGCTCTAACTGTTGTGCAAACCAATCAGTATACACTTATAATTTAAGAGTGCACCATCTCCTTCTAGCTACAAAAAAAGGGATATTAAAAAAAGAAAAATACATGGTTTTGCTTCTCTCAGAGGAGGCAAAACATCCATTCTCTTAAGAAATGAAGGCATGGTGTGAGTGGGAAAGGTTATACTAGGCTGTCAGATTTGTGTCTAAACTCCTAAAGGCAGCAGCATAACCCATTGTACTTAAATTACTTCATCCTGCGTCCCTTAATTACTTTTTTTCTCCCCTTTAGGAATTGCACTGACTGTTTTCCCCACAAAAGTACAAATGTTCTTTAACCACTTCAGCTCTGGAAGGATTCCTGACCCTGAAATTTTTTGTGTTACGCCAATGCGTCACTTTAACTGACAATTGCGCGGTCGTGCGATGTTGTACCCAAAGAAAATTTATGTTCCTTTATCCCCCACAAATGGAGCTTTCTTTTGGCGTTATTTGATCACCTCTGCGATTTTTTTTTTTTTGCGCTATAAACAAATATGTGACAATTTAAAAAAAGAACAAAAAAACACAATAATTTTATACTTTTTGCTATAATAAATATCCCAAAAACAAAAAAAAATATTTCTTCACCAGTTTAGGCAGATACGTATTCCTCTACATATTTTTGGTACAAAAAACCCCCCAAAAACGCAATAAGCATATATTGATTGGTTTGCACAAAAGTTATAGTGTCTACAAAATAGGGGATAGATTTATGGCATTGTTATGATTTTTCTTTTTACTAGTAATGGCGGTGATTATTGGGACTGCAACATTGTGACGGACACATCGGACACTTTTGTGGGACCAGTGACCAGAGCTAAAAATAGGCAATGATTACTGTATAAATGTCACTGGCATGGAAGGGGTTAACACTAGGAGGCAATCAAGGGGTTAACTGTGCTCTCGGTGTGTGTTTCTAACTGTAGGGGGAATGTGGCTGACTAGAGAAGGAGACTGATCATTGTTCCTACTTAGTAGGAACACGCGATCGGTCTCCTCTCCCCTGACAGAACCGGAATTTGTGTGTTTATACATACAGATCCCAGTTCTCACTCTGTCACGAGCAATCGTGGGTGCCCGACGGTCATTTCGACCACCCAGCACACGCATTGGCTCAGAGGACACACTACAGGTGCACGCCTTCTACTGCATCTTCACAGTTACGACGGCTCGCCCAGGGGAGCCAACCTCCCACAGTATAACTGTGGTGGCTGGTCAGGAAGCGGTTAAAAAGACATGGACAGTTACATACTTTTAATATGCAGTAATGGACATTAAACAAGCCCCCACACATACTTACTAACAACTAAGGGCCCATTCACAATATGTGCAGTTACCTGAATGTATCCTCATGGAAAGATGTAGGTAAATGCAATGACACACAGAAAATAGTGTGACTTTCAGACCAAAACACAATTTTGCAGTGTGGCCCTGCAACAAACCTAAAGTGATTGTCTTCTACGACAAAGCATAGAAAGTGCTGATGAGGTGGATAAATGGCAACATACAGATAAGTATTTTGGATGCCAGGTATTCCCCTTGTCACAGAAAGTCAGTTACTGACCTTGTAGATTTCAAGCAAAACTTTTGAATTTAGGTATTTGCTGATGAATTTTAGGCTCAAAATAGGAAAAATACTTCTGTTGGGCTTTGGTACCCTGAACAGGTTTAAATTGAATCCATTGAACCTGTCTTGAGGGGGTACTGGCTACTCGCTAGGACAAGGTTCATTTAAGAGAAGAAAGCAGTGAGGATGCAGAGGTTTGAACTTTAGTTTGGACCCCTTTGAAACCAGCAATTGAACCAAATTGTATGGGATGTCGGTGACAGAGATAGGCAAACAGATGTTCCCTCAACTCTTAGGAGTGAGGGCGCCTTTTCATTGGGAAAAGGGCTTTGTGGACCAAGTCTTGTAGAAGGGCTGAAGTTAGGTTTTGAAGTTGAAGCCTGCAGATTCTTTAAATGAAGAAACATTTTCATTTGGCACAATTAAATTTTTGTTTAGGATTGAGAAGGCAGGATCCTCCACCAAAGTAAACTTTTTCTACAGAAAAGCGCTCAATTATTTTTGGAGGAGTGAACATTTTTTGGGATTGGCCCAATCATGATAAATTACTCATAATTTATTTATAAACGAGGAATGTATTTTTAGATTTAGTAGGTCTCTTTGTATCCAAAGGGGACTGGTGACACAGAAGAGATTCAAGGGCAACAATGCTGAGGGTTTTGCGCATGGGAGAAGTGAGAGTGTCAACATTTGCAAAAGTATTGTGTGAAGCTGCAATTTTAGGTATACAGGAATGCGAGGTTGCAAAACCTTCTGCACCCTCCTCTAAGCCCCAGTGTCCTCTTCATGCCCTTCTGTGTCTGCCTCTTCTAGGGCAGGAATATCTGGATCTGACGTAGAGATGGTGAAGCTAGAGATAGAGCCTGACAGTTTGGAGCCCTGGACAGTGATAGCTGTACTAAAGGCATTAGTTGTCTGAGAAATGTTAACATAAATACATATTGTTACATAGTTAGTCAGGTTGAAATAAGACACAAGTTCAACCAAGGGAAAAAAAAAAATCATACAATTCCATATACACAATCCTATACAAACATGTTGATCCAGAGGAAGGCAAAAAACCCCAGCAAAGCATGATCAATTTGCTATAGCAGGGGGAAAAAAAATCCTTCCTGACCCCCTTGGATATTCCCTGGATCAACTTGATCTATACAGGTTAGTACCCAGTTATATTATTATGTACATTTAAGCAAGAATCCAGGCTTTTTTTTAATTTACTGAACTGGCCAGAACCACCTCTGGTGGGAGTCTATTCCACATTTTCTCAGCTCTTAGCCCTTGCACACACGGTCGGACATCCCGACAAAAAAAATGTCCGATCGGACCATGTTGTCGGATAATCCGACTGTGTGTGGGCATCATCAGGCTGTTTCCGTCGGAAAATATCCGGCGGACAAAGTTTTAGAGCTGGGCTATAAAACTTTCGGACTTTGTCCGATTGTGTGTAGAGAATTCTGATTGGACAAAGTGCCACGCATGCTCAGATCAAATTCCTAGACCAAAGCTATTTGCTACTAGCCTCAACGTAGTCCCGTCGAAACGAAATAACGCCATCACGTTAAGTACGATCGGATTTTCCGACAACTTTGCCCGACCGTGTGTATGCAACACAAGTTTCGGACAAAATCTGACGGATTTTGTTGTCGGAATGTCCGACCGTGTGTACAAGGGCTAACTGTGAAGAAATCTTTCTGTATTTGGAGATGGAGTCTCTTTTCCTCGAGACAGAAAGAGTGCCCCCTTGTCCTCTGATGACCTTAAAGTGAATAACTCAACTATATCGACCCCTTATGTATTTGTACATGTTGATCATATCTCCCCTTAACCACTTAAGGACCGCCGTATTGCCATTGTACGTCAGCACAATGGCACAGGCAGGCACAATCACGTACATCTACGTGATTGCCTTCCAGCGGGTGGGGGGTCCGATCGGACCCCCTCCCGCTGTTTACGGCGGTCCGATTCGGTCCAGGAGCGCTCCGTGATGAGGGGATGGCCGTTGGTTTTCGGCCACCCCCTCTGGATCGCTCCTGGCCAATGAGAAGCTTCCTCCCCTGTGTATTGTTTACACAGGAAGGAGGAAGTGATGTCATTCTCCTCGGGGCGGTCTTTTTGACCGGACTACGAGGAGAAGAGTAAAAGTAAGTGTGCACCAACACTACACTGACATGTAGGTACACACAGGCACACAAACCCCCCCCGATCCCCCCCCGCCCCCCCCTCCCCCCCCAGTCACAGTGTCACTGATTGCATTGATCATTTCTTTACTGATCAATGCATTCAGTGTCAGTTGTGACAGTAAAAACTGTCAGGACAGTTAGTGTTAGGTCCAGGGTAGCCCCCTATCACCCCCCAATAAAGATTTAACCCCCTGATTGCCCCTAGAGTTAACCCTTTCACCCCCTTTTGCCAGTGTCACTAAGCGATCATTTTTCTGATCGCTGCATGTGTCGCTAGGTAGCTAGTTATTTTTTTAGGTTCACCGCCAGGTTTTTATATCGCTAGGTACCCCGATATACTACCCAATAATGGTTTTAACCCCCTGATTGCCGCTAGTTAACCCTTTCACCCCCTTTTGCCAGTGTCACTAAGCGATCGTTTTTCTGATCGCTGCATTAGTGTCGCTACAGTCGCTAGGTAGCTAGTTATTTTTTTAGGTTCACCGCCAGGTTTTTATAGCGCTAGGTACCCCGATATACTACCCAATAATGGTTTTAACCCCCTGATTTCCGCTAGTTAACCCTTTCACCCCCTTTTGCCAGTGTCACTAAGCGATAATTTTTCTGAACGCTGCATCAGTGTCGCTAGGTAGCTAGTTATTTTTTTAGGTTCACCGCCAGGTTTTTATAGCGCTAGGTACCCCGATATACTATCCAATAATGGTTTTAACCCCCTGATTGCTGCTAGTTAACCCTTTCACCCCCTTTCACCAGCGATCACAGTATAAGTGTCACTGGTGACGCTGGTTAGCCAGTTAATTATTTAGGTTCCCCGTCAGGTTTTTATATAGCGCCAGGGACCCCCATATACTACCTAATAAAAATTTGAACCCTCTGATTGCCCCTAGTTAACCCTTTCACCACTGATCACCGTATAAGTGTTACGGGTGACTCTGGTTAGTTTGTTTTTTATAGCATTTTATATTCAAATCCGGAAGGCAGTGCTTGGTTTTCGGGGTCCCGTACGTGGCTAGGCTCCCAAAAAGTCCCCCACATGTGGTATCCCCGTACTCGGGAGAAGCAGCAGAATGTATTTTGGGGTGTCATTTCACATATGCCCATAGCATGTGTGAGCAATATATCATTTAGTGACAACTTGGTGCAAAAAAAAAAAGTTTGTAATATTCCCGCAACTTGTGGCAAAATATAAAATATTCCATGGACTCAACATGCCTCTCAGTAAATAGCTTGGGGTGTCTACTTTCCAAAATTGGGTCATTTTGGGGGGTTTTGTGCTATTTTGGCATTTTATGGCCTTCGAAACTGTGATAGGTAGTGAGGAGTTAAATCAAAAATTTGCACCCTTAGAAATCCTGAAGGTGGTGATTGGTTTTCGGGGTGCCGTGCGCGACTAGACTCCCAAAAAGTCCCACACACGTGGTATCCCCATACTCGGGAGAAGTAGCGGAATATATTTTGGGGTGCAATTCCACATATAACCATGGCATGTGTGAGCAATATATCATTTAGTGACAACTTTTTGTAAAAAATTTTTTTTTTTTTTTTTTTTGTCATTATTCAATCCCTTAGGACAAAAAAAATAAATATTCAATGGGCTCAACATACCCATCAGCAATTTCCTTGGGGTGTCTACTTTCCAAAATGGGGTCATTTGGGGGGATTTGTACTGCCCTGCCATTTTAGCACCTCAAGAAATGAGATCGGCAGTCATAAATTAAAAGCTGTGTAAATTCCAGAAAATGTACTCTAGTTTGTAGACGCTATAACTTTTGCGCAAACCAAAAAATATACGCTTATTGACATTTTTTTTACTAAAGACATGTGGCTGAATAAATTTTGCCCTCAATGTATGACTAAAATTTAGTTTATTCGATTTTTCTTATAACAAAAAGAAGAAAATATCTTTTTTTTTCAAAATTTTCGCTCTTTTTCCATTTATATCGCAAAAAAAAAAAAATCGCAGAGGCAATCAAATACCATCAAAAGAAAGCTCTATTTGTGGGAAGAAAAGGACGCAAATTTCGTTTGGGTGCAATATTGCATGACCGCGCAATTACCAGTTAAAGCAGCGCAGTGCGAAATTGCAAAAAGACCTCTGGTCCTTAAGGTGTTTATTGGTCCGGAGCTGAAGTGGTTAAAGAGGGATTCCACCAAAAAAAAAAAAATATTAAAAGCCAGCAGCTATAAATACTACAGCTGCTGACTTTTAATAAATGGACACTCACCTGTCCCGGGTTCCAGCGATGCCGGCAGCCGAGGCCGATCGATCGCTCGGCTCTCGGCTGCTGCAGTCACCATTCTAGGTGAGGGAATCAGGAAGTGAAGCGAATTGGCTTCACTTGCCGGTTCCCTACTGCGCATGCGCGAGCCGCGCAATAGGAAATCTCTGCGCTGTCACTGGGACCAGTGTGTGTCCCAGCAGACAGCGCGGCAGGGCAGGAAATGGCGTAGACTCCCACGGAAGTCTATGCCCGGAAGTGGGTGAAAATACCTGTCTTTGACAGGTATCTTCACCCCCCTCCCCCCTAAGGGGGGGAGGGATCCGATCAGCGGAGGTTCCACTTTAGGGTGGAATCCCGCTTTAATCTCCTCTTCAAGAGAGAATAAACTCGTATAGACATAACTTTTTTCCTGATTAAAAAAAAAAAAAAAAAACATTAAGCCACCACAAGTAAAAATACAAAAAGGCATACAGATCAGGATCATCATACAACAGTGAAATGATTCCCATTATAAAGGACATAACAAATGCACAATAAAGGTTGTGATATGTCAAGATAAATGAGCAAAAGATCCAAAAACAATAAAATGTGATAAATTATCAATTCCTGCATGGAAAAAAAAAAAAAAACATCAAGAGGGTTAAAGAAAAGCAGAAAATTGAAAGAAAAAAAACCTTGAGAACACCAGCAATAAGCTGGTAACAGTCCATTCACCTGTAATCCCAAAATAATATGAAATTAGAAAACCTCTCTGCAGAAGTAGCTTAACCGCCCTTTATATATATATATAATATAATATACACATATATATTGTAATATTTGGGGGTTATTTTAGCTTAAAGGTAGAGCTTACCAGTGAGCTGAGTCCACGCCAGATATGCTGTTTTAAGGGCTTGTAGGCCCACTTTTATTAAAGAAAGAAAAGTCCAATAACAAAATAGTTGCCCACACAGGGGTTTCAGCCCTCCACAGCAATAATGTACGTAGAACCAAAAATACCAAGCCACCTGGCTCTCTTTAGCAGCACTGCTGCTCAGACTTCTGCTGCAGCCCTCTTGGCTCTTTAACAGAGTTCCTGTACACCCAGTACCTCAGCACTCTTTACTAGCTTCTTTTTCAGCCCACAAGCTTGGACCCTCTGTCTGCTCTGACAGACCGACCTGTGCAGACATGCACACTTCTCCCTTACTCGCCTGGACTCCTCGGGAGGGTGGAGCCCAGAACCATGGTGTTGGCTTTGTTTTAAGCCCAAGACTCACCTGTGCAATCATCCAGCCAGACTGCTGGCTGTTCCCAAAACCCGGTCCTAGGATTGGAGATTCCGTACTACCACATATCCCCCCCCCCTTTGTTTCGACCCAGAGGGCGGAACACCCAAGTTACTTTTGGCACCTCTGTGCCAGATACCATTTACAGAAGTACCCTCCTGTCCAACCTCGCTTCTCCTAACGGAGAACTCTACCCAATGCCTCCTTTGGTGTCTCCCTCTAAGCCTTACTGTCACTCTGCTATGAGCTTTGATGCGACCTTCCCAACTTTTCTTCCGAGTGAATTTCCATAAGCACTTCCTCTCCTGAAATCTTAATGGGTTCCCGTTGGTCTTCCTACCAACCCTTCTGCCTCCACGCTTCAGGTTCCCAGGTTTCCCCAACACTCTCTCAGCAGTACTGTTCTGAGACTGTAGGGGGCCTATTTCTATAGTGTTTAGAACGGAAACCCACCTCTTATTTCTGGTACCTGACTCAGCAGTCACTAATTGATTACCAGGTTTACCTGTACCTTTGGACACCACATTATCATGTACCATTAACACATTATTTGGTTCATCATTGACAGACATATTCAAACCAACATTAGACCTCTCAATGTTGCACATGTCACCAATGCCTTTTTTTCCAACATTTGCTAGGGCAGAGTCTGCAGAGGGCACACATACCAGAGGGCCGCCATCACCCACAGGAACCTCACAGGATGCCACCTCCCCTGGGTTCACCCACTCTGCAGGCAGCTGTCCTACCACTTGACCCGTTCTGATGCTACCTGTATTTTTATCCACCGGAACAGGCAAGCTCTCGTCGTATCCACATACAATTTTTACCACGCTCCTTGCCCATTCCCCTGTCCCGGGGACCTTATTAGGTTTGTCACCTAAACCAAGCACTGGACTGGGGACCCCAGTCTCTTTAACCACCTTTGTTTGAGCCCTGGTCAGGATCTCTGCTGCTTTCAGTTCCGCACATGGCCCTTCCACCTCATGTGGTTTTTCTACTGGTGCAGTATACACGCCCTTCACCAACTGACCAGCACCACACTGGACCATAGCAGCAGAAATGCTTCCCATCTGGCTGTTAGGAGGTGTAACCACAGGCAATTTAGGCTTATTTTCAACTTCTCCAACGTCTGTCTCAAATATTACTTCTGGATCTAATCTAGCAGCATACGTAGCGGCAACTTTTAACAAAAGTAGCAAATTTAGGAATAAACCATTCCTGTCCTGTTTTGCTTTGCTCTGTACAGCCTGCCATACAGTGCTCCACCTAGAGGTACTCCGCAGTACCAGACCATCAGACTGTGGAGGAGACACACTAGTATAGATTGGCTGTACATCCCAAAGTTCAAGCATCTCTTTTAATGCTTCGGTTATAAACCAGGCCCTTGACTCCAGACCTAAGTCCTTCCTGGGGATTTTCATGACACTGGGGATGCAGAGAGACTCACTTGCTGAGACTTGAAAAGTTGCGACGGTTAACGGAACCTTCTCGCAGCTGGAGGTAAACACGGCCTGGTGCTCCACCAGAGCGCTGCCAGGTGCTGGACTCATACCCAACTTCTCAGGCTCAGCATCAGTGAACTGCTCCAGAACATTACCAGTGACGTCACGTTGACACTCCATGCCAACCTCAGTTTTGTGGGTCACAGACAATGTCTCTGCTGTGCCCTTATTTGGTTCATCCTGCTCACCAGGGTTAACTCCTGCAGCAGCCACCGCGCCCTCAGGTACAGGCTGTTCTGCAGCCCCTCCTGCTGGCCCAGCAGAAAGCGTGTCCACCTTATTTTTGTGCATAAAAGCCTTATCTATCAGGGAGATAAGATTTTTGCTCCAACTATCCCAATCTGTTGTATGTGCGCTCCCTTCTGCAGTACTCCTCAGCACCGATCCCATCTGCCCAAGGAGACCCATAAGAACAGACTGGCTTAGCTGCAGACTCATTACACCAGTCATTGTAAATCACGTCAGACTGTGGTAGCACAGGTTGCAATACACCATATTCACCACCTTGCTCAGCTTGCATTTCATAAGCCTCACACACCTTTGCATTTTTCACAGGTTGTGTTAATCCACCATTTACCTGCACATTTTTAGTACTAGCAGCTTGCACTAACACATTACCATTACACGGTACAGTTCCATTCTGTCCCACCAGGGTGACATCGCAGTTGTCCAGGGCAACCTCTGACTCCAACACATGAAGTTCCCTGGAGATTCCTGTGGACAACTGTGCTGTCTTACCACCAGTTACTACAGGCAACGGCCCATTTTTGATAACCCCAGGTTCTTTCAGAGCAAAAGTTTTCCCAACAGCATTAAACTTTTCATTAACATTAACACTTATAGCATTTTTCGCATTTGTAGGCTGTCCTAGCCCATGGTCAACTTGAGCCTGATAGTCATTAGACACAACACTTTTAGTCATCAACACAGGTTCTATTTGGATTTTAACCCTTGCATTCCCACTATATAGGGAAAAGTCATTCTCAAGTGCACATTCAGTGGCCCCACTAACTGGGGTCACTCTCACATCATCATGGACAGTCTCATAACCAGTCCTTTTATACATGAAATCAGCAGTTCCAGCCATCATTTCATTAAAGACAGTCTTACCCACCGCAGTAGTTGGGGTCACCATCTTCATTTGAGTACGTCGTCTTATGCACCAGTCCTCTGCTGCACTTTTACTGGCCAACTCCTCCTGGTGGCCATGGGATGAAACTACAGCAGGCATCTCCCACCGTTTAGCACCCCCTGCAGGCACCACAGGAAACTTCTTGTTGCTAGGGGTGACTGCAAACATATTTTCACCGGAATCTGGGCCTACAGACAAAACTTTTTTCTCAGTAACATTATCTCCAGCCGTATTCCACAACCTAGGGCAAGAAAACCTGCCATGCCTCAGCTGGCCACATTCCAGGCATGGTACTGGACGATTTTTTCCCAAAGCGATTCTCTCTTGGTGATTCCCAGCTGGCCGGAATGCACAGGCCTCTTTGTGGGGACGCTGAACCAAACCTCTACTGCAGCTCCTTTCAGGCATAAATTTCACTCCGGTTGCCATGGGAGACCGCACTCTCCCAGCAGAACTTTGCTGGCTCTCTCCAACATGATAAATTGGCTCATCCTTAAGCCACTTTCCACGATCCTTATTAGACATAGCCCATGGTACAGAGACAGCCCGACTGGCTTCCTCTGCGTTGCTATGGGCAACCACTCTCATCCTCAGCCTTTGATCAGCCTCGCTCCTTGCATATAGCATGGGCTTCTCTCTGCTGGATCCCGTCTCATACTGTGACACATTCACATCTTTCACAATAGCTGTTTTAACTGCATCAGCTTTGCCAGGGGCAACAACAGCCCTTTTCCAGTTATGGACATCCAGCGGCTTTCCCCTTGCACTGAGGGTTGGCTTCCTTTCCTCTGTAGCTTGGTTCAGTGCTGCTAAATGCCGCTTGCACCAATCCACTGCAGATTCAAATGCTGGTGGACTCTCCATAACAGCAGTCACCTGTGCACTCATTGCACCAGTGTTGCTAGGGACAACCCCAGCCCTTTTTCTCCTTGATAAACTCTGATCAGGTATGTATGGGGCTCGTACAGGCGGTAACATCCCCTCCAACCACAGAGCTCTGTCTCTCATTTCAGCAAACCTGGCTTCTTTTAAGAGCTTTGACCGCCCCATACTTAGAGACTCCAGAGCAACTTTAAACAGTCCCGGAAAATGAAAGTGTCTCTTTTAAAGCAAGTTGCTTTTCTCTTCATGCAAGCTTTCCTCACCTGCACATTGCACACACTGATTGTGCTGTCTCATGCACACAAACACAGTTCATAGCAAGAAAAAAAAAATTTTTACTTTTCATTCACAGGTACACCACCTGCAACACGCAATGCCTTTTGCCTGGCTGCACTTCCACACACAGCCAATAGTTCCTGACTTGAACTTACTGTAGAGCAAGGACCCGGATTCCACCGTCTAATGCCCGCATTCGAACACCACTTGTAATATTTGGAGGTTATTTTAGCTTAAAGGTAGAGCTTACCAGTGAGCTGAGTCCACGCCAGATATGCCGTTTTAAGGGCTTGTAGGCCCACTTTTATTAAAGAAAGAAAAGTCCAATAACAAAATAGTTGCCCACACAGGGGTTTCAGCCTGCCACAGCAATAATGTACATAGAACCAAAAATACCAAGCCACCTGGCTCTCTTTAGCAGCACTGCTGCTCAGACTTCTGCTGCAGCCCTCTTGGCTCTTTAACAGAGTTCCTGTACACCCAGTACCTCAGCACTCTTTACTAGCTTCTTTTTCAGCCCACAAGCTTGGACCCTCTGTCTGCTCTGACAGACCGACCTGTGCAGACATGCACACTTCTCCCTTACTCGTCTGGACTCCTCGGGAGGGTGGAGCCCAGAACCATGGTGTTGGCTTTGTTTTAAGCCCAAGACACACCTGTGCAATCATCCAGCCAGACTGCTGGCTGTTCCCAAAACCCGGTCCCAGGATTGGAGATTCCGTACTACCACAATATATATATATATATATATATATATATATATATATATATATATATATATACAGTGGTGTGAAAAAGTGTTTGCCCCCTTCCTCATTTCCTGTTCCTTTGCATGTTTGTCACACTTAAGTGTTTCGGAACATCAAACCAATTTAAGCAATAGTCAAGGACAACACAAGTAAACACAAAATGCAATTTGTAAATGAAGGTGTTTATTATTAAAGGTGAAAAAAAATCCAAACCATCATGGCCCTGTGTGAAAAAGTGATTGCCCCCCTTGTTAAAACATACTATAACTGTGGTTGTCCACACCTGAGTTAAATTTCTCTAGCCACACCCAGGCCTGATTATTGCCACACCTGTTCACAATCAAGGCATCACTTAAATAGGAGCTGCTTGACACAGTAAGGTCCACCAGAAGATCCTTAAAAGCTACACATCATGCCGAGACCCAAAGAAATTCAGGAACAATTGAGAAAGAAAGTAATTGAGATCTATCAGTCTGGAAAGGGTTATAAAGCCATTTCCAAAGCTTTGGGAATCCAGCGAACCACAGTGAGAGCCATTATCCACAAATGGCGAAGACATGGAACAGTGGTGAACCTTCCCAGGAGTGGCCGTCCGCCCAAAATTACCCCAAGAGCGCAGCGACGACTCATCCAAGAGGTCACAAAAGACCCCACAACAACATCCAAGGAACTGCAGGCCTCACTTGCCTCAGTTAAGGTCAGCGTTCATGCCTCCACCATCAGGAAAAGACTGGGCAAAAATGGCCTGCATGGCAGAGTTCCAAGGAGAAAACCACTGCTGAGCAAAAAGAACATCAAAGCTCATCTCAATTTCTCCACAACACATCTTGATGATCCCCAAGACTTTTGGGACAACATTCTGTGGACCGATGAGACAAAAGTGGAACTCTTTGGAAGGTGTGTCTCCAAGTATATCTGGCGTAGAAGGAACACTGCATTTCATAAAAAGAACATTATACCAACAGTAAAATATGGTGGTGGTAGTGTGATGGTCTGGGGCTGTTTTGCTGCTTCAGGACCTGGAAGACTTGCCGTGATAAAAGGAACTATGAATTCTGCTGTCTACCAAGAGATCCTGAAGGAGAAGGTCCGACCATCTGTTCGTGTACTCAAGCTGAAACGAACTTGGGTTCTGCAGCAGGACAATGATCCTAAACACACCAGCAAGTCCACCACCGAATGGCTGAAGAAAAACAAAATGAAGACTTTGGAGTGGCCTAGCCAAAGTCCTGACCTGAATCCTATTGAGATGTTGTGGTATGACCTTAAAAAGGCCGTTCATGCTCGAAAACCCTCTAATGTAACTGAATTAGGACAATTCTGCAAAGATGAGTGGGCCAAAATTCCTCCAGGACGCTGTAAAAGCCTCATTGCACGTTATCGCAAACGCTTGGTTGCAGTTGTTGCTGCTAAGGGTGGCCCAACCAGTTATTAGGTTTAGGGGGCAATCACTTTTTCACACAGGGCCATGATTGTTTGGATTTTTTTTCACCTTTAATAATAAACACCTTCATTTACAAATTGCATTTTGTGTTTACTTGTGTTGTCCTTGACTATTGTTTAAATTGGTTTGATGTTTCGAAACACTTAAGTGTGACAAACATGCAAAGGAACAGGAAATGAGGAAGGGGGCAAACACTTTTTCACACCACTGTATATACACACACACACATATACATACACACACACACACACACACGTCATTGCTTTGACGTTAAATACCAGGGTTACGGTAGTATGTTTTTTTTTTTAAACAGTGGGCGATCTGACGCCTAATAAAAGTGGTGCCAGCGGTGGATTCACCCCATGATCACTTTTAAAAGGCAGCAGGAGAGGTGCCCCCTCCCGCTGCTTTCCGGACGTTTCCCCAATTACCAGAGCCGTCGGTAAAGAGGGAAATTATCCAATCCCTTGGAGCGATGGGCTGAAAGTCAAGTGAGGGCAAGATGACCCCAGTGATTCCTGCAGATCCGACCCAAGGGACTTCTTTGGTTGATTGCCTGAACATTTCTTGAACTATGGCTGCATCCCTCGGCCCCCAATCGCACATTCACCTACCTCCTGAACTGCTGATACCCCCACCGATTACTCACAATGGCAACCCATAAACCCCTCTTTTTTACCCGATTGAGCAGGTTATACCCCACCCCCTTTTTTTTACAACGATAGCAAAAATGGGCCTTTATACTCATGGTATCCATGCTTACGGCTCTGTTTAGCAATCAACCAGGAGCAGGTAAACAAGTAAAAGTGTACAAAAGGGTCATAAACTATTATTATTAGCCTGCTTTGAATCTTTCACCACGTTGTTCATTAGGTTGTATTGTAATACTTTGTGTTTGTGCCAATATTCTCTAAGACAGTCAAGGACCTCAAGGGGAGACTAATACATAAGCGCTCCTGATTTTCAAACCCCACCCTCTTAACTAGATGGTGAGGAAGCAAAAAGTATAAAGGGAAATTATATCTCCCTGGAAGCCCTCACTCTTGCCTCAGAAGAGGCCAAGCACTCTTTACTATGTGGGGTAATGAGCTAAGATTATACAGCCTTTCAAGTGGCTGCAAGTCTCATAGCAGTTATAATCGGTTATATTAATGATGTTTAAGTTTTTACGTGAATGTCCATAGTTATCACATTAATGCTCCCTACACCCTTGAGGTATCTACCTTTGCCGGACTTATGGGCACTCCATGACCCAAAGGACTTATACACGACTCAAAGAGATCCATCTCACCCACTTAACCAAACACCCACATCCCCTACCATACAATACTAGACTGAACCCTTTTCAAAAAGGCTCTTCCTCATCCACTCTCATTGCTGCAACCAATCTTGAGCCCCCCTTCACTCCGCCGAACACTGCCCTCCTCATTGAATTAAAAATGTATTTCAAATTTAAATCATAATCTAAATCCACCAATTGATGCAGTCAGGATCTCAATCCCCAATCCCTCCATCTATCTCTGTTTATACCCGTTTCCCGTCACCCAAGACCTCGACCATAATGCACACTCAAAGTATTTCAGTGAAAAGATGCCCTTAACCTGCATGCCTTCCAGGCTATGTTCACCTATGTGTATCCTAAGCTAGTGTTTTGTTTTCCCTATATAGAACTTGTTACAAGGAAGAGTCAACATGTAGATGACTTTGGTAGTGGCACAGTTCATGAGGTTCTTTATTTGAAAACTTTGTTCACCCAGTGCATCGTTAAATATGTTCTATCCACATGGGGAAAACCTGGCAATGTCCACATGGAAACTTACCCTTGCAATACCCTTGGTATTCTGACAACTGCCAGGTTCCCTGTGTCTTGGAAAATCTCCTAGGTTCTTAGCTCTCCTACCTACCATCTTTGCGGCTGGGCCCACTATGTTTGCTAGACCTGGTGTATTGGTTAGGATACCCCAAAGTTTGTAGAGAATATCTCTTAGGGCCCTTACACTTTCTTCGGCTTCAACACACATTAAACGGCTAGTTTACGCTTGCGTCAAAACAAGGCTTTGGACAGGCTTTGTTAAAGCTCTCTGAATGCTAGTCAAAGCCCCTGTCACTAAATAAAACGGTTAGTGTACAGTCCTGCTTACACCTTGGTTTTGCTTTGTTTTGTCCTTGCTTCAAAAATGATACCCCATGTAGCTCTAGTGGTGTTTTAAAGCGACTTCAAAGTTTTCATAGAAGTCTAAGGAAAAGCCCCACTGAAGCTTCACCGAAGCTCCACGAAGCCTCACCAAAGCCCCACCAGAGGCTCTTTGAAACCCCATTGAAGCTCCACTGAAGCCTCATTGAAGCACCAAGCAAAAGCAAGGTGTAAACAGGACTGTAAGCTAACCGTTTTATTTAGCGACAGGAGCTTTGACCGGCATTCAGAGAGCTTTAACAAAGCGTGTCCGAAGCCATGTTTTGAAGCAAGTGTAAACTACCCCTTACTGTACTTCATTGGATCCCATCTTTCTGATTTTTTCTTTTTGAGGAGATCTTTTCTATCAGTACCGGGCTACTTTTTGTTTGGCTCTCCTGAGCGAATAGCCCCTTTCATGGAAGAGTCTATATAGGTCATTGCTTCCCTGTCTAAAGTCAGCTGTATTGGTACAATTCCTCTTAATACGAAGGAATTGACCAACCCTTTAGCCACTTTTGAGAAATTTGCAGCCTTTCTTTCCTTTTTTCCCTTCTTGGGGAAGAAGTATTTTTTCTATGTATGCTTTGAGGCTAGACAGGACATATTGCTATGATTTATGCCTTGCTCTTTTTTTTTTTTGCTTCTTACTATATATTAACCTAAATCGCTGGTGATCCATTCACAAGGTTATTTTTTAAGATTGCAGCCTAGGTAAACTAATTTAATTTACTGTGCAATTGTGCCTTTGGAAGCATTCGGGGAATGGCATTTGGCGATGACATTGACCAAGAACTTAAATCAGCCTTTTAAAAGGATTACACAACGGTACCTAGTCAGGAGATTACTAGTGGTTTCAAAGAAAACAAAAAGCAATTAGCCAAACATTTTAATAGAAAGTGGGCTGTATCCTTTCTGGAGACATATATAGAACATAAGATAGTCCTGGGAGGACTCAGGGACAGAGTGATACCTGCAGAGTACCTCCACAATGAGAGATTTCTTGACAAATGGAAGGTGACCTGTATTGATCACGGTGTGGCAGTGATGTGCTTGATAGTAGAGAAAGAAAGAATCCAATTGGATGAGCTATCCAAATTAATTACGGAGAGCTCGCTTGGACTGGATCCTTTCAAAGATATTGCTGAATTCTTGAAACAAAACTAAACACTCAAAAAGGAGGTCAAAAAGACACAATATAATCTAAAATTTATGAAACAATCAAAATTTAGACGAGACCTAGGAGATTGGTATAGAGGCGAAATATTTAATTTTACCACCCGATGTAATAGGAGTAGATCACGGAGGAGGAACTTTAGATCCACATCAGGTTCAAAAGAAGGGGGGTTAAACAGTGACACTGAGGAGACTACCATTAGAACTGTTACTTTTTTAGATCAAGGGCGGCGGAGGTAGAAAGGAATCCGGAAAACCACCTCCAACAAGTCAGCAACACCTCCAATAGAAAATAACCCAACAGCAGAAACTGACGAACAAATAATCGGTGTACAGCAGTGTTTCTCAAATCCAGTCCTCAGGCCCCCCCAACAGGTCATGTTTTCAGGTTTTCCATTATTTTTCACAGGTGATTTGATCAGTTTCACTGCCTTAGCAATTACCACAGCCGTTTCATCTGAGGGAAATCCTGAAAACATGACCTGTTGGGGGGGCCTGCGGACTGGATTTGAGAAACACTGGTGTACAGGGAGGGGGGGGGGGGTACAAGAACAAGGAGCCAGAGAAACTACCGATGGATGGTACACAAGGATCAGATATGAAAATCATTAAGCTGTCCAATTTCCCCCTGGCCCCAAGGCATATACAGTGCCTTGCGAAAGTATTCGCCCCCCTTGAACTTTTCAACCTTTTGCCACATTTCAGGCTTCAGACATAAATATATCAAATTTTTATTTTTTGTGAAGAATCACCAACAAGTGGGACACAATTGTGACATGGAACAAAATCTATTGGATTTTTGAAACTTTTTTAACTAATAAAAAAATGAAAAGTGTGGCGTGCAAAATTATTCGGCCCCCTTGCGTTAATACTTTGTAGAGCCACCTTTTGCTGAGATTACAGCTGCAAGTCGCGTGGGGTATGTCTCTATCAGTTTTGCACATCGAGAGACTGAAATTCTTGCCCATTCTTCCTTGCAAAACAGCTCGAGCTCAGTGAGGTTGGATGGAGAGCGTTTGTGAACAGCAGTTTTCAGCTCTTTCCACAGATTCTCGATTGGATTCAGGTCTGGACTTTGACTTGGCCATTCTAACACCTGGATACGTTTATTTGTGAACCATTTCTTTGTAGATTTTGCTGTATGTTTAGGATCATTGTCTTGTTGGAAGATAAATCTCCGTCCCAGTTTCAGGTCTTTTGCAGACTCCAACAGGTTTTCATCCAGAAAGGTCCTGTATTTGGCTGCATCCATCTTCCCCTCAATTTTAACCATCTTCCCTGTCCCTGCTGAAGAAAAGCTGGCCCAAACCATGATGCTGCCACCACCATGTTTGACAGTGGGGATGGTGTGTTGAGGGTGATGAGCTGTGTTGCTTTTACGCCAAACATATCGTTTTGCATTGTGGGCAAAAAGTTCGATTTTGCTTTCATCTGACCAGAGCACCTTCTTCCACATGTTTGGTGTGTCTCCCAGGTGGCTTGTGGCAAACTTTAGACAAGACTTTTTATGGATATCTTTGAGAAATGGCTTTCTTCTTGCCACTCTTCCATAAAGGCCAGATTTATGCAGTGTACGACTGATTGTTGTCCTATGGACAGACTCTCCCACCTCAGCTGTAGTTCTCTGCAGTTCATCCAGAGTGATCATGGGCCTCTTGGCTGCATCTCTGATTAGTCTTCTCCTTGTCTGAGCTGAAAGTTTAGAGGGACGGCCAGGTCTTGGTAGATTTGCAGTGGTCTGATACTCCTTCCATTTCAAAATGATCCCTTGCACAGTGCTCCTTGGGATGTTTAAAGCTTGGGAAATCTTGTATCCAAATCCGGCTTTAAACTTCTCCACAACAGTATTACGGACCTGCCTGGTGTGTTCCTTGGTCTTCATGATGCTCTCTGAAACAGAACCCTGAGACTATCACAGAGCAGGTGCATTTATACAGAGACTTGATTACACACAGGTGGATTCTATTTATCACCATCAGTCATTTAGGACAATATTGGGTCATTCAGAGATCCTTGCTGAACTTCTGGAGTGAGTTTGCTGCACTGAAAGTAAAGGGGCCAAATCATTTTGCACACACCACTTTTCAGTTTTTTATTTGCTAAAAAAGTTTAAATTATCCAATAGATTTCGTTCCACTTCACAATTGTGTCCCACTTGTTGGTGATTCTTCACAAAAAATAAAAATGTTAAATCTTTATGTTTGAAGCCTGAAATGTGGCAAAAGGTTGAAAAGTTCAAGGGGGCCGAATACTTTCGCAAGGCACTGTACTACTACTACTACAACGAGGGATGTCCTTTTCACCAGCTAATGTGATGGATGAATTTAACCACTTCAGCCCTGGAAGATTTTACCCCCTTCCTGACCAGAGCATTTTTTGCCCACAAATAGAGCTTTCTTTTGTTGGTATTTGATCACCTCTGCGTTTTTTTTGTGCTATAAACAAAAAAATTTTGAAAAAAAAAAACAATATTTTTAACTTTTTGCTATAATAAACAGCCCCCCAAAAATATATAAAACAACTAATTTCTTTCTCAGTTTAGGCCGATATGTATTCTTCTACATATTTTTGGTTAAAAAAATAAAAATAAAAAGTTGCAAAAAGCATATATTGGTTTGCGCAAAAGTTATAGCGTCTACAAAATAGGGGATAGATTTATGCCATTTTTATTAGTATTTTTTTAAATAGTAATGGTGGCGATCAGCTACTGTGACATTATGGCGGACACATCTGACACTTTTGAGACTATTATGGGACCACTGTCATTTATACAGTGATCAGCGCTATAAAAATGCACTGATTACTGTGTAAATGACACTGGAAGGGAAGGGGTTAAACACTAGGGGGGTAATCAAGGGGCTAAGTGTGTCCCTAGGGAGGTGTTCTAACTGTAGGGGGGATGGGCTACCACTGACATGACAGTGATCATTGCTACCGATGACAGGGAGCAGTAGATCCCTGTCATGTCACTAGGTAGAACAGGGAAATATAGGGCACCGCCGCTGAAGCCGTCAATGACGAAATGCGTATGATGGAGCCGAACACACTACCTCACTTCCGGGGACTCGATCGCGTGGAACGCAGCTGGATAGCACACCGCTCATTCACTGATCAGGTTCTCTCACTGACACCACTTACCCGGATGGGTGTCTGTCATACATAGCTTGGAGATTTTTTCTTGTATATATAAAATCATATCAATTTTTTCAGATATACTGTTCAACAGCTAGTGGAGTGTCTTTTATTGCTATACTGAGCTGGATGGACGTTGCTGGAAACAATTTTACGGGTTTTATTTTTGTTTTTATTCATTATTTTTTAATAAATGGAAATTGAGTTTTGCAATTACTACACTATGGGAGCCATCCTTTGTTTTTTATGAGAATCAGATTTGGAGACATCTGGCATATATAAATAAAAAGAGGTGTACGCCCTGATCCCTGGAGTTTTGCAGAGTGGAGCCTGAAGCCGAGGGAGCCGGGCCGGTACAGCCAGAGGGAGTGGAGTTATATGCATACTACCCCTGTAGGGGTGTGAGGATTCGGTGAGTAGGGACCCTTGAGGGGGAGCACTCAAGTCACTTGGAGGGGAGATACTACGAGCACAAAAGTCACCTTTATAATTTCATTTGGATTCTTGCACATTAATTCATATAATATATAGATATATACTGTATATATTTTTCACAATTTTGCTTTTTTGAGCACTATTAAGGTGTCACTGACATTACCATTATTTTCAATTTTTTTGTGCATTTGCACGCTAGTCATTGTATAGTTTGGTTACATCGTATATTATTTACATGTCACGTATAGCCTGTTCTGGTTAGGGATCTGAGTTTCTTTTTTTACTTGAGCCCTTTTGATGATCGATTCCTTGATTATTTGATGATCTTTTTTTGGAACTTATTATTATATATTATGGGGACATTTGGTTATCATATGCACTAACATATATTACAGCACACGCATATTGCGTACAGTGTTTTTCTTTTTTTTTTTTTTTTCCATAAAATATTTATTTATTTTCAAAGAAAGAGGTATAACAGGTAAGACTTGATGTACAAAATGAGAAAAGTACAAGTTGGTATCACAGACAATAACAATGGCATAGATAAAACATGTGAACAGTCAAATCGGACAAGGTTACCTATTGGAGAGCAGAGGTGAGTCCTACCCAGCATCTCCTATTAAAACTAAACACAATGTTATGTCCCCTACGCCTCTACTCCTCTCCTTTTCCTCACCACGAATGCAAGCACAGGAAGCGGTAAGGGGGTCGCAGTTCAGTTACAATGTAGCTCAACACGGGGATATTCAGTCTCCCATGGCAATCGGTCAAGAACCCCAGTGAGTAGTGGAGTGAAGTGGAGGAAGGGTGGTAAAACAGCAGCCATAAGAGAGGCGCAGGGGGCTGGGGAGGGGTACACATAGTCAGTGCGAAGTCGTTAACCGTTCTCGGGATGGGTGTCTGCGTCAAAAGTCTAAACCCCATACAGGGGGGTAGTCAAGTCAAATGAAAGAAGGAAAGAGGGAAAGAGCAGGTATGAAAGGAAGGACCAAAAAGAAGGGGATGGGGGGATAGGGAGTAGGAGCCCCGGTTGGGGAGGAGGGATTTCTCTCCGGGCTCCCCCAAGTGTCCGTGTGCAGAATGAGGGGGAAAAACGATAAAGCGGGCTGGCCTACAAATCCCGGGACCGCGCGATCGGGGTGATTCGAGGCAGATAGGGTTACCCAATTTAGACAAGCGGTCACCCGCTAAGTGGGAGACTAGTCTGGTTGGCCCCTAAGCTCAAGGGGTGACAGCTTTGAAAAGTCGTCCATTTATCCCAGATCTGTGCGAATTTGTGCGGTGAGTCTTTGGCAATGTAAATGAGTTCCTCCATTTCAGCTATTTTAGCCACCCTTTTTAACCAGTCAGAGGTGGAGGGAACAGTGGGAGATCCCCAATGGATGGGGATGCACAATTTGGCAGCGTTGAGTAGGTGCAAGCCTAGTGAGTGCATATAGGAGCGGTTTGGGATTGGAGTGTGGTGTAGGAGCATGTGGGCTGCTGTAAAATCAATAGGGCTGTCAGTAATGGAGCTAGCTATTCCATGCACCTGGGTCCAGAAATTCTGGAGACGGGGACACGACCACCATATGTGTAGTAGGGATCCGTCAGTATCAGAGCACCTCCAGCATTTGTTAGGGATCTCAGGGTTATATTTGTTAATTAAAGCCGGTGTTCGATACCATCTAGAAATAAGTTTAAAATTGTTTTCTTGGGTATGTACGTTCAGGGAGCCTTTGTGCGTAATGATGTAAATTTTTTCCCAATCTTCTTGCTGGCTGGGAGAGGAGCGAGTGGACCTCCGAAATTAGGTGGCGCTTGGGCGCGGCTTGAGAGCAGAGAGTCTCAAAAGGCGTCAGCTGTCTAGAGAGATCAGCCTCTCTGTGAACTTTTCTAAAGAAATGGCGTATTTGGAAGTAAGACCATTTGGGAACAGGGGGAATATCCCCATCTGTCGGAAGAGTCGAGTAATCCAGGATCTCCCCATTTTGGTAAAACTGATGCGCCAACAGTTCTGCATGTGGCCAGTTATTTTTAAGGAAGTTTACAGACATGCCTGGGGGGAACGCGGGGTTAAGCCGAATAGGCGTGAGGGGCCCCGGATTAGATGAGACCTTAAATTTTTTACATGCTTCCTTAAAGTTAAGCAGTGTAGCGTGCACTAGCGGGTGGCTTTTCAGGGCCTTAGGTACAGAGGAAGTGGGGATCCAGGGCGTGTGCTTGACAGGGATGTTCGAGAAAGCATTTTCTATGGAGACCCAGTCCTTATCTGACCCATGAGCTGACCAGTCAAAGATTCTGACCATTTGGCAGGCAAGGGAATACAGTTTGAGATCCGTGAGACCTATACCTCCTGCGGTTTTAGGGCTGGTAAGTTGATTATAACTGATTCTCGGGCGTTTATGTTTCCATAAAAATTGTGTGAACGCACGTTTGAGGAGCACGAAAAAGGAGGCAGGGATTTGAATGGGAATTGTCTGTAGAAGATATAGGACTCTGGGGAGCACATTCATCTTGAGAATGGCTGCTCTGCCAAACCAGGAGAAGTGGGGTTTGTCCCAGCGTCGTAGATCTTCAGTAATGGAGCGTGACAGCGGGAGGAAATTATTAGAGTATAGGTTGGACAAATGCTTGGGAAGTTGAATTCCTAAATAAGTGATAGCGTCCTGTTTCCATGAGAAAGGGAACGCTATTTGACATTGTGAAACTATTTCGGTAGGTAAAGTGATGTTTAAAGCATTGGACTTTGAAAAATAAATTTTCAAGTTGGATAGTTTGCCAAAGGCTTCAAAGTCCTTGAGCAAATTAGGGATGGACGTTAGCGGTTCACTAAGGAACAAAAGGATGTCGTCCGCGAATGCCGCTAATTTATGAGTGTGTCCTGCTACCTGAATTCCCCGAATATCTTCATTGGAATGTAAGCGCCGAAGGAGAGGCTCGAGCGTCAAGATAAATAGAATCGGGGATAGAGGGCATCCCTGTCTTGTTCCATTTCGGATGTCGAAGGCATTTGACAGGTGGCCATTGACCCTTATGGATGCAGTGGGAGTGGTATAGAGGGACAGGATCAAGGTCAGCAGTCTGTTGGGTAGACCTAGGTGTCGGAGTACCGAAGCTAAATAATCCCAGGCCAACCTGTCAAATGCCTTCTCAGCATCCAGTGACAGGAAAAAACCCCTTTCATTACGGGACGTGAGCCAGTGGTGAAGGTTGATGGCTTTGGTAGTATTATCCCTGGCCTCCCTGCCAGGGACAAAGCCCACCTGATATTTGCCGATAAGAGAGGGGAGGATTGGGAGTAAGCGGTTGGCTAATATTTTGGCGAAGAGCTTGATGTCGGAATTGAGTAGAGAAATGGGTCTATAACTGGTGACCGATGAAGTGTCTTTCCCTGGTTTGGGGATGACCGTGATGTGTGCATCTAGGAGCCGATGGAATGGTAGTTCCGAGTTACTAAGGGAATTAAAGGCCCGCAGAAAGGGTGTAGTGAGGATCTCAGTGAAAGCTTTATAATAGGGGGCAGACAGACCATCCGGCCCCGGACTTTTGCCCGGTTTTAATTGCTTGATAGCCTGCTTGAGCTCCAGCTTAGAGATGGGATTATCCAACTCAGAGGCTAGTTCACCAGAAATCTTTCCAGGGCTGTATTTTTCCAAAAAGTTCGTAAGGAGCATTTCCCTGTGTTTTTGGGACGAAGGAGTAAACGTTGGGTTGTGTAAGTTGTAGAGGCTTTTATAGTAAGATTCGAATTGGGATGCTATACCCTCCGGTGATGTGTGTGCCGTGCCCCCTGGATCCTTAATGGTGTGAACTGTAGTGGACAAGCGCTTAGTACGAATGGCTTGGGCCAGAAGTCTGCCATTTTTATTGCCCTGTTCGTAGAACAGTTTCTGGTTAAGAATGAACTTACGGTGGGATTTACGGTTCAACGCTTCCTGTAGGAGCTTTCTCGTGTCAGTCAAGTCTTGAAGTGTGGCCTGAGCTAACGAGCGTTTGTGGGCTCGTTCGAGCTGTTGGATTTTGTGGACTAATTCAGAGATAAGGGCTTGGTTCGCTTTTTTCCGCAGTGCAGCAAGTTCTATAAATTTCCCCCTTATAGTACACTTATGGGCTTCCCAGATCGTAATAGGAGAGATCCCAGGTGTGATATTTTCTTGGAAGTAATGAGTTAGGCTTGAGGAAATAGCATTCAGATCTATCTCAGAGGAAAGGAGGGAAGCGTCCAAGCGCCAGATTTTCGTGGTCCTATTTTGAATCGGGAATGTAAGGAGCATGGAGATCGGGTTGTGATCTGCAAAAAGGAGTGGTTCGATCCTCGCTGATTGGAGAAGAGGGAGATCTCTTTGAGAAATGAAAAGGTAGTCTAACCTGGAATACCGATTGTGTGGTGCAGAAAAAAAGGTGTAGTCTTTTGTGGTAGGGTGTAGAGTGCGCCAAGCATCGTGCAAAGTAAGAGCCTGTAGTAAAGTCCTGATCTGTCGTAGAGATCTATAGGGAATGGAGGACGTACCCGACGATGAGTCTAGGAGGGGTTGGAGTACCACATTAAAGTCACCGCCCAGAATCGTCATTCCCGCCTGGAAGTTCGTAAGAAGGTCAACGACCTTTCGGAAGAAACTGACCTGCGCCGTGTTAGGGCTGTATACGCTCGCTAATGTAACTGGTTTATTATGAATGGTTCCCTTCAAAAAGACAAATCTGCCATCAGGGTCTATAAGTAAATCCTCCCACTGCCATGGGATATTCTTAGCGATGAGGATTGAGACACCCTTAGTTTTTGCAGAGGGGTTTGTAGAATGGTAAGCCGTAGAAAATTTTCGGTTTAGTAGGTTAGGGACCTGTCCAGCACGGAAGTGCGTTTCCTGTAGGAATGCTATATCTACTTTCTGCTTGGATAAAAGGTTAAGGACCTGGCTACGTTTTTCTGGGATGTTAAGGCCCTTCACATTTTGAGACCAAATTTTTAGAGTATCGGGGCCTAGTGTAGGAGTCAGGTTGGACATGGTTGCGTAAAGTAGGTTGTGTGGGAACGCTTGTGAAAATGTGGCTAGTCCCTGTGATCCGCAATTCGGGCTCCTCAAAGTCAGGTGGGAAGGAGCGCGGATAGTTAGGTGTAAGGTGTAAGCCCAGCGCTAGTAAGGATAACCGCCCCTCGCGAAGTGGCGTGCGGTTCAGGGGAGGCCGAAGAGAAGTATGTGGGGAGGAAGAGGCAAAGGGGTATAGGAGAGAGAGTGGGGAGGGGGATAGAGGGGAGGAAAAAAGCAGGAAGAATAAGAGAGAAAGAAGGGGAAAAAAGGGAACAAAGAAGAAAGAGAGCCGGAGGGATGTGTAGCACAGCTACCTTACCCTGACCTAGTGTGGTAAGTCCGGAAAGGGTCAACAGTCGGAGAGTCCGTCTGTCGTGCGAGTGCGTGGAAGGTCGTCCGAGAAGAAGTCCTTTCAGTTTCGGTCCAGCGGGAGTCCTTGGAAGGCGTCTGTAGGTTTGGCAGGAGCTCGCTATACTAAGCAAGAGGGGACAAAATGTTAGGTTGCATCACCATGACTACGTAGCCTGTGAAAAACAGAACAGTGAAACAGCAACAATAGGAAAACAAAAATAAAACAGAACAACAATAGGGGGCCCAAAAACAGCACAACGCCTCGGAACATTGCTGCTTATGCAGAAAGTGAGGCCGTGAGGTAAATGTAAAATACAATAGCTAATCTGCATCTAACAGTCCCCCTCATCCTGGTAACTCTATGTGCTATCTTATACTGGACCGGACACATAGCGTACCAATTTCCCACCCCTGCCCCCCCTCCTCCCGCCCCCACATAGTCATCAAAGCAGTTTAAAATAGGCAGGAAGTACTCCGCTGCCTATCCCATACGAGAAACAATGGTCCGTGATATCAAATCGTATGAATACTTGCAGGAGACGTCCTCTACATGTTGGCGGGAGGCGGTGGTACAAAAAAAAAAAAAAAAAAAAAGGGGGGGTCCCTTGGCTAGCTATATCCAGCCTTGACGTATGCGGACTTAATCAATCCGCGAACTCCCCAACCTGAAAAACTTGCTCAATAATCGTCAACTGAAAACGGCAACATATCAAGTTAGGTAAAAACAGCTGTAATCTCGTGGGATAATTTGGTTGGAGGGGGGGGGGAGTAAGATAACCCACAGAGAAAGGAAAAAAAAAAAAAAAAAAGAAAAAGGGGGCAAACGAGTGAGTGAAGCAATGACTGTGACTCTTCGGCCCTCCAATTCGGGAGGGGGCGAGGGAAGATCTACTGAGAAGCGACTGAGGCAAATGAGAGTCTCTAACAGGACGAACCAAGGCACACGATCCTGCCGATTGAAAGAATGAAAATGGTGCTGAGTTTAGGGGTCATCTGGTCGCGCTCGCCTGTGAGCCGGTGAGGCAGTGGGGCTATTGTAGGCCCTGTCTCCACTATCTCTCTGCTGGAGCGGGTCCGGTGACGAAGATCTGCGTCTTCTGAAATGGAAATCATCTCTCTCTGGGATGGTGTCCATCGAGTCAGATCTGCGGAGATGAGTGGACCGAAAAGCTTTGTACCAATCAGGTAGCTCCACCGGGGGCAACTGCAATACATCGCAGAACCTGCTCAGTTCTTCTGGTACTCGCAAAATGGCGGTGCGACCGGAAACAGATGCTGAGAGTCCAAAAGGGAATCGCCATTTGTAGGGAATGCCTTTGCGGCGCAAAACCTCCAAAAGGGGGAGCAGATCTCTCCTGTTTTGTAGTGTCACGGGAGACAGGTCCTGGAAAATCTTTACTTCTGTGCCTTGGAACAGCAACTGTCTTCTGTCTCTAGCCTTCCTCAGAATTTCCTCTTTGGTTTTAAAATTAACTAAACAGCAGACAACGTCTCTGGGGGGGTCTGTATCTCTGCCCCTAGGTTTCAAGGCTCTGTGTAATCGTTCAAAGTCCAGGGAAGTATCCGGGGGTCTGCCTAGGACATCATTAAAAATCTGTGTAGTGGCCTGAGTCAGGCGTGTGGGTTCAACAGTCTCGGGAATGCCTCTTACCCTCAAGTTGTGGCGGCGCCCCCTGTTGTCGAGGTCCTCCATGTACCTGTTAGCATCTCTCAGTTGCATGTTGTAGGAGGAGGAGGTGTGCTGCAGCTGTCTGATGGCGGATTCATGGCGGGCTGACACTTCTTCCACACCAGAGATTCTGGTGTGCATGGCCTGTAAATCTCTGCGGAGCTCCCCTATAGCTGCTGAGAGGGAGTTTTTTATGTCAGTGGCCATATCCCGGAGGTCTGCTACTGTGAGGGCCTGTCTGGCATGTGGGCTGGGCGATCCCTCCGTTCGCGGGGAAAGCTCCGCCGGCGTAGAACTCCTAGAAGGAGATGCGGCCTCCGGGTAGGCCCGAGATGAAGCCTCGGCCTCGCGTGAGCGGGGACGGAATAGTTCCGGTATTCCGCGCCCCGTCTGCGCCTCGGAACTCCTCGGGGAGCGCGAGCGGGACAGCGAACGCTGTCCCCGTGATTTCCCCATCCACTGGCTGATGTTGCTCCTGTATAAGGGCTGATTAGAGGACTCCCGCGGACGGAGCTCTTCTAGCAAGCGGCCATTTCGTCTCGGCTCCAAGCCACGCCCCCGTTTTTCTTTATATCACTATACATGTCATATTTTCCAAACTCCCCTAAAATACATTACACTATTACAAAAAAAAAACTCTAGTGGAAAAATTTAGGGTATAAACTAACATATGCCCACACTATAGGTAGCGTCACTGACCCCATTTGTAGCATAATCTCCCCATTCTACCTCTCCAAACCGCAATCACAGGACGCTGGCGAACACTGAGCACCGGGACCCACAGGCACGTGCACACCTGATAGGCGGCAAACTTAAAGGGGCGTACAGGTATGCCCATTTGCCTGCCTGTGCCATTCTGCCGACGTACATCTGTGTGAGAAGGTCGGCAAGAGGTTAATGTGTACAAAGTTGTAACGCTGTTCCTCTGCAAAGTATATTCATGAATCCTACAAAGCAGGAGGGAAACCCCCAATGGGACGCATATGAAGAAAAAGACAAGGAGGTGCTTGAAATCTTGAAATTATTGCTTGAGGAAAACTTAGAAGTAGAAGGAGAGAAGGGTGTATATATAGAAGGAAAGCCACATAGAATATCAAGTCCACTAACATGCTATCCCTAGGGAAAAATAAATGGATTAGCCTATTCCTTGAGATAGTACAAACAGACCTGAATAAAGTGGACTGAACAATGAGAGGTCAGAATGTGTAATAAGAGAGCGTAATGAATCAAAACACTTAGTAATCAAAGTAATAAGGGAGGAAACATCATCCTGAGGGACAAAAAAATAAAAATCATACGAGAAGGTGGTTAAACGACTGCTAGGTAACAGCAGGACATATGATAAGATCCCTTTCCAGAACTAGTGAAAGAACTAAATACCAACTTTAAAATGGATAAAGATGAAGGCTTACCCAAGTAAACGGGAATTCAAATATCTTTGTGTAAAATAATTCAACATACCCACATTTTATATAATACGCAAGGTTCATAAATTAGAAAAAGAAAATCTCCAGGGAGGCCATGGTGTCTGTGGTAAAAGGGCCATTGGAAAAGACAGGAAGGTATCTTGGTTCACTCTTGAAGGAAATGGTGACAAGTCTTAGATTGTATGTTAAAAGATGTCTTCGTATTTCCAGTCTTACCTTAGAAGAGGAGCTATGCTTGATTCGAGTGGATGTGGAGTCCCTCTAAACCTCGATCCTTCATGATTGAGGGATTAGGGATGTAGAAACATTCCTTGAAAAATATTACCCGGCAAGTGGGCTCCAGAATGAATTCCTCACCGACCTGTTGTCCTTTGCCCTAGAAAACAACTTCTTCCAATTTCTCTCTAAATTCTATAAACAGAAAGCGGGGACCTCTATGGGAGCCCCATGGGCCCAGCCATATACATGTTTACATCTGGGGCTCTGGGAGGAGGAAATTGTTTACACCACACCGATGTACCTGGGCCACGTACATACGTGGCTAAGGTACAGATGACATGTTAGTGATATGGAGCGTAGATGTAGAGTCCCTACATACGTTTATTGGCGATCTAAATGACAATAACCACAACATTACTCACCTATGCCTTCGATCAAAAACAGATTTCCTTGCTTGACTTATGAATTCAAATTGAGGGAAGCTCCCTGTCTACATGCAAATTTGGAAAAGAGACCAACACGCTACTAAGAGCAGATAGCCACCATCCTAAGTGGTTAAAGGATGGTATTCCAATTGGTCACTTCTTCCTATTAAAAGGCATTGTACCAATCCAGCGGACTTTAGACAGAAAAAGCAATGGCCTATATAGACGCTTCCGTGAAAGAGGCTACTCACATAGACAATTAAGAAGAGCCAAAGAAGAGTAGGCCAGCACGATAGAAAAGATCTACTCGGGCGTGTCCGGTAGTGGGCGGCGACGGACGTTTCCTTGGGGAGCTCCGGACCTCCATGACGAATCCACCGCCATTGCAGGGCTGTATCGGGGAATCGACCCCCAAACCGGGCTTGCACAGTCCCCTGAGACCCCCGGGGACACACTGAGCCGAAATTGCCACGGTTTACGGGCGGCGCATGGCTGGATCGGAATCTCAGCCCTCTGCGGCCGCCGCCATCTTGCTACACCTGGGCCGCCGCCATCTTGCGGCCCAGAAGCCTGCCGGAGCCGACAGCGTGGAGATGGAGGTAGGGGTCCCTTCACTAACCCCGGGTGTGTGAGCGGAGGGTGGTGGAGTGCGCCCTGAAGGCCTCGCTGGGGCCCGGAGACGTGGCGGTCCGCTCGGGCCTAGTGCGGCCTACACATCCCCACCGTTTCCTGAGGCGGCGGCCCCACCGGCTGACACTGCGGCCGCTTTGGCCTTCAAGGGGGACACAGAACTCTTTCCCTCCCCACTCCTGCCCACTCAGTCCCCTGGGCCCTGGCCCTTGCCTGGACAGTAATCACAGCCCGTGACTGGGGGGTTGGGTGGGTCGAGGCCTGTGACGCTACACTCTGGGGTTTCTCCGGGCCTCCTCATATGCAGCTGAGCCCCCCTCCACTGACTGGATGATGGCGGGGTGAAGTTGAACCCCGGCGGGGTCCCCTGCCTGACCCGGACCATACAGGCCACGATACAACTTTACCAGATGTGACCTCGGCATGCAAACCCCCAAACGATACGGGACACGATCAGCGACCCGCGAGACACACAGTCGGCCCTCACAACCCGATATCCAACGATTCTTCAGAGGGAGCCCGTGCACTTCCACGGCTGCCGCCGCCATCACTCCTCGGAGACCCCACACGGAACCAGTCCCCCACGGGACTGAGACACAGAACATTCTCACAGCACCCGCCTCAGAACCCCTATCTGGAGCTCCAACCACGTTACGTCCTGAGATGGCTGGCTCTACCGCAGACCAGGGAAACCTGGACGATGACCTCCGCAGAATGCTGCGGGCCCTGCCTATGAGGGCAGACATTGAGGCACTCCCCACGAGAGCAGATATTGAAACCCTAATCATGCGGATAGAAGAAGCACATAACAGGGACATACAAGAGGTGAGAACAGAGCTACACACAATAGAAGACCGGGTCACCTCTGGGGAAACCCAGATCACCTCGCTGGAAACTAGGGTGCAAGCCCTGGAACACGCGCAGGCTTCCCATGCAGCGGTGACGCAGGAGATGCAGCTCCATTTAGAGGAAATGGAAGACCGCAGTCGCCGCAAGAACTTGCGGCTGCGGGGTCTCCCGGAGGCTACAGGACCTGAGGATTTGGCAGAGACTGTTACCGCTATTTTTCACAGGCTTCTGGGTGACCCGCCGCCCTCTGGAAATCGACCGGGTCCCAGATGTACCGACCCGGCAAGGCCCCGTGATGTTCTGTGCCGCCTCCACAGATATGCACAAAAGGAAATACTTCTGAAGAAGGCATGGGAACATGGGGTCATTGACTTTGATGGTGCACAGATCCAGATACTCCCGGACCTATCCAGGGCAACACTACAGCGCCGTGCCATGCTGAAACCAGCACTTGAAGTTGCGAAACGCCACGGCTGCATATACCGATGGGGCTACTCCCTAACAGTCATCTTTCGCACGGGTAGCGGCTCCTTCACACTGCACACATCAGCAGATCTCCCCGCCCTCTTTGCATTCCTGGGGGCGGAACCGGTCCCGGTCCCAAATTGGTTGGTGAGGATCCAACGTCCGGCGGGCCGCTTAGGTTCCACGTCGGAGGGGCCTGCCCCACGAGCTCGCTCCCGGAGGTCTCGTGGTCGCTCCGGCACCATGTCCACATCTGCTGATGGAACACGCGAGACATGATTACACCTTATGACACTTTGTATGCTGTTCTGCACTGGTTGACTTTTTACACCCCCCCCCCCCCCCATCAGTATTACTCTCCCATGTTTTGATATCCCCCCTTTCATGGACTTTGCCCCCGCCACACAGCCACCACGGTTGCTGGAGACATTTCTGGGAGGCGTGGAGGGATGCCAGGCCCTGGACGTTCATACATGTTTGCCCACTCCCATGGGAGTGGAGAGGCCACCCATGCAACACTTTGGAGAGACACTGTTGACCGTATAGCATGGCTCTCGACCTCAGGGCCCCACATGGCCCGTGTGCCTGGCCATATCGGCTGATATCCCTCTGAGGACTCCCGAAGCATGGTGACATCTCAGAACACATGTGGGGGTTGGTGGGTGGCTGTGGCGGACATCATACAGCAGCCGGGTGGGGATGGAGAGGATGATGTTGGTCCTTGGACTGTTGGGTGGGTAGTGTGAGGGGGGCCCTCTGTTTCCTTCCCCTTTTCCGCTCCCCCATATCCTTGCCCTCTCCCCCCCCCCCTCTCCGTGTCTTGCCCCTTTGGGGATCTGTGGTTGCCAACGGGAGGGGGCGGGGGAGGTTGTGCCACATTGACGGATGAGGGGGATTGCTAGATTAGGGATGTCTTATGGGTTTCTATGTTTTGCATTTATTTGTATGCCATGTTTACAACCAGAGTAGCTTCTTAGTAGATATTTTACGCAATGTTATTACTTGCCTAGTTCTGTGGTTTGTTTAGTTTTTGTGAATCCTGGGATGTTTTCTTGCCTTATGCCCAAAACAGCCGTGCCCATAAGGGCATTATTTAACTATACACATCTACACATACACCCTTGGCCTGGGGTTCCGGGGGGTTGGAGGGTTGGGGTTGGAGAATAGGTCGATGCCTTCCATCCGGGTTCACCCGGTGGGCATTATAGCAGCCAATTGCTGCATTCTAGTTGTCCATCGCCGTTGGACAGTGCTGACCGTGAGTCCTCTCCCTCTCGGCCACACCCTTAAAATTTATTTACCCCTTTACCCTATCACTACTGCTCTCTATCGCCTCAATCTTCTACCCACATGTCTTGTATCTTCTTTTCTTACCCTTTCCGCTTCTACTCATGGATGTGCTTAACATTGTCACCCTTAATGCAAAGGGACTTAACATCCCTGAGAAGAGACGCATGTTGTTGAACGACACTTTAGGGAAAACAAGTTCCCTATTTTGAAAAACAGATACTACCCGCCAGTCTACCACTCTACATACACGGAGGCCAAATCTAGAGGAGTTTCCATTCAAATAGCGGCCAGAGTGCCGTGGACTCTGCTGGACCTAAAATCAGACCCGGAGGGGAGATTTTTATTCCTTAAAGGCCTGGTTGGCGGTGTGAAGGTTACCATTGCTAACTTCTACGCCCCCAACAGCAGACAAGACCTGTTTGTGCAGAGACACTTAAACCTACTCCAAAACTTTTCGGAAGGCCAACTAATCATAGGTGGTGATATAAACATTCCACTAATACCCGCAGAGGATACTTCCAAGGGGCAGTCCTCCTTCCCTCGGGGAATGAGGAGAGCTACCCACACAGCCTTACATGCCACACAATTGGTGGATGTTTGGCGTCTCCTCCACCCCAGGGAACGGGATTATACCTTTTTTTCTAGACCGCACCACGGGTACTCCCGTATCGACTATTTTTTGATGCCACACAACCAGCTACAGACAGTCAAAGGATCCACTATAGGTTCTATTACGTGGTCTGACCACGCCCCAGTTACTCTACAATATGCTTTGACAGACTTTTACAAAGGACAGAAAAAGCCGTGGAGACTCAATGAGAGCCTCCTCCAGGACGCCACGGTGCTGTCAGAAGTCAGAAATATCTCATTATTTCCACACTAACGGTACGGGGGAATGTGATGCAGGACTGGTTTGGGAGGCACACAAGGCAGTGATCTGTGGAATACTAATAAAACACGGCGCAAGACTTAAAAGACAGTGAACTGCCCAACTGAGTTATTCAGTAAACTTCAAAATTTAGAAGCTAAACATAAACGGACACCAAATACTTCCTTGGGGGTGAGCTTGATACAATATGTTCCCAGATAAACAACCTTCTCTTTTTTTAAAGCTAACGCAGCTCTCCAGATCTCCCGTAAAAGAATTTACGAATCGGGCAATAAATGTGGTAGGTTTCTCGCGCAATCTTTGAAAACCCAACGGGCGGCGTCTTACATCCCATTTGTCCTATCCTCCCAGGGGACGTGAGAGACACTACCCCAACACATTGCCAATACAGTCAAGTCTTTCTACGAATCTCTCTACAACTTGAACAATACCCGACCCTCCCCAGTACAAATAGCTGACTATATAGCCTCTTCCAACATGCCCACCCTGTCGACGGGAATACAGGACGTTTTGGAGGAGCCTATAACACTGTCCGAAATCCAACAGGCAATTAATAACACCAAGAGAGGGAAGGCCCCCAGGCCCGGACGGCCTAACACTACAATACCTTACTCCCATCCCTTGGACATCATCTGCTACACCTTTTCAATGACCTTACTAAGGGGAGCAAGCTCCATGAGGCCACATTATAGGCACATATAGCAGTGATCCCTAAAGAAGGAAAGGACCCATCCCTATGCGGGAACTATCGCCCAATCTCCCTTTTGAACACGGATCTTAAACTGTTTACTAAGATCATAGCCATGAGGCTGCAGTCATACATCCCCGATCTGATACACCTTGACCAGGTGGGCTTCGTACCCACCAGAGAGGCTAGAGACAACACCACTAAAGTCTTGAACCTGCTATATACTGCTAACACGGAGAACAGGCCAAGTGTCTTTCTCAGCACGGACGCTGAGAAAGCCTTTGACAGGGTTAGCTGGGATTTCATGTCTGCCACACTACGCCACATAGGACTGGGCGACACCATGTTCGGATGGATCGAGGCCATATATACCCCACCATCGGCCAGGGTTAGGGCCAATGGGGTGTTTTCCCAACCTTTCCGGATCACAAACGGGACGCGACAGGGATGCCTGCTTTCACCTCTCTTATTCGCGCTCTCCCTCGAACCGTTCCTCTGCCACATTAGATCAAATCCGAACATAACGGGCATCTCGGTTAAACGCACCCAACACAAAGTATCAGCCTACGTGGACGACCTGTTGTTCTGAATCTCCAACCCAGTGGTATCCCTTCCAAATTTGATGCGGGAATTTTAAACGTACCGGACGCTCTCAAATTTAAAAATTAATTTCGCCAAGTCTGATGCAATGGGCGTGGGGATACCGGCGGCGCAGCTTACCCACCTCCAAGCTAGCTTTGCCCTGAAGTGGACGAACAAGGCTCTGAAGTACCTCGGTACGTATATCCCACATACACTCTCGAAACTGTATGAGTATAACTTCCCCCCACTACTGTTGGAAATAAAAATACTTTTGTCCTAATGGCAGTCGGGTATGCACTCCTGGATGGGACGTTGTAACATCTTAAAGATGTCCGTCCTCCCGAAAATTCTCTACCTGATGCAGGCCCTACCTATACATATACCTTCCGCCTTCTTTAAAAGGGTTCGATCCGCCTTCATGGAATTCGTATGGGCGAAAAAAAGACCTAGACTCGCTCAAACTCTTGGTGCTCCCCAAGTTACGTGGCGGTTTAGCCCTACCAAATATTCAAGCCTACTATCAGACGGTTCATCTGAGGCTCATAGATTGGTGCCGCCATCAGGATACCAAGCTGTGGGCCCAGCTGGAACAGGCACAAAGTGTGATTCCACTCCGGAGGGTGCCATGGTGCTACTCGGCTTTGTGATCAAACGTCACCCACTGATTGGTAACTCGGCGAAGGTCTGCGCTTGGATAGTTTCGCAAACGCCCCTTTCCTCCCCGAACTCGCCCCTGTACCCTGTCATAGGCAACCCCTTATTTACTCCAGGTCTTTACGATGGGAGTCTTCGAAACCTGGGGTAGGCGGGACTACATCAAGCATCCCACTTTAGTGCAGGGGGGCGCTGGAAAACGACGGCGGATTTCCTAGACCCTGCGGGCCCGTTCCGACTAGACTTCCCGAGGACGCTCCAACTCACACAGTTTCTCTCTACGATCCCACCCCCCCCCGGGGAGACGCTCAGACGCTCACGGCCCTGGAGGTGCTCTGCACTGACGCGGGTGTCCTGTCACACACACTTTCACTGACTTATAATCTTCTAAATTCTCCCTCAGCATACTTTATTCCTCCGGGCTTACTTAAATGGGAGAAAGAGTTAGATTGTCAATTCAACAGCACCAAGAGACAGCGTATACGCAGATTTGCCCACAAATCTTCGATCTGTGCTAAGATTCAAGAAACAAATTACAAAATTATCTCACGTTGGTATAGGACCCCTTCATTACTCCATCAGCTCTACCCGAATACATCAGACCTGTGTTGGTGATGCCTCGCAGACAAAGGGACTATGCTGCATATCTTTTGGTCATGCCCGAAACTCACACACTTTTGGAAAGTGGTGGGGGAGACAATTCAACAATTCACGGCCCTGCCTCTCACAGACGATCCAGCTCTTTATCTCTTGCATGCCTCCGACGTACCAGACAGGAAATACCAGAAATCGGTGATCCGCCACCTACTTGATGCGGCTAAGGCCTGCATACCACTCCATTGGAAATCGCCCCTCCCGCCGACCATTGACCTCTGGCTGCGTAAGGTGGAAGACATTAGGAAAATGGAGGATCTTATCCTCACAGCGCAAAATAGAGAGGAGACTTTTACTAAAACTTGGCAAGGCTGGACTGCGTTCATATACTCGGCTGAGGGCCAGGCCCTGAGAGGGGTGGACACAGACGGGTGATACTGTATGCAGCATCCAAGATCCGCAGAGCCTGGGGGCCATAGTGATGGGCCCCGCATCTGTAATTCAGAATGGTCATATGCGCACTCCATGATTGGGTAGCACACCTTGCTTCCCCCCTTCTTACATTCCCTCCCCCCTTTATACCCCATACTCGATTTACCCCCGTCTTCTCTTCGCCCCTCTGTTCTTCCTTCTCCATTGCTTCACCTATCCCCCCTGTACACTGGAAGTGGTATCGATACGGATACCTAGTTAGTTGAAAAGAAACTGGGAAGTGAGACCACAGGATGATGTGAAGCCCCAAATCCACATACTGCTGTTTATTCTTTTTGGCGATAATGCCAGCAGGGTATTGATGTTGTACTTCAGATACTGCCTCGCTATCTGTAAACTATGTGGAGAGTTTGTATTCTGTTGGTCTGTGTGGACCCACTTCCTGATATAAATAAAAAAAAATAAAAAAAATAAAAGATCTCCTCAAAAAGAAAACTCAGAAAAGATGGTGTAGCTGACCCAGGTCCGGTGAGCGTGATGACCCAATGGAGTACAGTAAGAGATATTCTCTACAAACATTGGGGTATCCTAACCAATACACCAGGTCCGGCAAACATAGTTGGCCCAGGCCCAAAGATGGTAGCTAGGAGAGCCAAGAACCTAGGAGATACCCTGGTCAGGTCAGAGTTTTCCCAAGACACCGGGAACATCCTGGTTGTCAGAATACCCAAGCAAGGGCATGTTCCCATGTGGACACTGACAGGTTTGCCTCCATGTGGATAGGACTGAGACATTTAATGATGCACTGGGTGAACAAAGTTTTCAAAAACAGGACCTCAAACTGTGCCATTACCAAAGTCATATACATGTTGACCTGTCTCTGTAACAAGATCTATATAGGAAAGCGTATAGGTGAACATATGCATGAATTCAGTGAAAAAAACCCTGGAAGGCATGTAGGTTAAGGGCATCTATTCACTGAAATCGTCACCAAGAGGCGATTTCAATCTGATACTACTACAGAAAGAAAAGTGGTGGATTTACAGATTGAGATCATTCGTGTCAAAGGGCCTTAATACTGAACTTTAATTTGCAGGTTTTATTGGAAAATAATTTCCCTCCCATGACCCATCTCCCAATAGTATCTTTTTTAGCTGTTCCCAATATTAGGGGTTTTCATATACTAATAATGCTCCACTCAGCAACACAAAAACCCATACACATGGCCAATGTAGATGCTATATACACTAGTCTCTCTGCCGGACTATGTATATCTAGCCACTTCTGGCTGCAAGTGTGGTCAGTGTTTGATGTGTACTGTATTCTGTTTGTTTTGTATGTTTCTCATCTTCACCCCAGCCTCTCCCTCAGAACTGCCAATCTGTCTGCAAATATCTAACCAGCCGATAGTGGTTGGATATGATATGATCTCTTTAATGAAACTATTCTATACATAGTTTGATGAACAGAATGCTAGAAACTGCCTTAAAGCCAAAAATGGAACTTCCGCTTTAAGTGCAGGTGACCCCCTGAAATGCCACATTTGGCATGTCATTTTTTTGGGGGAGGAGCGGGTACCCTGTTTTTACAGGCACCCAGCTCCCACTTCCTCCCCTGGCTCTGCGGTGCTGGAAGGAAGTTCACTTCCCTGCAATCTTCGGGGACACGTCACAGGTTGCAGAAGATTGCGCAGCTCGCACATGCACAGTGCGTGCCCGGCTGTGAAGGCACAGCTGTGCGCACACAGTTAGAATGCTAGTGCCTCAGAGAGGAGTGGGAGAGGAGCGAGGCTTCCCACACCCGCATTGCTGGACCATGGGACAGGTGGTTGTCTGATTATAAAAAGTCAGCAGCTACACTTTTTGTAGCTACAGACTTTTAAATGTGCGGAACTCCACTTTAACATGTCTTTGGAGCCAATACGAGATCTAAATCATCCTTGAAGCCATTACACCCAGAACTTGGAACGGAAATTAAATATGAAGTTTATCATAAGTGTTAACATTTCCTTTAACGTGATCACAGTATGATATAACACAGTAGGCTCCTTTAAAGTAATTGAATAGGGGCGGCTCTATCCAAGTTAAAGATACATTGAAAAGGAGCCCTCGGATATCCACCCGACATCCAGACAAAGCTACGCAACCGCACAGCGAAACGCGTTGATGTCATCACCTCCCTGATGCCACATCTTCATAACCTATTATGTTGGCGAGCATCTTTTGTGTCTACCCGACCGCTGGCTTAACTAGCTTACATGCGAAGTACCAGGATTTTCTAGAGGGAATTGACAGCTACTGACGATACTTATGAAGCCTTACACCCCACTGGATGGCCTTGACAACAAAGTCCCAGGTGGCACTGGCATGGGAGTAAGATATATATTTTGGGAAAACTTTGGCTGAAAGACATGGACTGAGGATCCAAGAGAAATGGTAAAGTACCATGAAGATACAGATGCACGTATCTGAAATTGTATTTAACTTGAGGTGTTTTCTTTACAACCAGTTCCCACACTCCGTCCCTTTGACTTTCACAACCTCCCCCCTCCTTCTCCTTTTGGTTGATAATCAGCAATTCCATCCATTGATAACTGATATATGGGCATGATTTTCATAGCAGCCGCGGCTTCAGAGACCCTCTGACCTATGGGTGCCACCCTCTGAAGAGCAACAGACATTTACTCTCAAATTTCTCAACTCAGCCAGAGAGGACATCCCCAGAACCCGAGTAACACACTTAGGGTCAATTATCTCCTCACCAGCCTATGACTAACTTAGTTCCAGGAAATCAGGATTTCAGTATCCACAACGGATGAGGTTTCCTTTACTCAATGAACTGGGACATTTGCACTTGACCACAGCAACTTCCACTACATCCATCCAATTTTGGCTCTGGCCTCATATACCCCCCCACCCCCCGAGCCTAGATGGGGTTGACACATTGGTGCACCTCCTAGACACATTGTGATACCCAATACATATGGCGATTGCCGTGGAGGCTTCCTCTGTGTCAATTGACTTGGCGTATGGACGTTTTTTGTTCAATGTTATGGGTTTGTGCATCATTGATACAGGTAGTGTGCATATTTTGCTTGGCTAAGCAGATTTTGTTTCCCCATTTGGTGGTTGCAACGCAGCACCATGATTTTAGATGGTATTAACTTTGACTAATAAAATAAATAAAGGTTTTGTAGGCACCCCTACCTGGCTGTGCTCTGGCGGAAGCTGTTGCAAACTTAGCGGTCCTTGACCAGGGCTGTACAAGAGGCCTTCCTCTGCTTGTCAGGCTATACTCAAAAGGTACATGACAGGCGTGCTCTCGTTGGCAGCTCCCACGGTCCACTGAACAGCATCACCCAATGCGTATCGTCACAGTCACATGACTTACTCAGGGTTTTGGATGCACAGTGACACTCTTTATTCAGTAATCGGCAATGTTGCCATGGAAACTGATTGGCTCTATTTAATCTTACAAATGTGCACTGGGCTACCAAAATGTGTGCTATAGTAGTTCCAATGGGGCTGAATAATAAATATAACTTAAATTGCTTATGGATGTCAGTATTCCAGAAACCTTATGTTAAAAAAACAATTTAATATATGGCTTTACCCCATCTTGTGGTTAAACCTATATAATGTCCCTGAATAATAATCGTGAATATGGGTGTAACATGTTACAAAATATGAACTTATCCTTTAACATTTTTGGCAAATTGCTAATACCAGCATTATCTACATTGTCCACATGCCCGTTTCATTTATTTATATATGGTTAGTTTAAAATTCTGGACAATTGAGGGATGAGTTGTGCCCCCATGCTTTAAGTGTTTATGTGCAGGGGTTATTCAGGACCATCTGATTTAAGTCTGGGAGCTATTTTATCACAAGTGGCACATGAAGAGGGGCATCTCTTGGATGCAAGAAAAAATATATAGCATTTTAGGATAGGTGTGTCTGGATGTTTGCTGGGGTGCCACTTGTGGATAAAATAGCTGTAGGGAATGACTTTGATGTTCCACTTCATGGATGTTTAAAAGTAGGTAAGCCCCAAAATGTATTTCGCAGAGTGCACTGGTTCCTTAACAGCTCTTTGTTTAATGGCATGTCTTACATTAGATTTAAGAAAAAATTTTGATAATCAATTTTCAGCACATTCTTGGTTATCACTGAGCAAGACAACAAATGGGAAAAAAAAAAAAAAAAAAAAAGGATGTCAAGGAACATCTGTGTATCTGTCCTGCAGTGAAAACTGCTTATTTCTACACTTCAATATTTTGTAGCATGAGAAGATGTATATAAAGAAAAAAACAAAAAAAAACGGAATGCATCTGTTTCTAGGGTAACTGGAAAATATGGAGATTATGAAAAAAGAATCCAGTATTAAAACAGCAAAATCCAAAGCTAACCATTTTACTCCTTATACTGCCTAATAAAATGTCTTAAAACAGACCTGCATATATTCATTCCTAATTTCACATAATATACAGAGCACCTGCTCAAAAATTACATATAATATATGTAACAAAACACAGTCTTTATTGTGACCTTTTGGCAGGCTTTCCTCAGCTGCATGTATTGAAACAGCAGTGCTTCATATGGCAACTAAAATTCTTGAACACAAAAGATACTGGTTTACTGCAGCTGCAGAATGTCCATACACATACTAATGTTGTTATGTATTTGGACTTTTGTTTGCTGTATGTACACAGCAAACAAAAGTCCAACTACATAACAGCATTAGTAGTAGCAGTAGCCATCTAACTCAGCCATGCAGAGAAAGAATCTCTTAATATCCATGCTAGATCCAGGGTAGCCTAAACTCACCTGATACCCCCTGCCTCTCTTCCCATTTCCTTTTCATGTCTGTTTATTAACCCTGCATTGCCTCCATTTCCAAAAATAAGGGCATAAATACCTGTCACCCAAGATATAGCCCTTTTTGAATGGCACATATCTCCCCTCCTTTCCTTACCCCCCTTCAGATAACATACCCAATTAGCATTTTAATGTTGTCTCCCTGGTCAGTGCTCCTGTATAAACCTGAATTCTCAAAGTGCCAGTGCTCAGGTTACTCAAGCATATGCCCCTTATTCATAGCCACATTCATTTCAAAGAAGGAAGCTTAGTCTGAGAACAACCTAAACTTTCTTCTCACAAGATAATACCAGAGTCCAGATCTCATTTTGTAATCTGGCATTCTCACTCCAGAATAGCATAGTTTTGGCAGTGAAAAAACACTGAAAGGCACATCCATGAATGACCTGAGACAGAATGGTAATGCCCTGTACACAAGACCGGTTTCCAGTCAGAATAAATTCTGAAGGTTCTTTTGACGGAATTCCGCTGAAACTTTCTTGCGTACACACGATCACACCAAAGATCGTCCAGAACGAGGTGATGTACAACACGTAAGACGGGACTAGAAAAAGGAAGTTCAATAGCCAGTAGTCAATATCTTCCATCTCGTAATTGCTTCCATGCGTCGTTTTTGGTCCGTCGGAACAGCATATAGACAGACAGCGGTTTTCCCGACAGGAATTGATTCCGTCGGAAATATTTAGAACATGTTCGAAAAAAAAAAAGTCAGATGAGGCATATACACGATCGGAATATATAATGAGAAGCTTCCGTATGACTTTTTCTGTTGGACATTCCGCTCTTGTGTATGCAGCATTACTAATCCCACATCAGATGAATCCTTATGAACAACAAGTTTTTTAGAAAAATCACAAACTACCAGGACCGTATGTTGACAAATGCAGACCTGAACTTCACAAAAGTCCTCTCAGTCTCCGAGTTTCATTCTACCATGACTGACTTCTGGACTTTAGTCAGATCTGTCAAAGGTGTTGGTAGGGTACCCAAAAATACCTAGAATTACATGCAATTGTCTTTTCAAGACTGGGTGGGGCCATGATTGAACAGCCTTTACTTTGCTGGTTTCACCAACCCTTTCACTAGAATGTATCCAAGGTTTTTTGTTTCCTCCATCTCTATTATACATTTCTTAGATTTTAGAAGAAATCTGTGCCTCCTGGCAAGTTGCAGGTGTTCAACAAATAGCATCGCTTTTTCAATCCTTTCCTGTATCTGGGGTGGGGGGAACGACTCATTCTCCCAAGTGCCTTACCAGGTCAAGCAAGTAGTCCCTCCATAACAAATTAAAGAGAGGAGAGAAAACATACACATTGAAAATATCAACGCTGGCCAAAGGCAGTCCCAGTCCTTCCTGTCTCCTTGTTCTACCAGTTTCAACATAGATTTCAATGTCTTTATTAAATCATCGACTAAGCTGTTCCTTTGTGGATAGTATACAGATATGCACGATTGCTTAATTTCTAACAATGTGCACAGGTCTGCCATGATCTTTGACACAATGCCTTGGTCAGTCAGACGTATCCATCTACTATCCATGTAGTCAAATGTATACATTTCAAATAAAATATGAGCTACAGCTTTGGACAAGGTATCCCTCAAGGATGTCCTTGGGGTATCGGGTGGCATATTCAAGGCTGACCAAACTATAGTGATGCTCTTGAGAGGATTTTGCTGGGGGCCTTCTAATACTTTTTCTGTTGCAATATTTTTATTAAGTTTCGAGAGGGTATGACAAGCCATGGTTTGCCCACGCATGGGCAATATTGAACGGGCACATAGAAAAGAAACAGCATATGTACGTAGAATGATGAACATAACTAAACTGTTGCCAGGACCCAAAAGGGCCAGGGTAAAGGTAAGGCAAATAGTACAAGTTATACTGTAGTGTCCCCTAAGTGAAATCATCTGTTCCACCTTCAGTGGGGCTTGGGCTGAAGATACAAGAGAGGCCGACATTGTCATATCAGACACCTACCAGGTACGTGTCAGCGGCACTGTTCATCTGCTCCTAGTAGCTAGGTAACCCAACTGTTGATAAACATCTGTTCTCCTGCCCAGACCAAAATCAAGTCTTACATTGTCAGGCTCAAGTCTTGTAGTGACAAATGGGCCCTCCTTTCCTCCTCCACACACATCATATGCAATGGAGAAATTCCACCCCTCCCCTTCAGAGGCTAGTTGAGTTTGAGTAGGGGAAACTACATCATGCATGTTGTCAACAGTAGGCATTTTAATTTATAAAATGTCATCTGCTTTTTGCCTAATGAACAGGTCCCCTGCTCGCTAAACTTTGCCACAGTTCTTAAAATCTGGGAAAGCTTTGTCCCACGATCATGAAGTGCATAGGGTTTTACCAGATGAACTTTAAGTTTCACGATTCCAGATGGGGTAGTAATCAGCACAGACAGCAGTGGGTAAGATGCATCACTGAGAAAGCATATCTGTTCTTGGAGCTGCTATTTTTTTTCCCCCTCAACACACTGCTGTGTTAAAGGGACAGAAAAAAAAAAAAAGTACAATAACAGCGCGCACCTAAGAGCGGCTCACACAGGGGCAACAAGACTTCCAACGCGACTTTTGGAGGCATCTTGGACACGACTTGTCAACACGACTTGGGGAGACTTGCAACACGACGAAGTCGCTCCAGGCCAGGCAACTTTGGCCGTGGCCAATCAGAGAATGAGCTCTCAAGGGGAAACTCCACGCCAATTTTCTCATTCGCTCGTCCCCACCCCCTTTCTGACCGGCCAGGCTTCGTGCTCGGATAAGGGTCTGGTATGGACCTTGGGGGGGACCTCCACGCCGTTTTTTCGGCATAGGGGGGTTCCCCTTAAAATCCATACCAGACCCAGGGGCCTGGTATGCTCCCGGAGGGGAAACCCACGCCAGATTTTTTATAATAAATTTGGCGTGGAGTTCCCTCTCGAGAGCTGATTATTCTGTGAGAGGCGACAATACAGATGGAGATCCGACTTGGGAGGCAACTTCCATTGAAATCAAGGTGTACCAGTCGCCTAGAAGTCGGATAGAAGTAGTACAGGAACCTTTTCTGAAGTCGGAGCGACTTCAGTAGTGTACATTAAGACGGCTCTCATTCACTTACATTGATTTTTACATGTAGCGCGATTTGAGGCATCTAGGGGCGACCTGAAATCGGATCATGAGTTGCCCCTGTGTGAACAGGGCTCTAAACCAGCTCACATAATGACACATTGTTCACTGCACCTTTCCATTCACATAGATAAAATATAGATAAAATAAAAGTTAGGCATACACTGTTAAATCAACCCTTAACCTCAACCATTAAATCAATACACTGTTAAATCAACCCTTGTTAAAACTGTTCTGCTGCTGCCCATATTTATAGTTTTATCTCCTGCAGTAGAACAGAGATTCACCCCATTCACTAAGTCAAAAAGGAAAAGGGGGGTGACCTATTTGCCTTTAGCTTCAACCCCCTCTAGTACATTTTGGCTTATTATCCCTAATTAAAACTGCCTTTTGTAGTATACACATTTTATAGTAAAGCCCCAGCCCGTGCTCTTTTTCCCTTGTAAATCTGGGTTTAATTTGGCTTTAAAAAAACATTCCTAGTGGCCAGTCTTACAACACTTTCACACTTATGCAACTTTTCCTGTGACTTTGGACATCAGAGTTGCATGACATAGCAGTCATACCTCATGATTCCCAATGATAACCATTTATATCTGTGTGAATAAGTCGCACTAACTTCAAAGTAGTCCTGGTACTTTGATGCGAGTTGAGATCCATAGACCTCAAGTTTACACAGGCATTCCCTGAAATCATGTAAAAATTGCGTCAAAATCTTGGCCGAAAAATCGCAGTAAAACCACACAACTTTGAAGTCGCAGCAGTGTGAAAGGGGCCTTACACTGCTGTGGCATCTTCAGCTTATTTCTTAAAGTAAACCACCTGCTTGCATGCGTTCACTAGTAGATTTCCATGAATCTGACCTCAATAAAAATGTTGCTGGACAATTTTACACTGGTTTATCATTTGAGGCCCTGTAATTCTTGAGAGTTTGAAAGAAATTGGTTAGGGGTGGGGCAGTTTTGTATCAAATCATGGATAGCATGTTAGAAAAAAAAATTAAGATTGAGCATGGTTTTTATTTTTTACACACTGTTACATTCTTTATTCAGCTATTTTAGGCATTGAGTGAGGACAAGCAAGTCCTAGGTAACAAACGGAACCCTCCAATGCAATAATAGTATGCATTTCTTGTGCTGTGCTGCCATTGTAACAAGAAAAAGGTTTCAGTTTTGCTTTTGCATGTTAGTGGGTGTGTTTGGTTTGTTCTGTCCTCTTCACTAGAGCTCAAAAGCATTGGAAGAAAATACAGAGCAACAAAAAGGACCTGAAAGTATATACTTCATTAAAAAAGGTAAGAGTTTACATTAATTCTGTTTTCTGGATTCAGAATCAGATAATTCAGCTATATTAGTTTATCTTTATAAACGTTTGTGTTAGTAATTTAATTAATTACCAATAATCTGGTTCTTCCCCCACCCCCACACACAACCATAGATTAGTGCCTTCTTGCAAAGTAGTAATTTTTTTCTTGTTTTTATTTCCTACTCCCCTCAGAAAAATTGTGACAATTTCTTCTGAAAAGAAAAATGTGATTTGCAAATATTGTCAGATTGATATATGCATTTCCAAATTCTACCAGGATGACAAAACACATTCTTGTATGTAACAAGTGTCCTGTAGATATTAAAAAAATCCTTTATGGATCGAAGTGAAGACTACAACAATGATGACAATGCACATAGTTTTTCTCAACGTTCTCGTAACAGAACGACTTTCAATCCTAAAAAGACAAAAAAGTGCTAATGTAGCATTTTTTAAATTTTGCCGAAAATTTCAGTTTTTTTCTCCCCCGCAAAAAAAAGGAAACAAAAAAAAAAAAACAGGGTTTTTTCCAAGCTTCAAAATTTCTGATAATTTTACACCTCTAGTGATATGTGGAGACTTCAACCTTATCCCAGACTCACACCTTGATTCCACCTCCACCCCCGCCAGAACAACCCAAACATGTCAAAATACTATACATCAGCAAAACATATTCAACACCTGGAGATGCCTTCATGCAGGGGAAAAAGACGTCACCTTTTTTCTTCACCATACAGGTCATACTTACAAATTGATCTCTCCCTAGTAGATCAATGGACCTTGACCAGAACTGTAGCAGCATCCATAAATGATATTACGTGGTCAGACCACGTGTCTGTAGTGCTGACAAGAAGTGACCCATTCTCCTCGAACCCTGTTCCAATCTGGAGAGCTAACCAGCTTCTTTTTACAGGAAAAGCCTACCAAAAACTATATTGGAACAACATTTATTACAATATTTTAGCGAAAAAGTAGATTGTGTGGATAAGTTTACACTGTGGAATGCCCATAAGGCGTTCATGAGGAGTATTTTTATTAAACTGGGGGCAGGGAGGAAGAGGCAGCACCAACAACAATTACAGGATCTCACAAACAAAATTCACAACTTAGAAATCAGTACTAAACAAAAACCCACACCCTCAATCTCTAAACAATTATCCCAACTTCGATATGATCTTCGAATACTATTATTAGTAAATTCTGAAAAGTCTACTAGTCATCAAACATGAATTATTATGTAAATGGTAACAGGGCGGGGAAACTCCTAGCACAGCGCTTACGGGGCTGCAGGTACAAAACCAGGATACCGTACATCTTACACCCACTCACTAAAGATAAACATCACCCACAAAACATAACCGACACATTTAGCCATTATTATGGATCTCTGTACAACTTGGCAGATGATCCACATACCATTCAACCAACCCCTGAGGCAACAAATGGCTTTCTGAAGAAAGTGCCTCTTCCCCAACTAACCCCAACACAACGAATGCACCTTAACTCTCCCTTCACAATCCAGGAAGTGTTGCAAGCTATTGATACACTACCACTAAACAAGTCCCCAGGTCCTGGTGGATATATAGGAGAATACTATAAAACATTCAAGTACATCCTCTCACCCCACCTAACCACTATTTTCAATGCTGCAGCTACCTCTTCCTCCTTCCGATCAGAAATTTTGAAAGCACTTGTAATCACCCTGCCAAAGCCATAGAAGGAACCACCTCTTCCACAGAATTTCAGGCCGATATCATTACTTAATACCGTATATACTCGAGTATAGGCCGACCCGAGTAGAAGCCGAGGCCCCCAATTTACCCCCAAAAAACTGGGAAACCTATTGACTCGTGTATAAGCCGAGGGTGAGATATGCCTGTCCATCCCTGTGTGTGTCCGTCCATCCCTGTGTGTCCGTCCATCCCTGTGTGTGTGTCCATCCATCCATCCCTGTGTGTGTGTCCATCCATCCATCCCTGTGTGTGTGTGCGTCCATCCATCCATCCATCCCTGTGTGTGTGTGTGTGTGTGTGTGTGTGTGTCCATCCATCCATCCCTGTGTGTGTGTGTGTCCATCCATCCGTGTGTGTGTGTGTGTGTGTGTGTGTGTGTGTGTGTGTGTGTGTGTGTGTGTGTGTGTGTGTGTGTGTGTGTGTGTGTGTGTGTGTGTGTGTGCAGCCTTGTGTGTCCAGCCTACCTGTGTCCCGAGCGGTCCCGTCCGGTCCCGTCCCGAGCCTCCGTGTCGTCCCGTCCCGAGCCTCCGTGTCGTCCCGTCCCGAGCCTCCGTGTCGTCCCGTCCCGAGCCTCCGTGTCGTCCCATGCCAGGATCGCCGCTCTTCGTCGGCGCCCTGGCGGCCATTCCCCTGTTCAAAAGCCCCGCCTCCGCCTGTGATAGGCGGAACACTCAATTTCCCAGCAGTCAGTGTTCCGCCTATCACGGACATCGGCTCATCCGAGGATGAGCCGATGTCCGTGATAGGCGGAACACTGACTGCTGGGAAATTGAGTGTTCCGCCTATCACAGGCGGAGGCGGAGGCGCGGCTTTTGAAAGGTAGAATGGCCGCTGTCTGTCTGCTCGACACGCTGTTCGGGCAGTCAGACAGCGGTGACTCGAGTATAAGCCGAGGGGGGCACTTTCAGCCTCAAAAAAGAGGCTGAAAATCTCGGCTTATACTCGAGTATATAGGGTAACGACCTGAAACTATATACCAAACTGATTGCACTAAGGCTAATAGACATACTTCCACAGCTTATACATATGGATCAAACCGGATTTACAAAAGGACGTCAAACTACTGATGCCACTAGGCGCCTAATATAATCCACCAAGCAAATCTGAAGGGAATGCCTTCTCTGCTCCTAGCTTTGGATGCAGAGAAGGCGTTTGATCTGATACATTGGGGATATCTTGCTAAGGTATTGGAGAAGTTTAGATTCAGTGGCACTATATTTTCTGCAACTCAACACACACTATTAGTCTATTCACGGACAATGTTATACTCATGATCAGATGTGGAGACCTCATTAGCCTCGATACAGCAAACACTCAAAATGTTCAATGGTATATCCTATTACAAAGTAAACGACACTAAGTCATACATTCTTGGCATCAATATACCTCCTAAAACTAGGCGCAAAATGGAACAGTTTCATCCATACACGTGGACCACCACTGGTATATATTACTTAGGCATCACCTTAACACCCAAGACGGCAGAATTGTTCAAAGAAAATGACGCCACATTCATAGACAAACTACACTCCAGACTTCAAGATCTAGCAAAAACTGAACTATCCTGGTCCAGGAGACTAGCAGCCTTTAAAATGGTACTGCTACCACAATTTCTATATTTTTTTAGGACCATCCCTATTCCAGTACCCAATATCTTCTTTATTAAAGCCTAATCCATGATCAACCAATATCTTTGGCAAGGGAGGAGGGCGAGATGTGCATTCTCCAAATGAATCAACACTAGGAAGGCGGGAGGAGTGGGCTTAGTAGTACTCAATGTTTACTACATTGCCTCAATATTGGCACAAATCAAAACATGGTTCCCCCAAAGCCCAAATACTAGATGGAAAGAACTGGAAAATATACAACTTAAATTAAGCAATCTATATCAATTTCTTCTTACCAGCCAACAATACACCCCAAGATACGCATCACTTTCTCCTACCATCACAGCATCACTTCATCCATAGAGAGCCTTGTTAAACACTCCTTCTCAGTACTCTATTACCTCCACACTATCAATGCCTACCTATAGCTTAACACACATCATCCCAGACATAAAGGCCTCAAACTGGGTGGAAAAGGGGATAGAAAGAATTGGAGATATAATGATTGATCCAACGCCTAAAACCTTCAGGGATATAAAAGTAGAATACAACCTAGCTAACTATGAATATTACACATAACATAGGATAACACATCTACTAAGCCCAAATTTGGAAACAACTATTGAGATGCCATGAAGGGTACTCAAATACTACACAAACCCTACCACCAAGATTAAAGGTATATCGTTGTTCTATAATATACTGAAGAATAAGGATATACTTTTGAAAATGACTCATGTGACTGCTTGGGAAAAGGACCTCTTACTCCCTGGAACAGTGGTGGAAGGCACTACACATAACGTACGCTGCGACAAAGAGTGTAAATCTATGGGAATTATCGCAGAAAATACTCTTCAGATGGTATATGACACCCTATAGAATAACTAAATTCTCACCACAAAGTTCCAATACCTGCTAAAGGAACTGTGGTGCTGTGGGAACATTGTACCATATACTCTGGTCTTGCCCTAATATAATCCCCTTTTGGAATGGAGTTTATGGTACAATTTCACAAGTACTGAATATTAAAGTACCCGTGTCACTGGGAAATTTTATCCTTGGACATAGAGTTAATTCCCCCAGAGTACAGGACCACCACAGTACACATTCTTTTGAATTAATAACTATGACTAACACTCATGCAGCGTAAGAGATGTTATATGCATCAACCCAAAAAATATCATGGGAAGGGGCGTGGCCTGCTGCGGACCAGGATGGCTGCCTGAGATCCGAGCTCCGCTCCACGGCCTGGATATCGGCAACACGCAGCGACTTTCCTCTCCCCAGCCCACACCACCGGAGCGGGGAAGGAGCAGGGACGAACGGGGCATGTCGAAATCGCGGTATAATCCGCCCAAACCCCGCCGCTTAACTGATTTTTATCCGTCAGCCGCCGCTATGCAGAAGGCCAAAGATGGCACCGACCCTCTCAACCCGCCGCACGCTGCCTCCGCAGCCTCGCTGGGCCATCACACCGCACTGCACTCAGCACAGGAGGACGCTCCAGAGGCCTGCAGGGACATCATGGACACTCTTCCTCCTCCGGTGGAGTCCCCAGGAGACCTCATGGCTGACAGAGGTAAGAGACTGGCTACCTCCCCAGCACATTCCCCAAACAAAGCTCCACATGCCAAAAAGCAGCTTTGGTCTGCAGTTGTGGCCGGGACTCATACTTCTCATTCTACCCCCTCATTGGCGGCCATGCCTGCCTCAGACAGTACAGTGTCTGAATCCACATTGAAAAACATGGTACTTACCTTGCAGCAAGACCTGCACAGGGAGCTACAGATCTCCATTTCCCAGATGCATGACCGCATTGATTGCATTGAGGAACGCACTGACGCTCTTGAAGAAAATCTTCAAGATTACTCTAAAGCACACAACGAAATGCTAGATGTGCAAGACCACCATACGGAAGAACTCCGACACATAAAATTGAAACTGGCCGATTTGGAAGACCGCTCCAGACGAAATAATATCAAATTTAGAGGCATTCCCGAATCAGTCATGCCAAGCGACCTGACCCCATACTTGCAACAACTCATCTCGTCCTTACTTCCTCGCCTGACCGCACGAGACATGCTCATAGATCGTGCCCATAGAATTGCAAAACCATCACGTCTCCCAGATGACGTCCCCAGAGATGTTCTGGCTCGTATACATTTCTTCCAGGTCAAGGAACAAATACTCTCTTCCGCAAGGAACCTGAAGTCCCTACCGGCCCCCTACGCTTCCATTAAGCTCTTCACTGACCTGTCACCGGCCACAATGGAGATGCGCAGGGCCTTCTCCCCGGTAACCTCCATCCTCCAACAGAAAAACATAACATACAAATGGGGCTTCCCTACCAAGCTGCTGGTCACCCACCAGCAGAAAATCGTTCCAATTCTTAACCTGAAAGATGGATATAAAAAATTGACCAATTGGGGCTTCCTCCCTCTTCCCCGGTGGACACAAACCAATCTAACCCCTCCGGCCCACCTTCTGGACCCACCAGACGTGCCGCGACCAAAATGGCAGAAAAAACCTGACTATGCTACTACCCCAGTTCCCCTAGAGCTGTTATATCCAGCCTGGGCACTATACCTTCTGTTTCTTCCCTCCAACCCCCAGGTTATTAGTGTGCTGTGCACGCATTTTTTGTGATATTTCTCACTGTTATACGTTGTTATATCTTGTTATATACCAGTTCATTAACATCTTTATTTTTTTTATTTTATTTTTTTTCGTTTGTGATTGTTTCTTGCCTACTCAACCTTTCTGTTCTTCTGGCTTGGTATTCATTGGTAGGGGTGGTCTCTCTCCGCTTGCTTGCATCTCCCTGGCCTAACTCTTGTCATGTCTCTCACGATCACCTCACTAAATGTTAAAGGCCTAAATTCTCCTTTTAAGCGTAATCTACTATGGAAGGAAGCACTGGGTCATCATGCAGATGTCCTTTGCGTCCAAGAGACACATTTCTCTAACTCCAAGCCACCCCAGTGTAGCAACAAAAATACCCCCACTGCTTTTTCGCTAACGCCCCGAAAAAGAAAAGGGGAGTTATGATCGCTGTGAGCGCTAGCGTTAACTTCACGCTACACCACTGAGTGCGATGAGGATGGCAGGTTCATCATCCTCTCAGCCACCTTTGACGGTCGCCCTCTTACTCTGGTCAATATCTATGCCCCTAATGGTGCCCAGAAGAAGTTTTACTCCACCCTCCTCTCTAAAATAGCACCCTACAGATCTTCCCCTCTGCTCCTCTGCGGAGACTTTAATGAAATTGTTGACCATACACTGGACACAACCAGTTTCTCAAGATGCAGGCCCTCAGCTTTGGCCTCTCTCCTCCAACGTGAGGACTTATATGACGCTTGGAGATGCATGCATGATTTAGAGAGAGATTACACCTTCTTTTCCCCTCCCCACCAGTCTTACTCTCGTATCGATTTATTTATCGCAGACAAACATTTGCTCCAGTCTATTGAATCCTCCCACATAGGCACGATATCGTGGTCTGACCACGCTCCGGTCACGGTTAAATTGGCTTCCCCTTCTCAAACGCCCAAACACACGGTGTGGAGGCTCAACACCTCCCTCCTTAACGATCCTAACTTTGAAACTGCGATACGATCCGAGATTGAGACTTATTTCCAACAAAATGTCAACTCAGTTTCTGATCACTCCATAGTATGGCATGCACATAAGGCTTGCCTACGAGGTCTCTTTATTAAACTTGGCTCCCAGGCGAGGAAAAAACACTCACGTATGACGGAATCCCTCCTGACTAAAATCAGGTCCCTAGAATTCACCAACAAGAAATCCCCATCGAAGGCCGTCTCCTCGGAACTTAAAAACCTCCGACTCCAGCTCAGTGACCACCTTCGTAAAAACTTTGATTACTACATTAAAAGACTGCGCCTGCTGACCTACTCAGCAGCCAATAAACCAGGGGCCTATATGGCTAGACAATTTAAGAAGCAACTAGCTAACAAAAAAATCATGCACCTCACTAACTCCCAGGGCAGACGCATGACTAACCCGCTAGATATTGCAAATGAATTTGGACATTTTTATACGAAATTGTACAATCTGTCAGGCTCAGATCCACTTCCACCCCCCTCCCAACACGACATTACCAAATTCTTATCCTCTATCTCCCTCCCTTCTCTATCCCCGACACAACTCAAACAACTGGAAGTTCCTTTTACGCACTCCGAGATCCACAAATTGATCCAAAACCTCCCTCTACATAAAGCTCCAGGCCCCGACGGGCTTCCTAGTGAATACTACAAGCGGTTTTCCCAACTATTAGTCCCCCATTTATGTGACATGTACAATCAGTTCGCCACCACAGGAGTACTGCCGAAAGAATCCCTTGATGCCTTGATAGTCACCATCCCCAAACCAGGTAAACCCCCGGACAATCCAGGCAACTACCGCCCTATCTCCCTTCTCAACACGGACACAAAACTGTATGCTAAATTACTCGCACAACGACTGTCTTCTGTTATTCCCCAACTCATACACCTTGACCAGGTCGGATTTGTACCTGGCAGGCAGACATCCGACGGCACTAGAAGGTTCATCGATTTGATACAGTGGACGGAGCATACTGGAACGCCTTCTCTGCTTCTGGCATTGGACGCAGAGAAGGCGTTCGACAGGGTGTACTGGCCCTATATGGAGGCAGTCCTCCACAAATTTGGGGTGTCTGGCACGTTTCATAAAGTGATAATGGGCTTATACTCCCACCCCTCGGCACGCATCTGGACATCAGGAGTAGTCTCCCAACCTTTCCAAATCACCAACGGCACCAGACAAGGGTGTCCGCTATCCCCACTGATTTTCGCCCTAGTGATGGAGCCGTTAGCACAGACGATAAGATCAGACCCAAAGATATCTGGAATAAAAATCGGAGATACTGATCACAAAATTGGCCTCTACGCCGATGATGTGATCATAGCCCTGACTGACCCTCTTTCCTCGCTTCCTGCAGTACACGCAGTTTTGGAACAGTTCAGCAGAATATCCATGTATAAACTGAATCATAGCAAATCCCTCATGCTGAACCTTGGTTTGGACCCGCAAACGTCAAAATCAATCTCCTCCACCTTCCCCTTTGCCTGGGCCCCGAACTCCTTTCTTCCCTACTTGGGAATTCATTTGACATCTCCTAGCCAACTATTACTTAGAACCAATCTCGAAGACCTCGTGGGCAAGCTTACTAGCCTCATTAAAGACCTGAGCCGATTTCCAGCCTCTTGGGCTGGAAGGATAGCTCAGGCTAAAATGTATCTGCTGCCGCATATCCTATATTTTTTTCGAACCATACCCCTCCCAATGACGCAACACCAACTCAAAAAACTTCAGGGGATTCTTAACGTTTTCATCTGGCAGCAGAGACGTCCTAGAGTGAAGAAGTCTATAGTACTGACCCCAGCTCACTCTGGAGGGCTGGGGGCACCTAATGTCCAGGCCTATTACCGAGCCTACATCCTAGACCAACTGAAAACTTGGTGGTCGGATAACCGTCATTCAAACTGGAAACAGATCGAATCCACCGTACTGGACTCAAACACTAAACTTCTGCTTGCAGCCACCTGGCTTAAGCTACCTCCCCAGCGCTACCCACTTGACACCATCACGGCCTCCAAGAGAACATGGTCAGCGTTAATACAATCAACGGATGGGATCTCGGTGGAGACCTTGACTAAACTACCCCTTGATGCACTTCAACTTATCTCCCCGGATCTACCCCTCTCAGAATGGACAAACCGAGGCCTTACTTACCTTGGATCGCTTTTTGAAGGCTCCACCTTGAAAACCTTTACACGTCTCATGGAGCAATACGAACTGCCCAAACACACCTTCTTCCTCTACCTAAGGATCAGATCTATACTCTCCAAAATGCGATACTCATCCTTGGACTGTCTGACGCTCCCCTTACTTACACATTATACTCTTGAAACTCCCAAATGCAAAGGGATCTCTGTGATATACAAACTCCTCACCGAACCTCACTCGGATCTTCTCTCCTCCAGCATGCAATACTGGTCTCCCCTTACAGACCAGCCACCGACGCAACTACAATGGCAGAAAGCCCTCCTACTACCACTACGTTTATCCCGCTGTATCACTCACTGGGAATCCACACAGAAGCTATTTCATAAATGGTATTTTACCCCAGAAAGACTGGCTAAAATATACTTAAACACCTCGCCCAAGTGTTGGAGGAATTGTGACAAAACCGGTTCCCTGCTACATATTTGGTGGGAATGCCCCCTATTGAGAAGCTACTGGGACAAAGTTAAGAGCCTAATTCTCTCACTCTCTGGAGTAACCCTTCCTCTATCCCCATTGGATCTCCTACTGGGACTTCACATCCCTGCCTGGCCTAACCACCTCCGCACTCCGGTTACCCACATACTTATTGCAGCCAGACTCGCAGTTGCGAGAAGATGGAAAACAGCCCTTCCCCCAACATTGGAAGAAGTCATCCAAATCCTTAACCAGAACTTTCAGATGGAACATTATTTTGCTAAAGCTAACCATTCCACAAGTCGTTTTCGCAGATCCTGGGAGCTCTGGATTACTAACCCGAGGAGTGCTCCTCTATTGTGATCATACCCATCGTCTTTATCTTATTAAGGACTTAATTGCTCTTTATGTTTGGTGATTACTGGCTAACTCTAGTTACGTATGTAACTATGCCCCTCTACCTTTCCCCCCCCCTATCTTTACTTTTCTTTCCTCATCCTTTTATGAATGTTTGAATACCTTGCCTTTATTATCATCTCTGTTTATACTCACACCGGGATATGCCCATTTGGTGATGTCTATGTACTTCTTTTTTTTTTCTCAATAATTTCAATAAACATTAAGTTTAAAAAAAAAAAAATATCATGGGAAAAATGGGTAGATTGGTACACGATAAAACATACAACCTAAATGCATCACTATACATATATGTACATATACAAAGGGAAATCACAATCAGTTTTTTTCTAAATTTTATTTTACATTATTGTATCCTTTTATATATATATATTTTTTTTTGAACATCAATTCTTTTCATATATTACTTAGACTAACATTAGACATCATCTAACAATGAAAACAGTGCAATAACCCCCAAAAGAGGGATGGGGGGCTCCACTTACCTCCTGAGCACAGCATGTTCCCGGTTGGGGTGCCGGGGCAGGGGGGGGGGGGGTGATGTTCCTCGCTCTTGATCCAGCAAGTTATATATTATATATCACACTTTTAACCTTGGTTAACATGTCTATTGCATACAGACTTTATTATGGAATAATCCTCAAGACTGTGTCAAACTGAGGAAATGCATGTCTAAGCAAATATTTTTCTACATGTTGTTTCACTTATGTTCTGCGAAATATTCAATAAAAACGTATTGATTTAGAAAATACAGAAGTTGTGAAACAAATCTGATTTCTTTTTATGAGGTAAGTAAAACCTTGGACAGAGGGGTGGCTTTGGATGTAGTATACTAGTATTTTGCAAAAGCGTCTGACACAGTTCTCCACCCATGGCTAATGTGTAAGGTAAAGTCTACAGGCTTGGAAAAAATCAGTTTGTAATGGATAGAAAACTGGCTAAAAGACCAAATTCAGAGAGTAGTAGTTAGTAAGGTTTTCATTGGTGTACAGTACCCCAAAGTTCAGTGTTGGGACACTTAATATATTTATAAATAGGGTTGTCCCGATACCACTTTAAGACTGACTACAAGTACGGATACTTTTTTTTTTTCAAACACTCGTGGTACCGATTACTAATACTTTTTTTTAATGTCATGTGGCAGAGGCATATGTGTCAGTAGTTTTTTGTTTTTACAATTTTATTTCTTACAATGATTTTTTTACATTATTTTTTACAATTTTTTTTCAATGATTTTTTTTTATTTTTTTTTAAGGTGGGGGGGCAGTGTCCGTGTGTTTTTTATTTTATTTTTTATTATTTTTTACATTTTTTTTTATTTAATGATTTTTATTATTATTATTATTATTATTATTATCAGCAAACAGAAAAGTGGAAAAATACTATGCTCTTAATCTAAAAAATAATAAAACATATATATAATCACCTAAACTTCTAAAGTTGGAGCTACTAAATAAACGCAAAATTTTTGCGTTTATTGATATTTTGATGTGTATCCCATATACACATCAAAATATCAATAAACGCAAAAATGTGTAAATGCTCCCACCCAGCTGTGTTTAGATTACTAATGTTATTGCAACATACAAACCATCACCGTAATCAATAAAGTGAATACTTTTCCAAATAATTCATCAACATATGGAGAAAATAATGAATAAATAAATATTATACAAAATTCATAAATGCTCTTAAAAAAATATCATTAAATGATAAGGGTGAAAGGAAATATTTAAAAATATTACGGTACACAAATAATTAAATAGTGAATGAATATAAATTATTCAAATTAATAAATAATACTGATATATGACAGTGAGCAAACAAGGTGAAAAATTTAATTAAACACTTGTACAAAAAAAGAGTGACAAAGTGCCCAAAACCCAAAGTGAAATAGTCCACTTAAAAGTCCTTTCAGTAAGGGTAACTCCTTAACCACTTGCTTACTGGGCACTTAAACCCCCTCCTGCCCAGACCAATTTTCAGCTTTCAGTGCTGATGCACTTTGAATGACAATTGCGCGGCCATAAAACACTGTACCCAAATGAAATTTTTATCATTTTTTTCCCACAAATAGAGCTTTTGGTGGTATTTAATTACAGTTGGGAGTTTTATTTTTTGCTAAACAAACAAAAAAAGATGCAAAAAAAAATTTTTTAGTTTGTTATAAAATTTTGCAAACAGGTCATTTTTCTCCTTCATTGAAATGCTCTGATGAGGCGGCACTGGTGGGCACTGATAGGCTGCACTGGTGGGCACTGATAGGCACAGGTAAGGCGGCACTTATAGGCACAGATAAGGCGGCACCGATAGGCACAGATAAGGCAGTACTGATGGGCACAGATAAGGTGGCACTGATGGGCAAAGATAGGCACTGATGGGTGGCACTGATGGGTGGCACTAAGTGGCACTGATAGGTACCACTGATAGATGGGACTGATGGGCACTGATAGGTGGCACTGCTGGGCACTGATGGGCACTGGTAGATGACACTGATGGGCACGGATATGTGGCACTGCGGTGCAGCACTGTTGTTGAGGCAGATTTTGGGCACTGATAGGTGGCACTGTGGGCACTGATAGGTGGCACTGTGGGCACTGATGGGGGGCACTTTTTTTATTAGTTAGGTGGCACTGGCAGGGAGCAGGTGGGCACCACTAAGCTGGCCATGATCGGGAATGATGTCCCGATCACGGCCGCCGATGATTGGATTTTTTTTCTCCTCGTGCTGTCAGCGCGAGGAGGAAAAATAGCCGATTACCGTCTCTGTTGTGTCACATGATCAGCTGTCATTGGCTGACAGCTGATCACGTGGTAAGGGGTCGGGATCGACCCTTTGCTCCGATCCGTGATCAGGCGAGTCTCATAGACTCGCTGATCACAGAGCTCGCCACGCGCGCCCCTCAGGGGGCACGCAGGCCGCTCGTGCACGGGACGACGTCAATAGATGTAGTCCCGGCAAAGCAGGTCCGCGCTGTAGCCGTCATTTGGCTATAGTGCAGATCTCTAGTGGTTAAATTGATATCAATAAAAACGTGCAAACCTCCTTCACCAACGCACTGGGCTGATCACCAGTAAAAATGCACGCTTACCAGAAGGAAGCATGTAAATGTTCACAAAATATATCACTTAGTCTGCCGGATGGATCACAGATTCCCCACCAACTTTGACTGGAACTTCTCCCGGGAAAACTCTCAAGTACGCAGATAACTCATAAAATATAAATAAAAAAACCTCCCATAGTGTAAAACTGGCAAGCAACTTTATTCGTAGTAAAAGCACAAAATACTCTCACACAGAAGTAAAATAACAGCGTATCTGCCGGCCGGAAAGCGAGCGCCGTTCACTCAGAGATCACGTGACTGCGTTAGCACGTCTAAGCCACCGGACGCACGTTTTGTCATAGGTGACATCGTCTGGGGTGTGGGCGACACGCTGACGCATCATGTTTAAATACATACCAGGATAGAACCAAGCCTCATTTTGAGCAGGGGGGAAAAAGCGGAAATGAACATAAAAACATGGCGGCCGTGTCTTATCACAAGCGTCATGTTGGTAAAGGGCAAAACTAATGGCAAATTTTATTAGATTAAGCAATGGCAATATTAAAACTCAGCCAAAGTTATTCAATATTACGAAGAGTAAAAAGGAAGATTTCATCTTTTTCTTTCATAGTAGGACTACTACACAGAGAACTCTTATATAAAAAGGAACTATCATATAAAAAAGAAGGCAATAGGAATGAAAAGGGATCAAAATAAATTTTGTGGGTCTGTGATTAGACCATAACGTAAACAAACAGATGCACCATCATAAAAAGGCACTATTAAAGGCACACTGCATTAGGATAGGCCAAAAAATTGTATTGACACATTACATTAAAATGAAAATATGGAAATGAAAATAAATATAAATAATAAATAAATGAAAATAAAAATAATAAAAAATAAAAATAAATATAAATATGAAATAAAACTAAAATTAAAATAAATATACATATAAATAAAAATCATGAAAATATTAAATGATCAAAAATCATTGCAAACAAAAATAAGAGGGGTTACCCGACCAGCTCACAACGAGTTCACAACATTATTCCATATGGAACAGACATGTAACTCTAAACATTCCCACTATTACACATCTGTTAAATAATGAAATCATGGACATACACAAAAACACCCTAAAAAAAAAAAAAAAAAGGCAATTACAATCTTGTAACTTTAAGAATTTTTTAATAGTTATCAATGAATGCATTAACGTCTATGTTAAGTCTGAAATGAGCATAACACTTTAATCGATAAATCCAAAACATTTCTAACCTTGATATGCCCCTAATAAGGGAACCGCCTCTCCAGGGTAAGCTAAATTTGTCTATGCCCAAAAAGATTGTTTTAGCTGTGTTTTATGATGATGTTCTAGTGTCTTGATACAGAATGTTTCAGAAAACCACTTATGATGTTAGTGATATGTTCATTTAACCGAACATAAAGGGGTCGCTTAGTCCTCCCAACATATTGTTGCCCACAAGGGCATTGGAGTAAGTAGATGACCCCTTCAGTTGTGCATATAATAAAAGGTTTAATAGTGTATAAACACAATGTACTATGTGAAATGAAAGTATGAGTATATCTTTGAGAACATCCACTCAGAGAACAGACTCGGCATCTCCGACATTGATAGCAACCGGTCAAGTTTTCAAAAAAAACTTCTTTCGAAATAGGGGGATTTAACACATTGGGTACCAACCTGTCCCTAAACGAAGGGGCAACCCTTTAAACTACTCGGGGCCTAGCTGGTAAGACCATATTTAGCACTGGAGCATTTATGAATTTTGTATATTTATTTATTCATTATTTATTTTCATTATTTTCTCCATATGTTGATGAATTATTTGGAAAAGTATTCACTTTATTGATTACGGTGATGGTTTGTATGTTGCAATAACATTGGTCATCTAAACACAGCTAGGTGGGAGCATTTAGATAGCGCAGCTACACATTTTTGTGTTTAATATTATTAGCAGCCCTGTTGGGGGGCTTTGGTAAGATATCAGGGGTCTTAGACACCTGACATCTCCCCTTTGAGACGGGGAAAGGGACTGAGGACACATGTTTCCCAGTCCCCTTCTCAGCAGCCTCAGCTGCACTGAAAATAAATGGAAAGGAGACAGAGGCTCATCTCGAGTCATAAACTGAAGCATCGTAAACACAGGTTACGATGTTTCAGTTATGTGAATGGACAGTCAGTTATCACTGACTGTTAATTCGGAAAAGGAAGGAGACATATTTACTGGCTTCTACCTCTGCTCTCCATCCTGAAAGATCGAGGTGGCAGAGGAGGAGAACGGAGGGGGACAACAGAATGGAGGGGGACACAGAGGAGAACGGAGGGGGACAGCAGCGCGGAGGGGGACACGGAGGAGAACGGAGGGAGACAGCAGCACAGAGAGGGACATTAAGGGTGGACAGCAGCACGGAGGGGGACACTGAAGGGGGCAGCAGCAGAACAGATTGAGACTGGAGGAGGATACAGGGACAGTCAGCAGTGAGCGTGAACATATCAATTTAGAATTTATCAATATTAAAGCGCAGTACCTGCTTTATGAAACTTCTCCAAAAGCTCTTGTCGACGTGATTTTTCCAGGTTGAAATACGTATTGTCTTCATCTGGATTCTGAAGGAACAGAGGTATATGCTGAAATATGATGACTCGCTTGTATTGCCGCTGTTGAGCAACAGCCAGTTGATCAGCCAACCACCGTTCTTGGTTTTCTTTCAGTTCTGGACATTTAGAAGCATCACACATTAGCTGTGAATTAAGTACAAGGAAAAAAACTCCACCAACCCAGAAAGAGAAATAGTCATCACCCCAGTTGTTGGAAAAGTCTTGGATTGTCTTTGATGTTGGTGCATTGCCTAGATCATGATTTCCACTGACAAAAACCAGAGGAATGTCATGGTTGATTTTTAGGAGGGCAGTCTTCAGATCACGTTCTTGAGCAGGTTTCCACTCTGTTGCTGAAATTAGAAAATACAATCATAGTACACAGAGTATGGAATGTATTAACAGTGTGAGAAATTACTTTTAGCTTACTTTTGTATAGCTTAAAAGTTAATTTCACAATCCCCCCCCCCAAAAAAAAAAAAAAATAGGATTTTTATAACAGCTTACCTGTAAAATCCTTTTCTTGGTGTACATCACAGGACACAGAGCCTCAGTATTCGCTGATGGGTTATATAGGCTCCAATAGGTGATGGACACTGGCAGAACCTAGATAGGAAGTTTAACCCCCTAGATAACCACTCCCCTAACTGGGAGTACATCTGTTTTGTAGCAAAGCAATACGAGTGTAATACATATCCCCAAAAAGAGGGGCGGGAGCTCTGTGTCCTGTGATGTACTCCAAGAAAAAGGATTTTACAGGTAAGCGGTTATAAAAATCCTATTTTGTTTATCGTACATCACAGTACACAGAGCCTCAGTATTCACTGATGGGATGTCCCAGAGAGAGAGCCATCAGACCCGAGGACCCTGTACTGTGGCCTGCAGTACACTGCGCCCGAAAGCGATATCTTCATGCCTTTTCACATCTGCCTGATAGAATTTGGTGACTGTATGGACTGAAGACCAAGTTGCCTTACAGATCTGAGCCATGGAGGCCTGGTGATGCACTGCCCAAAAAGCACTAACAGCCCTGGTGGAGTAATTAATTTGAAAAGGTGGAACTTTCCCCTTTAAACCATAGGCTTGAAAAAATTACCTGTTGAGTCCATTTAGCAATGGTGGATTTCGACGCTGCCCGTCCTATCTTAGGACCTTCAGGCAACACAAACAAAACATCCATTTTGCGAACCTAAGCGGTTGCTTCCGAATATGCTTTGACCGCTCTCACTACAGCCAGAGAACGTAGCGACTTTTCTTCCTTAGAACAGGGATCTGGGAAGAATGAAGGCAGAACAATATCCTGGTTTAAATTAAAATTTTAAACAACCTTTGGAAGAAATCTAGGACGAGGACGTAAAACCACTATCCTTATGAACAATTAAATATGGTTCTTTACAAGAAAGGGCCGCCAATTCTGATACCCTTCTTGCAGAAGAAATGGCTACCAGAAAAACTAGCTTCCTTGTCAACAGGACCAAGGAAATATGTCGTATCGGCTAAAAAGGCTGCTTCTGTAAAGCCGACAGAACTAAATGAACCCTTTCATGACTAAGCCTATTTTTGGCATTTGGTGTTTACAAGTTAAAAACCATATTTTTTGCTAGAAAATTACTTGGAACCCCCAAACATTATATATATATATATATATATATATATATATATATATATATATATATATATATATATTAGCAGAGACTCTAGAGAATAAAATGGCGATTGTTGCAATATTTTATGTCACGCGGTATTTGCGCAGCAGTGTTTTAAACGCAACTTTTTGGGAAAAGGGACACTTTCATGAATTAAAAAAAAATGAAACAGTAAAATTAGCCAAATTTTTTTGCATAATGTGAAAGATAATGTTACGCCGAGTAAATAGATACCAAACATGTCACACTTTATAATTGCACACACTCGTGGATTGACTACAACTTACGGCACGTACAAATCTTAATAGGCGACGCTTTAAAAATTTTTTACGGTTACCAGGTTAGCGGTCTAGTACTAGAATTATTGCTCTCGCTCTGATGATTGCGGCGATACCTCACATGTGTGATTTGAACACTGTTTACATATGCGGGCGCAACTTCCGAATGCGTTTTCTTTGCTTGGCGAGCTCGCGGGGACGGCGGGCGCTTTTAAAAAAATGTTTTGTTTTTATTTTTTTGCCCCCTTGCCTTGCCCCCTGAATAAATCTTCGGCTCAAGGAACTTGTAAATCTAACACAAGCCTCCGCCAGTGGTGCATCCGCACCTCAAGTCCAGTCACCACCCACTATGATGTTGGCAGTGCCTGAGCTTCGAGTACCCCCGCCTGAGCGGTTTTCAGGTGACTGAAAAAAAATTCAGAGCTTTCAAAAATGTTTGTTCCATGTACTTAGCTCTGCAACCCAGGACTTTTTCCTCTGAGATTGTCAAGGTCGGATTCATTATCTCCCTTTTGGCAGAGGAACCCCAAGCCTGGGCCCACAGCCTAATGGAGCAAAGAAGCCCTCTTTTGAACTCTACAGACACTTTCTTCGAGGCCATGGGTCAATTATATGATGATCCTCAGCGCACTGCTACAGCAGAAGCTACCCTGCATGCCCTTTCACAAGGGAGTAGACCGGTGGAGGACTATACCGTTGAGTTCCGTAAGTGGTCAGCTGACACTGGCTGGAATGAGGCGGCCCTTCGCTACCAATACCGGCTAGGACTTTCTGAAAATTTAAAGGATAAGCTGGCCCAAGTAGAGACCCCTGCATCTCTGGAGGACTTAAGGCCACTGCTCCTTATCCACCAATTCCGGTTCCTTCAGGCCCCTTGGCTCCTGAGGGGGAACCAATACAGTTAGGTCTGGTTCATCCTCGTCTTACCCCAGAGGAGCGTCAACGAAGACGCCAGGCCAACCTGTGCCTATATTGCGGGGGACACGGACACTATATTCGCAAATGCCCTGTGAGGCCCTGTAAGTTGCCCCCACGGTGTTTTTTCAAGCCACAGGTCTTGCTCAAACTTATGCGACTCTCTCGGTTTCTCTACAGCTGGTGAAAGAGAAGATCCAACTACCAGCCACGATTGATTCAGGGGCATGCAGCTGCTTCCTGGACATCTCTGTTGCTCAACGGCTGCTTATTCCTTGCCGGAATAAAGAAACTCATCTTCTAGTGCAACTAGCTGACAGGTCTCTTCCACACTCTGGTCCAGTGACACAGGAAACCCAGCCTATACTTACCCCCAGGGATTCCGGCCATCGACGGTTCCTGTGCTTCGACTTGATATCCTCTCCTATGTTTCCTATTATTTTGGGACTTCCCTGGCTGCAAGCCAATGATCCCCAGATCAACTGGGACAAGAAGGAAGTTTTTTTTACACCCCCCTACTGTACTCAGCATTGCTTTGTTCCTGTTCTAGCTCCATACATGGTCCTGGCATCGGATAACCTGCAGCACATTCCTCCAGTCAACTTAGATTTCAAAGATGTATTTGATAAAAAGAAAGCTGATCGTTTGCCACCTCACTGACCATATGACTGTCCTATTGAACTTCTACCCGGCTACGAAATTCCTTTTGGGCAAATATTCCCCTTATCCGAGGTTGAACTAAAGGCTCTCAAAGCCTATATTGACGAGAATATAGAAAAAGGTTTTATTTACCCATCTTTCTCTCCAGCAGGGGCAGGTATCTTCTTTGTCAGGGAAAAAAGATGGTTCTCTCAGACCTTGCATTGATTATAGAGAACTCAACAAGATAACAATCAAAAACCGTTATCCACTCCCACTCATCCCCAAATTATTTCAGTGCTTCCGGATTGCAAAAATATTTTCCAAATTAGATTTTCGGGGCGCCTATAACCTCATCCGAATCTGTGCTGGTGATGAATGGAAAACAGCCTTCAGATCCAGATTTGGCCACTATGAATATTTTTTTTTTTTTTTTTTAACAAAGAATTTTTATTTATGTTTCAAACAAAAAAAAAACAGAAAACAGACATGCGTCAGCAAGGTACATACATATTTTGAGTAGACAGATAATCAAATGTATCACATATAAGCACAGATAGTTCTTAGCAATATATAGAGTCACTAATCATTGCAACATAGAATATAAAACCTCCCGAGACCTCCCCCCACCACCCAAAAAACCACATGAATTACAAAAAAAAGGGGGAAACCCCCCTCCCTCCCCCCACCCTCCACTCCCCCTAGCCTAACCAATAGTCAAATGCTTCGCCTCAACCCAAGCCGCCCAAATCTTCCCAAATTTCCCAGGGCAGTTCCTGCCCAGATATGTAAGTTTATAAAGCGGCAAAGCCGCGTTCACCAGGGACTGCCACAGTTGTTTAGTAGGAGGGAGAGGTTGATTCCATTGCAGTAGTATGGCTTTCCTCGCATAGAGTGTAGTGTAAAAAATAAACAGTTTCTTCCCCCAGGAGATATCCAGAAAATCACAGATACCCAGCAGGAGAGGTATCGGGCTAAGTGGAATCGTAAGCTCCCCCACTGCATTAATATCGGCCAGGACCCCTCTCCAAAATCCCATTACCCCAGGGCAGGACCAGACCATGTGGAAAAAGTCAGCATCATCTTCTTTGCATCTGGGGCAGGTAGTCAATCGGTCAGGGTAAATCCTTGCCAGGCGTGCCGGTGAAAAATATACCCGGTGGAGGAACTTCAATTGTATAAACCTGTCCCTTGCAGAAATCGCAAGGGTCAGGTATTGCTGTATGCCCTCCTCCCAGTCCTCCTCAGTAAGTTCCGGAATGTCGCCTTGCCAGAGCTCAAACAAATGGGAGATCCTAGTCTCCTCCGATACGGTCAACGCGGCATACACCATGGACAGTGTGCGCGTCCCTCCCCCCTCAGGACCAAGCGCCTCCTCCACCGCCGACACCCCAAGAGTCGCTCTAGATGGGAATTGAGAACGGAAGGCGTGTCGCAACTGCAGGAATCTGAAAAACATATGGTTCGGGAGGTCCCTGGCCTGTTTAATAGCATCGAAGGAGAGTAGCTGCCCCTGGGACACTATGTCCCCCAGTGTTATAACTCCATGCCTGGCCCAAACAATCGGATCCGGGATGGATTGAAAGTGGGGCAAGCGGGGGTTCCCCCAAAGGGGAGTCCCCGGGGCCCACACCCCTGCGCCCACCAACCTTTTGTTCACCAGATCCCATATTTTAAGCGTCGTACGCATCGGGAGGGTTATCCCAGGGTTAGATCGTGGTCCCCTATAGATCAGGTTCCTGAGTTCCGCATGAGAGCCCAACAACGCCGCCTCCAACGAGGACGCAGGGTTGACCGGGCCCTCGGAGAGCCACCACCTGACAGTCACTAGGACTGCCGCCCAGTAGTATTTCAGAAAACAGGGCAGTGCCAGACCGCCCCTCACAAGGGGCCGTTGGAGGGTTGTTTTAGCTATTCTAGGGGGCCTACCATTCCAGACGAAGGACGAAACAATGCCATCTAATTTCTTAAAAAATCTAAGCGGGATGTGGACTGGGGTCTGACGGAAGAGATAGGTAAACCGAGGAAGGACCGACATTTTAATTAGATTGACCCGTCCCACTGGCGAAAGCGGCAAGGACCTCCACCCAGTACACCTCTGGGTCAACTGGGTAACCACCGGACTCAGGTTAAGGGAAATAAATTGTTTCAAGTCTCTGTGTATTTCCACCCCTAGATATTTAAATTGAGAAACCCTCTGCAGTTGTCCATCTACTCGGGGACCACCCTCACCATCATGTAGTGGGAATAGAATTGATTTCGCCCAATTTATACGTATACCCGAGAACTGTCCGAACCGGTCTATATGCGACAGTGCCGCCTGTAGGGAGGCTCCGTCGTCCTTGAGATACAACAAGGTATCATCAGCGTATAACGAGACTTTTTCCTGCAAAGGACCCCGGACAATACCCCGAACCTCAGGAGAGGAGCGGAGAATAGCCGCCATAGGTTCAATTGCCAGTGCAAAAAGCCCCGGGGACAGTGGACACCCCTGCCTGGTTCCCCTATGGAGGGGAAAGAGCGGGGAGAGGACCGCACCCGTACGCACCCTGGCCGTGGGAGCTCTGTACACCGCCCTGACCCACGAGATAAAGGCTGGACCGAATCCAAATCTACGGAGGACTGCCCACAAATAGTCCCACTCCACTGAATCAAAGGCCTTCTCCGCGTCTAGAGAGACCACAACCTCCTCCCCACCTTCTGCATCCCCCGAGGCCAAAACAGTAAAGAGCCTGCGAATATTAATATCTGTCCCCTTCCCTGGCATAAAGCCGGACTGATCCTCATGGATCAAGGTAAGTATAACCTCGTTCAGTCGCCTGGCAAGGATTTTGGTCAGCACTTTCGCGTCCGAGTTGAGTAGGGAAATGGGTCGGTATGACGAGCACAACTGGGGGTCTTTCCCAGGTTTAGGGATCACCACTATGATGGCTTGTGCCATAGATGGAGGAAGTTCCCCCTCACGAAGGGACGCGGTGAGCATATCATGCATTCTAACTGACATCTCCTCTAGGTAATACTTGTAAAATTCCGGGGGTATCCCATCCTCCCCAGGGGTCTTCCCCGGCTGCATGGACCCCAGCGCCACCCGGACTTCCGCCAGAGTAATCGGGGAGTCCAGACCGTCCCTGGCCTCAGAAGTAAGGGCAGGGAGTGTCACCCCCTCTAGAAAAGCACTTAACTCCTGCGCTGAGTACTGCACCCTAGATGAATAAAGGGCGGAGTAGAACTCTGCAAAGCAAGCGTTGATGGCAAGGGGATCCGTCACTATTGTCCCAGCACTATTCTGTATTCGAGGGATAGTGGAGATTGGGGCCTGCTCCCTCGAGATCCAGGCCAACAATCTCCCCGTCTTTTCACCCTGTTCAAAAATCCTCTGCGTCTGAGCCAGTTGACGTTTGCTTGTTTTAGCCACCCTAAGGAGCACCACCTCTCTATACGCTACTTTCATATCCTGAGCCGTGAGCGGGTTCCCCGTGAGGGTGAACCGGGTCTCCAGTTCCTGGGCCCTGGCTTCTGCCTCCTCTACCGTGATCTTATCATTCCTGCGCTCCCGACCAATGGAAGAGAGGTAGCACCCCCTCATATAGGCCTTGAAGGCATCCCAGACCATCCCCCCAGAAGCCGTGCCAACATTTGAGGCCCAAAATCCCCGGATTTCACCGCCCATCTCAAAGGCAATGGTGGGATGCTCAATCCAGTACCTAGACAAGCGCCATAGTCTATCCCTCTGAGGGGTAGAGGTTTGCAATGTACACAGCAGTGGGGAGTGGTCAGAGATGCCCCGAGGAAGTAACTCTATTCCAAGGACCCTGGGAAGCATGGGGGCACCAGCATAGACTAGGTCAATACGGGAGAGTGTGTTGTGGGAGGAGGAGTGGCACGTAAACTGGCGATCTGATGGGTGTTTCCACCTCCAGACATCCTCCAGCCCAAACACCTGTGCCCAGCGAGAAACTGGAGAGTCTGTGGCCCGGTCAGGCGTCAACCTATCCAGGGAAGGATTAGGAGGAATATTAAAGTCCCCTGCTATAACCACATTGTCAGTCTGGAATTGGGCTATCAGGGCAGTCAGTTTATGTAGTAGAGACAGATCCGCAGGAGGAGGCATATAAAGACCCACCAGCACCATTTCTATCATGTCAATTGTGGCATGGACCAATACGTATCTCCCGTCCTTATCTGTGACTATATCAAGAGGCTCAAAATTAAGGGACCTATGGATAAGGACGCTAACCCCCCGGGCATAGCCGGAGTATGTGGTATGATAGTGGTATCCCACCCAGGGCCTCTTCAATCCCATAATCCTTCCCCCCACTAGGTGCGTCTCCTGAAGAATACAGATATGCGGAGCATATTTTTTCATGTAGTCAAAAACAAGAGAGCGTTTAATCTTCTGGTTAAGCCCCCTAACATTCCAGGAGAGGATCTTCAACGGAGCCATAATCTGGAAGGGCAGGGGGGACCAACGGATACGACCACCCGGCCAGGGTCGGGGCACAAATATCTCATCTTAAGTAATGCAATGATATACCTTATACATTCATTATAGTAGCGCTGTCTATACCAGAAAACATGAAAGCATGTAACAAAAAAACAACAAAATAAACAGAAAAAAAACCAGAACTCCCCTCCCTTCCCACCCCACACCCCAGAAAAACAGCCCCAGGGTGTTTGAGAACCCAAACCAAACATAATCAAACCCATTTAAAGGAGAAATCTCCCGCGGGGGCGGTGCGTATCAACCAGCACACCTAGGACAGAGTCTCCTGCGCAGAGTAGACAAACTCCAGCGCAGCCGCTTCCTGGAGGCAAAGGAAAAGAAAAAACAAGACAAAAGGGAACAAATCGTAGTGTATGTGGCGCCTCAGATTGAAGTGCAAAATTCTCTTGGAATGTTCCAAGGGCCCATTCTTAGTAGCAACTCATCCAACAGGACGACAACATCGGAGTAGCGGGGTCCAGCATCATCAGTACAGAGTATTCACATCCAGAAGTAATCTTGCAAACCCCCCCGGGTATAAACTAGGGAGGGGGTAGGGCCCTAAGGCCCGTTAGACAGAAATATGAAGACATGAACCTGTAGACCCCCCCTAAGGAGCATCAGAATATCAGGTCGGCTCCTCGCCCCCTGCCCAAAACCAGTATTGAAAAGGAGAGGGGCACTCCGACCTGCCCTCCAAGTTCCAAAATGGAGGGACAGAGCTGGGGGGGGGGGAAATCCGATCCGCGTGACACTGGGCAAAGCTTGTGATGCTTGTGGACCCCAGTCAGGTAATCACCATCAAAAAATTATCTCTGCTGGGGAAGGGAATCGATCCATCTGGAGGCCTCACTCGGGGCGGTAAAGAAACGAACGGATTCTCCGTCAATCACTCTGAGTTTCGCGGGGAACATCATGTTGTACTTGAGACCTTTGGTGCGCAGCTGGGCCTTGACTTGGTCGAATGTCCTGCGTTGCCTCTGCGTCTCCACAGAATAATCAGGAAAAAGCATTAATTTAGCATTTTCAAAGCGCAGGTCCCCCACCTTCCTCGCCTCCCGAAGAACCAGGTCTCTGTCTCTAAAGTTCAAAAGGCGGAAAATAAACGTGCGTGGCGGGGCGCCCGGTGGGCCACGAACCGACGGCATTCTGTGCGCTCGTTCCACGACAAAATGGGGGGAGAACTCAGCGAGCGGGAGAAGTGTACGTAGCAAACGTTCGGTAAAGGCTTCGGTGTCACGGCCCTCCGACCCCTCCGGGAGGCCCACCAACCTCAGGTTGTTCCTCCTATTCCTGTTCTCGTGGTCCTCTGCCCTGGATTCCAGCGCCTTCACCCGCACCTGCAGGGTACGGAGGGAGGCATCATGGTCGCGGGTAACATCTTCCACGTCTCCAACCCTCCGTTCCACCTCGGCAAGCCGCTCCCGGTGTTTATCCATATCTCGCCGGATAAGCCCCATGTCGAGCTGTATCTGCTCTATCTTAGTGGTTAGGGTAGTCTGGCAACCAGTGATCGCTTGCATAAGAGCTTGAAATTGATCATCACCCATCGGTGGCGTGTCAGCGTGGTCCGTTTGAGACGCCATGTTGGTGTAGGCCTGCCCGCGTGCCGCGCGGGTCTGTAGTGGAGTTCCCGGCGGGGTTCCCGGGACCGTATGCTTCTTCCTATGGGAACCGGAGCTACCCCTGCGCATCCCCGAGCCTCACCACCGCTTCACCGGCCCACGGGGAGAGATGTATGTCCCTAAATGCCGGATAAATAGCCTGCCAGGTGCGGAGCTCTCTGCAAACACGTCCTAGCTGGTTGCCATCTTGGCCACGCCCCCCCACTATGAATATTTAGTCATGCCTTTTGGCCTGTGCAACGCTCCGGCCACATTCCAGCACTTAGTAAATGATATCTTCAAAGACTATCTTGATTATTTTATAGTAGTGTACTTGGATAACATCCTTATTTTCTCTGCCTCTCTTGAACTTCATCGGGTCCATGTAAGAAAAGTTTTCACCATCCTCAGACAACAATCGACTATACCTCAAGGCAGATAAATGTGAATTTGAAACAACCACTGTTCAATTCCTAGGGTTTGTCATTTCTACTGAAGACATTTCCATGGACGCCCAAAAGGTCAAAGCAATTCTGGAATGGCTTGGTCTAGGGCACAAGAAAGCCATACAATGGTTCATAGGCATTGCTAATTTCTACCAAAGATTTATTGTTGGGTTCTCGTCCATAGTCGCTCCCATCACGCAGCTAACCCACCAACACGACCAATTCCTGTGGTCCCAAGAAGCCCAGGAAGCCTTTACTAAATTAAAGACCTTGTTCACTTAAGCGCCCATTTTGCAGCATCCTGACCCAAAGGGTAGCAGTGTGTTAGAAGTTGGCGCCTCCAAAACGGCCACAGGAGCCATCCTCTTGCAACATTGAGGGCCTAAAGCCCTGCTAGATCCAGTGGCCTTTGCATCTCGGAAATTAAGCCTTCCAGAGAGAAATTATGATGTGGGCGACCGAGAGCTACTGGCCATCAAGTTCACTCTGGAGGAGTGGAGGTATCTCTTGGAAGGAGCAACCCATCCCATCTCAATATTCACAGATCACAAGAATCCCAAATACCTCAAGACTGCCAAGCGTTTAAGACCTCGCAAAGCCCGTTGGGCATTATTCTTTTAGAGATTTCACTTCCATATTTCGTATAGGCCCGGGTCCATGAATAATAAAGTGGACAAGCTTTCTCGAATGTTCCCCGAGTCCTCCCAGGTAACTTAACCCAGCACCATCTTATCACCTCAAAATTTCCTCTTACTCCCGCAACCTGACTTAATTACGGCCATCAGAACAGCTTCTGCTCATTATAACAACCCAGTACTGTCCACTTTGGAGAATTGTGACAATCTGTTCTGGGCCTGAAACAAAGTCTTTGCCCCCCTTGAAGCAAGGACTCCGATTCTAAAAGACTCTCCATGACCACAGACTGGTCGGCCACTTTGGAACACAAAAAACATCTGAACTGATCTCCTGTTCCTTCTGGTGGCCGGGTTGGAGACAGGACTGCCAAACCTATATCTTCTTGTGTACCATGCCAGCGTAACAAAGGCTCCAAGACCAAGCCGACCAAGCCCTGGGGGCTATTGAGGCCCTTGCCCATCCCTGAGCGTCCATGGGCAGATGTCTCCATGGACTTCATAGTTGATATACCACCCTCTGAAGGCTTCACCATGATCCTGGTGGTGGTTGACCGCCTTTCAAAGATGGCTCACTTCCTGCCCATGGTTGGTACCCCTTCTGCCCTGGGAACTGCCAACATCTTCATTAAGGAGATTATCAGGCTCCACGGGGTCCCCAACAGTATTACCTCAGACAGAGGTTCCCAGTTCACCTCTAAATTTTGGAAGGAACTCTGTAAGGTGCTATAAATCAGGATCTGTCTCTCATCTGCATACCACCCCCAGAGTAGTGGACAGACTGAGCGAACAAATCAAAACCCTAGAACAGAACTTTGTTGTTTTTGCTCAGGATCCCAAGACAATTGGTCGTCCCTTTTGCCATGCGCGGAGTTCACTTATAACAATTCAGTACATAGAGCCACTAACCAGACCCCCTTTTGGATAAACTTTGGGTTTCCCCCTTCCTTCCTTCCCAACTTTATTCCAGAATCTACTGTTCTTGCTGTCCAAGATCGAATAACCTCTATTCAATCCAATTTTCAGAGGATCCAGTAGGCCATACAAAAAGCCTAGGATGACTACAAAAGGTACCGTGATAAAGGAAGGAAGGAGAACCCGGCCATTAAAGTTGGAGAAAAGGTCTGGCTATACGCTGCTAATCTCAAATTTCCTTGCCCCTCACGCAAGTTGGGTCCCAAATTCATAGGGCTATTCAAAATCAAGAGAATGATAAATCCTGTAGCCTTTGAATGAACCCTTCTTGGATCATACAAGATGCATCCTGTTTTTCATGCCTCCCTCTTGAAACCACTGACCTTTAGTCCTTTCCCTGGAAGAGAGGAGCCTCTGCCTCCGCCCGCCAGGATTGATGGAGAGAATGAGTTTGAGGTGGAAGATTTACTTGGTTATAGGAAAGTGGGTAAGCAATTACAGTATTTGGTAAAATGGAAGGGTTATCCCACAGAAGATCATTTCTGGGAACCATCCAAAAATCTTCATGCCCCAAGACTAATCAAGACATTCCATCAGGAACATCTGGAGCTGATGGCTAGCTTGGGTGTCGGGGATGGCACTCTGACGCACATGTGTGCGCAAAAGAAATGCGCTACGGCGCATTCGCGGCCCCACTAAGCGGCAGCTGCACACAAGCGCACGCATGGCGTGACCCTTCTGCTGACCCATAAAGGAAGCATTGGCCCTCAAGCAAACTGCTGGTTCACCTTCAGCTACATGTGATCCCTGCATTTGTTCCTGCATCTTACCCATTGTGACCCGGATTGCCTTTTGACCTTGCTGATTCTCTCCTGGACCCTACCTCTGGCTTGCTTTTCGGAATTCCGCTCTCTCACGTTTTTGACCTTCGGCCTGTAGCTGGACTTTGTCTCTTGTCTCCTGTGATCGACCCTTGGCCTGTTCTTGGATTATCCCTTTGTCTCAGTGTTCCTGGTTACTACCGATTCCTGATCTGAACTGTGTTTGACCCTCGGCCTGCCTCTTGGACTTTGCTCTTTGCCTAACGGACTTGTTGCTACTGCTTCTGGACCCGCACGGGTCGCTACTTACCTGCTCTGCTCAAGCTACCTACTGATCTCCAAGCAAGTAACTGTCCCGCTGGTAGCTTGCGCCTCTCGGTGCCAACCACCCTCTGTGCCACCTACATGGGTGGTGTGCACGGAGTCGCAACAGCGACCGCTCTCGGCATCTTGGCCTCAGTGAGTACACCTTTTATGATAGGCACATGCTTCTCTGCCCAGATCAGAATCTGGTTTACCTCTTTCAGCTGTGGCATTGCCGGATTGGATCCTGACAGGACAAACCTGCAATTTGAATGCCCAGGTTTTTAGGGCCACGTACGCTGCCTGAATCTCCAGAATATTGAAGGGTAAGGTCTTCTCGAGCCTGGGCCATTTCCCTTGGACAGTCGCCTCTTCCAGAACGGCTCCCCAGCCCAAAAGACTGGCATCTGTTGTTACCACCTTCCAGGTGACTGGTAGAAAGGATTTCCCTTTCTTCAGATTCTCGGGTACCAACCATCAACTGAGACTTTGGCATACTATTGGAGATAAGTGCATAGGAAAATCCAGTGCCTGGACTTTCTTATACCAAGCAGAAAGAATACTGTATTGCAACAGTCTTGAATGAAATTGGGCATAGGGAACCGCTTCGAACGAAGCCACCATCTTTCCCAACAATCTCATCCAAAGGTGAATAGCAGGACTCTTCTTTGCCCTGACTCGCTGAAACAGCATCTTTATTGCCCTGATCTTTGCCTGGGGTAAAACCACCCATTCTTGGGTTGTATCTATGATCAGACCCAAATACTCTAGCCTTCTTACTGGTATTAAAAAAAGACTTCTCTAGGTTGAGAAAGCAATCTAGATATTCCAGGTAGTTGACTATAGTGACCAAACTTTGGTTTAAACGGGCTACCTACCGGTCTATTAAGAGCAGGTCGTCTAGGTACGCAACAATCACTATACCTTGGGCCCTTAACCTGGCCAGAGGAGGAGCCAGGACCTTTTTGAACACCTGAGGTGCAGTAGCTAGACCGAAGAGCAAAGCTACGAACTGAAAATTACAATTTTACACCTCGAAACGCAGATATTTCTGATGAGCGGGAAAAATAGGTACATACAGGTAAGCATCATTTATGTCTATTGATGCCAAGAGTTCTTTTCCTTGTAGGATGGCGACTACAAATCGAATTGATTCCATGCGAAAAGATCAAATCTTTAGAAACCAAATTTAGATCCTTGAGATCCAGGATGGGTTTGACATCTCCATTTGGCTTTGGCACTGAACAGGTTTGAATAAAACCCCAACCCCCACTCTTGCTGCCACGATTACTTTTTGCGACAGAAGTTGAGTTTGTAACCTAGTGGAGACCACCCATCTGTCCTGAAATTCCTCCTGCCAGACCCTTAAGAATTGTAGCAGTCTTCCCCCCACTCGAACGAGCAGGGGCGCCCCTTCATTAATAGGTCTTAGCGTTCTGTCTTGTAGACTTTCTCCCCCAGGATTTATTTTGTCCTTGAGGTTGACTCTGCGTTTTACCTGCTGAACCGGATGGTGGAGGCCATTGTGACTGCCTGGATGCTGATGCCCCAGGCGCTGGAGAAAGAGTCCTTTTAAACGAAGGATGTTTACTCAATTTCTTAACTGTCAAAAGTGTACTTTTCCCACTTGATATCTTTTGTATATATTTGTCTAAGTCCTCCCAAAACAACCTTTCACCGCAAAAAGGAAAACCTGCCAGTAGCTTTTTGCATGAAGTTTTGGCTGACCAATTTTTCAGCCACAAAACTACGTATATGTACCAGCCCAAGTGTAAGACGAGAAGTCTGAAGGATAGAATCTCTGATTGCATCAACCGCAAAACACAGGGCTGCTGGCAGCTCGACTAATTCCTGGACCGATTGTTCAGGAAAGACCTTGAGTACCTGTTTCAAGTGATCTTTTAAGGACTGGCAAACCCCAAATGCCACTATTGCAGGTTGAGCTACTGAACCTGCCAAGGCAAAAACATTTTTCAACATAAATTCCATCTTTTTATCAGATGGATCGCGAAGCATTTGAGCATTGTCAACCGGACAAGTCAAATTTTTGTTCACAGAGGAGATATCGGTGTCGATTGCCTGTATACTCCACATCTTTGTGAATTTTTCCTCCATATGATAAAGAGTTGAGAACTTTTTAGGAGGGAAAAATGTTTTATCTGGATGATCCCACTCAGAATATATAAGCTTCTCCAGTAGGGAATGAACAGGAAAAGCATGTACAGCTTGAGGAGGCTTAAGTGAACCCAAGCTAGATGTGGGTCTTTTAGGCGGGTCAGATACTGGTAACCTAAATGTGGAGCGGACCCTTTCAGTAAGATTGAACCAGCAATCTTTCAGCTTGTGAAGCCTGAGAGGGACCTTCCTCGGTAGATTCCCCAGAAGAGGAGTCATCAATATCCCTATCTCCAGAGGGGGAATCATCGACCCTTTCCCAGAGTTCCTCTGTTTGAGGGTCCTGGGTAGATAGAAGAGGATCTAATGCGCTTTCTTCCCCCTAGTGAAGAAGTAATAATAGCCATTAATCTTTGTTCTAATCCACTTATGGTTGAGGAGAAAACCTCCTGAGTGATGAATACAGGGGCTAAAATGCCAGCAGCAGATGTAGCCCCTGACCCCGATGGCTCATCCTGACCAGCCTGCCTAGGCCCTTCCAGAGGAGACGGTGCTGCAGAAGGGGGGGTCCTCAGAGCCTGAAGGAGATCCTCTCGAGCCCCTATTTTTCAGGGTACCTGTACCTCTTCTGTCCATAGTGCAAAGCACAAATGCCGAGGTACAACCAGAAATGCACGTACCGCTGAGCAATAGTTCAGTAACTATCGCTGCTATAGACGGCTCAGTCTAGTGCTAAGTAAATGCTGCCTGGGGGGTGCCTGTGTCAGCTACACTTACATGCCTCCATCCGCTCTGTGTCCCTCCTAAGCAGTGCATCTGCAAAAGAGTGCATCTTAAATGCTTACTAGCCCTCGTTGTGGGCGTTAACCCACGTCAGATGCCGTGCTAACTCTCCGCCCCCTTATTCCAGGCCCCCATACCGCCCCTCCCCTTGAGCTCTTTCAAACAGGCCCTGTTTTCCCACGCAAGCCGAGTGGAGGGTAGGCTGGGGCGGAGGCTAGGTGGGGGAAAAAAAAAACCCTAATGGTGGTGGCGGTGGGAGGGGTAGCGGGTACCCCCACACCACCATCCTACCTGCAGCCTGGGTTGGAGGAAGCATGCAGCATGACTACAGAAACGAGAAAGATAAGCATGGAAGGTATGTGCTCTTCACAGCCCCCGGTGGCGACTTTAGGCATAGCAGTATTCCTTAAAGGAGAAATACCATAAGAAACTGAAAAAATTCCTTCGGAATCTCCCTTACCTTATCCAGCCGCAATCTTCGTCTCTCACGGTGGGCTCCATTTGAAAAAACCTTCAGGGACTAGGGCCTCCTTAAAAAAGGGGATCATAGCTCTGGGGCTGTAAAGCACCCCGCCAAGGATAAGGCTGAAAAAAACAAATACTGGATACCGGGGTCCAGCTCTCTAAAAACAGAAGCATTATAGCCAGAACCTCGTTTCTTCAGACATGAGGCCTAGGTACCATTCAATTAGGCCTAGAAAAGCACTTTGAATGGATACGGTTGCACGGCTTTACTCCAGTAAGGAATATTCCAGCGGAGCTCAGCCAGCACATCTTTACTCGTGACCAACACCTAAGACACTGGCAAAAAAACTGAGGTACTCCCAGTTAGAGGAGGGGTAAGATGGGGTGCTAAACTTCCTGTCTAGGGTGTGCCAGTATCCATCACCTATTGGTGCCTATATAACCCATCAGTGAATACGGAGGCTCTGTGTCCTGTGAAAACAGGTGAAAACAGTAGGTTTTGAAACCTTATTGTATCCAAAAATAGGATTTTTGTACTCGCCATAAAATGCTTTTCTCTGAAGTTCATTGACAGACACAGCAGCTCATCTTGACCTTAGGGTTATACTGCCCCTTTAGGAGAGGACTAGGCAGAAAGTGTTAAAAACAGCCATGCCTGCACAGTACCAGGGGGCGGTCCTACTGGCTATAACCCCTCACTGCATCCAGCAGCTCAGTTTATCCAAAGCAGTACAAACATAAATAGGAGGGGTGGGTGCTGTGTCAGTCACTGAACTTCAGAGAAAAGGATTTTACGGTAGTACGAAAATCCTATTTTCTCTATCGTTCATTGACTGCTTTCCCCAGAGGCCAGTGGGGGGGGGGTTATCCCCCCTTGCACCCACACCCCATTTCCACCCTGGCAACAAAGGCCTCCAGGACTGCCAACAGAGCGTCCATAGGTGGAAGAAGCACCAGCTTCTGAAGCCATTCTGACCCACACTCACCCGTCACCACTTAAGGACCTAAGAAAAGTCCACCCTTCTAGTTTCCACAGACTGTGCGGCCCCCTGCAGGACTCACCACCCTGATCCAGGTACTGCATTGTGCTGCTGCCGTTCACTCTCCCCTGTGTCATCCACGAGGTGTCTGTGTGGAAAGCACGCTGTTCTAGAAGGCACCCAGCGCTAAAGGCAAAACTTCTTGAGGCTACTAGAAAACGTCTGCCAGCCGCCTCAGCAAAAACGTCTGAGGGCACCAAGGAAATGGCCGCCCAACTACTGAAAGACAAAAAATTGGCTGTGACTACAAAAAAATGGCCAAGAAGAGCACAGCGGCCTCCCAACGTCACACACAGCACGAACACCCCACTGAGGACGAACGAACCCCCAACACGGAGGGCAGCCCCCTGCCAGGACCCAGAGCCCCCCCCCCGGAGGACCCCCGGCCAGGTATGTGCACCGCACTCCTATGTGCCCAGTCACGCAGTGGCACATAGTATGGGGAGGAGGAAAGAGACAGGGAGAGAAGAAAGGGGGAGAGAGAGACCCCCTAGTAGACCTACCAGGGAATGCCCAGCTGCTCTATCCTGCCAAGACAGGTGAAATCATGCTTAACCCTCCTGCAGGGACTGCTGGACGCATTCCACAGACAGACCCATCACCCAAGCAGTACGGGGTGGCTGCCGGCCATGGCACTGTGAGAAAGGGAGCAGTAGCCCAGTCATATGTGTGCCCCGGAGCATATAGCTCACCGGCCGCCCCTGGATTAGATGGGGCATGTCGTGGCCGACCCACGCATAGCTAGGGCCTGCTCACGCTCGATGGTCAGGCTGGGGAGAAAACAAGGATCTACATTATCCAGCCTGTCACCCAGCCAGGCTGTTGATTGTAGATCACGGGAATCAAAAAATGCAGAAAAAAGAAAAAAATTCCCAGGACCAATGGTCCCACTGGGAGCCAGGTCCTTCTCCTACACTAGGCAGAAAAAAAATAAGATGCTGGATGCAGTGTGAGGAGTTATAGCCAGTAGGACCACTCCCTGGGGCGGTACTGTGTAAGTGTTGCTGTTTTTTAACACTTTCTGCCTAGTCCTCTCCTAAAGGGGCGATATAACCCTAAGGTCAAGATGATCTGCTGTGTCCATCAATGAACGATAGAGAAACATTTTTTTCAGTTTTAGAATGGAGAAGGGTTCAAACCCATTCGAATATTACTGCTGTATGCATCTCCACTGACAATATTCACAATTTGTTCTAGTAGCCATTACTATTAGGACTGAAAATGAAGAAAATCCAAATATTCAAGCTGTCACCAGAACAGCAATAGAGGGGGAAACCACTAAGTTAAACTCCAGGTCAGAACCTCTGTCATAAGTTGGTAAAGGCAAAACAATTAGAATTAGTGAGTGAGATCTCTCTCTCTCGCTCTCTCCACACACACACACACCTAAGCATAAATGAGTACACCCCTCAATCTCAATGAACACAAGAACAATTTTCAAAACTTTGACAAAACTGAGTTATATATATTATATATATATATATATATTTGTTTAGCTCATTAGGTTAATAATATACAGTGGTGTGAAAAAGTGTTTGCCCCCTTCCTCATTTCCTGTTCCTTTGCATGTTTGTCACACTTAAGTGTTTCGGAACATCAAACCAATTTAAACAATAGTCAAGGACAACACAAGTAAACACAAAATGCAATTTGTAAATGAAGGTGTTTATTATTAAAGGTGAAAAAAAATCCAAACCATCATGGCCCTGTGTGAAAAAGTGATTGCCCCCTAAACCTAATAACTGGTTGGGCCACCCTTAGCAGCAACAACTGCAACCAAGCGTTTGCGATAACGTGCAATGAGGCTTTTACAGCGTCCTGGAGGAATTTTGGCCCACTCATCTTTGCAGAATTGTCCTAATTCAGTTACATTAGAGGGTTTTCGAGCATGAACGGCCTTTTTAAGGTCATACCACAACATCTCAATAGGATTCAGGTCAGGACTTTGGCTAGGCCACTCCAAAGTCTTCATTTTGTTTTTCTTCAGCCATTCGGTGGTGGACTTGCTGGTGTGTTTAGGATCATTGTCCTGCTGCAGAACCCAAGTTCGTTTCAGCTTGAGTACACGAACAGATGGTCAGACATTCTCCTTCAGGATCTCTTGGTAGACCGCAGAATTCATAGTTCCTTTTATCACGGCAAGTCTTCCAGGTCCTGAAGCAGCAAAACAGCCCCAGACCATCACACTACCACCACCATATTTTACTGTTGGTATAATGTTCTTTTTATGAAATGCAGTGTTCCTTCTACGCCAGATATACTTGGACACACACCTTCCAAAGAGTTCCACTTTTGTCTCATCGGTCCACAGAATGTTGTCCCAAAAGTCTTGGGGATCATCAAGATGTGTTGTGGAGAAATTGAGACGAGCTTTGATGTTCTTTTTGCTCAGCAGTGTTTTTCTCCTTGGAACTCTGCCATGCAGGCCATTTTTGCCCAGTCTTTTCCTGATGGTGGAGGCATGAACGCTGACCTTAACTGAGGCAAGTGAGGCCTGCAGTTCCTTGGACGTTGTTGTGGGGTCTTTTGTGACCTCTTGGATGAGTCGTCGCTGCGCTCTTGGGGTAATTTTGGGCGGACGGCCACTCCTGGGAAGGTTCACCACTGTTCCATGTCTTCGCCATTTGTGGATAATGGCTCTCACTGTGGTTCGCTGGATTCCCAAAGCTTTGGAAATGGCTTTATAACCCTTTCCAGACTGATAGATCTCAATTACTTTCTTTCTCAATTGTTCCTGAATTTCTTTGGGTCTCGGCATGATGTGTAGCTTTTAAGGATCTTCTGGTGGACCTTACTGTGTCAAGCAGCTCCTATTTAAGTGATGCCTTGATTGTGAACAGGTGTGGCAATAATCAGGCCTGGGTGTGGCTAGAGAAATTGAACTCAGGTGTGGACAACCACAGTTATAGTATGTTTTAACAAGGGGGGCAATCACTTTTTCACACAGGGCCATGATGGTTTGGATTTTTTTTCACCTTTAATAATAAACACCTTCATTTACAAATTGCATTTTGTGTTTACTTGTGTTGTCCTTGACTATTGTTTAAATTGGTTTGATGTTCCGAAACACTTAAGTGTGACAAATATGCAAAGGAACAGGAAATGAGGAAGGGGGCAAACACTTTTTCACACCACTGTAACTTGGATTTCAAAATCTTCAGTTTAACTCAAAGTAGTTGATGCAAAAATGAATACACCCCCAACAAAAACTACTACAACTAGTACCGTATATGCCGGTGTATAAGACGACCGGGCATATAAGACGACCCCCTAATCTTACTGTTGTATAAGCATTTTTTTCTTGTACTTACCGTATAAGACGACTCCCTTCCAAGGCTTCCGACGCTTGATATTCCGTCCGTCCTTGCTGAAGCAGGAGCTGGCGCCATATCTTTCTTCCTGCTTTTGCTGGAACCAATCACAGCGAGCGATGTATTCTATTAATGAATACAAAGCCTGCTTGGATTGGCAGAGGCTGTATCATCATCAGCCCGTGCCTCTGACTCTCAAAGCCAATCCAAGCAGGCTACAGAGTAGCCTGCTCGGATTGGCAGAGGTTGTTGCTCCAATCCGAGCAGGCTCTGTATTCATTTGAATACATCGCTCGCTGGGATTGGCTCAGCGGTATATACTGTATGTAGCCGAAGCTACATACAGTATTACCGAACCCTCAGCAGGCATCGGAGGGGCTGATCCGGCGTATAAGACGACCCCCGATTTTCGGCCAGTTTTTTTAAGTGTAAAAGGTCGTCTTATACCCCGGCAAATACGGTATTTTGAATGACCTCCATGATTTGTAAAGGACAGTCTTCTAGGCATGGAATGAACAAATTGGCGACATACTGCAACATATATTTTTTGGCATTCTTCAAGAACAATGCATTTTAGAGCCTGGATGCTGGAGAGTGATGCTCAATTTGTCTCTTAAGAATTCCCTATAGGTGTTCAGTTGGGTTCAAATGGAGTAAGAATGAGCCAAACATCCTCTGGTTCGGTTTGCACCAGAACATGCCAACAGGCAAAACATTTGGACGAATACACGAACACCGTTAAAGTCTATGGGACATAGACATAAAAAATTAAAAGTGCTGATTTTAAAGGCTTATATACAAGTTATTGTCATAAAAAGTGTTTGGGGACCTGGGTCCTGCCCCAGGGGACATGTATCAATGCAAAAAAAAAAAAAGTTTTAAAAAACTGACGTTTTTTCGGGAGCAGTGATTTTAATAATACTTAAAGTGGAACAATAAAAATGAAATATTTCTTTAAATATCATGCCTGGGGGTGTCTATAGTACGTCTGTAAAGTGGCACAGTTTTCCCGTGTTTAGAACAGTACCACAGCAAAATTAAATTTCTACATCCTCCCAGTCCATTACCAGGCCCTTTGGGTCAGTTATGAATAGTAAGGGGAACCCCAAACCAAAAATTAAACAATTGCGTGGGGGTCTCCCCAAAATCCATACTAGGTCCTTCAGGTCTGGTATGAAAATTAAGGGGAACCATGAGCCAAATAAAAAAAAATAATAATGGCATAGGGGTCCCCCCAAAATCCATATCAGACCCTTTAGGCCAAAAGCTTAAATAAAATGGCAGAGAGCTCAACCCCTACCCCTATGAGACTAGAGAGCGCACCCCCCTCCTGAAGCGTACCATGCCATATGCCCTCAACATGGGGAGAGTGCTTTGGAGTAGCCTCCTCAAAGCACCTTGTCCCCATGTTGATGGGGACAAGGGCCTCATCCCCATAACCCTTGCCTGGTGGTTGTGGGGGTCTGCGGGTGGGGGATTATCGGAATCTGGAAGCCCCCTTTAACAAGGGGACCACCAGATCCTGCCTCCTCCCATGTGAATTGGTAACGGGCACATTGTACCCCTACCATTTCATAAAAAAAAAAAAAAAAAGGCGTCACAAATAGTGAAACAGACAGGAGACAAAAAATAAAAAGGTCCCACGATGTAGATCCATCTCAGTCACAGACGAGCCGAAAAAAAAAAAAAAAAAAGAAAAAAAGCCGCAAAAGCTCCTACAGCCCTCAACTATATAATAGCCGTCAGCGAGAAGAAGCGTCACTGGTTGGGAGCCTCCCATGGAGGCGGAGCTGTTGCGGCTTTTTTTTTTTTCTTATTTCGGCTCGTTGGGCGGCAGAGATGGATCTACATTGTGGGACATTTATAAAAAATTTAAATAAAAAAAAAACACTCTCCCAAAGTGCATCCTGACTTTACAATTTTTTACACTTTTGTTTGAAATGGTAGGGGTACAACGTACCCATTACCAATTTACTATATTTACACAGCGGTCTTTCAAACAAAATATTTTTGGAAAAAATACACTTTACTGTTTCTTTTTTTTAGTTTTTATTTATTTATTTAGGTTAGCCCCAGTTTTATAATGTGAAAGACGTTACACCGAGTAAATCGATACCTAACATGTCACACTTTAAAATGGCATCTGCCCAGGGAATTGTGGCATACTATGGTGCTTAAAATTCTCCATAGGCAAAGCTTTAAACACCTTTAGAGGTTACCAGTTTAGAGTTACATAGGAGGTCTGGTGTTACAATTTTTGCTCTCGCTCTGACGTTCGTGACCATACCCCACGTGTGGTTCGATCGCCGTTTACATATGCGTGCGGGAGTGACATATGCGTTAGCATTTGCGTGTAAACACGATGGGACAAGGGACGCTTTAAAAAAATTTTTTATTTATTATATACAAAAATATATCTTTTTTTTTTTACACTTCTTTTTGTACTAACTTTATTGCTATCACAAGGGATGAACAACATCCCTTGTGATAGCATGGACGGTTATAGGTCCTTTTTATGGAGAGAGTTGAGGTCTATTAGACCCCCAAATCTCTACTCTGGCCTCTTACAAAGCCGATAAGACACAGATTGGTCTGATCGGCTGCTTACCTGGCGGCTGGTGACCAGGTAAAGAAAGAGGCGGAACCGGAAGTGACGAACTATTAATCGCTCCCGGTTTCCAGGGTTACAGACAGAAAGGAACAGCATCAGTTCCTCTCTCTCTGTACGGGGCTGCCATTGCCGCATCGTTACCGGCCTCTGTGATGGGACCAGAGAGCCAGAGAGAGGCAGCGGCCACTCAGATCACTTCTGCCTTACTCAGAATTGCCGGCTGAAAAAAAAAAATGCAGCCATTATCCCGGCATAACCACTGCAACCAAAGGAGGTCCATTTACATACCTTGGGCGGAAAGTGGTTAAATAAATCAGAGAGGATGGGTCACTGACCCTTTTACTACACTGTTGCATATTGTATAAGGAGTACATCAGGGGTCAGCAACCTTTTTCCACTTAAGGGCCAGATTCAATGTGTGTGAATTCATGGAGGGCTGCATTCACCTGCTAATAAATTAACCACTTAAGGACCGCCGCATGTAAATCTACGTCGGCACAATGGCACGGACAGGCACAAGCTCGTACCCGTACGTGCCTGCCTTCCAGCGGGTGGGGGGTCTGATCGGACCCCCTCCCGCTGGCTGTGGCAGTCCGTTTCGCTTCAGGAGCGATCCGGGATAAGGGGATGGCCGTTGGTTTCTGGCCATCCCCTCACGATTGCTCCTGGTGAATGAGAAGCTTCCCCTGCCTGTGTAGTGTAAACACAGGCAGGAGGAAGTGATGTCACTCTCCTCGTGGCGGTCTTTTTGACCGGACGGTGAGGAGAGAAGACATCATAGTAAGTGCACCAACAGTCCACTGACACATAGGTACACATAGGCACACTTTAACCCCCAGTCACCCCCTGATCACCCCCCCCCCCCGTCCCAGTCACAGTGTCACTGATTGCAGTGATCATTTATTTACTGATAACTGCATTTAGTGTCAGTTGTGACTGTAAAAAGTGTCAGGGCAGTTAGTGTTAGGTCCAGGGTAGCCCCATACCCCCCCAATAAAGATTTAACCCCTTGAGGGTCTGCATCGCCCCAGGCAGCGCTAGGTTAGTGCCAGTACCGCTAACACCCACGCGCAAAGCATACACCTCCCGTAGTGGTATAGTATCTGAACAGACCAATATCTGATCTGATTAGATCTATACTAGCGTCCCCAGCAGTTTAGGGTTCCAAAAAACGCATTGTTAGCGGGATCAGTCCAGATACCGGCTATCACTTGCGTTTTGCCCCTCCGCCCAGCCTAGCCCACCCAAGTGCAGTATCAATCGATCACTGTCACTTACAAAACACTAAACACATAACTGCAGCGTTCGCAGAGTCAGGCCTGATCCATGTGATCGCTAACAGTTTTTTTTTTGCTAGCGTTTTATACAGTCGCTGACAGCCTAGGTGCTTTTTTACCTGTGAATCTCACTAATGTACCACTAAATTTAGAGCCCAAAATGGCAAAGCGAAGGTACACTAGTGAAGAGGCCTACATGTTTCTGAGCATGACAGATAGTGAAGAGGAAGTCACTCGTCAGATTCAGGCTCAGTGAAATAAAAAATGAATGCACTTAGAAATCGTAAAGGCAGTGCTTGGTTTTCGGGGACCCGTACGCGGCTTGGTTCACAAAAAGTCCCCCACATGCGGTATCCCCGTACTCAGGAGAAGCAGCAGAATGTATTTTGGGGTATAATTTCACATATTCCCATAGCATGTGTGAGCAATATATCATTTAGTGACAACTTTGTGCAAAAAAAAAAAAAAAGTTTGTAATATTCCCGCAACTTGTGGAAAAATATAAAATATTCCATGGACTCAACACGCCTCTCAGCAAATAGCTTGGGGTGTCTACCTTCCAAAATTGGGTCATTTGGGGGGAGGGGGTTGTGCTATTTTGGCATTTTATGGCTTTCGAAACTGTGATAGGTAGTGAGGATAGAAATCAAAAATTTGCACCTTTAGAAATCCTGAAGGCGGTGATTGGTTTTCGGGGTGCCGTACGAGGCTAGGTTCCCAAAAAGTCCCACACATGTGGTATCCCCGTACTCAGGAGAAGCAGCAGAATATATTTTGGGATGCAATTCTACATATAACTATGGCATGTGTGAGCAATATATTATTTAGTGACAACTTTTTGTAAACATTTTTTTGTCATTATTCAATCACTTGGGGCAAAAAAAAAAATACATATATTCAATGGGCTCAACATGCCTCTCAGCAATTTCCTTGGGGTGTCTACTTTCCAAAATGGGGTAATTTGGGAGGGTTTTGTACTGCCCTGCCATTTTAGCACCTCAAGAAATGAGATAGGCAGTCATAAATTAAAAGCTGTGTAAATTCCAGAAAATGTACTCTAGTTTGTAGATGCTATAACTTTTGCGCAAACCAATAAATATATGCTTATTGACATTTTTTTTACTAAAGACATGTGGCTGAATACATTTTGGCCTAAATGCATGACTAAAATTGAGTTTATTCAATTTTTCTTATAACAAAAAGTAGAAAATATCTATTTTTTTTCAAAATTTTCAGTCTTTTTCTATTTATATCGTAAAAAATAAAAATCGCAGAGGCAATCAAATACCATCAAAAGAAAGCTCTATTTGTGGGAAGAAAAGGGTGCAAATTTCATTTGGGTAAAACATTGCATGACCGCACAATTACAAGTTAAAGCAGCGCAGTGCGAAATTTTAACGGGTAATTGTAAAAGACCTCTGGTCCTTAGGCTGACAATTGGTCCGGGGCTTAAGTGGTTAAGATAATAATTCTGGAAGCCTTTACATTACACAGCCACCACACCTCTGGGCGCCATTACATTACACAGTCCCCGTACCTCTGGAGCCCTTTATATTACACAGCCCCCTGCACATCACACACCTCCTGCATATTACACAGCCTCCCGCAGCTCTGCCCTTTCCTACCTTGCCCCATGCAGAGAGGGAGATAGAGTGGAGCAGGAAGCTGAATAAAAACACGGGAGAAAGACACATCAGTGCTGATAGGACAGCAGAAGCTTCTGGGGTTCATTTTTCACATTAACAAGCTGGTGATTGGTCACTAGGACCACCTACCAACCAATCACCTTGCAAGTTAACTTCGGAAGCTCCCGCTGTCTTATCAGCGCGGGGCTGTGTGTCTCTCCTGTGTTCTTATTCAGCTTCCGGCTCCCTGCTCCACTCTGCTCTTACTTAAAATGTCCATGTCCCGGGTGCACGTTATTCATTATGTGCACTGACGGGCCGGACATTTAGTGGTGGCGGGCAATAGGTTCCCGACCCCTGGTGTACATTATCCACTGCCACCATTTCTGATTAGAAAACAAAAAAAGGCCACACAATAAGCAAAATATTAGAAAATAGGAGACGATACCAGATGGAAAGAGAGAATATATATTTTCCCACAAAAACAACTGACAACTATAGAGGTTAACACAACATGAAAAAAGGAAATTACACATTACCAAGAAAACAGTTTGAAAATCCCAAATCTTATACTGAATGTTGAGCTAGGTCTCAAGTTTACAGCCAGCGCCAACAGTGACAATGGCAGTGCCGCAGGAAGGAGGGGGAGAGGAGTGGGGCTTCGTTCACCCTCATCGCTGAACTGTGGGACAGGTGAGAATGTCTGATTAAAAAAAAATGTTTTTCAAAAGAAGAAAAAAACTTTTTGTAGCTGCTGATTTTTATATGGGTGGAAATCCACTTTAATAAAGTTCCTCTCTCTATGAAGCTTACATAAAAAAAAAATAAAAAAAAGGTTCAATTCAGAATGGTGTAATATATTGTATACAGGCTTTAGGCAAGTAAATGTAGCATGCGTTAAAGAGAAAAATAGATTTTGCCTGAGATGAGTTTACATTATTATTATTATACAGTGCATGGGAAAGTCCTTCAGAAATGTATGCCACAAGAAAAACACAAAAGCAGTGATGCAGTGCAATTTCAGGTTTTTAGTGCGATTTCAGAGGCTAGTTGTACAGGAGTCGATACGGTTCTTGCCACTTGTTCCCTATTACCCTCCATTCATAGCCATGGGTTACAGCACCCCGCATGCAATGACCGCCATGCTTCTGGAAGTGAAACACAGGAAAGCACACACAGCAACACCAAAACAGAATGAGGAAGCTCACCAAGGACCTCCGGCCAGCCTTCTTACATAAATTTCTCACATATACACAATTTTTGTTTTTCAGGGATTTACCAAAATATATTCAAGTTATAGTTATATAATGGATATTGGCTGAAATCGCACACAGATTTATTTTGAGGGTATGTACATCCAAATCGGAGGAAGGGTTTAGGAATTACAGCTCTTAAGAACAGTCAACCCCATTTTTCAAGGGACCAAAAGTAATTGAATTACATCAAAAGCGGTTTCATGGCCAGGTATTGGCCACTCTCATTATTTCTTCATTAATCAAGCGGGTAAAAGGTCTGGAGTTGATTCTGGTGTGGTGTGGTATTTGAATTTGGAGGAGCTGTCTATGCAAGTGAAACAGGCCATCGTAAGGCTTCAGAAACAAAACAAATCCATCGGAGAGATAGCAGCAACATTAGGAGGGGCCAAATCAACATCTTGGTACATTCTGAGGAAAGAAGAACGCACTGGCGAGCTCAGCAACATAAAAAGGCATGGACATCCACGGAAGACCACAGTGGTGGATGATCGCAGGATCCTCTCTATGGTAAAGAAAAAAACATTCACAATATCCAGACAAGGGAAGGACACCCCCAGGAGGTGGGTGTATCAATGTCAAAGTCTACAATCAAGAAAAAACTTCACAAAAGCAAATGCAGAGGGTTCACCACAAAGTGAAAACCATTCATAAGCCTGCAAAATTGAAAAACAAGATTAGATATTGCCAAAAAACATCTAAAAATGCCAGATCCGTCCAAACATACTTTGGACGGATGCAACTAAGATTAATGATGGGAAGAAAAAAAAAGTGAGGCGGCGGCTTGGAACAGCTCATGATCCAAACCACACAACGTTATCTGAAAAACATGGTGGCAGTGTGTTGGCATGGGCATGCATGGCTTCCAGTGCCACTGGGTCATTAGTGTTTATTGATGTGACAGAAGAGAGAAGCAGCCGGATGAATTCTGCAGTGTTTTTTTAGAGGTATACTGTCAGCCCAGATTCAGCCAAATGCAGAAAAGTTGATTGGATAGCATTTCACAGTAGAGATGAACAATGATCCAAAACACACTGCAAAAACAACCCTGAAGCTTTTGAAGTAAAGGAAGTGGAATATTCTGAAATGTCCGAGTCAATCACCTGATCTCAACCCAATTGAGCATGCATTTCACTTGCTGAAGGCAAACCTAAAGGCAGAAAGACGCACAAACAAAAAACAACTGAAGACAGCTGCAGTTAATGGTAATGCCCATGGGTTCTAGACTTCAGGCAGTCATTGCCAGTAAAGGATTCTCTACAAAATATTAAAAATGAACATTTTATTTATGATTAAATTCATTTGTCCAATTACATTTGTTGCAGTTCTTAAAATTTGTACTTGATATTTATGTTCAACCCCTTGAATCAAAGCTGAAAGTCTGCACCTCAAATTAATTTTGATGGTTTGATTTTAATTTTATCCCCTTGCCGCCGAGTGTACACAGATGGGCGTACTCAGCTTTCGGGGGTTATACCAGGATGATGCCCGCAGCTGCAGGCATCATCCCGGGACTGTTTTTTAGAGCTGGCGATCGGCTTTCCAGCGATAACAACCAATGCGGCTTTTATACTGGAGGAACGGGAGGCCCGTTCCCCCGGGAAGCCCGATCAATAATCCGAAGCCTCCGGTGGCTAGGGCAGACTTGTATGAAGCTGCAAGTGGCTTCATTCCAGTCTCCTGATTGTAAACACGGAAGCAACGTCATAACGTCACTTCCCGTTTACTCGGCTGCCATGGTGCCGGTTTAAAAAAAAAATATACAGTATTCAGAAAAACGGCGATCTGAATACTTTGAAGCGCAAAGGAGGGATTGGAGGTATTTTAGACCCCCGATCCCTCCATAAAAAGTACCTGTCACATGGGGGCGTGGCGACCGCCGAACGAGATGGCCGCATAGGAGACAGCTCCGATAGACGCTGGGGGAATCTGTAAGTGTACGGCGGCTTTAGGAAGCATCACGAGCGGCATTCATCTCCACCACCCGCAGAGGAACTCCACGATCGCCCGAGCATGGGGAAGAGACAGCCCGAACACCCACAGGTGGCAAAACTGCCGGACTTCTTCCCAGCACAGCAGCGTGGCCCGCAGCAATATGGCGACGCTACTAAGCAGGGAGAGGCAGCGCAGGTAAGCTCGGCGGAGCTACAAAGCACTCCACGGGGTACGGAGGGGACTCAGAGCGCATTAGAGCACACTGACTCCAGCACAACTTCTTCCCCTTCTGGAGCACCTCAAACGAGGAGCCCAGTGAAATCAAAGCCCAGGCTGGACACTGAATCACAGCAAGGTTTCCCTGACCCCCCATTAGCAATGGAGGTGAGCGGTGCACATTCTCAGGAGCCTATTGCTAGCACACAATATGATCCTATGGCCCAATTTCCTACCACAGGCCAGCCTCTTTTGGACAGTACTATGAAAGAGATGCTGCTCTCATTACGTTCATCCATTCAATCAGATATGATAACCTGTATACAGCAATGCAGAGAGGAAATAAAAGACATAGGGGACAGGGTGCATCAGGTTGAAACCCGCATGTGCGAAGTTACGTCCTCTTTCAACACTCTTGTGGATTCTCACTCAGCTCAACAACAAACAATTTCTAAAATACTTACCAAGCTGGCAGACCTCGAAGATCGCTCACGCAGGAACAACCTAAAACTCAGAGGAATTCCTGAAACGATAACTGCACAACAACTCTTACAGTTTGTTCAGGATATGTTCCACACAGTGGTTCCATCCCTCACTCAAAGGGATCTCATGATCGATAGGATCCACAGAGTTCCAAAACCTGAATTTCTCCCTCAAGAGGTACCCAGAGATGTGTTGCTAAGAATGCACTTTTTTCAGGCGAAAGAAAAAGTCTTAGAAACATTTCATAGAGCAGAGAACCTACCGGCCCAGGCCGCCAGCCTCCAAGTTTTGCCGGACCTAACGCAGCATACGCTCCAACAGCGCCGTAACATGGCGACGCTCACAAAAGCTCTGAGAAACAATCAGTTGATTTACAGATGGAAATATCCAGCTAAGCTCATTATTTCTTACAAAGGCGCAAATCGCACCGTCAACTCCTTGGATGAGGGGATCAAGCTATTGAACAACTGGCAAATTTAGATACCTGAACAAAACCAGGAATTGCTCACTTTCCTGCATCACCAACCAACCACTAAGAAGATATTACCGGACTGGAAATCATCCAGACACAAGTGACTTGCCCGGATTGGTTCCGTGGTGCTTCGCTCCATTCATTCTACTCAACAGTATTCCCCCAGCGGTCTAATTCATTGTGGTACTTAACACCGTACTGAGACCCCATTGTTTTAGGCAGAAATGCCTGTCCTTTGGACCTTTCTTAACTACCTTTTTTCCAGATGCCCGCGTTCTGGGCTAATTTCTAAGTGGTTTACAGAATAGAAAGATAAAAAAGTAGTGATGCGCGGTACTATGACAGGAAATTTGGCCTAGGAGGCTAATAAATTATATAGGCACTAAGATTGTAGGTGATATATATATATTATCGTATAAAGTGGACGATGGTATATAAAAAGTCGTGCGTATTTTATGAGGGGGTGGTGGGGGACCCTCACCACTATAACATGATAATATTCAGGATAAGAGACAAATGTAATAAACAAGCATAAAGAAAGAAGGAATCACAATACTTAAAACTGGTGATCCCTAATGTGATTTGTTAAAGCTGACAGAATAGCATAAAGTGCCAGTGCCAAGAAAATGAAATCATGAAAATATCTACTACACCTAAAAAGTAAATAAAACAATATAAATAAAGCAGTCACAAACAATAGTGAATCGCAATGCGATTTGTTCAAGCTGACAAAATCGCATAAAGTGCCAGTGCTAAAGGTGAATGGGTGGGAGGAATGTTCTGCTATAAATTAAGCAATATACATAAAACAGTCACCAACTCAATAAATCATTTGTGCAGGTAGTGGTTAATTGTAGCTGACAAAAGTCGCATAAAGTGCTAGTGCCATAAAATTGATAGAACAAAATCCGTGCAGGTGTCCTCTACCATAAAATACTCAAACCAATATTTATTCGACAGTGAGTGACTCAGTAATTCAATTGTGCAAAAAATGACAGAGAAGGAAAAAAAATATATAATAAACGCATTAGCAGTGTTGGTGTTAAGGGAGTAAAGCAAATCCCTCAATATAATCGAAAAAGCTGTGTACAATACCTACAAGAAATTATATAAAAAAATTAAACAATAACATTTATCGGTATGTGTCCATTCTGTTTTGTGCGATAACCAGTGGCGATTTATGTCAAAAGTCGCATATAACAACAAATCGCATATAGTGCTGGTGTCTGAATATATGTGCACAGAGCAATGTTATCGGTGATGGTGGTGAGAAAGGTGAATATATCCCACGTGGTCCTGTGTGGTCGGAATATGGGTGTCCCCTTACCTTACAGCTGTAAGGTAACAGCATGTGATATATATATCCTCAGGACTCCTGCTCTTTATCCCTCGAGGTCTTGTCCCGATGTCCCCAAATCCTGGCGTCTCCTGCCTATTACGCTGTGTTGGTCCCTTTAAGTATTTACTCAGCAGCACTCAGCATGGAGGGGGGGGATTAGCCTCGGTAATTGGTGTGTATATCAGGGGTTAGAGAAATAAGGAGGAAGGGAGCCCTCACAAGCAGACAAGTTTCATATGCAGTGTATAAACGAGCCTCGAGCTCGATTGCGTCACTTCCGGTAGCGTCCAAGGGACGCTACCGGAAGTGACGCAATCGAGCTCGAGGCTCGTTTATACACTGCATATGAAACTTGTCTGCTTGTGAGTACAAATTTGTTTTGCTGTAATAAATCATATGTGTTAAAAACTACTACACTATGGGGCTCCCTTCCTCCTTATTCTCTCTTCAAGTTTTTATTAATGATTATTAGGAAAATAATAATGTAATTAATCTAAACGAACTGCACGGCGGAAACAGGAAACTGTTAAGTTCCACCAGTAAGCAGTACAAGCGCTGTTAGTGTTTTCCTTTTTTTTTTTTTTCCAGGTCGATCACATTGATTTATATGGTATAGTTTTTATTTTTATAATAGCAGCTGAGATATTGAGCTTTAACCCCAGGTGGGAACAGTTTGATCACTTACATGAGTGCTGGGGTCAGGTGCATGCACACTAATTATTGAGTGGATACTCCTGCATAATACCAGTATGGAGTGGCTGCTGGCCCGGCACACTGCGACGCAGACATCAGTAGCCCAGTCATGTGTGTGCCCCAGAGCATTGCGCTCACTGGCCGCCCCTGGAGCCTGAGGAGCATGTCGTGGCCGACCTAGCACGGAGCACTGGTCGGCACGCACTCGCTGGCCAGGCTGGGGAGACTACAAGGATAAGAGAATCCAGCCTGTCACCCAGCCAGCTGTTGATAGCAGATCACAGGATCTTAATCTTGCGCAAAAGGCAAACTTCAGCAGAAAAAAAATCATGGACCGATAGGCCCGCAGGGTTCCTAGGTCCATCTCCTTCACTAGGCAGAAAAAAAAAAACCTGAGGATGCAGGAAGCAGGCTGGGGGGTTGTTGTTCCCCTTGGGCGGAACTAGAAAGTTATTTTTTTGTACATGTTAACATGTTCTGCCTAGTCCTCTCCTGAAGGTGGCGTAACAACCCAATGGTCAAGAAAAAAGGGGCTGTTTCAGTCAGTGAACATAAGAGAATTTTTAAAAAATGTTAAAGCGCCCCTGTCGCCGCGAGCTCACACAGCAAAGAAAATGCATGCGGAAGTCGCCCCCGCACATGTAAACGGTATTCAAATCACATATGTGAGGTATCGCCACGATCGTCAGAGCGAGAGCAATAATTCTAGCACTAGACCTCCTCTTTAACTCTAACCTGGTAACAGTAAAAAAATTTCAAGCGTCGCCTATGGAGATTTGTAGGTACCGTAGTTTGTCATCATTCCACGAGTGCGTGCAATTATAAAATGTGACATGCTTGGTATCGATTTACTCGGCGTAACATCATCTTTCACATTATACAAAAAAATTACTTTGTTTTCTTAAAATTCATGAAAGCGTCCCTTTTCCCAAAAAGTCACATTTAAAACACCGCTGCACAAATACCGTCTGATATAAAATATTACAACAATCGCCATTTTATGCTCTAGATTCTCTGCTAAAATATATATATATATATATATATATATATATATATATATATATAATGTTTGGGGGTTCCAAGTAATTTTCTAGCAAAAAATACGGATTTTAACTTGTAAACACCAAATGTCAAAAATAGGATTTTTATAACAGCTTACCTGTAAAATCCTTTTCTTTGATGTACATCAGGGGACACAGAGCCATAGTAATTACTATGCAGGTTATATCGGACCGACAGGTTCTGGACACTGACACATTCCTAAGGCGTGTACTCCCCTATATAACCCCTCCCATTACTGGGAGTCCTCAGTTCTGTAGCCCAGCAATACAAGTGTATCCCAAAGAAGGGAGGGACCTCTGTGTCCCCTGATGTACATCAAAGAAAAGGATTTTACAGGTAAGCCGTTATTAAAAAAAAAACTATTTTATTTTCTTACATCAGGGGACACAGAGCCATAGTAATTACGATGTGGGATGTCCCATAGCAATGGCAACTGAAGGGGGGGAGACGGAACAAAAACAGGAGGCCAGAGGACTCATACTGTAGCCTGCAGTATACTGTGCCCAAAGGCAATATCCTCATGACCTTAACCACTTCAGCCCCGGACCATTTTGCTGGTCAAAGACCAGACCACTTTTTGCGATTCGGCACTGCGTCACTTTAACTGACAATTGCACGGTCAGGCTCCCAAACAATATTGGCGTCCTTTTTTCCCTACAAATAGAGCTTTCTTTTGGTGGTATTTGATCACCCCTCCGTTTTTTTTTTTTTTGCGCTATAAACAAAAATAGAGCGTCAATCTTGAAAAAAAAAAAAAAAAAACGCATTTTTTTTTACTTTTTGTTATAATAAATATCCCCCAAAAATATATATAAAAAAACTTTTTTCCCTCAGTTTAGGCAGATATGTATTCTTCTACATATTTTTGGTAAAAAAAAAAAAAAAAAAATCGCAATAAGCGATTTATTGGTTTGCACAAAAGTTATAGCGTTTACAAAATAGGGGATAGTTTTATGGCATTTTTAATAATAATTTATTTTTTACTAGTAATGGCAGCGATCAGCAATTTTTATTGTGACTGCGACATTATGGCAGACACATCGGACATTTTTGACACATTTTTGGGACCACTGTCATTTATACAGCAATCACTGGCAGTGAAGGGGTTAACCAGTGGGTGGCAGTGTAGGGGTTAAGTGTTCCTAGGGGTGTGTTGCTAACTGTGGGGGGCTGGGCTTTCATTTAGTGAACACTGATCTCTACTGCAATCACATGGAGCAGAGATCAGCGTCACTAGTTGCTAGGCAGAATGGGGAAATGCTGTTTACAACGGCATTTCTCCGTTCAGCCGCCTCGTGAGACTATCGTGGGTATGCCCGCGGCGATCGAGTCCGTGGGACGTGGGACCCGCGACCAGACTCACGGGGGTCCCGACCGAAACGCAAGCGCACCACCGGCACGCTCGCAATGGCAGGGCGGCATTAAAGATTGGACGTTCCTGTATGCCAATATGCCTGCCCGTGCCATTCTGCCGACGTACATGGGCGTGTGCTGGTCGGGAACCGATTAAATATTGATTTGATACAATCTTATAAATGTATGAAACGAAGACCATGTCGCGGTCTTACAGATCTGAGCTATAGAGGCTCGATGATGCACCCAAGAGGCACTAATCGCCCTGGATGAGTGTGCTCTTAAAGAATTTTCTTCTTTAAGCTGAAGCTTGAATAATCACTTGACAAATCCATTTGGAAAATAGTGGATCTTGACGCTGCCTCTCCACATCTTGGACCCTTTGGCAGTACAAACAAAACCCGTGTTTTGCGAACCTGAGCGGTCGCCTTTAAATAGACTCTGATCGATCTTACTACATCAAGAAAATGTAGTGCCTTCTCTTCCCTAGATTAAGGCTCTGGGGAGAAAGAAGGAAGAATATCTTGGTTTAAATGAAAACCACTTACCACTTTTGGTAGGAATTCAGGATGAGGACATAAAACCACCTCATCCTTATGCATGAAGAAATATAGCTCTTACAAGCCAGAGCCGCTAGTTCCGATGATCTTCTAGAAGAAGAAAGGGTAGCCAGAAAAGATTATCATCTTTCTTGTCAAAGGAAACCAAGGAAATTTCTCGTAAAGATTCAAACGGCTGATTCAGCAAAACCAATTTTAAATCCCAAGGATTTAGAGGTGCCTTGATGGGGGGATAAACCGTGTTATCCCCTAAATAAGTTACACACCAAGAGTGGGAAGCAAGAGGCCATAGGAAAAACAATGACAAGGCCTGGATCTGGCTCTTGATATAAGTCAAGGCCAGCTTCATTTCAGATCCCATATGCAGGACATCAGGAATCCTGTCTATGACATACTTTCTGGGGTGCCAACCCCTGGATCCACACCAAGAAACATATGCCTTCCAGACTCTATAGTAAGCCATTCTGGAAGCCGGCTTCCTGGCATTAATCAAAGTAGACACTACCAAAGGAGATCACCCACAATCTTTTATAGAGTGGGATTCAACAGTCAGACCTGTTACATTTTTCTTCCATAAGGTAGGATGAAATACCATACCTTGTGCAAGAAGGTCTGGCTATAATCCTGCGGAGAAGGCGCAGAAGTAGCAGAACTGGAGGAAATGCATAGATCAGTGAAAACTGATCCCGTAGGAAGACTAATGCGTCTGTTCCGTCTGCTAGCGGATCCCTTGTTCTCGACATAAGGTTGCAGACTCTCTTAATGAATCTGGATGCGAATAGGTCCATGTCCGGAATACCCCATCTTTTGACACATTGCTAGGAAGATGTCGGGGTGGAGAGATCATTCTCCTGGGAAATAATCGTTGGCGACTCAAGTAGTATGGCTGAAAAATTGCCGATAGGCAAGGAATGTTGTGTTCTGCCCAAGCTAGAACATTATTCACCTCTTTTTGGGCTGCACGACCTCTCGTGCCCCCCTGGTGATTGATGTAAGCCACTGCCGTGGCCTTGTCAGACAGATTCTAGGGCCAGATGTACTGCCTGAAATTTCCAAAAAAAGTTGATAGGCAAGGTCCTCTAACCTAGACCATCTCCCCTGGACAGAATCTTCTTCCAGGGCTGCTCCCCAGCTTAGAAGACTGGGAGCTGTTAACACCTCCCAAGATAAAGATTTTGCCTTTTGCTGGATAACAACCACCAATTTAGGCTCTATGTCGGGAGCCAAGTGTATTGGAAACAAACAAGGCCTGAATCTTCTTTATTCCAGACCGACAGGATGGTGTCTTGAAGCAGTCTTCGAGTAAAACTGCGTGTAAGGGAAGGCCTTGAAGGAGGCCATCATTTCCCCTAAAAATCTCCTGCACAGCCGAATTAAGGAATTTTCCTTTGTTTTGATAAGTTTGATAAGTTGAATTAGTCCTACAATAGAAACTGATTCCTGTCCGGGGTAAACATACCTTCTTCTGCATGGTATCTATAACCAGCCCCCAAGTACTATAATCTCCTTGATGGTTTTAAGGAGAATCTTTGTAGGTTGAATATCCAACCTAGAGATTTCAGATATTTATGGCTGAGATCAGACTCTGTTTTTAGACCTGAGACTGAATGATCTATTAAAAGTAGATCTTCTAATAGGCTAGGACCACTATGCATTGAACCCTTAATCTGGCTAACAGAGGTGACAGAATCTTTCAGAACACTCATGGTGCTGTGGCTAAGCCAAATGGCAGGGCCACAACTGAAAAGATAATTTTATATTTCAAACCGCAGAAATTTCTGGTAATTGGGAAAATTTGGCACATGGAGATATGCAACTCCCCTCCTTGCAGGATGGGCACAGCCAATCGAATTATGAAAGGATTGGATGTTTAAGTGCCTATTCAGATCTTCAAGATCTAGAATGGATCTTACCTCTCTGGTTCTGGAACCTTAAAAGGTTTGAGCCAAAAACCCCTGTTCCACAAAGGGAAGCTCTGATATCACTGACTGAGATAACAGCTGATCCAGAGGCCAGAAAGAGAGATTTCCTTTTCTCTGGATTATTAGGAACATTCTCCGAGGAGACGGAAACTCTTGCATAAAGACTGCCCTATCAGCAGCATAAGGACCCCACAGGCAGCACCCAAACAGGGACCCAAACCCCTGGACCCTCAGATCAAATGTCTGATGCTCTACCGACTGAGCTATCCGGGCTCTCGTTACTCTAGTTGTAACCTAGAGAAAAAACTGACATTGTTCCTGCCAGATCTTGAGAATCGCAGGACCTTTCCCCTCACCCGAACGAGTGGGGGTGCCCCCCCACGAGAAGGCTTTAGCATTCTGCTTTGTGGGCTTTCTGCCCCAAGATCCTGGTGCTGCCCTTGGAGACTTTCCCTTGAACCTGAAGGTTGAGGACGTCGAGACTGCCTGAAGGCAGATAGGAGATGGCATAGGAGAGGCAGCATGATAAAAGGAGAAATGTTTGAAACTCTTTTTACTGGTAAAGAGACCTTTACCCTATTAGAGGTCTTTTGGATGTACTTATCCAGATCGTCACTAAATAGCCGTACCCAAGGAAGGGAAACAAACTGGCTAAGAGCTTTCACATGGTGCTTTGGTTGATCAATATTTCAGCCACAGAACTCTGCGAGAATGCACTAGTCCAAGCATAAGACATAAGTCTTAATTATAGAGACATAGTGCCTCAGATACACCAGCCCATTGATGGGCCTGCTGATCAGGCAGAATTTCAGGTATCTCCATAAACTGTTCCTTAACCCCTTGGAATCCACATTTTTCAATGCGTTAGCGTGACTCAAAATGTGCTCCACAAAAATGGTAGAGCAGATGTTAAAGGGTTAACGGACAGAGATATGCCAATTGCAGCAAGAACCAGCTGCGCTACTGAACTGCAAAAGACATCTTGTTTTAAAAGGGAAGTTCCAACTTTAATTTTCTGGATCCTTTAACATCAGTGCATTAACCACCAGACATGTGAGACTTTGCTCACTGAGGTGATTGCAGCGTCAATAGCTGGCACCTATTTTATTCATAGAAATGTTCCCATTCAGAATACATAAGCTATGCATGAACAGGAAAAAACCTCCCCAGGTGGGGGAGGTTATAATGAACCCAATTGGAGGTAGATACCTCAAGAGCCTGTACTGCAGGCAACAAAAGGGTAAGGGAGTACACAAGCACCTGACTTGTGATGCTACTCCTTCCATCTTAGGATCCTACGAAGAGGATAAATCAGTATCTTCCAATATTTTGGGAAGATCTACCTGATCACCAGCCTCTCGCACCTCATTAAAAGGGCCCTGAGGACTATGTTATGCTATGTTTATTCCTACTATGGAGAGACATCATAGCATTAATCTTATTTTCAAAACTTTTAAATGGTAGAAGAAAAAAGCCTGTTTGTATGATTTATACAGGGACTGAAGTGTTCTACCCCTGACGGTTCAATCTGACTAGCCGTATGCCTCTCAGAGCAGGATGGCATTCTTTTGGAAATGCATTTAGTTTACAGTGCAAACAAATGACCTTTTGAAAAAGTTCCTGGTCCCATTACCATTCATAGTCTGAAGCATAAAGCAGAGGCACTATGCAAAAGAATGCACATTGCTAGGCTATAGTTCAGCACCATTAGCTGCTATTAACCCTAGCTTGAGTAAAGTATAATGTGCCAAGCATAATGTGAGTAAGCCTGTGTACACTAACCTGATCAAGCCATCTACCGACTCTGTCCCTCCACAGCCAGCAGCAGCTTTTACACATACAGCGCTGAGACCAGCTTCCTCCATGTGTGGCAAGTTTCAAGGAAAGTGCTTTCTCATGCGAGCGGCATCCTGTGGACCTGGGGGGGGGTAAAACTTTATGGCCTCACTAACAAAAAGTACTGGATCCCAGGGCCCAGCTCTCTAAAGAAAAGAGTTCGCAAGCAAAACCTTGTTTCTTTGGATACGAGGCCCGGGTACCATTCATTTAGCCCATGAAAAGACATCAGAACAGATCCGGTCAGCATGGCTAGCCCTCATCAAGTATTACTACCCGTGGGGCTCAGCACAGCACATCTTTATTCGTGACCAACCCCTTAGATACTGGCAAAAAAAAACTGAGGACTCCCAGTAATGGGAGAGGTTATATAGGAGAGTACATGCCTTAGGGGCGTGCCAGGGTCCAGCATTTGTCGGTCCGATATAACCCACATAGTAATTACTATGGCTCTGTGTCCCCTGATGTAAGAAAAGAAAATAGGCTTAGTCATGAAAGGGTTATTTTGGTACAGAGCCAATAGTATGAAAAGTGTGCCTGTGTCCAAATATACATGGACCTAACTTATACATATACACATACATACATACACACACACACATACATGTGTACAGTTTGTGTGTATGAACGATATGTGCACTGCTTAGTGTATGCATTGTGTGTGTACAGTGTGTGTATTTGTGTGTGTGTGTGTGTGTATTTGTGTGTGTGTGTGTGTGTGTGTGTGTGTGTGTGTGATCCTGCATGGATCCTGGCTGAAGAGGAGGAGACCTTCTACAGGATGACATAGCTGTGGATGGCCGCATGGATCCTTCTTTGACAGCTGCTGGGGTCGGGAGAGGAGGTTGGAGTGTGGAAGTCCTGAAGATCTCATGGCCCATAGAACACACAGTAAGTGCCCATGCCCCCACCCCCGGTATCCTCCCGTAAACTGTATGTTTTGCAACTTGCACAGCCCTGCTGGGTGCTGCATGCTCCTCCGCTGAGCTGTGCTGAGGCGAGAGTCTTTACATTGTCACTTGGGCCCTGGGCCGGGGTCAATTCTGTGCTCCTCTAAATGCTGTGCCCACAGGAGATCATAATGACTGCCCACACCCCACACTATACCACGAGTGTCTGCAGGCAACAGTAAAGCATAGTGAAGGTCCCTTGCAAGGTTCGGCCTGCATTTCTGTAAATGTTGGAGATTTAGCAAAATACTCACGCCTAACCCTCCCTAAATCCAAAAGGGGGAATTGGACTTCCAGACTTACAAAGATACCACTGGGCAGTGCATTTAGCTTGTATTGTGGATTGGAATGTCCATCGCAAATTAAAGACTGAGTCAACCTAGAACATTCCATCTTATCACAACACCTACAAACTCTTCCCTGGCTTCTACCCCAACATATCTCCCTTGCAGCAAAATCCTTCCCACTCATAAATAACCCAGATTTCCCCCCAGGTATATCCAATGACTTCCTCAAAAAAATCTGGCCTCAGAGATGCATTGGCCTCTCATTTCTTTAGAAGGGAAAAACTGATCTCACCGACAGCCCTGAATGCAGAACTTACACCTCATTCCTACTCGAAATGGACATTCATGCAAATCTGTCACTTTCTGACAAACAGAGAAAACACCTATGGCCCAAACCAATAACAACGCTTGAATCCCTTTGCAACAACAAAACTGCCCAAAGACATCTAATTTCTCTACTCTATATGTCCTTATTCGAAAAATGCTTTTATTAGCAGCACATTTCTTGCATGAAGCCGTGATCTGAACATTAAGCTTGAAGACATGGACTGGGAAACCATCTGCTTATACACACATAAAGGTTTCATGAATGTCACAATGCAGGAGTGCAGTTACAAAATTCTAACCAGGTGGTATAGGATACCTGAGCTTATAAACAAATTTACACCACATATCCCCGATACCTGTTGGAGATGCGAAAAAGAAAAAAGAAAATGCTCCATGTGTGGTGGTCATGTGACAAATCAGTCCATGAAAATGACTTCTGATAATCTCTCCTACTCTCCTGCTCAATATCTCTTGCACCATACCATAATACCAAAGAAAAATTACACAAAGTCCCTGTTGATGTTTACGATTAATTCAGCAAGGCAGAATATTCCTGCTCATTGACGATCGACCAATACATCCACGATCATGGAATGGCTTCATAGGCTCAACAAAATTGAAGAAATTGAGGAACTTGCCAGCATCTAACAGGAAAGACTTTCTACATTTACTAAAACATGGTATTCATGGCAAAAATACAAAACTTCCAAAGACTACACTGGCTCACACTAAGTTAATCAACTCCAAACTAACCCTAAACCCCATTGGGAGCTAGAGAAAAAGCATCCTTTACAGCTTCCTTCCCATCTCCCAATACAGAAGATACAATAGGGTGATACTGGCGCAAGTTGTTACACAAAATGCTTTATCTGACAGGAGGTGAGGGGGTAAAACCACTCAATCAGGGGTCAGCAGTCTGAGTGGGGCCTGTGGACACTGTAGATAGAGGGAATAAGTCTATGTCCAGGCAACGGATGAGAGTCCAATGTTGAGAATGCGGAACAGTTCTGTAGTTAGGACAAGCCTCTTAGGGGAAGAAGAAGCAAAAACTCCAGGAACATGTAAAACAAAAAGATAGAAGCACCACTGAAGTAAATTCTATGACATTTACTATAACAAGGCATAAAATCACTTACATCATGGTAAGTGAAGTGAAGCACATCGTGGACTCCTGTGAGGTGAGTCTCTGTGCTGGCTGGGTAGCAGCGGTGGTTCAATAGCCTTATCTCCTGTGGGCGCCAACCGTCAGCTTGATGCATTAGACTGGAATAGGAAGAGGGGTTGGAACGTACGTAGACCGCACCGGCATCTGACGTCACTGGATATGATGGATATCAAGCAAAAAAAGGAGCTTGAAAAAGGAACGCCTGTCATCACCATCAGCAGAGCGCATGCTCGGAAACGTGTTGCATCAAATCCGGTGACATCGGACGTCACTGCAGTCCAAGTGCATTCCAGCCCCTCTCTCTGTTTCAGCCTAACACATCAAGCTGACGATCGGCACCCACAGGGGATAAGGCTATCGAACCACCACTGCAACCCAGCCAGCGCAGAGACTCACCTCACAGGACTCCACGATGTGCTTCACTTCACTTACCATGATGTGTTTTTATGTCTTGTTATACTAAATGTCATACAGTTTACTTTAGCAGCGCTTCTATCTTTTGTTTCCCAATACAGGAGAGGGGTTGAGAAAACAGAACATCTAATAACCAGGTCTGAACCTCACCCCTAGTCCAGATATACACTACCATAGCCATCTCTCCAGGCTTCCCGCATCACCCCTTTCCCTGGCCCCCCTTTTGTAGTCCTTCTCCCCCCCCACATGATTGAGAGAGGGGGGAGGGGACTGGACGGGGGGGGGGGGGGTAGTACTACGGCGGGATATTGAAGGGGAAACATCATTACCCGTTTCTCTACTGGGTTTTCAATCACGTCACACTTTTATCAGTAAATGTCTAATATATACCGTATTTATCGGTGTATAACACGCACCCCAAGTTTAGGAGGGAATTTTAAAGAAAAAACTTTTAGGAGGGAAGTTTAAGGAAAAAAAAAAACTTACATTTAAATGCCCATCAATGCAGCCTTGTCAGTGTCATTTGCAGCCTTGCATTGCAGCCTTGTCAGTCATTTGTAGCCTTCCATTGCAGCTTTGTCAGTCATTTGCAGCCATCCCAGTCATTTGCAGCCTCCTCAGTCATTTGCAGCCTTGTCAGTTTCTTTTGCAAGCTTTCCGTTTAAAAATGGCGCCGCCGTGATACAGAGCGGATGTCCTGTGTATCTCGGCGACGCTCGGTAGCTCTCGGCCATTTTCGGCCGCACTCGGCCATTCTCGGCCTCTTCCGAAAGCCGCCGAGAACGGCCAAAAATAGCTGAAAGCTGCCGAGACTGGCAGAAAAGGTATAAGAGCTCACAAACGGCGGGGGATTGGCATAAAACACACACCCACGATTTTAAGGGGAAAAAATAGGATTTTTGTACTCACCGTAAAATCCTTTTCTCTGTAATTCACCGACCGACACAGCTCCTCTCTGTAACTAAATGGGTTTGTTAGCCTGCTATTAGGAGAACTAGGCAAAATTGTAACACAATACACAAAATTTTCAGTACCGCCCAGGGGGCAGACCCTGTGCCAACAACCCTCCCTGCTGCCCCAGCAGTCTCAGTACATCAACAAGCAGTATAACGCAGAGAAAAGGAGGGGTCGGTGCTGTGTCAGTCGGGGAATTACAGAGAAAATAATTTTACGGTGAGTACAAAAATCTTATTTTCTCTAAGGCCGCGTACACACGCGGGGACTGTTCGCCCAACTTTGTCCGTCAAACAGTTTCGGCAAACAGTCCGCTCAAAATTAGCATGGACGGACATGCCCACACACGACGAACGAACAGTTTGCTGAAACCGTGCGCGATGACGTGAACGGCACGTACGACGGGACGAAAAATACGACGTCCTATACACTGCATTATAACTTTCGGCGTGTAAATCCTTTCTGAGCATGCGCGGAACTTAGTTTGACGAACAAGCCTACACACGGGCGGACTGTTCGCTCAAACAAGGTTTCAGCGGACAGTTTTACGGGAATTTCCGAAAAACCTTGTTCGTCAAACTGTCCGCTGAAAGCCCACACACGAGCGGACTGTCCGCCCAAACACTGTTCAGCGGACAAAGTTGGGCGAACAGTCCGCCCGTGTGTACGCGGCCTTATATTCACCGACTGACACAGCTCCTCTCTATAACTAAATGGGAAGTCCCCAAGCAGTGCCAAACGAGGGGTGGGAAAAACAGCATTAAAACTTCATCCACCATGGCAAGTGGGAACTAGTGAAACGAAACCCACAAAAAAAAAAAAAACAGCAGTGTACGGAAAAAAAACACACCGCCATATAATCGGGTATTCTCAACCGGAGAGATCCCCAGCACTGCAACCTTTTTGCGGAAGTAATGCAGCAGTGCATTAACAAACACTGCGTTTTTATCGAAAAACCAGGAAAAAATCTCAATTGCAACTACACGGCCGCCTGCAAAGATTTGCGGCCAAAACACGGCGGACGTCTACCTTGTAGAACTTGGTAAAGGTATGGACAGACTACCAGGTCGCCGCCTTACACACCTGAGCGACCGACGATTGGTGTCGGAAGGCACAAGACGTTCCGATTGCCCCTGTAGAGTGGGCCGTGACCAGAAAGGGGGAAACCTGCCCCTTCAAGGCATAGGCTTGTACTACAATCTGTCTGATCCACCTGGAAATGGTGGCAGACGAGACCGCCATACCCTTCTTTGGACCAGCCACAAAACAAACAGTGAGTCTGACCTCTGAAAGGGAGCTGTGGCAGACAAATACACTTTTAGAGCCCTAACCACGTTGAGAGCATGAAGGGCCACCTCTTTGGGGTGCTTCGGCTTAGGACACAACAATGGTAATACAATGTCCTCATTGATATGAGAAGCCAAGACCACCTTCGGTAGAAAGGACGGTTGCGGACGCAACACCACCTTATCCCTGTGGATGACCAGATAAGGCGACTTGCAGAACAAGGTCGCCATTCCTGTGAAAGGGTCAACAAGGGAACCTCGCTGATATTCTCAAACGTTGGCTTTTGAAGCACAGACAACACCAGGTTCAAATCCCACGGAGGTAACGGTGGACGCACCGATGGAACTACATGTCGTACCCCCTGAACAAAGGTACTCACTAATGAATGAGACGCCAGGGGTCGCTGAAAAAAAAGACAGCCAGAGCTGAAATCTGCCCCTTAATGGTACTCAACACCTTGCTGGAAAAAACTGCAGGATCCTGGATATAGAAAAGGAGCGTGGATGACACCCTTTCTCCTCACACATGGAGATATAGGCCTTCCAGGTACGATGATATATCTTCCATGAAGAAGATTTCCACGCCCTCAGCATAGTCAGGATCACAGAGTCTGACAGACCCCAGTTCCTCAGAACCTGGCTCTCAATAGCCATGCCGTTAAAGCCAGCAATGGTAAAGCAGGGTGAAAGATTGGACCTTGAGATAGGAGGTCCTCTCGCAGCGGCAGTCGCCAGGGAGTGTCTGCCACCAGACGCACAAGGTCTGCATACCAGGGCCACCGAGGCCAATCTGGGGCCACCAGGATTACTGGGATCCCCTCGGCTTCCACTCTGTGCAGCAGACGTGGCAACAGTTTTAGCGGAGGAAAGACGTAGATCAGCTGGTACTGATCCCACGGAGCCACCAGCGCGTCTGACGCGTCTGCCCATGGATCTCTTGTCCTGGACATGAATCCGATTGAGGCGGGAGGCCAATAGATCCACATCTGGTGTGCCCCATTTCAGGCACAACAGCCTGAATATCTCTGGATGCAATGCCCATTCTCCTGGGTCCAGCATCTATCGACTCAGATAGTCCGCCTGCCAATTTTCCACCCCCGGGATGTAAATGGCCAACAGGGCCGGAACATGTCGCTCTACCCACCGAAGTATGCGAGCGACCTCCCCAGCAGCGGCTGAGTGTCTTGTTCCCCCTTGGTGATTTATGTACACCACAGCCGTGGCGTTGTCTGACTGTATCCTGGTCGGACGCCCTTGAAGACACATCAACCATGTGTGGAGACACAGCCTGATCGCTCTCAATTCGAGCAGATTGATCGGCAACTTGGATTCTTCCGTCGACCAGAGGCCCTGAGCCGACTGAATCCCCATCAATCCACTCCAGCCTGACAGACTGGCGTCCGTAGTGATCACCATCCATTTCAGAGGAAGGAATTATTTTCCGGACTGAATCACCGGGGACCTCAACCCCCAGATCAGAGAGTCCCTGACTGGCTGGCTCACCTGGATCTGCCTATCCAAGGACAATGGACATTTGTCCCATTTTGTCAAAATCTCCTTCTGCAGGACTCTGGTGTGGAACTGGGCATAAGGCACTGCCTCGGAGGAGGCTACCATGAGCCCCAGTACTCGCATGCATAAGCGGAGTGACGACCACTTGTAGTAGTTTGACCGCCGATCTGAGAGTCTGCAATTTGTCTGAGGGGAGAAAGACCCTCGCTTCCCTGGAGTCCAATAGTAAAAATAGGTACTCCAGACGCTGGGTCGGAAAATCACAGACTTCTTTAGGTTCAACAGCCACCCAAATTCTCGCAGAGTCTGCATTGTGATCGCCACATCCTCCTCTAATTCTGAGGCGGAAGATGCTCTCAGGAGGAGATCGTCTAGGTATCACAATCCTGCGTTGTCGCAGCAAAGCCAATACTGGAGCCAGTACTTTGGTAAAGACTCGGGGGCTGACACCAGGCCAAAGGGAAAAGCCACAAATTGGTAGTGGGCTTCCCCAACTGCCAAATGCAGAAGGCATATGGGTATGTGCAGGTACGCATCCTGGATGTCCAAGTCCCCTTGATGGGGTGCAGCGACTACTGAGCTAACTGATTCCATTCTGAACCTCTGCTCTTTTACAAAGTGATTGAGGGCTTTTAAGTCCAAGATTGGACGTACCCCTTGCTTTTTGGGAACCACAAACAGATTTGCTGGAGGGGAAGAATCTGTTTGGCGGCCAAGAGAGAAACTATCTTGTAGCCTGTGGAAATCAGTTTGCAGACCCACTGGTCGGATATGTGGGTGGGGGCAAACCTTCATGCAGTAGCACTTTTGTCCGCAGGCTTGTTAGGCTTGCGGTTCCAGGGACCCTTTTGACCGTCCGTGGACGTCCTGTCGGGCTGGGAACATTTTGTCGAAGCACCGGGCGGACGAAAAAGCCGCTTGTGAGTGGAAAAAGAGGGCCTTGCCTGCGGCGTGGCTCCTTAGCCTTCCTGGCCTGTGGGAGTAGTGTACTCTTACCATCCTTGGCATTTTTATTAACGTCATCCAACAAAAATGGCCGCCAATTCAACTAATAGGAAAATTTCATAGAAAATGGCCACTGAGGCTCACAAGGGGAACCTGCTCTGCCCTCAGCCAAAATGGCCGCCGGACAGCACCATGCAGTGACAAGAAAAATCATAAACAGTGCTGCCTTCAACCAGCAAGAAAACCTCCACAGACACCCTTTGGGACCCCCCACACCAGGACCAGGACCATCGCTAGCCACACAGACCCCCTACAGGTGAGAGACCCGGTGAACCTCATGCACACCCCGCCGGCAGCACATGCAGCCCCCCCCCCCCCCCCCGACATGGGACAGAAGAGAAGGAGGTGAGGTGGCCCCCGAATCGACCTCCCAGGGAATTCCCAGCTGCTCAACCCCCCCGAGGGTGTCCTGAAGAGCTGAGGGATATTCCATCACAGACCCACTCCTGCGCAGTTACAGGGTGGCTGCTGGCCCGGTATACTGTGATCCAGACATCAGTAGCATTGAAGCTCACCGTCCACCTCTGACTGGGGGGCTCCTACCTGCCGGACTCACCACCCTGAGGAGTTCTGTGCTGAATACAAAGCGATGCCTTCAGCCCCCAGGGGTTCCCAAGCGCAGAGGGGCAAAAAATAGTGTCGGCAGCAGCTGTGGAAATGAGCGCTGAAACGATCGGTACATCATGCTCAGGCTTTAGGAAAATGGCCGCCCGGCATCCTGTACACAGACAGGAACCACAGGAAGCAAGGCAGTGAAAGCACGTCATGCTGCTGCTAGAGAACACTGAACGAACGTGCTCAGGCCTCCAGAAAATGGCCATCAGTGTCCTGAATAGGAAAACTCACAGAAAATGGGTGCCGAAGCCCACATAGACAACCTGCTCTGCCCATACCTAAAATGGCCGCCAGACATTGCCATGAGGTGAAAATAAAACACCCCCTGCAAAGTCACAGCGCTGGCCCAACACAGTAAAACCTCACAGGCACCTTTCAGGGACCCCCACACAAGACCCAGGACCACCGCTATCCGTTCAGCCCCCCCATGACAGGTGAGAGTCAACAGAGAGCCCCTGCATAGGTTACACACACCACTCAGCAGACACATGCAGCGACCCCCCGGAGGGGGAATAGAGGGAAGATAGGGACAAGGGAGAAGGAGAGGTAGGTGAGGTGGCCCCCGAATCAATTGCTTCGGTGGGGCTGAGCAGCTGGGCAATCCCTGGGTGGAGAGAGCTGTACTTATCAGTCCTAAAGAGCTGGGAGACGTTCCATTACAGACCCACTCACTGATCAGTACAGGGTGGCTGTTGGCCTCGGCATAATGTGAACCGGACATCAGTAGCCCGGTCATATGTATGCCAGGGAGCATAAAAGGTCACAGACCACCTCTGGAGCTGAGGTATGTCGTGGCCTGCACACGCTCGATGGCCGGACTGGGGGGACTACAAGGATAACTCAACCAGCCTGTCACCCAGCCAGCAGTTGATAGAAGATCCCACGATCTTTTATCTTGCACAAAAGCATCAATCCTGCATCAAAAAAATGGACCCAAGGGCCCGCAGGGTTCCTAGGTTATTCTCCTTCACTAGGCAAAATAAAACTGAGACTGCTGGGGCAGCAGGGAGGGTTGTTAGCACAGGGTCTGCCCCCTGGGCGGTACTGACAATTCTGTGTATTGGGTTACAGTTTTGCCTAGTTCTCCTAATGGCAGGCTAACAAACCCATTTAGTTACAGAGAGGAGCTGTGTCGGTCGGTAAATATAACAGAAAAGTGCGTGTTATATGCCAATAAATACGATATATATATATATATATATATATATATATATATATATATATATATTCTTCTTTCCCTCCCCTCGCCCCTTTATCATAGCTCATAAGAAGAAAGGAATGGAATAAAGATGCACCCTTCTATATCAGTCACCAAATGTGATAAAGTATGTTCACCTAGGGCCCTTCTACATTAACTTCTACTACAGCAATTGCAAAAGTTATGCAAATTAATGACAATTATAGCTGTGTTTAAATATCTTGACTTGTCCCTTTATGTTTAGTATATCAGATATAAATTACTAGCTTCAAACTTCCGTATCACCCAACAATCGAGTTATTCATGCCGTGATATGTAGTTTATAGGATTATTGTTGTAAACTGTGTTCTAATCATATTCATTTCTCCTTGCAATGTTTCTGTACCTAGATAATATGCTTAATAAAAAAAAAAAAAAAGGAACCATCTTCAACATAAAAAAAGAGCAAGGAGTCCTGGGAGTGGTGGTCTGGCCCCCACAGAAACCTGATCTCATCATTAAGGCTCTCTGGGATTATATGAAGAGAGAACGAATTGAGGCAGCCTACCTCCACAGAAGATCTGTGGTTAGTTCTCCGAGAGGTTTGGAACAACCTACCTCCTGAGTTCTTTCAAAAACTGTGCAAGTGTACCTAGAAAAATTTATGCTGGGTGGTCACACTAGATATTGGTTTAATGTGGATTTCTCTTCTGTTCTTTACATTTTGTCAATTGATATACATAAACTATTAACACTTATATTTCTGAAAGCATTCTTAACCACTTCAGCCCCAGAAGAATTTACCCCCTTTCTGACCAGAGCACTTTTTGCGATTCAGCACTGCGTAACTGACAATTGCACGGTCGTGCCACATTGTACAAAAACAAAATTGACGTGCTTTTTTCCCCACAATATGAGCTTTCTTTTGGTGGTATTTGATCGCCTCTGCGGTTTTTATTTTTTGCGCTATAAACAAAAACACAGCGACAATTTTGAGGAAAAAAAAATTTTTTTTTTTAACTTCTTGCTATAATAAATATCCCCCAAAAATATATAAAAAACTATTTTTTCCCTCCGTTTAGGCCGATATGTATTCTCGTACATATTTTTGGTAAAAATCACAATAAGCATATATTGATTGATTGGCGCAAAAGTTATAGAGTCTACTCATCATAAAATCCTTTTCTCTGAAGTTCATTGACGGACACAGCTCCATTAATCTTGACCGTAGGGTTATTACGCCACCTTCAGGAGAGGACTAGGCAGAACATGTAATACAACAGAACTGTACAGTTCCGCCCAGGGGGCGGTCCCTCTGGTAATAACCCCTCAGCCTGATTCCTGTAGCTCAGTACATCAACAATCAGTATAACGTAAAGTAATAGCAGGGGAGGGTGCTGTGTCCATCAATGAACTTCAGAGAAAAGGATTTTACGGTGAGTACAAAAAATAGGATTTTTTGTACTCACCGTAAAATCCTTTTCTCTGCAATTCACCGACCGACACAGCTCCTCTCTGTAACAAAATGGGTTGTCAGCCCCATCACTGGAGATTACTAGGCAAAGTTGTAATACAACACTTCAGAACTTTCCCTAGGCTACAACCCCCACAGCCTGCCCTAGCAGACTCCGTACATCAACAAGCAGTATAACGTAAAGAGAAAAAGGAGGGGCGGGTGCTGTGTTGGTCGGTGAATTACAGAGAAAATTATTTTTCGGTAACTAAAAAAAATCCTATTTTCTCTGTAATTCACCGACCGACATAGCTCCGACATAGCTCCTCTCTGTAACAAAATGGGACGTACCCAAGCAGTGCCAAACGAGGGGTGGGAAAACAGCATTAAACTTCATCCACCATGGCAAGTGGGAACTAGTAAAACTCTACCCACCAAACAGTACGTGGAAAAACCGCCAAAAAAAAATCAGGGTATCCTCAACAGGAGTGATTACCCAAAAACCGCACCAAAACTGCAGAAGTTATGCAACAGTGCATTAAAATCAGGGTATCCTCAACAGGAGTGATCACCCCAACAAAACAGTAATGTTTTTTCGAAAAACCAGGAAAAATTATATTTTGCATTTTTAATTGCAACTACAAGGCCGCCTGCAAAACTTTGCGGCCAAAACAGGCATTGGCCGATGCACTGACGTCTACCCTGTAAAATTTGGTAAACATGTGGACAGACGACCAAGTCACCACCTTACACAACTGAAGACAGACGCCTGGTGTCAGAAAGCCCAAGACGTTCCGATTGCCCTCGTGGAGTGGGCCGTGACCGGAAAGGGGGGCACCTGCCCCTTCAAGGCGTAGGCTTGTACTGCAATCTGTCTGATCCACCTGGAAATGGTGGCCGACGAGACCGCCATGCCTTTCTTTGGACCAGCCAGGGAAACAGTGTGTCTGACTTCCGAAAGGGAGCCGTGGCAGACAAATACACCCTAAGAGCCCGAACCACATCCAGAGTTTGAAGGGCCACCTCCTTAGGATGTTTTGGCTTAGGACACAGAGATGGCAACACAATGTCCTCATTGAGATGAAAAGCCTAAACTACCTCTGATAGAAAGGACGGTTGTGGACGCAACAGCACCTTATCCTCGTGGATAACCAAATAGGGCGACTTGCAAGACAAGGCCGCTAGTTACGAAACCCTCCTGGCCAATGCAATGGCTACAAGAAAGACCACTTACTGGGAAAGCGTCAACAGGGGAATCTCCCTGATATTTTCAAATGGCGTTTTTTGTTTTTTTTTCAAATTGATTTTTATTGAATTTTACAATGGACAATAGTAGAAAATACAATTCCATCGGTTACAATGTTAATATCTCATAATAGAAAATTGCCAGTAGTAATAATAATCTCGGCACACATATATATGATTGGCAGAAAACAGGGAGCAGAGGTAAGAGATCTGGTAATGTGCCATGTAACAATTGAAGTAAAGGGTATTGGGATAGGAGATCGGGTAGGAGGGGGGGGGGGGGGGATGGAGTAGGAAGAGGTAAGGTAAGTAATCCTTCAAGTACAGGAATAATATCAAGAAAAATAGAAGTAATCAAGTGGAAGATCAGTCTATCTTAGATTTGTACCATCTGTGCCATGGGAGCCATTTGGTCTGAGTTTTGGTGTATGAGGCTAGGCCTCTTGTTCCCAGAAGTTCATAGGTGTAGTGTGAATGAACCAGTGTGGTGACGTCAAGGATGGTAGGTAAGTTTGGTGATTTCCAGTTTCTAGTTAGAAGTAGTCTAGTTGCCAGAAGGATATGAGTAAGGACTGTGTGAAATGTGTGGGGAACATCATCTGGAATTATGTTGAGTATAGCAAGTTGCGATGTCAAGGAAAGAGTGGTATGACTTATTTCATATATGAGTTGTGTGACTTCCGACCAGAGGGGTCGTACTTTAGGACAATGCCATAGGATGTGGAGTAGAGTCCCCGTATGATTACAATTACGCCAGCATAATGGGGTGATGGTGGATTGGAATTTAGCTAGCCTGTGTGGAGTTAGGTACCATCGAAGTGTGATTTTGGTCGTTAGTTCCCATAAACCTGTGCACCGTGTAGCTTTATAAACAAACTTTAGTGCTTATTGCCATTGGGCATCAGAGAATTGCAGGTGTGTGTCTGATTCCCAGTCTAAGAAGGGTTTGGATTTTTAGAAGACATTTTTCTTCTGTAGTAATGGGTAGATAAGTGAGATGCCTTTAGCCGTGGAGCTATGGGAGAAATAGAAGTTCCATAATTTTGTAGGCAGTGTCCCTTCTATGTTAGTGTGTGTGGTCAGGCAGGAACGTATCCTGTGGAATGTGAGGAAGTCTGAATTAGGTGCCCCGTACGTGGACTGGATCTCAGGGAATGTTTTGTGATCCGTGAGGGTTCTAAGTTCAGTCGTGTTTGATCCGTGTGATGTGAGCCATGTAGGGAGGGTCAGATCAGGGGACAAAATTTGGAGAGTTTGTAGGGGTATCTGTATGTCTTTCATGGGAGAGGATATCCACTTACTATTGTGTAGTATTTTCCATGCAGAGATCGATGCTTGTATGGTGGGTGAGTATAGACGTAGATTTGTCACAAAAGCTGGGGAGCTACATAGCCAACTTTTAAGATCAGAACCTGGAGTGGCATGATTTTCGATATCACCCCATAGTGTGGTGTGGGGGGGGGGGGGGGATTAGTCCATTCTTGCAATTGGGAAAGGATAGTGGCCAAATAGTAATCCCGGATGTCGGTATATCCCATACCACCCGCATGTTTATGTTTGATAAGCTTAGAGTGGTTGCTTCTAGGTTTTTTTACCTTGCCATATGTAGTTAGTAAGGATAGATTGTAACGAATTGAGATAGGATTTGGTTAAGGGGATGGGAAGGGTGCGAAATGTGTACAATATTTTGGGTAGTAGGAGCAGTTTAAATGCTGCTAGTCTGCCCGACCATGAGAGTTCAAATTGGGTCAGTTTGGATAATTCTTTGATTAGCATTTGTTTGGTGGCTATATAGTTAGACTGGAACAATCTGGATACTGATTTGGTGAGCATGATGCCTAAGTACGATATACCATTGTCGGCCCTGGGATATGCATATTGGTTACGTAAAATAGTGCTGGTAATAGCGTCAAGACCTAGGTCTAAAATATAAGATTTAGTTTCATTGACCTTATAGTATGAAACCGAACCGAAGTTGGTTAGAACATGTTGTACCGAAGCCAGGGAAGTCACGGGATTGGTAAGCATCATTATGACGTCATCTGCGAATAGATTTATTTTATTTTCAATGTGACCTATTTTGAAGCCTGTTATAGTGGCACATTTTCTGATATGTGCCGCCAGGGGTTCCATTATTAGGTTAAAGATGAGTGGCGATAGGGGGAATCCCTGGCGGGTGCCATTGGTTATTAGGAATGAGCGGGAAACAATGCCATCTGTGTATACTTGTGCAGACGGAGAGGAATATAAGGCCAGGATTGCCAAAAATATATGGCCATGGAATCCAAATTTATGGAGTGTGGCTTCTAGGTAAGCCCAGTGGACTCTGTCGAACGCCTTCTCTGCGTCCAGAAACAGGAGCAGAGAAGGAGTTCTGTTGGTCTCTGCATGGTGTATTATGTTAATTAGTCTCCTTGAGGCGTCATAGGTTTGTCTACCCTTTGTAAAACCTGATTGATCTGGGTGGATCAAGGTGGGCATAATTTGAACTAGTCGATTAGCTATGAGTTTAGCGAATATTTTGGTGTCGATACTGAGGAGTGAAATCGGGCAAAAGTTTTGTGGTGTGTTAGGTTCCTTCCCCGGCTTCGGTAGCGTAATTATTAGAGCTTTAAGCATTTCATCAGGAAGAGCAGAGGAGGAGGCAGCGTCATTGCACACTTGAGAGAGGTAGGGAGCCAAGGTAGTACAACTTTTTTTGTAGTATTCGTTGGTTAAGCCATCAGGCCCTGGTGATTTATTGGTAGGTAAAGCAGATATGATGTTTTGAACCTCTAACTGGGTGAAGGGTGTATTCAGGTTGGTTAAATGCTGTTGTGATAGTGTCGGTAGGTCAATTGTTTGCAGGAATGTATTAATGTGTGCGAGGGAGGGTTGGTTTGTGTTAGTGTTATCTTTCAAGTTGTACAGTGTTTGGCAATAATGGCTAAAAGCATCGGCAATAGCTTGAGGATCAAAAGGTTTCTGTTTTGAGGTAGGGTGGAAGAGGTGGTGGATTCTGGATTTAACGTAGCGACCCTTAATCTGGAGCGCAAGTGTCTTCCCTGCTTTGTTGCCTGTAGTGTAGTAATGTGCTTTAAATTTTGTGTGGGTTTTAGTGTGTGTTTCTAGGAGTAAATTTCTGAGTTCCTGCTGGAGGAGAACTGGTCTTTTAGTTTAGGACCTGGATTGGTTTGGTTTTGAACATCAAGTGCACGTATCTTGGCTATAATGGTGTCTAGGCGCTGTGATCTCCTCCTCTTCTCTCGTGCAGAGAGCTGTATAATGATCCCTCTGACGAATGCCTTGTGTGCATTCCAGAGGACAGTATTACTGGAGACTGAGCAAACATTTATCTTAAAAAATTCTTCGAGGTGAGTGCGTATATAAGAAGAATGTTCTGGGGAATGGATGACGTCTGCATTCGCTCTCCATACCGTGTGGCGCGGGGAATTTGGATGATCCATAACAGTGAGTGTTATTGGAGCGTGGTCGGACCAGGTTATCATACCGATGCCCAAGTCTGTTGATCTGATTAGTGTCCATTTATCGACAAGAAAATAGTCAATCCTCGTATAGCAGTTACGTCTGTGAGAAAAAAAGGAGTAGTCTCTTTCTGTGGTATGGTGACATCTCCAGATGTCGTAGAGGTTATTGTTTCTGATGAAGGTGGTCATTGGGGAAGTTAGTCTGGAAGAGCGTGAAGAAGTATCTATCGAATTGTCCGGTACCACATTAAAGTCTCCACAAATAATGAAACAACCCTGTCGAAATTTTTCGAGCTTTTTCATCAATCTAGATAGAAATTTGTTTTGGCCAGTATTGGGGGAGTAGACGTTTACAATGGTGTATCTGGTTTTGTCAAGAGTGCAGTTCAGTGCTAGGGATCTCCCATCCTCATCCACTATGCTGTTGTGTAAGGTGAAGGCAATGGTGTCTTTAATCGCTATCATAACCCCATTGCGTTTGTCTGGACCCGAGGACTTAAAAATGTGGGGGAATCAGCGGTTAGAACAGCGAGGCTCATCTGACTTTTTAAAGTGTGTCTCTTGGAGGATGTCACATTTGGATTGAGTAGCGGTCCTCCACATGGAAGATCTTTTCGCTGGATGATTAAGTCCTTTTGTATTAAGTGAGAGAAATTTTGTCATATTGTATAGCAGGCTTGGGTGTTAGGTGTAGTTGTAGTAGTAGTCGGTACTTACGGTAGGTGAAAGTCTCTGTACAGTGGCAAATGGTTCCTGGATGCGAGTTCCTGTAGGTATTGCAGGTAGATTTCTCAAGATGAAGGTAAACCAGGGAAGGAGAGGGTGGAGAGAAGAGGTTATAATAGAATACTGTGGTAACTGTAAACAGAACAGTAAAAGAAACGGTATGAACTGTAGCTTAGAACAGCCTGGAAACACTAGGCTGTGTCAACTGAGTGGGGTAAAAGTTTGTGGTGAACACTGCACAAGCAGGGCACCGACCAGAGTAAGCATAGTATAAAATGAATGATCATCGCCTGGAGAGTGGCTTCAGCGAGCATTAGGAGGTTGTTTAGCATAGAGGGGTTGGGAGGGTCCCCTGCGAGTGTTGGACAGTGTGGCAGGCTCTTCCGGGATGATTTCCCATTGTTGTAGGAGCTTTATGCCTTCAGGGACTGATGTGATGATATGTTTCGTTCCATTTCTGGTAACGATGAGTTTAGTCGGAAATCCCCATTGGTAGGGGATCTTGTGGTTAAACAGTGGTTTAGTAATGGTATTCAGCTGTCTGCACAGTTGTCTAGTATGCTGAGACAGATCTGCAAATAGCTGCAAGTCAGTAAACGGTTCAGGCAGCTTGTTCAGATGTCTGGTCTTGAACAGTAGCTGATCTTTAGCGTGGAAAAAAATTGACCCGCATCAAGACATCCCTGGGTATGGTTGCTGCAAGGTGTGGCGGCTTGGGAATGCGGTTTATGCGATCAATTATGGTCTCCATAGGTGACAGGTCGGGCAATATAGTGGAGATCATTTTTCTGGCGTATGTGTTGAGGTCATGAGGCAAGACCGATTCAGGGATACCCCTGATTTTGACGTTGTTACGTTGAGAGCGGTCTTCGAGGTCCGCCATTTTGGATTTGAACCATTGTTGTTCATCATGCGTGTGATCTTGGGCATCCACAAGGTCATTGACAGTATAAGTCAGGTCACCCATATGATGTTCAACACGTTGGATTTTTTGTCCTAAGTGCAGCACACGAGAGGAAAATTTAGTAAACATGGATGCAATCTCAGTATGTATGGAAGATTGTAAGGAGATGAGCATCTCCTTCATGGTAGTGTCCAGAACAGGCTGGTCAGAGGTGGGGAAGGCCGCAATAGCTGAAGGCTGATGTGAGATTGAGAAGGATGCAAGGCTTACCTCAGAGTTGGGCCCCGCAGAATCCAGTCGCATCCGCGCCTTTGCTGGGCTATTACTGGCCGAGGAGGGAGTATACTGTGTAGACGATTCAGGAGAATGCTGCGGAGTAGATATTACAGGCTCGTCTGCAAAAGGGAGATCTGTGTAGGCAGATGATTCTCGAGCAGGGCCGTGGGCGCCATCTTGAATTTCAGTGTCCGGCGGCTGATTAAAGTAATCAGTCAGTTTCTTCGGCGGCCGGTAATCTTTTCGTTTGCGGTTTGCCTGGGACATAGCTGGGTCTTGCGGCAGTCTCCCCGTGTGATTAGGGGTTTGTAGAGGCAGTCTGAATGGCAAGGTTTCCATTGTAGAATCCGGTCGGTGCAGGAGCTGAGGATTCAGGCGTCCATCATGCTCGGCGGTTAGCCACAGCCCCCAAATGGCGGTTTTTGAAGCGGCGATAACACCAAGTTCAAATCCCAAGGGGGTAACGGTGGACGCACCGGAGGGACTACATGATGAACCCCCTGACCAAAGGTACTCACTAACGAGTGAGACGCCAGGTGTCGCTGAAAAAAAAAAAGACAGCCAAAGCTGAAATGTGTCCTTTAATGGTGCTCAATGCCATTTTCTGGTCTACTCCTTACTTAAGAAACAGCAGGATCCTGGATATGTTAAAGGAGCGTGGATGCCATCCTTTCTCCCCACACATGGAGATATAGGCCTTCCAGGTACGATGGTATATCTTCCGAGAGGAAGATTTTCGTGCTCTCAACATGGTTGTGATCCCCGATTCTGACAAACCCCGTTTCCTCAACACCTGGCTCTCAATAGTCATGCCGTTAAACCCAGCGATGGTAAAGCAGAATGAAGAATCGGACCTTAAACCAGAAGTTCCTCCCGCAACGGCAGTTGCCAGGGAGCGTCTGCCACCAGACGCACCAGATCTGCGCACCAAGGACGCCGAGGCCAATCTGGGGCAACCAGTATTACTGGGATCCCCTCAGCTTCCACACTGCGAAGCAGGCGTGGCAACAGTTTTAGTGGAGGAAAGGCGTAGATCAGCTGGTACTGATCCCACAGAGCCACCAGCCCACGGATCTCTTGTCCTGGACACGAATCTTGGCACGATTGAGACGGGAGGCCAGGAGATCCACGTCTGGTGTGCCCCACCTCAGGCACAGTGACCAGGCACCAGATGCAAAGCCCATTCTTCTGGGTCCAGCATCTGGCGACTCAGATAGTCCGCCTGCCAGTTTTCCACTCCGGGAGTGTAAATGGCCGACAGGGCCGTACATGTCGCTCTGCCCACCGAAGTATGTGCGCGACCTCCCGAGCAGCGGCTGAGCTTCTTGTTCCCCCTTGGTGATTGATGTATGCCACCACGGTGGCGTTGTCCGATTGGATCCTGAGCGGACGTCCTTTCAGTCTCATTGATCATGTGGATAGGCACATCCTGATCGCTCTCAATTCGAGCAGATTGATCGGCAACCTGGATTCTTCCGTCAACCAGAGGCCCTGAGCCGACTGAACCCCCATCACTCCACCCCAGCCGGTTAGGACCCAGGACTCGCATGCAAAAGCGAAGCGACGACCACTGGCGGTTCGTCAGCAATGTACCCACGGATCTGATAGTCTGCAGTTTGTCTGAAGGGATAACACTCTCGCTTCCAAGGAGTCCAGCAGCAAGCCTAGGTACTCCAGATGCTGGGTCAGCACCAACACCGACTTCTTTATCTCAGGAGGAGATCGTCTAGGTATCCAACGATCTGGATCGCACGTTGCCGCAGCAACACCAAAACTGGAGCCACCCTTGGTAAAGACTCGGGGGGGCTAATGCCAGGCCAAAAGGGAGAGCCCCAAACTGAAAGTGGGCTTCCCCGACTGCAAATCACAGAAACTTCTGATGCCTCAGGCATATGGGTATGTGCAGGTGCGCATCCTGGATGTCTGAAGACACCAGGAAGTCCCCTTGATGGAGTGCAGCGACTACCGAGCGAACTGATTCCATTCTGAACCTCTGCACTTTTACAAAGTGATTGAGGGCTTTTAGGTCCAAGATTGGACGTACCCCTTCCTTTTTGGGAACTACAAACATATTTGAGTAGAATCCCTGGAAACGTTCCAAGTCCGGAACCGGTACAACCACCCCGCGACTCAGCAGGTCCCTTACTGCCCCCAAGAGGGGCTCCCGGCGAACTGGGGAAATGGGTATGCTGGAAGGGAAAAATATTTTCTGTGGCTAAGAGAGGAACTCCATCTTGTAGCCGGAGGAAATCAGATTGCAAACCCATCGGTTGGACAGTCGAGAGGACCACCGGGCTGCAAACTCCCGAAGGCGGCCCACCACCCAAAAACAAGGGTGTTTCAATATTTTTATTGAAAAGAACATTTTTCATTTACAACGTTCATTATATACTCAGCATTGATATTACAAGTATGTAGTGATAATGAACCAAACGAAACATGAGACAGCAAAAATTAAGAGAACAGGAAAATAAATTATCTACTCATACAGTATTCGATATACACAATATGGAAGCATGAAATAAGGTCAGAGGTAAATTATTGTTTACAAAAAGATAAAAAGAAGTGTGAGTATCCTAAATTATCATTAAATGTCGATATCAGTGAGAATTATATCTAACCCAATTTTCCCATTGTTTATCAAATTTTGGGCCCATCGTAGCATTGAGCGCAATGAGGCGCTCAAATGTGTAGTTTCTATGCACCATCCTAGTCACATCAGAGAGATTTATCACTGTATCAGATTTCCAATAGCGTAATATCAAGGCTCTGGTTTCTAATAAAATATGACTAACCATTGGTCTATATTTGGTAGGGAAGTTTTCTATTCCAATGTGTAATAATGCCAGTTGCGGAGATGAGATACATCGATTCTCTGTGAGAGAGGAGATTAGTTTAAACACCTGATTCCAGAGACTTCTAACGTTGGGACAGTTCCAGAACATGTGTAACAAATTACCTACTCCTCCGCAATTCCTCCAGCACTGTGGAGACGCACCCAGGTAGAATTTAGACAGTCTAAAGGGAGTATATTGCCACCTATTCAGAATCTTTAAAGTCATCTCCCAGTGTTTGATGCAATGTGTTGACGAGTGGATGGACTTGAAGGCCGTCCTCCACTGAGTATCAGAGAAGGCAACCTGCAAGTCCCCTTCCCAGCTGGTCATAGCTATCGTCCGTTTAAAAATAAGTTTGTCCTGCAGTTGGGTATAACAGAACGAAATGCCCTTAAAGCCTTCATCTTGACTGGAATAAAAGCGCCATAATAATCTTGGGACATAAATTTCCGGGTATGGAAGTATTTTAAGGAAGTTAATAATGCGTAAGCAGGTGAACAATTCTGCATATGGTAGATTGTAGTGTGTAGCTAATTGATCTACAGTACTGAGTTTGTTACCTACATAGACATCCGATAGAGATTTTATACCGTATCTCATGAGAGATTTAACTGATAACATAGGTATTTTCATTTCAAGTATGGTCATAGGGATCTGGAATGATATTTTTTGGGTCTCTTCACGTTTAAGATTATAGAAGGCTCTCCACGATAACATAGAGGCCTGCATAGGTGGAGATAGGTGAGCCAAGTTCCATGATGACCAACTGTCACTCAACAGCATTAGTTTCAGGTCAGCAGTAGGCGACAACGCTTCTTCTATATCCACCCATATTGGGGGTTCCAGAGAACCTATCCAATGTTTGAGAGAATCTAGTCTGACTGCCATCAAGTAGTCATGCAGGTCTACCAGACCTGCACCTCCAACTTTTTTATGCGCTAATAGATTGTTGCGTAAACATCATGCTCTTTGTCCTTTCCATATAAATTTCCAACACATGTTGGATAACTGTGTAAGGAAATATGCGGGGATATGGACTGGGAGGGAGCGGAATAAATACAGAATTTGTGGTAAGATTAGCATTTTGTATGTTGCAATTCTCCCCATCCAAGAGATTTCCTTCTGGGAAAGCTCTTTTAGTTGTTTTTCAAGTTTTGGGATTAGTCGGGACATGTTAGTTTTAACTAAGTTGGCTATGGTACTGGTTAGCGTAATGCCCAGATATTCTATACCCTTATCGCTCCATGAATAAGGCAGCAGTGATTTTAGCTGGGTCTTAATCTTGGAGTGTACCCCCAGGTCTAAGATCAGGGATTTATTAAAGTTGACTTTATAGTAAGAGGCCTCTCCAAATTCCGTAAGAACCTGATGTGCTTGAGGTAGAGATTGCAATGGGTTAGTCAGAAGTAAAATCACATCGTCTTGCGAAGAGATTTATGGAGTGTTTGCTAGTGCCAAATTGGAAACCAGTAATAAGGGGGTGCGAGCGAATAGTTTCAGCTAATGGTTCTATCATAAGGTTAAAGATGGTGGGTGACAAAGGACACCCCTGCCTGGTACCATTAGTTATATTGAATGTTTTAGACAAAAAGCCTGCTGATTGCACCTGTGCAGAGGGACATGAGTAGAGTGCTAATATGGCAGAAAAGATGTGACCTGAGAAACCAAACTTCAATAATACTGATTCCATGTACTTCCAATGCACCCCGTCGAACACCTTCTCTGCGTCAATTGATAACAGCAGAGAAGGCGTTCTGGCCAGGCCGGCAGAATGTATAACATTTATAATTCTCCTGGTAGCATCAGAAGTCTGTCTCCCTCTCACAAATCCCATCTGGTCGCGTTGAATTAGTGTGGGTATGATATTGGTCAATCTTCTAGCTAGTAATTTGGCGTACACTTTTATATCGGAATTTAATAATGAGATTGGCCTAAAATGCGCTGGAGTTGTGGGATCTTTCCCCGGTTTGGGAAGTGTGACAATATGGGCTCTCAACATCTCTTGCGGGAATGCTGCAGTGACAGTAGCTTTGTGAAACACCAGTTGCAGATGTGGGGTAAGGACAGATTGAAATAGTTTGAGATATTCATTTGAAAAACCATCTGGCCCTGGAGATTTACCATTGGGAAGGCTAGCTATAGTTTGTTCGATTTCTGTGGCTGAAATTTCCGTGTTAAGGTCTTCTAATTGTTGACTAGAAAGGGATGGAAGCTTTAAATGTTGGAGAAAAGATTGAATTTTATCCATGGATGGTTGGGGTGTATTGGGGTCCTCCTTGAGGTTATATAATGAGCTATAATAGTCAGCAAATTGATTTGCAATGTCTAGAGGATTGAACAGCTTCTGCTGCGTTGCAGACTCATATAGAAACGGAATTTTGGTCTTTATGCGTGCGGCTTTAAGCCTGTTAGCTAAATATTTGCCCGCCCTGTTTGCATTGGAATAGTGATTGAGACGTAAGCGTCGTAGGTGTCTATCATATTGCTGTGCCAGATGTTCTCGTAAGGTTTCTCTAAGTTTGTTGAGTTTGTTGGTCAGAGCGTGTGTAGGGGTTTGCTTACCGTATATACTCGAGTATAGGCCGACCCGAATATAAGCCGAGGCCCCCAATTTACCCCCAAAAAAACTGGCAAACTTATTGACTCGTGTATAAGCCGAGGGTAAGACATGCCTGTCCATCCCTGTGTGTGTGTCCGTCCATCCCTGTGTGTCCGTCCATCCCTGTGTGTCCGTCCATCCCTGTGTGTCCGTCCATCCATCCCTGTGTGTGTGTGTGTCCATCCATCCATCCATCCCTGTGTGTGTGTGTCTCCATCCATCCATCCATCCATCCCTGTGTGTGTGTGTCTCCATCCATCCATCCATCCCTGTGTGTGTGTGTATCCATCCGTGTGTGTGTGTGTGTGTGTGTGTGTGTCCAGCCTACCTGTGTCCCGAGCCTTTGTCCCGAGCCTCCGTCCCGTGCCTTGCCTCCTTGCCTCCGTGCCTCGCCGCCGTGCCTTGCCTCCGTCCCGTCCCGTCCCGTGCCGTGCCTTGCCTTGCCTCCGTCCCGTGCCCTCTTCGTCGGCGCCTCGGCGGCCATTGTAAAATTCAAAAGCTGCGCCGCCGCCTTCGCCTGTGATAGGCGGAACACTGAATTTCCCAGCAGCCTGTGTTCCGCCTATCACGTACATCGTATCATCCTCGTCCGTAGTACGAGGATGATACGATGTCCGTGATAGGCGGAACACAGGCTGCTGGGAAATTCAGTGTTCCGCCTATCACAGGCGAAGGCGGAGCCGGAGGCGCGGCTTTTGAATTATAGAATGGCCGCTGTCTGTCTGCTCGACACGCTGATCGAGCGGGCAGACAGCGATGACTCGAGTATAAGCCGAGGGGGGCACTTTCAGCCTCAAAAAAGAGGCTGAAAATCTCGGCTTATACTCGAGTATATACGGTATTTAGTTTCTCCAAGTCGTGAATCTCTGTTAGTAGGTTGTTTAGAGTTTGTGTGTGTTTTTTCTTTTGCTGGGCGCCTAATTGGATAAGGACCCCTCTAATATATGCTTTGTGTGAGTTCCAAAGAGTGTAAGGGTCAGAGACTGAGTGTTGGTTATTTATAAAGAAGTTCCTAATGTGCTGGGTTATAATGTTGTTAGTGTCAGGTTCCTGCATCAGGCGTACATTACAGCGCCAAATGGGAGGTGAGGAGACAGACCCTTCCGAAATGGCAATAGAGATTGCCGCATGATCAGACCATGTAATATCAAATATTTTAGTTTCTACAACTCGTTGCCATTTATCCGTCAGGAATAGGTCTATTCATGAATAAGAGCAATGCCTATGCGAAAAAAAAAGTATAGTCCCTTTCGTTGGCGTGGTAACACCTCCACGCATCGAACAGTCCTTCAGTTTGCAGAAGAGGTTGTAGTTATGGTGTACCTCTAGATCTCTTGGCGGTTGTGTCCATAAGTGGGTCTGGTACAGAATTAAAGTCACCGCAAATAAGAAGATTACCGTATAGCATAGGAGCTGCTTTCTTGAGTACCATTTTAAAGAAGCGAAGTTGGTGATAGTTAGGAGCGTACAATGCAATCAGCGTGTATGGTTTGGAGTTAATGTCACCAGTCACAATTATATATCTACCTTTTTCGTCCAGAAGCGTTCCTCGGAGTTGAAAGGAAACAGAGTTGCTAATCGCCATAAGTACCCCTCCTGCTTTACGTTCAGGAGTGCAGGCTAGAAAAACATGAGGGTAATTTTTGTTAGAACAGTAGGGTACCTTGTCTTTTTGAAAATGGGTCTCTTGCACGCAGAGAACGTCTGCTTTTTGTTTTTTAGCCTCAGCCCATAGGGAAAATCTTTTTGCGGGGTGATTTAATCCCTTGGCATTAATAGATAGACAGTGAAGTACCATAGTTCAAATGAAGAGTATCTGAGTGTGTGGTACAGGTACTCACCAATGCCAGAAGCGTATAAATCGGGACGCCACTGTACGGTGAAGGCGGGATATTGGGCCTTATTCCATCGGCGAGAATCATCTTCAATTTTCCAGACTCACTGCATATATCGAGAGTAGATAGTGAAACGAGGAAGTAACTAAACAAAAAAAACAAGAAAATACCAAGAAAAAAAAAGAAAATAGTCAAAACGGCATGTTTAAGAAAAGGATCCATAAACGATCCGTGTGCAGATATAACTGCTATGAAGCACTAGGGAGGGCAGAGGAGCACTTCAGAGACAGCTCCAGTCCCCGGAGAAAGACTTTTGGAGTGGGTTTCATTATATCTGGAGACTCCACCTTTGGGATTTCTAGGAGATCGTTTGCGAGTGACCAATTGCCATTCGTCAGGAATGTGTTGCAGGTTACTTGTAGGTGAGCGGGATGAAGAGGGGTCTGGTAAGATGTTCCATTTCCTCAGAGCCTCAATACCCTCTTCTAGTGTCAAGATCATGACCACGACCCCATTATGGGTGATAGCCAGAGTCGCCGGGTACTTCTATTTGTGTGGAATGGCGTGGTTTCGCAGGGCCTTGGTAATGGTCGCAAGATTTCTGCGCCGTTGTAGTGTGTGCCTAGACAGGTCGGGTAGCATCCGCACGTCAGCATATTGAGGGGGTAACACGTCTAAGTTACAGGAGGCAAGCAACAGTCTTTCTTTCACGTGGTAGAAATGAACCCTCAGAAGAACATCCCTAGGAGTTTCGACAGGGAGAAACGAAGGCTTAGGGAGCCTATGTATTCTGTCCACTATTAGTTCTTGGGCTGTGAATTCCGGAACCAACGTAGAGAACATGGCTTGGGCAAATTGTAGTAATTGAGTGGTTGGAACGGATTCAGGAATGCCTCTCAGTTTAATATTATTTCTCCTGGATCGGTCCTCGAGGTCTGCGAGTTTGTCTTTCAGCCATTTAATGTCATCCCCATGGACCTCGTGTGCCTCCACCATGACGTTATATGATGAAGCATATGTGCCCAGCTGCTGTTCCACCCTATCCACTCTGTTACCCAAGGCTTGTACGGATTTTTGACAGTCAGCTATTTCTTTCACTAGGTCAGCTTGTAGGGACGCCCTGAGAGACAATAGCATGTCCTTTAGAGTGGATTCTGAGATTGGGGCATCGGTAGTAGGGAAGTCAGTAATTGGGTCTCTTGCCTGAGATCCTTGCGTTACAGTGTGAGGTTGCGGCCTGCTTACCTCCATTGGAGCCTCAGGCTGGCTTGGCGGCCTATCCGGGGAGGACCTCCGTAGTCTGGCTTTCGCTGGGCTGCGCGTAGACGGAGAGTGATTACCCGAGGAGGATCCGCTGTTCAGACAGGCCGGATCTGAGGAGATTCGGTGGTCCGGATTGCGCAGGTTAGAGGCCTCGTTTGTCTGGTGCGCACGGGAGCCGTCGCCATGTTGGTGAGGCCCGTATAGGCCTGAGGCAAAGTAAGCGTCCAGTTTGTGCGGTTGCACAACCATCTTGCGTCTCTTACCCATCCCGCTGGGTAGTCTCGTGTCCGGGCTACTTGGCAGTGTCGATGGGGATTGTTTTCAGTGCCGGTGAAGTCGGATGTCGGTAGATTTCTCCGGCGGACGAGCGGAGCTCTCATGCTACACGTCCTGCATGGAGCTCGGGCGCCACGCCCCCACCACCAGTGGCATTTTTAATAAAGTCATCCAAAGCGGCTCCAAAGAGTCGGTTGCCAAGGAAGGGACGATCAGTCAGGGCTTTTTGGGATGCCTGGTCGGCAGACCAGCATTCTAACCAGATTAGGCGCCTCAGCACCACAGCTGACACTGAAGCCCTGGATAACAACGGGAGAGTATCCAGGGATGCGTCACAGAAGTACTTAAGGCCTTGTACTAGTTGGTCTGCTAGTTCCATGCAGACGGGAGAGCCTGTTGCTTTCCCAATTCGTGATGCAAAAGTTTTGCCCACTCAGTCAGTGTCTGCGACACTAGTGCGGATGCCAGTACTGGTCGCATGGCGGGCCCCACAACCGTAAACATGGAACGAGCCACTGCCTTGGCCTTCCTGTCTGTGGGATCCTAAAATGCAGGAGTCCCTTCTACCGGTACCATGGTTACTTATTTAACCTGGATACTGGGGGGGTCCATGACCGGAGGAGCCGACCCTTTTTGAGAAGGCTTTCCTCAAAGGGGTAACGCACCGCCATGTTTTTGGGGACCAAAAAGGTCCATTGCGGTCGACCCCATTCCCTGTAAATGAACACGTCAAAATAAGTCAGATACGGGAACACCTTAGGTGAATGTGCTGGCTTGCGGGACCCAAAAGGGACCGGTACATCAGCAGCTGTGATAAGTACTCCAACAAACGCTTTGTCGCGCACGGACCCGGACAGGGACTCATCCTCACTGTCCGAACAGTCCTGGTCAGCGTCATCTGATAGGACAGAGCAGGGGTCACCAGCCGCAGCAGAGCCCGAGTCTGCATCAGAGCTCTCCCCAGAGGGCAAGAAACACCAGTTTCTGAAGCCATGCTGACCCTACCCTGTCTGCCACCTGAAGGGGACTTAGGACAGTGAAAAGTCTCACCCTCCTGCTGCCGCTGACTGGGGGGCTCCTACCTGCCGGACTCACCACCCTGAGGAGTTCTGTGCTGAATACAAAGCGATGCCTGCAGCCCCCAGGGGTTCCCAAGCGCAGAGGGGCAAAAAATAGTGTCGGCAGCAGCTGTGGAAATGAGCGCTGAAACGATCGGTACATCATGCTCAGGCTTTAGGAAAATGGCCGCCCGGCATCCTGTACACAGACAGGAACCACAGGAAGCAAGGCAGTGAAAGCACATGTCATGCTGCTGCTAGAGAACACTGAACGAACGTGCTCAGGCCTCCAGAAAATGGCCATCAGTGTCCTGAATAGGAAAACTCACAGAAAATGGGCGCTGAAGCCCACATAGACAACCTGCTCTGCCCATACCTAAAACGGCCACCAGACATTGCCATGAGGTGAAAATAAAATACCCCCTGCAAAGTCACAGCGCTGGCCCAACACAGTAAAACCTCACAGGCACCTTCCAGGGACCCCCCACACAGGACTCAGGACAACCGCTATCCGTTCAGCCCCCCCATGACAGGTGAGAGTCAACAGAGAGCCCCTGCATAGGTTACACACACCACTCAGCAGACACATGCAGCGACCCCCTGGAGGGGGAATAGAGGGAAGATAGGGACAAGGGAGAAGGAGGGGTAGGTGAGGTGGCCCCCGAATCGATCGCCCAGGGAATGCCCAGCTGCTCAGCCCCATCAAAGCAGAGAGAGCTGTACTTACCAGTCCTAAAGAGCTGGGAGACATTCCATTACAGACCCACTCACTGATCAGTACAGGGTGGCTGTTGGCCTCGGCATAATGTGAGCCGGACAGCAGTAGCCCGGTCATATGTATGCCCCAGAGCATAAAAGCTCACCGACCACCTCTGGAGCCGAGGTATGTCGTGGCCTGCCGAGCCATAACTGCGACCTGCACACGCTCGATGGCCGGACTGGGGAGACTATAAGGATAAGTGAACCAGTCTGTCACCCAGCCGGTTGTTGATAGAAGATCACATTCATCTTGTGCAAAAAGCAAAGTTTGTGCATCAAAAAACACGGACCTATGGGCCCGCAGGGTTCCTAGGTGCATCTCCTTCACTGGGCAAAATAAAACTGAGTCTGCTAGGGCAGGCTGTGGGAGTTGTAGCCTAGGGACCGCCCCATGGGCGGAACTAAAAGTTCTGAAGTGTTGTATTACAACTTTGCCTAGTAATCTCCAGTGATAGGGCTGACAACCCATTTTGTTACAAAGAGGAGCTGTGTCGGTTGGTGAATATAAGAGAAATCCTATTTTCTCTTCCGTTCATTGACGGACACAGCTCCATTAATCTTGACCATAGGGACGTCCCCAAGCAGTGTCATAATGAGAGGTGGGAACAGCAAACAACTTCACCCACAACCAGAGGTGCTCCACAACGGAGGAGTCACCATCTGAACCAACCACATCAGAATTTGCGGTCAACATATGCATCAGAATGCATTGACAATCAAAATGTAACTTTCTGTAACAAGAAGAAAGGGTGTAAATTGCAACATTACACGGCCGTCTGCAAAACTCTGCGGTCAAAGCAGGCATCAGAAGATGCGCTTATATCAACTTTGTAGAACTTTGTGAAAGTGTGAACGGACGACCAAGACCCCGCCTTACACACCTGGAAGACTGAGGCTTGATGTCAGAAGGCTCAAGAGGTCCCAATTGTCCCGGTGGAATGGGCCGTGACAGGAAAGGGGGGCACCTGCCCCTTCAATGCGTAAGCCTGGACCACGATCTGTCTGATCCACCTGGAAATGGTGGTCGACGAGACCGCCAGCCCTTTTTTTCGGACCAGCCACGAACAGAGGATCTGACTTCCAGAAGGGAGCCGTGGCAGACAAATAAACCCTTAGAGTCCAAAACAATGTCCAGGGAATGGAGGGCCACCTCCTTAGGATGTGTCGACTTAGGACACAGAGATGGTAACACAATGTCTTCATTGAGATGGAAGACCAAAACCGCCTTCGGCAGAAAAGAAGGTTGCGGATGCAACACCACCTTATCCCTGTGGATAAATTATTATTACAATGTTGGATGAACAGGGAAATTAAATCGACTGCTCCGTCCCAAATGATGATCAGGTCATCTATGTACCTTCCAAAGAAGATGATATTTTTTGCGAAAGGGTTGTTTTTGTAGATAAAACGAGATTCCCTGAACCCCATCCCGAGGTTGGCATATGAGGGTGCAAAATTCACGCCCATAGCTGTGCCTTGGATCTGTTGGTAGAACTCACCATTAAAGGTAAAGTAATTGTGTGTTAGGCAAAAATTCACAGCTTTTATTACAAAATTGGCCTGGTGCATGTTTACTAGAGGGTCATTGGTTAGGTAGTCTTTTATCGCCTCAAGACCAAAAGCATGTGGTATGGAGGTATAAAGTGAGCTAACATCTAAAGAGAGCCATACATATGAGGGTTCCCATCTGTATGGGGCCAAGAGCTCGAGAAGGTGGCGAAAAATAAAACAGCCAGGGCTGATATCTGTCCCTTAATAGTGCTCAAGGCCAATTTCGGTGTCCAGGATCCTGCTGTTCTTACAGCGTGGAGTGGACCCGAATAGGTGCTTGGACGCCACCCCATCTCCTCACACATGGAGATATAAGCTTTCCACGTACCATGGTAGATCTTCTTCTGCAAAGAAGATTTGTGCCCTCAACATAGTGGAAATTACTAAGTCTGACAGACCTCGGTTCCTTAGCACCTGGGTTTCAACAGCCATGCCATAAAAAGCAGGATGGGGTATCGGACCTTGTGACTGAAGGTCCTCTCACATCGGCAACTGCCAAGGATCTCATGTCCTGGACACAAACCTCTGCATCTTTCAATTAAGCCGAGAGGCCAGAAGATCCACATCTGGTGTGCCCCACTGCAGGCAAAGAAGCCTGAACACCCCCTGATGCAGTGACCATTCTCCTGGGTCCAGCATCTGGCGACTTACATAGTCCGCCTGCCAGTTTTCTACTCCCAGGATGTATATGGCCGACAGGGCCGGTATGTGTCACTCTGCCCACCGAAGGATGTCAGCAACCTCCCATGCTGCAGGCGAGCTTCTTGTTCCTCCTTGATGGTTGACATATGCCACCGCCGTGGTGTTGTCTGGCTGTATTCTGATCGGGCGATCTCATCGATCATGTGGAGAGGCATAGTCTGATCGATGGAAGCTCGAACACATTGATCGGTAACTGGGATTCCTCCCTCAACCAGAGGCCCTGGGTCGATTGCACTCCCAGTACTCCACCCCAGCCGATCAGGCTGGCATCCGTTGTGATCACTGTCCAATGAAGAGGCAGGAATGATTTTCCAGACCGAAGGGGCAGAGATCTCAGCCACCAGAGAAGGGAGTCGCTGACTAACTGGCTCACCCGAATACGCCGTTCCAGGGATAGCGGAGATTTGTCCCATTTGGACAATATCTCCCTCTGCAAGAATCTGGTGTGAAATTGGGTGTACAGCACCGCCTCAAAAGGAGGCAACCATGAGGCCCAGAACTCGCATGCAGAAACGCAGCGATGACCACCTGCGGTTCATCAACAGCTTCACCGCAGCTCAGAGTCTGCCGTTTGTCATAAGTGAGAAACTCTCTAGCTTCCACGGAGTCCAGCAGGTACTCCAGGTGCTGCGTCGGCACTAGTACCGACTTTTTTAGGTTCAACAGCCACCCAAATTCCTGTAGAGTTTGCATGGTGATCGCCACATTCTCCCTTAATTCTGAGGCGGAAGCTGCTCTCAGAAGCAGATCATCTAGGTAACCCATGATTGCGATCCCACGTTGTCGCAACAACGCCAAAACTGGAGCCAATACCTTGGTAAAAAAGGGTGCTGAAGCCAGGCCAAAGGGGAGAGTCACAACCTGGTAGTGGTCTTCCCCTACTGCAAATCGCAGAAACCTCTGATGCCTGAGGCATATCAGTATGTGCAGGTACACATCCTGGATATCCAGAGATGCCAGGGAGTCCCCCTGATGGAGTGCAGCGACTATGGAGTGGAGTGAACTGATTCCATTCTGAACCTCTGTACTTTCACAAAGCAATTGAGGGCTTTTAGGTCCAAGATTGGACGTACCCCTTCCTTTTTGGGGACTACAAACAGATTGGAATAGAATCCCTGAAACCTTTCCGTTTCTGGAACAGGCACCATCACCCAACGGCTGAGCAGGTCCCTTACTGCCCCAGACAGGGCCTCCCGGCAAGCCGGGGGTTAGGGGATGCTGGAGGGAAAGAATCTGTTTGGTGGTCAAGAGAGGAACTATCTTGTAGCCCGATGAAATCAGTTTGCAGACCCATTGGTCAGACAGCCAAAAGGCCCACTGAGCTGCAAACTCCCGCAGGCGAACCCCCACCCTTGTGTCAGGCAGGGGGCAACCCTTCATGCGGTAGCATTTTTGCTTGCAGGCTTGCGAGGCCAAGGACGCTTCTGTACCTCAGTAGTCACCCTGTCGGACTGGGAGAGTTTACCTGAGGTCCTGGGCAGATGAAAAAGCCTCTTTTGAGGTGGAAAAGGAGGGCCCTTGCCTGCGGCGTGGCTCCTTACCCTTCCTGGCCTGTGGGAGCAACATGCTCTTCCCACCTGTGACTTTCTTAATAATGTCATCCAGCGAGGCTCCAAATAGCTGCTCACCAAGGAAGGGCAAATCCGTCAAGGCTTTTTTAGATGCCTGATCCGCAGACCAGCATTTCAGCCAGATCAGGTGCCGCAGCACCACTGCCGATACTGATGCTCTGGAGAGCAAGGGAAGTGTATCCAGGGCCGCATCACAGACATACTTAAGGCCGTGCATTAACTGGTCTGCTAGTTCCATGCAGACTGGAGGAGACTGCTGCTTCTCCAATTTATGGTGCAATCGTTTTGCCCACTCAGTAAGGGTCTGTGACACTAATGACGCAGCCAGTACCGGTCGTAGCGATGACCCCACTACTGTAAACATGGACAGGGCCACTGCCTCAGCCATCCTGTCGGTAGGGTCCTTAAATGCAGGAGCCCCTTCTACCAGGATCGTGGTTACTTTGATTAACCTGGACACTGGGAGGTCCACGATCGGGGGGAGCCGACCATTTTTATTTTTAAAGAAAGCTCTCCCCATTCTTTTTGGGACCGAAAAGGTCAGTTGCGGGCTTCCTCATTCCTTGTATATGAACTTATCAAAGTAATTCAGATAGGGGAACACCTTAGGTGTACGGGCTGGCTTACGGGACCCAAAAGGGACCGCCACCTCGGCAGAAGATCCTGCCGCATCCTGTATTTTCAGGGTATCACGCACAGCGGTGATAAGTGCTCCAACTAGCGATTTTTCCTGCACGGATCCGGACACAGAATCATTCTCACTGTCCGAACGGTCCTGGTCAGTGTCCTCCGACACAGAGCAGGGACCACCAGTCACTGCGGGGTCCGAGTCTGAGCTCCGGAGGATGGGGGCAGGGGCCATTTTTTACCCCCCTTGCGCCACACATTGCCTCCACCCTGGCAACAAACGTTTCAAGGACCACCGACAAAGTGCCCAAAGGCACTGTACTGTTTGCAGGCGAGCGGGTTGCAATTGCAGGGAGATCTGGGGGAGAAACGCCAGCTTCTGACGCCATGCTGACCCAGGGAAATCAGGCCTTTTTGGCGTGGGAAGTTAAAACATAAATCCTCAAAGATGGTGAGTTGGGCCTGGGACCGGAGTCTGTAATGGGAGAGAAAGAAGTGGCGGATTTGCAGATATCTGAAACGTTCTCCGTCAGGGAGTTGGTGCTGGGTCTGTAGTATCGAGAAGGGAATGAAGTCAGAACCCGTCACAAAGTCCTTTAACTGGGTAAGTTTGCATTGAACCCACAATCTGAAAGACTCAGTATGGAGATAGGCTGGGGGGAACCTAGGATCACCCAGGAAAGAGGCGCCTACAGAGCTCTCCGAAGTGAGGTTGTATTTGTGTTTGTAGCGGTGCCACAGTAGTAGACTGTCCGCAACTATAATATTAAGCGTGTATAAGGTAGAGTGAGGTCAATGCGTTGACCACATAAGGCCAGGGAGATAAAAGGGTGCTATCGAATCACTCTCAAACCTCACCCAAGGAACTCTGGAGTTAGGGATCGACCACTGTGCTTGTTGCGTAAATCTGCAGGTAAGATAATACAACCAAATTTGAGGAACCCCCAGGCCTCCACTTCTCATAGAGCTGTACAGGACCCCCTTAGCAAACCTGGGCGATCGATTATTCCAAATTAATCTGTTAAAATGGGATTGAAGGTTGAGGAGAAAAGATTTGGAGAGCTTAACCGGTAGGGAGCGAAACAGATATAACAGCCTGGGGAGGATGACCATTTTGAGCGCTGTGATTCTTCCTATAAAGGCGATATGTAAAGAAAGCCAGCTTTTAATAGTATTTTTAAGTTTTCTAATCAATGGGGGGTAATTAACCCCAAAGAGATTGCGGAAATTTCCGGGCAGTCCTACTCCCAAGTAGGGAATGTGGGAAGTGGCCCATGTAAAGGAGTAGTTTTGTTTAATAAGGGCTAAATCAGTGGGAGCAAAACCTATAGGAAGGGCCACAGATTTGGAGACATTAATGGATAGACCAGAGATCTTCGCAAAATTCGACAGTGTCAGAAAAAGGTTGGGGAGTGAAATATGAGGATTGGTTATAAACATCAGAACATCATCCGCATACATGCAAAATTTGTACATTTCGTAACCCTTAGTGTAACCAGCAATATCAGGATGTCTCAAAAGAGCAATCGCGAGGGGTTCTAGGGCTAAAGCAAAGATTAAAGGGGACACCCTTGTCTAGTGCCTCTACCTATTGGGAAGAATTCGGAGCAACAGCCAGGTAGCTTAATGCGGGTCATAGGGTTATCGTAAAAGGGCTTTGAAACCTACTAGGAATTTACCTTGAAATCCCATGCGTGGCAGAATTGTGTTGATGTAATCCCATGTAACACTGTCAAACGCCTTCTGTATGTCTAGGCTTAACAGGAGGAGCTTGCGGGAAAATAGGTTAGCGTCTTGGATAACGTCTGTTGCTAAGCGGATGTTGTCCGTTATGAAGCGGTGTGGGATAAATCCAGATTGGAAGGGGGATATCAAGGAGGGGATAAACTTTGCCAGTCTGTCATCTAAAACTCTACTAAATATTTTGATATCATTATTTATAACCGATAGGCCTAAAATTTTGGGGTAAATTATGATTCTTATTGGGTTTCGGGATTAGTGACATGTTGGCTAACAACATTTCCTCTGGGAAGCTATTGCCAAGTAGGATTGAGTTAAAGAGGTGTACCATTCTAGTGGCTAGGATCATGGAGTATTTTTTGTAATAAAGGGCCGAAAAACCATCCGGGCCTGGAGCAGAACCCGTTTTCAGTGATTTGATGACCCCTAAGATTTCCGGGGTTGTGATAGGGGCATTGAGTTCTTCAAGTTGTGAGGTGGAAAGTGTTGGGAGGGGGATGTCATAAAGCCAGGACAGGTCTTCAGGGGAGGGGAGAGTGTGGGGGGGCTCTAAGAGTTTGGTATAGAATTGCTCGAAGATTTTGAGTACCTCCTTGGGATGTGAGGATACAAATCCGTCCTTATTAGACAGCCGGTATAAATGAGGAGGGCAAATTGAGTTAGACAATCTCCTAGCAAACATAGTTGATGCTGAGTTATTGAATAATAAATAGCGGGCTTTAGTCCAACAAAGTGTCTTTTCTACCTTGGATGACAAAAGGGAGTCTAGTTCTAGGCGTTTTTGTTCGATGGAATGCCTGGTGGAATCCAAGTGTAATAAAGACGTATTTTTATATAATTGATCTAGTTCCCTGGTTAACTCCACTATTCTAAGTCTATTAAACTTGTTACGGGCAGCAGAAATACTAATAATTTTCCCTCTGATGACAGCTTTATGTGCCGTCCAGAGAAGTGAGGGCTGAATATCTGGGCGGGCGTTCAGAGAAAAATAGTCTTCCAGAGATTGGGCCAATTGGGAATCTACTGCTGGGTCAGAGAGAATGGATTCATTCAATCTCCAGGAATGAGGTGTGGGGGCGAGCCTAATAAACCCCGTAGTGAAGGATGTAACCTGATGGTCTGACCATACACAGGGGTGGATGGAGGCCGCTAAAGAATTAGCAAGTATGATTGGAGAAGTGTATATGTAGTCTAATCTCGCATAACTGTTATGAGGATGAGAGAAAAAGGTGAACTCCCTGCAACCCACGTTATGTGCCCTCCAGGTGTCAGTGAGTTGAAGATCCCGTAAGCCACCAGTGAGAGATTTTGGGAATGCTCTAGATGCGACCGTAGTCGACGAGCAGTCTAGAGTGGCGTTAGCTACTGAGTTAAAGTCACCACCTATGATCATATGGGGGGAATGGTGTTGTGCCAATTTCTCAAAAAATAATCTAAAAAAGGCTGCTGAGCCGTCATTGGGTGCATAAACACTGGCAATAGTAAGTTCCCTGTTGTGGACAATCCCTTTCACAATCATATAACGACTTTCAGGGTCCCTGAACATTTGCTTAACCTCCATCGGGAGGGAAGAGTGGAGGAGTATGGCGGCACCCCTGGTCTTGGACGAGTGGAGCGAGTAAAAGGCTTGAGGGAAATCTTTATGAAAAAATTTGGGATGGGAGGAGCGGGAGAAATGCGTTTCTTGGAGAAGAAGGATTTTAGCTCCAAGTTGTTTATAAAAGGTAAAGGCTTTACGCCGTTTGGAAGGGGAGTTAAATCCTTTAACGTTGTGTGAAATACATGTTATTTCCATGGCATATGAGAAAATACGTAGATAGTTGGGGGATCAGATCTGATGGAGGGGGGGGGGGGGGGGGTGGAGTCACAAATATACACTCGTCCGTCAAGTCCAAGAATGTCAGGGGAACCCTCACAGCATCCCCCAAAGTCCACAGGAATAGGGTACAATGCAGTAACACTAAGAGTATGATTAGATCACAGAACCTGAATATAAAAAAAAACATATGCTGTAGAAGAATCATAGGATTTGAAAAATGATCGACCTATAGAAAAGAGAACCAAAAAACATAGAAAAATAAAACTAACATTTGAAAAAACAATCCCAGCCTCTAACATAGGCCTGAGAAACAACATTAAATGATAGATGTGGTAGCGTGTGGGAGAAGGGAAAGTCGTATACCGAGACAACTAGGTCTCGCGCCCAGTAGGGTTGCGCAGTGGTAGGGAGCACCCACCAGAGAAGCAACCAACCACTGGAAGGGGGAGCCATAACACAGCTCCAAGGGACATGTAGAATTCCAGAGGAGTGGGCAGAAGACCGTAGAAAACATATGCTCCTCCTCCCTCTCTCCCCCCCCCCCCCAAAAAAAAAGTGGAGAGGAAGAGAGAGAGAGGAAAAAAAAGGAACTCTTGAGAAAACAAACAAAAAACATAGTGTGAATGTCCTCTGGGAGTCAATGTTAACCGCATATAGAACCTCAAGATGGGCCGGAGTAAGGTACCATTAACGAGGGCTATCTTCCACCCGGTCTCCAACATCATACCGGATTCTACGTCTGTCTCTCCTGGTAGGGGGTGTTTGCCATATAGGTGTAGCTCTGGGAGTGGAGGGTAGTCTGCGAATCACAGAGGCATCCAATAAGCCAAGTTTTACCAGGATTTCTTGACCCTCCAGGACGGAGGTGGCGGAGTACGTCGTGCCATTATGAGGGATCACCAGGCGAAACGGGAATCCCCACCGGTATCTGATACGGGCTGATTGCAAGACAGTGGTAATCTCCTTCAAGTTCCTTCTCCTCTCCAAAGTCGCCGGGGCAATATCAGGGAAAATCTGGATAAAGTGGTCATCAAGGGTTATCCTCTGCTTGTTGCAGGCTGCTCTCAATATTTCTTCCTTAACGAGAAAATCCTTCATGCAAAGGATGATATCCCTAGGAGGTTTGTCCTCAGGGGGTTTGGGGCGAAGAGCCCTATGAATACGATCACATTTGAACATGTTGGAATCATGGTCAGGGAGCAAGGATTTAAACAACCTAATCACCACAGGGATGAGCTCAGATTCAGACTCAGGAATTCCACGGAGGCGCAGATTATTGCGCCTGTTTCTGTTGTCAAGGTCTTCGATCTGAGTCTGCAGCAACTGGACCGTAGAGGATAGTGCTTCATGTTCTCTGCTAAGGTCATTATGAGCAATCGCCAACTCATCATGCTTAGTCTCTAACCTCTCACACCCAGGGCAGAGATTTCTTGTGAAAGTGCATGTGAAGTTTTGTGTAGTTCTGATTGGAATTTAGATGCCAACCTGTTGTACATGGTTTCCAGACTTTCCTCTAGGTCCGCTTTAGAGAGGGTGCTAGGGCACTCACTATTAGACGATGGAGCAAGTGAGGATGGACCTGGCGAACGTGGAGAGGTGGCGGGACCCGGGGAGAGGCCTCCTGACGGCACCATGTTGCGCCATGCCAGATTGTTCCTGACAGCGGAGAAGATACTGTGTGAGGGTCTTTTGAGCGATGCTCCATGCTTTTTTTTTCTTCGCCGGCATGCACCAAGGTTCTGCGGGTTGAGGGGTGATGTAAGAAAAGAGAGTGAATCGTGGTGTTAACGGCCCTTGGGGATAGGCAGAAGTCCCGGACGGAGCAGATCTAGAAACTCAAACGTCCATCCTGTACCTAGCCGCGTATGCGGCCTCTGTGGAAGGGGGTGAGCTGAAGTGGGTGTAGTAAGATGGCCGCTGGCTTTCTATCTGTGGGCTTGCTGGGATGTGTTGTCCCACAGACTGATCCCGAACTGTAAATGACCCAGGTCCTGTAGGGCCGGGTGGAGGGGGGTACTCCCTAGGATATATGCACCAGCGGGGGGTCAGGGTGCCAGACAGCAGTTGGCAGCAGGGGGGGAGCGTTGCAGTACTCACTGTGTGCCCAGTATGTTGTGTGCTGAGGCTGTAGGCCAGAGATGCAGCCTGTGCTCCAGTAAACGCGGGCCGCGGTCGGAAGCTTGCCGGTGGTGGTCCGTGGCGTCTCAGGGCCCGTCCGGGTGCCGCTCTCCTCAACTTCGGGAGGTGATCTCCCGCTATGCTGCGCGTATGGCGGTGAGGTGCGCCGCGGGGCGGCCCATCCGAGGGCCCCAAGATGGCGCCCGCTGACACTCCTAGCCTCACAGCGGTGATCCGCGGTAAAAAGCGTTCCGGCCGCACGAGTGACACCGGAGAACGCTGTACTGTGTCTGCCGCTGTGGCCCCGGGAAGGATGGTGCCTTTGTAGGTTGGTTCAGGCTCCGGATCTGGAGAGGGAGTTTTGCGGCCGGCCTAGGGTGTACCAAGATGGCCGCCGGCGCTCACCTGAGATCCCTAGGCTCTGATCGCCGCCTTGTCTGCCGCCGACTGACCACAGTCCCCTGGTCTCAAGCGGAGTTGTCCTCCGGTGTGTGCGGCGGGTGGATGGCTTGCTGATGGCCGCTGCACTGGTGTTCGGGAGCCACGGAGTGGAGGTAGGCCGCAATATGGCGGCGATGGGTCTCCTGCTACGTCTGCGGCTGCTAGCTGGCCCGGAGCATGTAGAGGTGCCGTGGCTGTGCAAAAACGTTCGTAATATGTAGCGGACGACTCCTGTAACAAGGATGGGTGGGTTGGGGGCTTTTTAGAGAAGCCCCAATCGCAGATGGAGGTGGATGGAGAGAGGTATCCGCGGAGCTCCTCTCAAGCGCGTCCTTCCTCCTTGGCTTCCAACCTTGTAAAATTTTATGAAAGTTTGAACGGACGACCAAGTCGTTGCCTTACACACCTGGGAAATGGATGCTTGATGTCAAAGGCCAAGAGGCAGCAAAGGTAGAATGTACCATGACAGGAAAGGGGGGCACCCGCCCCTTATGGCATAAGCCTGAACCACGATCTGTCTGATCCACCTATAAATGGTGGCTGACGAGACTGCCAGGTGCTTCTTTGGACCAGCCACCAATACGAACAGGGATCCCGACCTCTGAAAAGGAGCTGTAGCAGACAAATACACCCGCAGAGCCCGAATCACGTCCAAAGACTGCAAAGCAACCTCTGTGGGACGTGACGGCCGAGGACATAAGGACGGAAGCGCAATGTCCTCATTTAAATAAAAGGCCGAAACAACCTTTGAAAGAAACAAAGGCTGTGGGTGCATCACGGCCTTATCCTTAGGGAGGACCAAAGTAGGGAGACTTGCATGACAAGGGCACCAACTCAGAAACCCTCCTCGCAGATGTATTAGCCACTAGAAAGACTACTTTCTGAGAGAGTGTCAATAATGCCTCGTACACACAATCAAACAATCCCCCCGTGTATAGGCTCCGGCGGACTTTTTTTACCCAAAAGTCCGGCGGACTTAGAAAGTAGTTTTGCACTCCAATCTGTCCGCCGGACTCGCATTTCGGCGGACAATCCGGCCGTGTGTGTGCCAGTCCGCCGTACTTTTGAAATGAACTGACTTTTCCCGCCCGGAGAAAAGTCCGCTCATTTTGAGCGCGTCTCCGGGTCCAGCGAGAAGACCCCCGAAGATGGACAGAAGACCCCCGGAGCTGTGCAATAAACTATTTTAACCCTTGTGTGTTGTGTTTTTTTTAAACTTTTTTTCACAGGTGAATGGGTAGGGGTACATTGGGTGGGAATTGGGTGGGAAGCCAGTATCCGGGGGCCGCCTTATTAAAGGGGGCTCCCGGATTCCGATAAGCCCCCCACCCGCAGACCCCGACAACCAACGGCCAGGGTTTTCGGGAAGAGGCCCTTGTCCTCATCAACACGGGACAAGGTGCTTTGGGGTAGGGGTGCCGCGCGGCCCTCCCTTCCCCAAGGCACCCCCCATGTTGGGGGCACGCGGCCTGGTACGGCTCTGGAGGGTGGGGCGCTCGCTCGTCCCCACCCCCTTTCCTGGCCGGCCGGGTAGCGTACTCAGACAAGGGTCTGATGTGGACCTAGGGGGGACCCCACGCCAATTTTTTGGCGTAGGGATTCCCCTCTAAGTCCATACCAGGTGACGGGGCCAGCGACGCCTCCTTCTCTGGCCCCGGCTACCTGGATATGCGCTCAAAATGAGCGGACTTTCCTCCGCGTGTGTGGATGAGTCTGTTCATTTCAAAAGTACGGCGGATAGTCCGGTGGACTTAGTATGCCGTACTAGTCCGCTGAAAAAGTGCCGTGTGTGGGTAAGTAGCGACAGTCCGGCGGGAAGTCCGTCAGACTAAGTCCGCCGGATAGTTGGCTACGTGTGTACGTGGCATAAGGGAATCTCCCTAATGTTTTCAAACAGCGGTTTCTAAAACACCGAGAGCACAAGATATAAAATCCCACAGAGGATGAAGTATTGGACCTTGTGACAGTGGTCCTCTCGCATCGGTAGCTGCTAGGGAAAATCCGCCACCATTCTGACTATGTCAATGTATGAAGGATGTAGATTGCACCGGAAGCATCAGAAGCACTGCAATCCCCTTGGCCTCCACTTTGCGTAGCAGATGGGGTAGAAGTCTGAGCGCGGGGGGGGGCATAAATCAGCCGATAATGCACCCATGGAACCACAAACGCGTCTGCCTAGGGACCTCTTGACTTGGCCACGAATCTCTGTACCTTACGATTGAGCCGAGAGGCGAAAAGGTCCACATCTTGCATGCCCGACCTTAGGCAAATGAGCCGAAATACATCCGGATGCAGCGACCCTGCCCCTGGTCCCACTGCTGACAAGTTAGGTAGTCCGCCTGCCAGTTTTCTATGCCCGGAATGTATATGGCCAACAGAGCTTGGACGCACGCCTCAGGATGTGATTTATTAAACGCTAGCAGCAGGGTACTCACATTGTAGAGCACTCATATACGGCGGTATATACATAAAACGAACGGTGCGCTCCAGCCTCACTTCCAGCGTCTCTCTCTCTCTCTTTTTGACGCGTATTCATCACCATCACGTGACTTCATCAGGGAATCCTTTCCCTGATGAAGTCACGTGATGGTGACAAATACGCGTCAAAAAGAGAGAGAGACACTGGAAGTGAGGCTGGAGCGCACCGTTAGTTTTATGTATATACCGCTGTATATGAGTGCTCTACAATGTGAGTACCCTGCTGCTAGCGTTTAATAAATTTGAATATATTAAACTACTACACTATGGATTATCATTCCTATGTTCTATGAGGTACATCCACCTTGAGATACCAGAGTTGAGGACGCTAGGAGATATATATCTTCATTGTGATAAGGCTGTAACCTTACAGCCGTGAGGTAAGGGCACATCCACCCACTTACTGGACGGGAAGAAATGATCACAGCACCCCTGTGTTTGCATGATCTATGACAGCACCAACACCTGAGTTTGAAATATGATAGGTAGTGAGGAGTGAAATCAGAAATTTGCACCCTTAGAGATCCTGAAGGCAGTGATTGGTTTTCGGGATGTTGTACGCGGCTAGACTCCCAAAAAGTCCCACATATGTGGTAACCCCGTACTCAGGAGAAGCAGCAGAATATATTTTGGGGTGCAATTCCACATATAACTATGGCAAGTGTGAGCAATATATCATTTAGTGCCAAGTTTTTGTAAACTTTTTATTTATTTTTTTGTGTCATTATTCAATCACTTGGGACAAAAAAAAATATTCAATGGGCTCAACATGCCCCTCAGCAATTTCCTTGGGGTGTTGGGGTGTCTACTTTCCAAAATGGGGTCATTTGGGGGGGGGGGTTGTACTGCCCTGCCATTTTAGCACCTCAAGAAATGAGATAGGCAGTCATAATTTAAAAGCTGTGTAAATTCCAGAAAATGTACTCTAGTTTGTAGACTCTATAACTTTTGCGCAAACCAATAAATATACGCTTGACATTTTTTTTACTAAAGACGTGGCTGAATAAATTTTGCCCTAAATGTATGACTAAAATTGAGTTTATTCGATTTTTCTTATAACAAAAAGTAGAAAATATCTTTTTTTTCCCTCGAACTTTTCGGTCTTTTCCCATTTATATCGCAAAAAATAAAAATCGCAGAGGCAATCAAATACCATCAAAAGAAAGCTCTATTTGTGGGAAGAAAAGGACGCAAATTTCGTTTGGGTACAACATTGCATGACCGCGCAATTACCAGTTAAAGCAGTGCAGTGCGAAATTGTAAAAAGACCTCTGGTCCTTAGGCTGACAATTGGTCCGGGGCTAAAGTGGTTAATCTGTTTGCTCCTCGCAGTGTTTGCACAATGGAATGCACTGGATAGAATATCAGTTCATGTTTATTTGCTGCTTTTTTTTCTTTGTGATATATTTGTGTGGTTTCATATTTTGCACATTTTTCACTTGGCACTTTTTATTGCATTTTTGCACATTTATAGTTGCTGCTATCAGATATTGCTCATATGTATATTGGGTTTATTATATTATTATCCAGATACAGTTTTGGGATCACTGATATATTATATATGAGCAGGGGCGGACTGACAACTCATGGGGCCCCGGGCAATAGGATATTATGGGGCCCCCAGGCAATCAGACATTATGGAGCCACACAGTATACACACACACACACACACAGTATACAATCACACAGTATACACAGACCTGTTTCTATTTGCTGAGAAGGTACTGGAGAGGTGGGGCAGCTATAATCTCGGGATCTTTAGTCCAAAAGGATGTCGGTAAGGGACATTTCAGAGTCAGATGTAAAAAAAAAAAAAAAAAGATTTGTACATACTTTCCCTGGTTTTACTGAGGCTGGCAACCCTGATGGGGCCCCCTAGTGGCGTGGGGCCCTCGGGCAGTGCCCGAGTGGCCCAATGGTCAGTCCGCCCCTGTATATGAGGTACACTATGCTCATTGTGGAGCATATATGCTAAGCCCAAGAGGTGACTTGACACTGAGCAAATTTAGTTTTTATCCATTTATACACCCTTACCTCACTATTTCTGCTTATATTCTGAATATTTAACTCTCCTGTTCACTTTATTTTCCTTTACCTTCCCTCTCCCTTCTCTTTAACCACTTTCAGACCGGACCATTTTGCTGGTCAATGACCAGAGGTCTTTTTACAATTTGGCACTGCGCTGCTTTAACTGGTAATTGCGCAGTCATGCAATGTTGTACCCAAACAAAATTTGTGTCCTTTTTTTCCCACAAATAGAGCTTTCTTTTAAAGGTATTTGACTGACTCTGCGATTTTTATTTTTTGCGATATAAACGTAAAAAGACCGCAAATTTTGAAAAAAAATTATATTTTCTACTTTTTGTTATTAAAAAAATCCAATAAACTAATTTTTAGTCATACATTTAGGCCAAAATGTATTCAGCCATATGTCTTTGGTAAAAAAAAAAGTCAATAACTGTATATTTATTGGTTTGCGCAAAAGTTGTCACATCTACAAACTAAGGTACGTTTTCTGGAATTTACACAGTTTTTAGTTTATGACTGCCCATCTCATTTCTTGAGGTGCTAAAATGGCAGGGCAGTACAAAACCCCCCCAAATGACCCCATTTTGGAAAGTAGACACCCTAAGGAAATTGATAAGAGGCATGTTGAGCCCATTGAATATTTTATTTCTTTGCCTCAAGCGATTGAATAATGACAAAAAAAAAATATATATTTTTTTTTTTACACAAAGTTGTCACCAAATGATATATTGCTCACACATGCCATGGTTATATGTGGAATTGTACCCCAAAATACATTCTGTTGCTTCTCCTGAGTACGGGGATACCACATGTGGTCGACTTTTTGGAAGCCTAGCCGCATACGGGGCCCCGAAAATCAAGCACCGCCTTCAGGATTTCTAAGGGCATACATTTGTAATTTCACTCCTCACTACCAATCACAGTTTTGAAGGCCATAAAATGCCAAGATGGCACAAAACACCCACAAATGACCCCATTTTAGAAAGTAGACACCCCAAGCTATTTGCTGAGAGGCATGTTGAGTCCATGGAATATTTTATATTTTGTCACAAGTTGCGGGAAAATTACAAACTTTTATTTATTTATTTTTTTTTTCACAAAGTTGTCACTAAATGATATATTGCTCACACATGCTATGGGCATATGTGAAATGACACCCCAAAATAAATTTTGCTGCTTCTCCTGAGTACGGGGATACCACATGTGTGGGATTTTTTGGGAGCCTAGCCGTGTACGGGGCCCCGAAAGCCAAGAACCGCCTTCAGGCTTTCTAAGGGCGTAAATTTTTGACTTCACTCCTCACTACCAAGATGGCACAAAACCCCCACAAATGACCCCATTTTAGAAAGTAGACACCCCAAGCTATTTGCTGAGAGGTATGTTGAGTCCATGGAATATTTTATATTTTGCCACAAGTTGCGGGAATATTACAAACTTTTTTTTTTTTTTCACAAAGTTGTCACTAAATGATATATTGCTCACACATGCCATGGGCATATGTGAAATGACACCCCAAAATAAATTCTGCTGCTTCTCCTGAGTACGGGGATACCACATGTGTGGGATTTTTTGGGAGCCTAGCTGCGTACGGGGCTCTGAAAACCAAGCACTGCCTTCAGGATTTCTAAGGGTGTAAATTTTTGATTTTACTCCTCACTACCGATCGCAGTTTTGAAGGCCATAAAATGCCAAGATGGCACAACCCCCCCCCCCCCAAATGACCCCATGAAAGTAGACACCCCTAAATTTAGGGGTACACTAGTGAGACTCACAGGTAAAAAAGCACCTAGGCTGTCAGCGACTGTATCAAAACGCTACAAAAAAAACTGTTAGCGATCGCAGGGATCAGGCCTGACTCTGCGAACGCTGCAGTTATGTGTGTTGTGTTTTGTAAGTGACAGTGATCGATCGATACTGCACTTGGGTGGGCTGGTCTGGGCTTGGCGGAGAGGCTAAACGCAGGTGCTAGCAGGTATCTGGGCTGATCCCGGTAACAATGCGTTTTGGGAAACCTAAACTGCTGGTGACGCTAATATAGATCTGATCAGATACTATATTACTAAGGGAGGTGTATGCTTTGTGCGTGGGTGTTAGCGGTACTGGCACTAACCTGACGCTGCCTGGGGCGACGCAGACCTTATCTGACCCTCAAACTTATATCACCCGCCGGGTGATCAGGGGGTTATACCTTTATTAGGTAATAAATGGCGGGTGCCCTGAAACTATAAAAAAATAACTAACCAACCAGCGTCACCTGTAACAGTTATATGGTGATCACTGGTGAAAGGGTTAACTAGGGGGCAATCAGGGGGCTTTATGCGGTAGTATATGGGGGTCCCTGGCGCTATAAAAAGCTGCAGCGAACCTAAATACCTACCTGCCCAACTAGCGTCACCTGTGACACTAATACAGCGTTTAGAAAAACGATCGCTTATAAGGCTGGGTTCACACTGGAGCAATGCGGGACAGGACAGGAATCGGTTTGCATGGTGTGAACACCCATGCGATCCGATTCTGCTGCGGACCAAAAAAAGGGTCCCGTGCGAGTTTGCGGCGGGTGCGACGCGAATTCAGCCATACTATCTGTATGGCTGAACTCGAATCGCACAGAGATCGGATGTGATTTGCACTGCAGTGCGAATCACATCCGTTCTCATAAACCGCTGCAATGTGAACCCAGCCTTAGTGACACTGGCGACGGGGGGGTGATCACGGGGTTAAACCTTTATTGGGGGGGTTAGGGGGGTACCTTAGAACTAAAAGGGGGCTAACCCTAACTGCCCTAACAGTTATTACAGTCACGAATGACACCAATGCAAAAAAAAAAATGACATTGGTGTCACTGTGACTGGGGGTGCAGGGGTGATTGGGGGGGGTGATCGGGGGGTGAAGGGGGGGTGAGAGTGTGCCTGGCATGTTCTACTGTGTAGTGTAGTGTTGGTGCAACTCACCGATCCTCTCTCCTCGGTGCCGGAACGAAAAACACCGACACAGAGGAGAGATTACATCACTTCCTCTGCCTGTGTTTACATTACAGGAGAGGAAGTGATGTCATGCTGCACTTCCATTCGTCAGGAGCGATCGCGAGGGGGTGGCCATGAATGAATGGCCGCCCCCTCATCCCGGATCGCTCCTGAACGGATTCCGACCGCCGCTGGCACCGGGGGGGCCCGATCGGGCCCCCCACTCGCGGGAAGGCAGGGACGTACAGGTACGCCCATATGCCTGCCCGTGCCATTCTGTCAACGTACATCGTCGTGCGGCGGTTGGCAACTGGTTAATGAAGGACTTAACCGTACTATGAATGTCTGTGGTGGATTCAGGCACTCCTCTGATGCGGAAATTATAGTGTCTGCTTCTATTTTCCAAATCCTCTATTTTAGAGAGAGCAGATTCCAGTTTCTCCTGCATGGATTGTATTCATTTAGAGTTCTGATTAGTGCGTGCAGCCGAGTCATCCACAGCCTGTTCTATTATGTCCATTCTAGCCCCTAGACTCTGCAGATCTGCCTTAATAGAAGATGTTGTTATCTACATAGCATTTTGTGTCAGACCTGATGCTAACATCTCTGAGAATCTGTTCAATAGTTGGGCCAAGTCAGGTAAATTGAGAGGCTGGGGGGGAAGCCTGCAAGGCATCTGCCAGGCTATTAGGAGTATTGATCAGAGGGAAGTGTGTGAAGCCTGCTAGTGATCTATTCAGGGATATGGTGGAGGCAGGGGAAGCCAGGGGATCCTGGTGTGTACTCACATCAGCGGTGGTAGGCTGGAGGGGGGACGGAGGGTCCGCAATGCTGTCTTGTATATCCGTGTCGCCGCATGGGAGAAAAGCGGCCGCCATCTTAGGAGGCTCAGAGGTGGTTAGGCCGTAATGTAGCAGACGGCTGACGACCCTTTTCGGCTGGCCTCTTGTCATGGGGCGAACGCCCAGTGCTGTCCGGTGATTGGGGGTCGTAGCGCCGAGGGTTCCCGCTGGCTGGAAGAGCTAATTTTAGCACTGAAAGGCCGGGGCGGTGCGGAGCTCCCGTTCAGTGAGGCGAACCAAAAGTCCTGCGCACTCTCATTTTATTCTAACCTATATCTAATTGTTATATCAGTGTAGATATTTAAGTTAATGTTTGCTTATTATATAGATATTGGTAAACTATATGACCTTTATGAACACTAGTGTCCCCATTTTGGATCAACGTACTATTTAAGTAGTAATTTCATGGTACTATTTATACTCTAGTTCTAATAATAGGGCATACATGCCTACTATATTTTCTACATCTATCTTTTGCATTTAGGCCATCCTTCCAATCTGGTGGCCTCGGTGCTCTTGTCTGCCCTGTCCTGGGGATTCCTTCTGGGGGAGGGGAGGCCCATCATCTCTGGCTTCCCGATTCATGTCCAACATAGAGGAGATTACCTCTGAATGGTTACTGAGATTGTTCTACGAGACACAACTTTTTCTTTGCTTTTAAATTACGGAATGTTTCATCTGTGACACCACTTTAGCACATGTAAATGCATCTAATATACAAAAATTATATTTTTCTTGAATATATATGTACTCTTTGAAATTAGGATTATCAATATTGCATATCGCTCATAACGTTATAGATGCATGTGTGTTTCTTCGAGAACACCCCTGAGAAAAGAATTTAATTGAAATGCACCGGATGAAGGATCACATTTGATCACGTTCTGTAATATTGGTGTTTCCATACACAGATTTGTATACATTCCAACCATCTTTCGTCTTAAGCCATCAGGTTTTTAAAATGTTTTGTCAAATAAATATTTTGTAATATGTCAAACACTCTCTAGGATTTTTTGTATACATATTAATGCCTTAACCGCTTCCCGCCCGCCCTATAGCCGAATGACGGCCTTAGGGCGGGCGGCTTCCTACGCCTGGCCGTCCCTGGACGGCCTGGTGTTTACTTCCGCGATGCGCGCCGCCGCGGGCGCGCATCGCGGAAGTTCTGTGTTTGCCATGTCCCCCGGGGACAGGCAAACACAGATCGCTGTAAACGGCCAATCACAGCGGCCGTTTACAGCGTGATCGGCGTGTCCAATGGGAGATGATCTCATATGTAAACATATGAGATCATCTCTCAGCGCCGCTCTCCCTCCTCACACAGACAGCGTGTGAGAGGGGAGAGAAGAACGGCTGCAGCAGCCGTTAGTGTACAAAAGAAAAAAAAAAAAAAAAGTGTAAAAAAAAGTTTAAAAAAAAGTGCCATCCTCCCCCAGATCCATCCTCCCCCAGAGCCATCCTCCCCCAGTGCCACCCCCCCCCCAGTGCCATGCCCCCCCCCCCCCAGTGTCATGCCCCCCCCCAGTGCCATCCTGCCCCAGTGCCATCCGCCTTAGTGCCATCCTGCCCCAGTGCCATCCGCCCCAGTGCAATCCACCCCACCCCAGTGCCACCTGCCCGCAGTGCTATCTGTCCCCAGTGCCACCTGTTGTCAGTGCCATTTGTCCCCAGTGCCACGTATAAGTGGCATCTGTCAGTGCCACGTGTTATTAGTGCCACATAGTGCCATCTGTCATCAGTGCCACGTATTAGTGCCATCTGTCATCAGTGCCACGTATCAGTGTCATTTGTCATCAGTGCCACCTGTCAGTGTCACGTGCCATCTGTTGTCAGTGTCACGTGTCATCAATGCCACTTATCAGTGCCATCTGTCATCAGTGTCACGCGTCATTGGTGCCACGTATTAGTGCCATCTGTCACCGGTGGCACGTATTAGTGCCACGTGTCATCAGTGCCACGTATTAGTGCCACGTGTCATCAGTGCCACGTATTAGTGCCACGTGTCATCAGTGCCACGTATTAGTGTCACGTGTCATCAGTGCCACATATTAGTGCCACGTGTCATCAGTGCCACATATTAGTGTCATCTGTCATCAGTGCCACATATTAGTGCCATCTGTCATCAGTGCCACGTATAAGTGTCATCATTGCCACGTATCAGTGCCATCTGTCATCAGTGTCACGTGTCATTGTCCTGGTATTTCAAAAGTGTAATAAGTAGTCAACAAGTTAGATGTGTAATTTATGCTTCTAGAACACGTGATGGCGCTCCCTGCATGTTGGGCCTCTCTATGTGGCCAGGCTGTGAAAAAGTCCCACACATGTGGTATTGTAATACTCAGGAGGAGTAGCAGAATTTTTTGGGGGGTGTCATTTGTGGTATACACATGCCACGTGAGAGAAATAACCTATTACAATGACAATTTTGTGGAGAAAAATAAAAAAAATGAAAAATCTTCATTTTGCAAAGAATTGTGGGAAAAAAATGACAACATCAAAAAGCTCACCATGCCTCTTACTAAATACCTTGAAATGTCTACTTTCCAAAAAGGGTTCATTTGGGGGGTATTTGTACTTTCCTGACTTGTTCGGGTCACAAGAAGCGAGATAGGCCACCAGTACATCAGATGTGATCAATTTTGTGCGATTCGCACCACAGCTTGTAGACTCTATAACTTTCACAAAGACCAAATAATATCCACTAATTTGGGTTATTTTTACCAAAGACATGTAGCAGTATAAATTGTGGCCAAAATGTATGAAGAAAAATTAATAATTTGCATAATTCTGTCACAGAAACAAAGAAATATGTGTTTTTTTTCAAAATTTTCGGTCTTTTTTCATTTATAGCGCAAAAAATAAAAACCCCAGAGGTGATCAAATACCACCAAAAGAAAGCTCTATTTGTGGGAAAAAAAGGACACAAAATTCATTTGGGTACAGTGTTGCATGACTGAGTAATTGTCATTCAAAGTGTGAGAGCACCGAAAGCTGAAAATTGGTCTGGGCAGGAAGGGTGTTTAAGTGCCCAGTAAGCAAGTGGTTAAAGTCAGTTAAGGGATATTCTTTTTTTTTTTTCTGTTTACAATTTCTGGATGTAGCATTATATCTATGAGAACACAATTGCCGACCTCCCCATTTTTATTTAGAAATGGCTTTGAAACCCTTCCTAGACCGATACATGTACATTACTTTGTTGTTAATCTGCTCTTGTACTTTTTAAATTGTGACATGATGTGCGGCTTTTTGTGATCTGTTAGCGTGCTTCATTTTGTCAGACAGCTTCTATTTATGTGATTTCTTGGTTCAACAGGTCTGGCAGTAATCAGGCCTGTGTGCGGTAGGTGAAATTGAACTCAGCTTTCCAAAAAATTGTGGTTAAATCACAGTTCATTCATGATTCAGCATGGGAGGGGGCAATTACTTTTTCACATAGGGCCAGTCAGGTTTGAACAGCTTTTTGCCCTTTAAATTTAAATTAAATAACTTACAAAAACTGCCTCTTGAATTTACTCAGGTTATGTTTGTGTAATATTAAAATTTTTTGATGATCTGAATGATTTAAGTGTGAGAAATTTGCAAAAAAATAAAAATATGAGGACGGATATTCTAAGACTTCTAAGAGTCTTTTCTTCTCTTTCTCTTTGATTCTGGTTCAATGTGTTGTAATTGCCGACATTGGTATTGATCGTATAATATTTAGATGATCCAGTGCTCGTAGACAGACACTTGGGGACGTTGTCTAAGGTAAAAAATGACGTCGCCCGCTGTCCAGACAGATAACAAAAAGATTAGAGGTATACCGAACGTCAGAGGTTGATTGCCTGCCGCTGTCGGAAGTTGAATGCCTGACTATTTAAGCGATGTTTAGTTAAGTGATCTAAAAAGATCGGGTCGCAAAGATCTTCTGTGTGTTTACTTTATCTTTGCTCATGTTTTACCTTTTTTTGATTCTCTCTATAGTGTAGGGAGTGCTGATATTTTTACTCTTGTATTCCTATTGTTACCGTGGAGCGGGTACAACAGTCTTTGTTCTTTTACATGTTTTGTGCTGTGTTTTCCTAATGTGCCTTTAGAAGGAGATAAGAAATCATTCTTCACGTTCTCATGATCTGTGTGCCTGTAAAAAAAAAAGGGAATACACTGAACTCACTCTCCCCCTCCCCCTCCCCTCATGTAAGGAATGAGAATTGTTCTTCAAATTCCTGTCTGTAAAAATTAACTCTTGACCAGCTATGACAATACAGAAGGGTTATATTGTAAATATTGAAACTTAACATAAAATAAAAAAGGTACACTGATAACACCAGGTTGCTTTATTATTTTAGCATGCCATGGTGTTACAGGAAGCAAGTGGCAGAAATTGTTGATGGTTTGGGGGTAGATGGGAGACATGAAGGTGGATTGCACTGTGGAGTGAATAGAATGTTGTAGCATTATTATCAGGTGGCTTGATGAATGTGAGAAAAGAAAAGGCTGAGAATGTTTTCATTACTATGATTGTCAAGAAGCTGTTTCTCGGAAACAAGAAAATGCAGATTGCCTGACAGAGGTTAATTTGTGCATCTGTGAAAATATTAGGACTTTTGGTGGGAAAAAAAGTCTGAATAATAGTCTTAAAGTAAATATTTACCGTATATACTCGAGTATAGGCCGACCCGAATATAAGCCGAGGCCCCCAATTTACCCCCCAAAAAACTGGCAAACTTATTGACTCGTGTATAAGCCGAGGGTGAGACATGCCTGTCCATCCCTGTGTGTGTGTCCGTCCCTGTGTGTCCGTCCATCCCTGTGTCCATCCCTGTGTGTCCGTCCATCCCTGTGTGTGTGTGTGTCCATCCATCCATCCATCCCTGTGTGTGTGTGTGTCCATTCATCCATCCATCCCTGTGTGTGTGTGTCCATCCATCCATCCATCCCTGTGTGTGTGTGTGTCCATCCATCCATCCATCCCTGTGTGTGTGTGTCTCCATCCATCCATCCATCCCTGTGTGTGTGTGTCTCCATCCATCCATCCATCCATCCCTGTGTGTGTGTGTCTCCATCCATCCATCCATCCCTGTGTGTGTGTGTCTCCATCCATCCATCCCTGTGTGTGTGTGTGTGTGTGTGTGTGTGTGTGTGTGTGTGTGTGTCCAGCCTACCTGTGTCCCGAGCCTGTGTCCCGAGCCTCCGTCCCGTGCCTTGCCTCCGTCCCGTGCCGTGCCTTGCCTCCTTGCCTCCGTCCCGTGCCTTGCCTCCGTCCCGTGTCGTGCCTTGCCTCCGTCCCGTCCCGTGCCGTGCCTTGCCTTGCCTCCGTCCCGTGCCTTGCCAGGATCGCCGCTCTTCGTCGGCGCCTCGGCGGCCATTCTAAAATTCAAAAGCCGCGCCTCCGCCTTCGCCTGTGATAGGCGGAACACTGAATTTCCCAGCAGCCTGTGTTCCGCCTATCACGGACATCGTCTCATCCTCGTACTACGGACGAGGATGAGACGATGTCCGTGATAGGTGGAACACAGGCTGCTGGGAAATTCAGTGTTCCGCCTATCACAGGCGGAGGCGGAGGCGCGGCTTTCGAATTGTAGTATGTCCGCCGTCTGTCTGCTCGATACGCTGATCGAGCAGTCAGACGGCGATGACTCGAGTATAAGCCGAGGGGGGCACTTTCAGCCTCAAAAAAGAGGCTGAAAATCTCGGCTTATACTCGAGTATATACGGTATATTGGATGAGTTATTTTTAGAATTCACAGACTTTCAACTGTGAAGTGTTAATGATACAATGCTGTTTATATTTGGGTACATTTATAAAGTCAAAAGGCTAAGTTCTGAATCAGAATACTAAATATTAATTAAAAAGAAAGAAAGTTCTATTTTGGGACCCTGTGGATTTCACTTGGGACCAGAGAATAAGGGGAACAATACAAAAGGGGGTTCTTAAAGTTTTCTTAAAATTTGCTAAAATATTGGGGTCTGAGGAAATATATTCAGAGGTGTGAGTGTGTTTGTGTGTGTGTGTGTGTGTGTGTGTGTGTGTGTGTGTGTGTGTGTGTGTGTGTGTGTGTGTGTGTGTGTGTGTGTGTGTGTGTGTGTGTGTGTATGTGTGTGTGTAATATATGTATTTGAATAAATGAAAGAATATTGTTTTTAACAACTCCAAGGTAAGGAAGGTGTTTGGTAGTTTGATCTGTGAACCTGTGCTCATTCATGTTAGATAAAGAGTATCCATTTTCCCAGCCCCAATTTGAGTGCAGATATGACAACCCCCTCCCCCCTCCTTCTACACAACTGAAGAATGAGGCGCGTTCCTTTCTATGGGGTGTGTGTCTACTGATTACATGAATGGGTACAAAATTTAACCTTTAGAGGTATTTTAGAGTTTACAGCATTAAATGAAGGTATGAAATAATGTAGACTACACAGTCCTTAGAAACAAAGACGAATGATGCCCTTCCTGGGTATGACAAATTTTTGTAGAGCCTGGATTTCTGGGCATCCCATGCTGACTACCCCATTGGTACAGGCAATACATGGGAGCCCAATGGCCCCCCAGGATGCCATAAAATGGAGTGAGGAAACAGACGGCTTTTACTGACATAAAACAAGTCCTTTCTAGTTCATCAGTGCTAGCCTTACCAACCAATGACAAACCTTTCCAACAAACAGTAGACTCAAGGGAAGGTCACATGACATTAGTACTTACATAGTCACATGGTGGGCACCAGAGGCCGATTGCTTACTACTCTACAAAATTAGAGAGTGCAACTAGAGCACTTCCACCCTGTGTACAAGCACTGGTAGCTGCAGCGGTGTAGTGGTTAGCACTCTCACCTAGCAGTAAGAAGGGTCGCTGGTTCAAATCCCAACCACGACGGTACCTGCCTGGAGTTTGCGTGTTCTCCCTGTGCCTGCGTGGGTTTCCCCCGGGTGCTCTGGTTTCCTCCCGCACTCCGGGGACATGCAGGTGGGTTGATTGGCTTCTGTCCCGGGTTCACTCTGGCTGAACTGGATGGACTGGTGTCTTTATTCAAACTTACTAACTATGAAACGTACCACATGCAGTGTCTGTTATCCTGTTACAACAAAAGATATCACATTTGAGCCCAGCACGACACGACACCTTTCCTGCATGACAATACTCTTGGCACAACCTCACTTAACAATATAGAGGTGTACTACATTAAACCCATCCACACTACTACCACTTCCTACTGATGGTTATAAAACATGACTGCGCTGCTGCCATCACTGAAAAGGTACTGCCACAAAGTGATCTGAAAGATATACCGTTATCTAACCCTGACATGACACTTTTTGTTGATGGTTCTAGTAAGAAAAATCCAGATGGCACAAATGCAGCTGGATATGTAGTAGTGACACAGGATGAGATTTTGGAAGCTTGGCCACTACCAAAATATTATTTAGCACAAGTTGCAGAACTTGTAGCACTGACAAGAGCATGCATACTATCAGAAGGAAAATTCGTAACCATATACACTGACAGTCAATATGCCTTTTCAACAGTACATGTTTTTGCACAACAATGGAAAAACAGGGGGATTGTCACCGCCAGTGGTAAACCAATTTCACCCACGGCCTTCATTCTAGAATTCCTAGATGCAATACAGTTACCAAAAGAGTTTATATTCTGCAAATGTCAAGCGCGCACAAAATATACAGACCCCATCATAAAGGGAAATAAAAGGGCAGATGAGGCAGCCAAAATAGCGGTACAAGAAACGCAAATAATGACAGAACGAGAAATCCATAGAGATAGATCATACAGTTCTTACTGATATGCAGCAGTTTTGACACATGGAGTAACTCATGTGTCAAACAGGGGGATGACTGAGATGTTTATTTTAAGGTATGTACAGTCTATGGCTTCACTAACTACTAAAAAAAAAACATTTCGCTCTCAATGCATTATATGTTCAAGATACAATGCTCAGGGAGGCATAAGACCACAGAAAAGGAAGTTCCCCATACAGCAATATCCATTCCAACACATTTGCATGGATTTTATTGAATTAGACAAATGTTAAAGGAAGAAATATTGTTTGTGACCAAATGGGTGGAGATATTCCCAACAGGAAGTGCAGCTGCACAGACAGTTATAATGGACCTCATTTTGAAATTAAAAATATACAACATTTGACAGAAGTGATGAGAATTAAAGTGAAATACCATTGTGCCTATCATCCCCAATCAGCTGGATTGGTAGAAAGACATAATGGCATTCTAAAAAGCAAACTGAGAAAAGCTATGGAAGAAACAGGTAAAAATAATTGGATGTGTTGCCTAGTAGTAGCTGTGACCAGTATGTATATCACACCCACAAAAGAAGCTTTAAGCCCATTTGGAATGATAAGGCCATATAAGATACCCTAACAATTAAACACCTACTGAGCAGTCTGAGCACACACCAGCAGAATACATGTCTAGGTTATTAATACAAAGATGTACTAATGATTTTGGTTCTGTCCTAGAAGGTCCAATTTAAGAAGATGAAAAGGTGCATGTGGGAGGTTGGGTCTTAACAAAAAGTAATAAGAAAAAGCAGTGGTACTCCCAAAGGTGGGATGGTCCTTTCAAAGTCCTCTTAACTACCCCTACTGCGATAAGGATTGCAGAGAGGTCTACCTGGATTCCCCAGTCCCATTACAAAAAGGTTTTACAGGCAGAATAGGGCCAGATGGCTACAAGAGGTTCAGAAAATCCAGCTACAAAGGGAGGTCTCACACAAGGTGGGACTTGTCTCAAACTGGTGAAGTCTCCCTCCCCTTCCAACTCCCCTATCCTATCGGATGGAACTCTGTAGCTGGTTAGGATGAAAGGGACAGTAATTATCCTTGGGTTACTGGTGACTCTAGGAGAGGCATCCATAAGAGGGGTTATACGTTATGGAAGAACAGAGGAACCTTTGGATTAGGAAAGAACAGGAAAAGCATTGAATCTAAAACGTTATAGAGGGAATAACTAGCACTATACTGGTAGACTTCTGTCAGATTGCAGATTGGGGGTATAATCAACCAGGGGCTAATAAGAGTGGAATAAAGGAGAGACTCATAATCACAAAAGCGGCCAACTCCTCCTGCACAAATAGTAAGAACTGTAACCAACTATTAATAACATTAAAGGAGCTGAGGAATGAAGATCAGCGGTTGTATTCCATGGGAGTATGGGTGTCAGGAACTGACCCCTAAGGAACATTTTTCCTTGAGGTATTACCACCTAATAAAACAGAAAAAGGTAGACTCAGAAGGGAAAGAAGAAGGCCATACTAAAATAGAAGTTCTGAGTAAAACTATAAGATTTACTAACCTAACAATAGAAGATGCCATAGCTTTGGAGACGGGCTACCAAGAAAAAATGAGTGGTTAGAATGGTTGAGGTTAAAACTCAAAAAAAAAAAAAAAAAAGAAGGAAAACTGTTTAGTTTGTGTCGGAACCAGACCACATTTAGCAACAGTTCCTTTTCTTCTAGATCACAATACAGATCCAGAAGGTTTAAAATGTATGTTGCAATGTATAATAAGAGCTATAAACGTGAAACAAATTCTACTTGTCACACATTGAGTTTGTTGTTTACTCCAGTACAGAGACCTCAGATACCTCCAGCGGTTACCGCTTATCCGGGCAACTTTACTTGTTTTGCACTCCCAGGGAACCGTAGCGCGGTGGATCTTGGGTCACTACCTGATGACTACTGTGTGGGGAGGATTAACACGGACAACGGTGACTGGGTTGAACATGACTTTCAGAGAGCTGATGTCTGGTGGATGTGTGGGGATAAGAAACTGCGAGCTAGACTACCGGCCAATGCCCGAGGGGATTGTGCTATGGTCCAGCTGGCTATGCCCCCAAGAATGCTGTCAGAATACCCGTGGACTAAGAGTCGCCAACAGTATCAGAGGGACACCTCTCCCATGGGGTCATTTGACTCTCAGATCTACATAGATGAGAATGGGGTTCCTCGCGGGTGCCGGATGAGTTTAAAGACAGGAATCAGGTGACAGCTGGGTTTGAGTCTCTTCTCTGGTGGGTGACTATAGATAAAAATGTTGACTGGATTAATTATATATTATAACCAACGATTTGTAAACTATACTAGGGATGCTGTGAAGGGCCTAGCAGAATAGTTGGCCCCCACATCTCTAATAGTATGGCAGAACCAAATGGCTTTAGATATGGTCCTAGCTGAAAGAGGAGGGTATGCAAAATGTTTGGTAGCATGTGTTGCACCTTTACCCCCAACAATACAGCTCCTGGAGGGACAGTGACCAGAGCCTTGGAAGGACTGACTGCGCTATCAAATGAATTGGCGGAAAACTCAGGTATTAACCACTTGCCGCCCGCCCTATTACAAATTGACGGCGGCAAAGTGGTTTCATAATCCTGACCGGACGTCATATGACGTCCTCAGGATTATGAGCCGCTGCGCGCCCCCGGGGGCGCGCATCGCGGCGATCGTTGTTGCGGGGTGTCAGTCTGACACCCGGCAACTACGATCTCGGCAAAGAGTCTCCGACGGAGACTCTTTACCACGTGATCAGCCGTGTCCAATCACGGCTGATCACAGTGTAAATGGGAAGAGCCGGTGATCGGCTTTTCCTCGCTCGCGTCTGTCAGACGCGAGTAGAGGAGAGCCGATCGGCTGCTCCTCTGACAGGGGGGGTCTGTGCTGATCGATTATCAGCACAGCCCCCCCGAGGATGCCCACACTGGACCACCAGGGACGCCACCAGACCACCAGGGAAAAGGTAATCCTCCCTAGACCACCAGGGATGCCAGTCAGCACAATGGATGCCAATCAGTGCCCATAATGGATGCCAATCAGTGCCCACAATGGGCATCACTGATTGGCATGCATTGTTTGGCACCGATTGGCATCCATTAGTACAGTATAACACCAATGCCGCCTATGAGTGCCCACCTGTGCCGCCTATGAGTGCCCACCTGTGCCGCCTATGAGTGCCCACCTGTGCCGCCTATGAGTGCCCATCTGTGCCGCTCATCCATGCCCATCTGTGCCGCCCATCCATGCCCATCTCTGCCGCCCATCCATGTCCATCTCTGCCGCCCATCCATGCCCATCTCTGCCGCCCATCCATGCCAATCCGTGCCAGCTATCAGTGCCAATCTGTGCCACCTATCAGTGTCCATCCGTGTCGCCCATCCGTGTTGCCCATCCGTGTCGCCTATCAGTGTCCATCAATGCCACCTCATCAGTGCCACTTCATTGGTGCCCATCAGTGTAGCCCCATCAGTGCCCATCAGTGAAGGAGAAAACGTACTTATTTACAAAGTTTTGAAACTGAAACAAAAAAAAACATTTTTTTTTTCAAAATTTTCGGTATTTTTTTTATTTGTAGCGCAAAAAATAAAAACCGTAGAGACGATCAAATACCACCAAAAGAAAGCTCTATTTGTGGAAAAAAAATGATAAACATTTAATTTGGGTACAGTGTAGCATGACCGCGCAATTGTCATTCAAAGTGTGACAGCGCTGAAAGCTCAAAATTGGTCTGGGCAGGAAGGTGTTTAAGTGCCCTGTATTGAAGTGGTTAATGATCCATTCACAACCTGGCTTGAAGGATGGTTCAGTAAATGGACTGGATTGATCACATAATGTTTGATCTCAATCGCTGTGGCTTTGGCTGTTTTGGTCACTTGCGGATGCTGCTGCATTCCCTGTATTCGAGGACTTTCACAAAAACTGATTGAAACTGCAGTCTCAAGAACAATGAATCAATCAAACCCTCTCTAGCGCTGAGGAGACCTATGCGGACATTGAAGCTCAACTTAATGACATACAGTCCGAAAGTGTATAACACAGGAACTATCATAGAAATGTGTTGAGATAAAATAGTCACACAAAGAGGAGGGAATGTTAGAAAAGTTTTAAATGTTTATTGTGTGACTATTAGAAAAACAATATTCCTGAGACGTTGTTGTATTAACTTGCTGTATTGTTTTGTCTTAACTAACTCCATAGTAAGTCGTAGGATGATTATGCTTTACTATATATGGTAGCATAAGATTGTACAGGAAATGCTGGTAGCCAAAATAAAGTACCATCAGGTACCATGACACGCTTTCTATGTTTCCTCAGCCAATAGAAGCATAGAGGTGGTATTCTTGTAGGGTATGAGGAGGGGGGATACACATTCTTTTGTGAGACTCTTACTGCAGCTTTTGTCCTGTAAGCATGTCTCCCTTTTGTGGGCCACATCAGAAATAAATTGTCTTCTTCTCAATACATCTGCAGTTTTGACTGATCACACGAGAAGATTCCCAACAACCGCCAAATGACGGTCTCATTGACAAAGTCTATGGAAGAGTGGTATGAATTTTTTAACAGCAGAAGTATAGACTGCGTAAGATTACTATTGAAAAGAAAAAGAAAAACCCAAATCATAGAGAAGCAAATTGAAGATATTAAGACTAAACTGGAACCACACAAAGAATCTGCTGATTTAAAAAAAATTGGCCTTACAGTTGAATAAAGATATGATTGCCAAAGATCTAGAGGTACAACAGCGTACAATTAAAAAATACCATTGTGATGTGACAGATTACAAAATGAACAGTGTATTTAAACAGCAAGGGAAACTTGAACAGACATTACCTACTTATACTCAGTCTACACCAGTAAGGGAGGTTAGGATCCAAGATCCCACCTCACCACATCCACCTAGTGGTCCCACGTGGGATAAGGATAATACAGAATATGAGACAAGAAGACCCCCATATAAACAACGTAATGGAGGATACTATGAGACACCCAAACGATATGATCAATCGAATAATGGCCAATATGCAACACCAATATCCAGAAAGAAGAGAAGCTGCAGACCGGGAAAGAGTCCAAGCGCAAAATAGAAGGATAGGAGGAGTGGTAAATTTGAGTGGAAAAACCACATGTAGAAGAACTGGCAGTCCTAGACAAAGGCCTAAAACATGACCCGATAAAGAATTTAAACAAATTTGATGCATACATAGGAATTCAAAAATATATAAGAAAGACGACTATAAAAAAATATATTATGAATAATCCTTTTAAATCTATGAATCAAATACAAAAAGCAGAATTCAATACTACACAGTACATTGCGTAATAACTCAGTATACAACCCACAGATGACGAATAACTAACATATTGAGGTCTTCAAGAAATTCGTTTTAGAAGATCTGGAATCTCTGAAACTTAAAAAGATTTCAGACTCAATTCATATTAAAGGAATCAAATCACTTACACAAAGAAATTACATCGTAATACGTCCTGCAGACAAGGGGGGAGCTGTGGTCATACAATCCAAAGAAGCATACCTACAAGAGCTAGATCGACAACTATAAGATGGAGAAACGTATATTAAGTTATTAGGTAATCCAACCCGCAAATTTAAGAAAGAATTGGAACAATTGGTCCATTTGGGTACGAAAAAAGAAATTCTAGACAAAAAGGAGACCAAGTATCTAATTCCATAGTCATGCAGAATAACAATAATATATACCACCCCGAAGATCCACAAAAATCGACAACAACCACCAGGTAGACCTATTGTGAATAGGTCTTACGTCAAGAACAGGAGAATACATAGATTTTTTTTATTCAATCAGCAGTACAAAAGACGAAGGAATATCTTAAAGACACCAAACACATACTACAGCTACTCAATACAGTACCAGTATTAGAAGGGAGAACGATTCTAGCAATGGCAGATTTGTCATCATTATACACTATTGTGCAACATCATGAAGCATGTGTGGCAATTAAATGGCTTTTAAGAACACATACTACATTGATGTGCAAGCAAAGGAAGTTCCTAATCAAATGCTTGGACTTCTGCTTGAAACATACATAGCTATTTCTGGCATAACCAAACATACTACCAGACAAGCTATTGGTATAGCGATGGGAACCAAGTTTGCTCCCAGTGTTGCAAATGCGTTTATGGCACACTGGGAGGAGGAGGCCATATACAAAAGATATGCCTGCTGAACTAACATTATACAAAAGATATATTGATGACCTTATAATTGTCTGGAACAGAAGCAAAGAATCACTAGAAAAATACCTGAACAACTTAAATGATAATGAAAAAAAAACATCTACCTGGATATATACTATGAGAACTTTTACACCAGAAGGCCTAAATGTAGAATTTGATCTGAATGGTTTTTTGAGTAATTTTAATGGGATTATTTGCAAATATTTGAAAAAGAACTTCTATGGACCCAATTTATGGACTCATAATTCATGTGCTTCTATATCTGGAGATCTGTGCAATATGATGCGATATTAGTTTTTTTAAATACTTCATTTCCAGTATGCATTTTTAGTCTGCGATTTTTAGCTTGCTTTTTTTTCCCCCCATTATATACACACACACACACACTTTCTATTTTTTCTATTTTTAAAAGGAAAATTTTATAATATACATCAAAATATTTTTTCCTCCATTTAAATTTTTTTTAATGTAAATAGTATATGATTGCCAATATTAGATGAAATAAAAATAAAAAACTCATTTTAATTATTTTTGTAGCAGAATAAGTGGGGACATATTCAATATATGTGATTTCAGACTTCCGGTTCAGACGCCGTATGTGAGAAGAGACTATCCGGGAGGCTCCGTACAGCCCGCATCAAATTCTGCATATAAAAAACCCCCGCGCAGCCTCCCCAGACGGCCGGCAACACCTCACACCTCTCCTGCACACTGCAGCAGATGGAGCGGTACTAGACCCATCCACGACCCCGCTCTGGATCCAGGTCAAGGGGCAGGTCTCCCTCTCAGGGAAACACGTGCAGCCTAAGATGGCCTTTGCATCTCTGGCATCAGCCCCCACACAAGGCGCACAGGCATCACTCACTCACTGCTGCACGAGTAAGGGGAGACAAATGAACGAGGGAATGGACATCCTGAATGCAGACCACCCCGAGAATCCTGACACCCCTGACAAACTAGCTCAAGCAGTTGCCTCACTAATCCTGCCCACAGTGACAGCTGCAGTTGACAAAGCAGTGATGGAAGGCATACAACAACTGCGGAAAGAGCTAGGGGAACAATCCAAACGGCTGACCTCAGCAGAGCAGCATATATCTTTCATAGAAGATGACCAGTACTCCATGAATGCAGAGCTTGAAAAATTCATCCTGGAGCAACAACACCTACACGATCAACTGGAAGACCTTGAGAATCGCTTCAGAAGAAACAATTTGCGAATTGTCGGCCTTCCAGAATCGCACAAGTAGGAATTGCTACTAAACTTCTGCAATACCATTATTCTGGAAGCCCTGGGCCTGAATCGCCACTGCACGCTGGAACGAGCGCATCGAATCGGAGCCCCCTCGACTGATCACAAACGCCCGCGTGCGGTAATTATTAAATATCTCAATTACATTGATCGCACTGATATCGTTCAAAGTTTCAGAAAATCGCGATCTACCATCATAGAGGGCGTGAAACCGCTCCTATTACTCTGCAGAAGTCTCCCGCAAACGCAAGGAATTCCAACCAATCTGTGCGGAGCTTTACAAAAGAAACATCCGTTTCACTTTGGCATACCCGACAACCCTACGCTTCCAAGCTCCAGATGGGGAATAACTTGTCTTCCATTCACCGGAAAAGGCTACTGCGTTCCTCCGCGCACCACTGCCTCATCAACCTGCCTCTGATTCATATGCAAAGTTAAACATGGACAGAGAGATCAACGGAGTCAGAGGAAAGACCCCCCCAAGCGCCTGAAACCCACCTCTCTGCCAGTGCACACGGACTATCGCTGACTCCAAAAAAACAGCCTCCCCCCAGGATGGATTAAGGTACGGGTAGGGCATTTTTGTGACCCAGGATCTACCCGCTCACTCTCGACGCCACCCAGGTAGCAAGCGGACTGATTAGGGTACCCTCACTCGATCGGACATAGTTAACGCAATTGTACAACGCTTGTTATTGTTTAATGGTTCTCTACTATACCGTACTGTTGATATTGTTATTCACAAGCTGAAACCTTATAATATGTTTTTCTTTTTTTATTTGTTTGTGTTGGCACAAGACTGGAAATCCTTATGCAACTTCATCATGGGCGGTCACTCCCTTACCTTCCCCAGCATCACGATTGTGAATGGCCACCCAACTCATGTCACACTCGCGACTAAAGGAGAGCTGCGCCAGACCCCTCCACCCCCCCCCCTCCTCCCAATTGCACTTATGTGTAATGCGGGCTGAAGAGACGCTAGGTGCGGAGGTTGCATATGGAAAAAAGAAAAGTCACTTAGAGTTACTGTATAGCTAACCCTCACTACCACTGTTGCCTCCTTTCCCTTTTTTCTTTACCTATTTCTTTTTCTCACCTTTTTCCCCTCCTTAGAGAAAGGAAGCTTCTTTTTTTTTTTTTTCTTTTGGTTCACACATCACTATATATCGGTTTTCTGTCTACTCTACTGTAGACAGGATCAACCTTCCCCCCCCCCCCATAAGACCCTCTTTTTCCACTCGATAAATTCAACCCGTCCACATTACATCATGGAATGTGAAGGGGCTGCGTGCTCAGACAACTACAGAGGCTGAACGTAGACATAGCCTTACTCCAGGAGTACCACCTGAAGGAACACGACTTCCCCCGCATGAAAAAGCTATGGATGGGAACAGTATTGGGCTCAGCCTCTAAAGGCCGCAAGCTGGCACACTCATCCTACTACATAAGAGCCTGAAATATGACTTACTCTATATCCACAGAAGGAAGGCTTATTTCGGTGCACCGCAAGTTCACTTCTGGCAAACTCAGACTCACTAACGTATACGTCCCTAATTCCCCTGACAAGGCTTACTTCAGTGAGCTGACAGCCACCTTAGAAAATGACCTAGACACTCCGCACCTCATAGGCGTAACTCAACCATCAACAACAGAGAGGACAGGTCATACTCAACTCAACGGCATGTGCGATCTCAACCACCCCAACACTCACACTTATATCATATGATCCACAACCTTGGGCTAATAGACATCTGGAGGCTCTCTCATCCTTTAGAGAAAGAATTAACCTTTTTTTCCCCAGTCCACAAATCATTTGCAAGACTTGACTACTTTTTTTGTTCTCAGTCTTTAATCCACAAAGTCAGCGACTCACACATCAATGATTTGGTTATATCGGACCACTCTCCCATTACCATTACCCTAGCCAATTTTAGACACAGCCCGGAATACAGACAATGGAGGTTTCCGACATACCTTTCAGGTAATGACAAATTCAATCAGATGCTCACTACAGCATGGGACGAATTCAGATTCTCACTACAACACTACTGCTCGAATATATGCATAACAATAGCCCACACTTAGAAAACCCAAATTTATTTTGGGAAACAGGCAAAGCGTATCTAAGAGGAAAGATAATTTTTCACCTCACCCATAAAAAAAACGCTCTTCATAAATATCAAGACGCAAGTGCATTAGTCCGAATGGCCCAAACACAACTCCTAGAGCACAACACTGCAGAAAATCATAAATCATGAAGACATGCAAAGAATCTTTTTGACTCCTGGGCACACAATATAGAGCAGATGAAACTGTCCTATGCCCAACTGCAATACCACAACCACGGAAATAAGGCAGGGAAGTTATTGGCCAGGCTCACTAGCAATACATTTACCCCTACTCACATCTCGGCCCTGCGCAATCCTGATGGCACCCTCTCCACGTCCCCCAAAGAAATTAATATCACTCTAGAAAAATGTTATACTAATATATATGCCCAAGACGCAATGGATGCACAAACCGCTACCAATTGGCTCGAATCCACTCCCCTCCCTCAGATCAACCACGACCATCTAGACATGCTGAACTCTCCTATCACCAAGGAGGAAATTTCCACAAGCATTAGCTGCCTAGCAAATGGAAAATCCCCGGGACCCGGCAGCTATTCGACACTAGACGCCAAAAAGGCCTTCAATAATGTAAACTTCAATTGGCTATCCCTAGTATTGCAAAAAATTGGGATCACAGGACCCTTTCTTCACTTCATTCACAATCTCTACTCTGCTCCTACAGCCACAGTGATAGCCGCAGGCATACAATCCAACCCAATACGCATGCACAAAGGGACAAGACAGGGATGTCCTCTTTCTCCCCTACTTTTCAACTTAGCTATTGAGCCCCTATCATGACACCTCAACACCATACCCTCTATTCACGGAATCCCATTTGGAAAAGAGAATTTGTGGGTTGCCCTGTTCGCTGATGACATACTAATTTTTACTACCTCCCCACTATCAGATATACCTACCATTCAGGATATCGTTGACTCCTACCGCAAATGTGAGTGAAATTCTCCCCCTAGGGACCAAACCACCAAAATCGTGGTTATCGTCTTCCCCTTTCTGCATCACCACAAAACATATCGCATATCCGGGCATACAAATTGGTAAAGAACCTTCATCTCTCTATTCCCTAAACTATCCTCCACTATTTAAGAAAATCCTGGGCGAGCTAGAAACCTGGTCTAAACTACCGCTGTCGCTCTTTGGGAGATGCACCCTATTCAAAATGGTCAGCTTTGCTCGACTATTATACCCCTCCAAACGCTACCCTTACTGTTAAAACAAAGATGTCCAAACTCTCAACAAGGCAATCACGAAATTCCTCTGCAAGGGCGGCAAACTGAGAATAGCCTTATCCAAATTATATCTCCCGAAGGAGGACGCCAGAGCCAACCTCCCCCATATTTGAGTATACAATATCGCTTGTCTGTTAAGAAATGAGGCAGACTGGATTCTTCAATCATCTAAATATTCCAATTATGCTTTAGAGACGTCGATGGCACACCCATTTGACCTAGCCGCACTCCTATATAGTAACCCTCAGAAACTTCCAATCAACCTTAAACAAAACCTACTGCTTAGAGATGCGAGTGTGGCTTTGAGAGAAATGAGGAAAAAACTGGGCTTATCCCCCTTCGTTTCCAAGTTCTTACCAATTCAAAACAATCCTATGTTCCGGGGCGTGGCCTGCAGCGGAACCGAATGGACGTTTGATTCCAGAGCTCCTGCTTCCCCAAAGACAACACGGCTATAAGCGGCTAATAGGACCCCGATATTCGTCCACACACCTGGCGTTTTAAGAGGGGCACACCTGGTGAGCATGATGGGCAAGCGAAAAGGCTCATCGAAGCCCCAGCGGCTCACGGATTTCTTCCTCCAACCGCGCCATCAAGGTAAGCAAGATGGCGCCGACCACCCTTCTCCACTGACTGCAAAGCATAAACTAAAACTGCCCACAAATACCTCATCCCCTAACAATATAGACTCCTACAGCGACCAGGCTTCCCCACCGGCATCCTCTCCCTCGGGGAGCCCAGCTAAAGTGAAATTGAAGCTGGATGGCTCTGGATGCAGTCCCGCGCTGAGCCCGGCTGCAGACTCTGAGGATGACACCAGGGAACTCCATGACTCTATTTCCAATTATCCTACTACCAATCAACCAGTGCTGGATACGGTACTGAAGGACATGCTGGTCTCCCTGAGGAGCACACTCCAAGCTGACTTGATGGGCTGCATGAATAGACTCAGTGGAGCTGTGAGAAAGGTGGAAGACAGGGTTGATCATTTGGAAGGCAAGATGGGGGAATTTGCTTCCACCATAAATGACTTGGTAGATGCGCACGATCTGCAAGAAGGGGAGTCCACATGGGTTAGAGATAAGCTGGCCGATATTGAGGACAGGTCCAGGAGGAACAACCTCAAGATTAGAGGAATTCCCGAATCCGTCCAAGCCTCGGATTTGCGCTCCTATGCTACCGACCTGTTCACCTCTTTACTACCCAATCTTTCAGCCATTGAACTGTCTATCGACCGGATACACCGACTACCAAAACCTTCGTATCTCCCAGACAAAATCCCCAGGGATGTGATTCTTCGTATGCATTTCTATTACTCAAAGGAACAACTGATGCAGTACGTTCGTAAGCAAGAGCAGCTCCCTCCTCAATACCAACACCTTCAGTTCTATGCTGACCTGTCCCAGCATACGCTTCAAAAACGAAGAAATCTAAATACGATCACGAAAGTTTTGCGCAACCATCAAATCCCCTATCGTTGGGGGTATCCTACCAAAATTACGATCACACATCAGGAACGCTCGTTTGTCATAGACTCCTTGGACAAAGGCATTACCTTACTAAAAGAATGGCAGATTCTCCCTGATCCTAAGGACAACAATGCAGACGCCTCCAATCGTCGGACGCTCAGCCCGGACTGGAAGTCAGCGACACCGCGAAACGCCAACTCACAAGTTTGATTGCACACCAACGGGGTCCCTTCTCCTCTAGTTGGGGAGGCAGGTCGTTCGTTGGGCCTGAACTGTTACCCCGAATTACCTGAGCAACACTCGGTTGCTTACGACTCACCCCTTCCTCCTAGAGGGGTGTCTTGGTTCTATGTTAGAGCTTATCATGCTCTCTTTCTTTCAATATTTTAGTTATGTTTATACAAGTTGGATTTTCTTCTTTTTTTTTCACTCAATTACTTTTCATGCATTTTCTCTTTTCCTGGAGTTTTACCAGTCCCTGCAAACCCGGCAATTCACCTTAAGACCACCTGTTCATCGTACGGACAGCAGCTTGCAAGACCAACTTCAAAAGCGGTTTACAGACCGCACTCAATCTCGGCCTAACTGTGAGTACCCTCCCCATGGAGTGGTCATTTTACACATGCTAACACCTCTAGCAGATGTCTTCTATTCTCTTTTTATGTATACAGCACATATCACACTTTCATCCCCCGAATACTCCCATGGCCATTAACTTCTTATCTATTAATACTAAAGGACTCAACCATCCTATGAAAAGGAAGTCTATGTGGAAAGAAGCGTTATCTACTGGGTCAGACATCCTCTGCGCCCAGGAAACCCATTTCTGCCAACATGCAGCGCCTGTCTGTAAACATAAGAACTTCCCACACACGTTTTTCGCAAATGCCACTTCTAAAACGAAAGGGGTAATGATAGCAATCAGAGACTCTGTCCTTTTTAATTTACATACGGCAATTGCTGATCCTCAGGGTCGCTACTTGATTGTGATATGTGATATAAATCAAACGACTTACACCATTGTAAATGTCTACGCCCCCAATACCCGTCAAGTTTGTTTCTTTCACAAAATTATGAAGAAGGCTCGGAAACATGGCCAAGGATCGATGGTAATCTGTGGTGACTTTAATATTGTACCTGACACGTCCATTGACACTACCTCCACGTCCAAACGCGTACCCCTATCTCTGGGCAGCACACTGCATAGCGAGGATGTTTATGACGTATGGAGATGTTTGCATACAACGGAGCGAGACTTCACTTTTTTTTCTGCCCCTCACCACACATACTCGCGAATAGATTTGTTTTTGGTCGATCAACACACATTATCTAAGGCACTATCGGCATCTATCAACACCATCACGTGGTCTGACCACGCGTCTATCACGCTGTCTCTGAAAAACTCTTCTACATTTGAATCAATCCCTCTTTGGAGGGCGAACTCATACATTATGCAACTGCCTGAATGTAGATCGTATATCGAGGACCATTTGGGGGAATTTTTCTCCCTCAACGGGCCCTCGATGCCTAATAAATTTGTGCTATGGAATGCCCATAAGGCATACATTCGGGGGATTTTTATTAAACTGGGAGCGGGGGAGAGGAGACGGAGGCAGCAGAAGATATGTGACATTACTAACAAAATTCGTGATTTAGAATCACAAAACAAACGGGCCACTTCCCAATCTTTGACTGAACAGCTCCACAGACTGAGACACGACCTGAGGCTCCTTTTACTGGACTCTTTTGAAAAACAAACAAAAAGACTAAAAATGACATATTACACTCAGGGCAACAGAGCAGGAAAACTACTTGCATACCGACTTAAAGGTCATAGACTGAAATCAAAAATTCCTTACATCCTTCACCCCACTAGTAAACACAAGATGTTACGCCCACGAGATATTGCAGACGCATTTAGCGACTATTACGGTTCCTTATATAACTTAAAAGACGACTCTACCACTACTCAGCCCTCACCCTCCTTGATTAACGACTTTTTACAACAGCTATCCTTGCCTACTCTAACCTCACAACACGTGGAACAACTTAATACACCTTTTACGTCTGACGAAATCCTCAAAGTTATTGACTCACTTCCTGGGTCTAAATCCCCCGGTCCTGACGGTTTCTCCGGAGACTACTATAAGACGTTTAAAACGTATTTACTGCCTTGTTTGACAGAAGTGTTTAACGCTGCCGCCGCTTCCTCCTCCTTCCCACACGAAATGTTGAGTGCAATCATAGTGACTTTACCGAAGCCAGGTAAGACCCCTGATACACCAGCCAATTTCCGTCCTATATCCTTACTAAACACGGACGTGAAAGTCTATGCCAAACTTATAGCAAACCGGCTAGTAAATATTCTGCCCTGTTTAATACATCCCGACCAAACTGGGTTTACAAAAGGACGACAAACCTCAGATGCTACGAGGAGGCTGACCAATATCATCCATCTGGCTGGCGCTGGGCGGGGGCCTTCTCTGCTCCTTGCGTTGGACGCGGAGAAGGCCTTCGACAGGGTCCACTGGGGATATATGAAAGCAGTCTTAACCAAATTTGGATTCTCTGGTATGATCCTTTCGGCTATAACGGCCCTCTACTCGAATCCCTCAGCGAAAGTATACACCTCGGGTGTACTTTCTGCCCCCTTCCCAATATCAAATGGAACGCGCCAGGGATGTCCACTCTCCCCTTTGATCTTTAATTTAATTTTAGAACCCCTGGCGGAACATATAAGATCCCACCCCAATATCACTGGATTCAAAACTAGAACATCTGAACACACGATAAGCCTGTTCGCTGATGACATTATCTTGATGCTCACGAACCCTGAAAAGTCTTTGGCTTCGGTACACGACACTCTGAGACTATTTACCACGTTGTCTTATTATAAGGTTAATGAGAACAAGTCTTATATCTTGGGCATGGGCGTAGACAAGGATATGCAGTCGAGACTTAGCGCACGGTTCCCCTATAGGTGGAGTGAGAAAGGCATAGAGTATTTGGGAATCACCTTGACCCCCACATCCGGGGAATTATACACCAATAATTATATCCCCCTTCTTAAATCCTTACCATCTAAACTGCAAGCCCTTGATAAAACAGAACTCATCTGGTCAGGTAGATTGGCAGCAGTAAAGATGATAGTTTTGCCCCAACTACTCTATCTGTTCAGGTCCCTTCCCATCCCTGTCCCCAGTAAATACTTTACTGAAGTACAAGCAATAATAAACAAGTTTCTATGGAGAGGGAAAAGGGCCAGGTGGGCCTTCAAAGACTCACTGACCGCGAGAACAGCAGGGGGAGTGGGCAACATACAGATCTATGATTACTACATAGCTTCTATACTAGCCCAATTGAGGACATGGTTCCCTGACTCACCCCCCACGCGATGGCAGGATCTTGAGGAAAATCAAATCCCCAACTCTAGCCTGTACAACTATTTACTGACCCACGTAGCCAATGCTCCCGACCTTGCCAATTTGGCCCCCTCTATAGTGGCATCTTTACGAGCTTGGAGGGTACTCCTTGCGCAAACTTTTACCGCCCCTATTTCTACTTTAAAAATCCCTCTTGGCAGTCTCAGTGTACTTATTCCCGACCTGCAAATATCTCATTGGCAAGCAAAAGGTATAAAACACATTGAGGATCTTATGATAGGTCCAGCAATGAAAACATTTCGCACATTACAAATTGAATACGGCCTAGCAGATTTGGATAGTTATAGATACATCCAAATAAAGCATCTTTTCCAATCTTACAATATCCCAGATATACAACTCCCCTGGAGGATTGCTTTATACCTTACTAAACCCTCTACTAATCTAAAGGGGATATCTCTTTTTTATAACACCCTCAACGACAAACTAACATTCCGCAAAACTTCCAACATTCATGCTTGGGAAAAGGACTTGGGGAAAACATTTACAGAAGCCCAATGGAAAGCCGCGCTGAAAGTAGCTTACGCATCCACCAAATGCATCAACCTTTGGGAACTGACGCAAAAAATACTACGTCGTTGGTACATTACTCCCTATAAGATATCCAAATTTGCCCCCACTGCATCTCCACTTTGTTGGAGACAATGTCAACACCCCGGCACCTTGTACCATATCCTTTGGGAGTGTCCTAAAATACGGACACTTTGGAACAGGGTGTTTCACTTGTGCTCACAAATAGCACAATTTCCCATTCCTGCTGACCCAGCACTGGCCATCTTATTTCTAAACATTGATCAAATACCCCAACCAGCCAGAATGATTGTTTCCCATATTATACTGAGCACCAAACTGGCCTTAACGCGTCACTGGAAAGATCTTAACGCACCCACGTTCGGGGAAATTGTCATGACTACCAACACACATGCTATGTATGAAACCCTGTTTGCTTCAACCCAAGGCAGGCTTGGCGTGGCCAGAGCTAATTGGGAAAGGTGGACTGACTGGTTTACTAATTCTAAACTGATATGATTGTAGAGTTACAATAACTTAGACATGTGAAGGATCACAAGCTCATCTGTGTTAAAACTCCAAAACTCAAGTCTTTCTTTCCTTTCTTTATTTTTGTTCTACTACTTTACTGCCTTTTTGTTCTCTTCTATTCTTCATTTCTTCCATCTTTGCTTTACTCTATACTCGTTGAAATCATGGGTGCTCTTCACCCGCTCTATATTCTTATTTTACCTACAAGCCATATTACGCCTACCCGGATACGGTGCAGTGGATATCACCTGACTTGTTTAATGTCTCCGGGGTGGGTGGAGGTCTTCCCCCTCTGAGCACAGTGAGTACCCACTAGGGGTGCCGGAGGGTGGGCCTCTTCTCTTCTCCACACCGGGGAACAGACTAGATATATAGGATATCCTTATTATTATCTCCTGCCTATAGCTCTGATAGACCAGCTATGATGTACTTCTGCTCTTAGATACTTTCTCTACATTGTATATCCTGTGCGTGTATTATGTGCTTCATATTTATACTGTAAGTGAAATTTTGCTTCACCATGTATGTAGGTATATCTCTGTTACCATATGTTAAAATTTTCAATAAAAACTTATTGCAATTAAAACAATCCTATGTTCCAATTAGGGTTACAATATGAACCATTCTCTAAGTGGAGAGAAAAAGGCCTGACTAAAGCTTACTCTCTCTACCAGGGGACTGACTATACCACCCTTAAAACCTTTGCAAGTATCGCAGAGGAATTCAGTGTGCCCCCATCACCACTTTCTCAAAGTAATACAAGTTGCAGGTTACGTCACCAAGTCATGCCCGAACAACACGTAACGGTTCAAAACCTCTTTCATGGACATATTAAATTGCAGAAAACCAATGCTCCATATCAGACATTTACCATCTTCTAACCGAGAAATACAATAGACCCCTTCACACCACCTCCCTGTCCTCCTGGCTATCTGACCTTCCGGGACAACTAGACATAACCAATATACTCAAGGGATATCAGATGACCAGGAAAATCACCAGATGTGAAACCTGGACGGAAACTCAATTCAGGCCGATGCATAGAGCCCATTATCCCTTCTCTTCATCACATCCCCCTCCCACAGGACCTGCCTGCCCCTGGTGCGCGCACCACAAGCATTTCTTACTACACCGTTTATGGACTTGCTCACGAATAGTCACATACTGGTCTTCTATTCTCCAATTCATCCAAGACGTAACGGCCTTCCTACCCACAAAAGAGCCAATGCTATTACTCTTCGGTTCCCCCCCACAGGGAATGGACCTTAGGGGTGTGGAATGTAATCGCTGCATCGATATTCGGGGGTCCCCGATGTGACATCGATGCATGCGACCCGAAAAATCGATGTCGGGTGACGTCATTCCGACTTGCCCCGCCCCTTCCGGAGAGTAATCCAAGCGTTTTTATCAAAATGCCTTTTTTTTATAAATACAATGATCATCCATTAAGTGGTCACCTCTGTGTGTGTGTGTGTGTTTTTAAAAAAAAATATATGCAGCTTTAAACCTTGTTTTATAGCGTGTGTATATAACTGTATACACCAATCATGTGACAGCTCAGTCCGGCCAGCCCCTCTCCTCTCACGTCTCTCCTGACGTCAGCCCCGCCCGCCTCTCTTCTAATCTGATAGCTACAGTCGGTGGGTGGGGCTGAGAACTCCTACTGACCTGACGAAAGACGTGAGCCTGAGAGATGAGAGAGGCGGGCCAGAAAAGGAGAGCAGTGAGCAGTCACATGAGCAGCTTATGCAGTTACACACACACTAAGAAACGAGGTATGAAAAGCTGCATATATTTTAGAATGCACATACAGCGGTGGGCACCTAATAGATTATAATTGCATTTATATCACCACACAGGTATTTTTTTTGCAGAAGTATGTAGAGTACAAGTATATTTGTACTCTACATACATTGGCTCCTACACGTGCTCTGTGATGGCATTTACCCACCCCCCCTCCCTCGTTTGCACATTCCACTGTGTTAACTCCTAGTGTGCTGGAAGGTACAAACGAGGGAGGGTGAGTAAATGTCATCACAGAGACAGTACAGGGAACTTCACATGGCTGTTTGTCAGTTGTGGATTTGGATTCTAATCTCTCCTGACCTCCCAGCAGCCGGGTGTGTGTGAATTCCTGTACCCTGTAGTGCACCAGATTAGTGCACTCAGTAAATCGGAGTTCCACACGTTTTTTCGTTTATTAAAAGTCAGCAGCTAGAAAGTGTAGCTGCTGACTTTTAATAAATCGCATTCACCTGTCCCATGGTGCATCGATGTGGCCGCACGGAACATCGCTCCTCTCCCCCGCTTCTCCTCAGCGCCATCATCTACTGTGGGCAGTGACACCCACCCGTGACAGCTTATGGCCGGGCACGCACTGCGCTCTGCTATTGGCCAGACAATGGTCCCAGAAGATCGCTGGCAGAGAGGGGCCGCCTAGTATTTTTGTTGTTTATTAAAAGTCAACAGCTACAAAGAAAAGTGTATCTTCTGACTTTTAAAAAAAGACACTCACCTGTCCCACAATCCAGCGATGTGGCCACCCGAGCCCTCCATTCTCTCCCCTGCCTGTCCACTGCGCTGGCAATACTACTGTAGGCATTCAGGTGTGCATGTCTCACTGCGCTGTCCTGCACAGCCGGGCAATCTTCTGGGACCTGTGATGTGTCCCAGAAGATTGCAGAGAGGAAGGGCCGCCTCGGTGGGAGCATGTCAGTAATCGTGATGCATCGCGGAATCAAATCAAATTGAATCGTTGACCAGATAATCGTAATCGAATCGCGAGACCAGTGACGGTGTGCACCCCTAAAGGACCTTATAGCACCAATGAATGTGATCCCACATGATACCCTTCAATGGATACTCCTTGCTTTGCTCATAGCCCTAAGAAACATTTTCAAGCACTGGATCTCATCGACACCTCCAGGTTTAGCTGAAACAATCAATGGTCTAAAATCGCTACTATACCAGGAACAACTGGACACAACAATTAGCAAACAGCGACCTACTAAATCACCTCACAAGAAATGGACACACTTTGTCAAACATAGTTTAACAGCCCAGGAACAAAGTCAGCTATCAAACAAACAATCTGGATCCCTCCATCAACTAATATAGAAAACCAAAGACTGCCTTTGCCAGCCCATGTATCAGTCTACTACCCACCATTAACATTGATGTGACACATCAGAACTCTTCGATCCCTCCACACATGGATACGGATTTCATACGTTTGCTCTAATTAACCGGGATGTGTACTTGATACTACGTAACTTGATTATACTTTATTTTATCTTCCTCCTCCTTCTTGGTTTTATATGATGCAACAAGGAGTGAGATGAAGGTCCAATGGCAGACCCCCCATTTAAAACTGCAACATACCGTTTGCCCTTCATCCCCCTCAACCACCATCTCTCCTCCGGTCTTCCCTCGACCTTTCTCCCCTCTACCACCATCTCTCCTCCGGTCTTCCCTCGACCTTTCTCCCCTCTGCTTAACCCCCCCCCCACTTCCCTCACCCCCATACTCCCCTTATACCTACCTACTATCCTACCTGGGCTGTACAAGATTATAACGCCATATACACCCTCTTGACTTCAACCCACCTACTCCTCTCTACTCCCCCACCCCCCCCCCACCCCCTCTAACCTAAAAAATATACTCACCACTTGATAGAAATTTCTTGAATGCAATTTAAATGCACTTGCGCTCAGAATGTGGTCGCTTGCTTGTTTGTATTCCTCATTATCTTCTCAGTAAAATAAATGTAAATTTTTTTTATATATATATATATATATACATATATATATATATATACACATATATATATATATATGATTTCATTGATACCCCCGTTCAGGCACTTATTCGCCATATATGCAATCTGGATTACTTATTTAATTATTCAAAAACCAGGCTAATAGAGGACTGGAAGTTAATTAGCCTTGGGTCTGTGTGTATATAACGAACATACGGCGGTGGAATAAAGGTACAGCGGACCACAATAAAGATGGTCGCACTGACATTTCCAGGTTTTAATCTTTCTATCCAATTAACCACAACCAAGATGGCCGCACTAGTACCGTTCTTTGGTATATAATGAAGTACTGGAACAGCCAATCACGATCCCCTGAAGAAGTCACGTGATTGACGTAACATGCAGGGAGTGGCCGGGAGCGAACGTAATACCGGAAGTAACGCAAGACTGGCGGAAGACGCCAAACGGGCATTTTACTAAAGAGCTGTGTTTTTTTTATATTCAATGTGAGAGTCTTATTCATTTTAATTAATAAATTGAGCCACTTTAGTTTAAATACTACACCATTGGAGGCTTTTTTCCCCCTTTTTCTCTCTTTGAATGAGTGACACAATATTGCGAAGGTGGTGACCTGGCGTCCAGTACATTTGCTGCCGGGATGGATGGCCCCCTGGTGGCTTAATATATGTGCCCACATCACTGAGCTATAGAAGTAAAGGAGTTACTGGTTAATGTTGCTTAAAGCCAATTTCTGGTCTACTCCTTGCTGTAGAAACAGAAGGATCCTGGATATAGAAAAGGAGCGCGGATGCCTTCCTTTCTCCTCGCACATGGAGATGTAGGCCTTACAGGTACGATGATATATCTTCCAAGAAGAAGATTTCTGTGCTCTCAGCATAGTTGGAATCACTGAGTCTGAAAGACCCCGGTTCCTCAACACCTGGCTCTCAATAACCATGCCGTTAAAACCAGCGATGGTAAAGCAGGATGGAGAATTGGACCCTGAGACAGAAGATCCTCTCATAACAGCAGTCGCCATGGGGCGTCCGCCACCAGGCACACTAGGTCTGCATACCAAGGACGCTGAAGCCAATCTGGGGCAATCAGTATTACTGGGATCCCCTCGGTCTCCACTCTGCGGAGCAGACGTGGTAACAGTTTCAGCGGAGGAAAGGCATAGATCAGCCGGTACTTATCCCACGGAGCCACCATCGCGTCTGACGCATCTGTACAGGAAACTCTTGTCCTGGACACGAATCTCTGCACCTTCTGATTGAGACGGGGGCCAGAAGATCCATGTCTGGTGTGCGCCATCGCAGGCACAGTAGCCTGAACACCTCCGGATGCAACGCCCATTCTCCTGGGTCCAGAATCTGGCGACCTAGGTAGCCCATCTGCCAGTTCTCCACTCCCGGGATGTAAATGGCCGACAGGGACGGTACATGTCGCTCTGCCCACTGAAGGATGTGAGCGACCTCCCGTGTGGCAGCTGAGCTTCTTGTTTCTCACCGCTGTAGCATTGTCTGACTGGATCCTGATCAGACGTGCTCGAAGTCTTATCGACAATGTGGAGAGGCATAGCCTGTTCACTCTCAGCTCGAGCAGATTGATCGGCAACTTGGATTCCTCCACCGACCAGAGGCCCTGGGTCGACTGAACTCCCATTACTCCACCCCAGCCGGTTAGGCTGGCGTTCATTGTGATCACTGTCCATTTCAGAGGTAGGAACGACTTCCTGGACCGAAGTGCCAGGGACCTCAGCCACCAGAGCAGGGAATCCCTGGCTAACTGGCTCACCTGAATCTGCCGATCCAGGGATAATGGAAATTTGTCCCATTTTGTCAAAATCTCCTTCTGCAGAACTCTGGTGTGAAACTGGACATATGGCACTGCCTCGAAGGAGGCCACCATGAGTCCCAGAACTTGCATGCAGAAGCGTAGCGATGATCACTTGCGGTTCATCAGTTTTACCGCGGCTCAGAGTCTACAGTTTGTCTGAAGGGAGGAACATTCTCCCTTCCATGGAGTCCAGTAGTAAGCCTAGGTACTCCAAAAGCTGAGTCGGTACAATCACTGACTTCTTTAGGTTCAACAGCCACCCAAATTCCTGCAGGGTCTGCATGGTGATCTCCACGACGTCCTAACTCTGAGGCGGAAGATGCTCTCAGGAGGAGATCGTCTAGGTATCCCACTATCGCAATCCCGCGTTGCAGCACCAATGCCAAAACACGAGCCAATACCTTGGTAAAGACTTGGGGGGCTGATTCCAAACCAAAAGGGAGAGTAACAAACTGGTAGTGGGCTTCCCTGACTGCATATAGCAACAACCTCTGATGCCGAAGGCATATGGGTATGTGTGTATGTACGCATCCTGGATGGCCAAGGATGCTAGGGAGTCCCCTTGATGGAGTGCAGCGACTACTGAGCGAACCGATTCCATTCTAGACCTCTGTACTTTTACAAAGTAATTGAGGGCTTTTAGGTCCAAGATTGTAGTCCCCAAAAAGGAAGGGGTACATCCAAACAGGTTTGAGTAGAACCCCTGGAAACGGTCCGATTCCGGAACAGGTACTACCGTATTACTCCGCGACACAGCAGGTCCCTTACCGCCCCCAATAGGGTCTCCTGGCGAGCCGGGAGCACGGGTATGCTGGAGGGGAAGAATCTGTTTTGCGGCCAAGAGAGGAACTCTATCTTGTAGCTGGAGGAAATCAGATCACAGACCCATTGGTCGGACAGCTGAGAAGCCCACCGGGCTGCAAACTCCCGAAGGCGACCCCCCACCCGAGATGCGGGTGGGGACAAACCTTCATGCAGTAGCACTTTTGCTCACAGGCTTGCGGTTCCAGGGACGCTTTGGTCCTTCAGAGGTCGTCCTGTAGGGCTGGGGACGCTTGGTCGAAGCCCCGGGTGGACGAAAAAGCAGTTTGTGAGCGGAGAAGGAGGGCCCTTGCCTACGGCGTGGCTCCTTAGCCTTTCTGGCCTGTGGGAGTAGTATACTCTTACCACCTGTGGCATTTTTAATAATGTCATCCAATGAGGCTCCAAAGAGCCGGTCGCCAAGGAAGGGAAGATCCGTCAGTGCTTTTTTGGATGCCTGGTCAGCAGACCAGCATTTTAACCAAATCAGGCACCTCAGCACCACTGCTGACACTGAAGCCCTGGATAACAGAGGAAGGGTATCCAGGTCTGCGTCACAAATGTACTTCAGGCCTTTCACTAGTTGGTCTGCTAGCTCCACGTAGACAGGAGAAGCCTGTTGCTGTCCCAATTCGCAATGCAAAAGTTTTGCCCACTCGGTTAGTGTCTGAGACACAAGTGCGGATGCCAGTACTGGTCGCATAGTTGACCCCAGAACCGTAAACAAGGAACGAGCCACTGCCTCGGCCTTCCTGTATGTGGTGTCCTTGAATGCAGGAGCCCCCTCTACCAAGATCGTGGTTACTTTGCTTAACCTAGATATTGGGGGGGGTCCACGACCGGAGGAGCAGACCACTTTTTGAGAAGGCTCTCCTCAAAGTGCTAACGCATCGCCATGTATTTGGGGACCGAAAAGGTCAGTTGCGGTCAACCCCATTCCTTGTAAATTAAGTTATCAAAATAAGGCGAACAGGCTGGCTTACGGGACCCAAAAGGGACTGCTACATCAGTAGAGGGATCTGCTGGCTCCTGAATCTTCAGGGTATCACGCACAGCTGTGATAAGTGCACCAACAAGCGCTTTGTCGCGCACGGACCTGGACTCATCCTCACTTACTGAACGGTCCTGGTCAGCGTCATCTGAAACGACAGAGCAGGGGTCACCAGCCTCAGCAGGGCCCGTGTTTGCGTCAGAGCTCTCCCCGGAGGACAGGGGCCATTTTTTACCACCTTTGTGCCCACGAACCGCCTCCATCTTAGCAATGAGCGAATAGAGGACTGCCGACAAAGTGTCCAGAGGCACTGCACTGTCTGCAGGCAAACTGGTTGCAATTGCTTGGATTTCGGGGGAAGAAACACCAGTTTCTGAAGCCATGCTGACCCTACCCTGTCTGCCACCTGTTGGGGAATTAGGACAGTGATGGTCCCACCCTCCTAACTGCTGCTGGCTGAGGGGCTCTTTCCCGCAGGACTCACCACCCTGACTGGTTCTGCGCTGTCCAGCTAGTAATGCCTGTGTCAGCTCCCACATGCATAGGAGACCACACTGCACTGGACAGATCTGCTCTGAGTGGCACTGAAACTGACCAAAAATGTGTTCAGGCTTCAAGAAAATTGCTGCCGAGCGTCCAGTATAAAGGACATAATCACAGGGAAAATGGCCGCCGAACTACAGGAAAATGGTCAGAGAGCATGCTGCTCCTTGCCCCACCAAAGATGGCCGCCGAGCACTGTATACCATGAGGGACAATGAGCAAAACAGGCAGATAAATGGTGGTGAAACAGCACTACAGCGTTCAGCAGACACAGCCTCCAGACACCTCAGGGAGAGATCTACACACATCCAGCCAGCGCAGTCCCCCCAGGTGAGAGCCCCCCGAAGAGCCCCTGTATATAGCACACACCGCTCAGCAGCCCATGCAGCCTCCCCCACATGGAAGGGGAGGAGGGAAGATAGGGACAGGGAGAGAAGAGAGGGAGGTGAGGGATTCCCGAATCGACCTCCCAGGGAATGCCCAGCTGCTCAGCCCTGCCGAGGCAGGGAGAGCTGTACTTACCAGTCCTGAAGAGCTGGGAGACATTCCATCACAGACCCACTCTCCGATCAGAACGGGGTGGCTGCTGGCCCGGCACACTTTGACACAGTAGCCCGGTCATATGTGTACCCCGGAGCATTTACGCTCACCGACCGCCTCAGGAGCTGAGGCATGTCGTGGCCAACCCAGCGTGGAGCTCTGGTCTGTACACCCTCACTGGCCAGGCTGGGGAGACTACAAGGATTAGATTATCCAGCCTGTCACCCAGCCAGCTGCTGATAGTAGATCACAGGATCTTTAATCTTGCACAAAAAGCAAAGCTTCTGCAAAAAAAAAAAAAAAAGGCGGCCATTTTCCCTGTGACTATGTCCTTTATACTGGACGCTCGGCGGCAATTTATTTAAATTTTTGGTGGTGCAACTAAATTTTGCCCCCCGAAAATTATCGGTCGAAAACAGGTTTTTGGTATTGAACTAAAAGAAAAAAAAAGAGAGACCGAAAGGGGGAGGGGTTCGCCCCAGATGCCGCCCATTGCAAGACTGTCATCCCTGCATGCCCAGTCCTCCAGTCCCTCCTTGCTGCGATCTCCGTGTCTCCGTATCTCACGGAAGCTGAATTGCAGGGTCCGCAGTACCAATGTCCCTCCTCCTGTGATAGACGGTACACTGATCCAATGGCATGACATTGAATCAGTGTGATGTGATCACAGGAAGCAGGACATTATTCCTGCGGCCCTGCCAATTCAAATCGGCTCTGACACACGGAGATCGTCGCTCTGATCCGGGCACAGGCATGCTGCATCCACAGGCACTGGGGAGGCTGCTGGGGACAGGTAGGCTGCATGTGACGGGCACTGGTGAGGCTGTATGTGATGGGCACTGGTGAGGCTGCATTGATCTCTTGTATCATGTCTGCTAGAGATGCACCAAATGAAAATGTTGCCAAAACTATTAGCAGTGTGTTGAAGAAACTGAGGGCATGATACAAGAGATGATCAGAGACTGCAGACTGCATTTTTCTTGAACCTTTCCTGCACTAAAAGGTGCCAATAAATTCATATTAAAATTGATGATATTAAAAAGTGAAATATAATTGCATATAAAAATATAAATATTTTATAAAAACTGTCATTTTCAGTTTTCGGCCAAGTGCATTTTTGGTTTCGGCACCAAAATTCCCATTCGGTGCACCCCTAGTTTTAATTGCGTATTGGTGTTGGCTTTTCAACACCATAATATCCATTATAACATGTATTTTAGATGCTACTACTGATCTAGCATTCTTTATTGTATGTGTCAGCATTTCAACCAGGGTATCTTCTGGTTTCTCCCAGGGTGCTTAGGCAAAATGCCTATAAATTAACCCAAATATGGTGTACAAGTCAGCTTTTGTTACACAAAGCCACAGGTGCAGAATTATAACCTTGGGCACCATGCAGTTCAGCAGTGTACCAGTGTGCAAAGGTATTTTGCTTTGTAACATTAAATTGCCTCTAATGCTGGGTGCCCTATGTGTGTGGATGCTTCTGCATTATGGAAAACTATTCGTTTTTAAAGGGCGCCTTAACTGTAAAAAAGGTTGAGAAACAACGCTATATTTAATGTAAACTTAAAAAATCTTGATATTTACTAGAGATAACCTATTTTTATATCCCTACAGTGTTTTCAGCTGCTGGCACTGATCACACTCCCATATGTTTGTGCTCAATAATATCAAATAAAAAATGCTGCACTATAAGCTAGGCTGTGCAGTAAATCGTAACTCCATTACAAAAATATCAATAAATGAGCATTATATTATATTAATAAAGTGCTACCGTGCTGAATATATTTAATACTTAAGCATTTAAAAAGTGACAAAAAAGTTCAAAAATGTCATCAATAAAGTCCTTTATGTTTTTAATATAATTGAATCCTTGTGATGGTGCTCCACACTATTCCAAAAATTAGTGACATCAAATTCGTGCTTCTGCTCACCTCAGGGCGTGTGACTGCGCACTTAAGTTTGGTCTATTTCCACAGTTGAACCACCTCTGGGTTCTAATCTATATGGACCTGAAAGATCCTGGGTTGTGCAGTGTTAGCTTTCATACATGTATCCAGGATAAGGCTGGATAATGCTTTATCGTTTAAACTCATTTATAAATAATCATCCAAACTACTCACATCTTATAGGTGCTTACAGCGCACCACTCTGTAGCAGGCAGAAATGTTAAAAACTCCAATGAGATTGTATGTCCTTATGCTTCCTCCGCAGCTGCACAAGCTGGCCATGAAGCCTCTTCCTACACCGTCCAGTCCCCTACCCAACACGTGTCAAAACATGGATGAGGAGTCTTCCTCAGGGGGATTGTGATTGGACGGTTAGAAAAAAAATAGAATAGTATAATGGCTGCCGTTATACTATTTAATCTAGTTTTTCTAACCATCCCAATATCAATCCCCCTGAGGAAGACACATCATCCCTGTGTCGACACATGTTGGGGGGGGGGGACAGGGCGGTGCAAAGCATCCCCAGACCATCACATTACCACCACGGTTGACTGTTGGTACAATGTTCTTTTTCTGAAATGCTGTGTTGGTTTTTATGCCAGATGTAACGGAATGCAAACCTTCCAAAAGTTAATCTTTTGTTTCACCGGTCCACAGAATATTTGCCCAAATGTTGCAGTTATAATACAGAATTAAACAAGTTTTTTGGCAAACGTAAGACAAGCCCTTGTTAGGGATGAGGCCGAAGTTTGAGTCGAACGCAAGATCGACTCGAACATCGGGTGTTCCCCAAAAAATATCTGCAAATTTGAAAGCTGCCGGAACACCGTTAATGTCTATGGAACACTAACATGAAAAATTAAAATTGCTAATTTTAAAGGCTTATATGCAAGTTATTGTCATAAAAAGTGTTTGGGGACCTGGGTCCTGCCCTAGAGGACATGTATCAATGCAAATTTTTTTTTAAAACAGCCTTTTTTGAGAGCAGTGATTTTTTAATGCTTGACCACATGACGACCACCTCCTGTATTTATATGTCAGCAGAATGGCACGGCTGGGCAAAGTAACTTACCCGTACATTACTTTGAATTTCCCGCCGCGCGCCTGTCGCAAGCTCCGTGACCGTGCCCGTGGGACCCGCCGACCCGATGTCCTTGGGGATACCCGTGATCGTGTCACAGAACTGAAGAATGGGGAGATGCCCATGTAAACACAGTATCTCCCCGTTCTGCCTAATGACAGGACACCGACCGTCTGCTCCCACTCAACGGGAGCAGCAATCAGTGTCGTGTCACTGCTAGTCCATCCCCAGACAGTTAGAAACACGCCCCAGTACACACTTACCCCGCCCCCTAGTGGTTAACCCCTTCACTGACAGTGACATTTTTACAGTAATTAATGCAATTTTATAGCATTGATCGCTGTATTAATGCCAATGGTCCCAAAAATGTGTCAAAATTGTCTGATGTGTCCGCCATAATGTCGCAGTCACGATATTTATTAAAAGTAAAAAATAATGCATTTTTTTTCAAAATTGTCGCTCTTTTTTTGTTTATAGCGCAAAACATAAAAACCGCAGAGGTGATCAAATAACACCAAAAGAAAGCTCTATTTGTGGGGGGAATAAAAAGGACATCAATTTTGTTTGGGTTCAGTTAAAGCAACGCAGTGCTGAATCGCGAAAAGTTCTCTGGTCAGGAAGGGGGTAAATCCTTCCGGGGCTGAAGTGGTTAAAGTGAAACAATAAAAATGAAATATCCCGGGGGCGCATGCGTGAGGCTCAACATGGAGAACGTGTTCAATTAGAGCTCTGCAATCCCTGCTGCAATATATATAGCTATATACGGGCTTCTGAACCACCCTGCAACCCAGCCACTTCAGCAATCCACCTGTGGAACACCCCCTGCCTCATCCGGGATGGTTCCGACTGGGTACCGTGGCAAGAATAAACCTAAACCGATTAACCACTTAAGGACTGCCGTATTGCCATTGTACGTCATCGCAATGGCACAGGCAGGCACAAGCACGTACATGTACGTGCCTGCCTTCCAGTGGGTGGGGGGTGCGATCGGAACCCCTCCCGCTGGATACGCTGCAGGAGCGATCCGTGATGAGGGGATGGCCGTTGGTTTCTGGCCACCCCCTCTCGATCGCTCCTGGCCAATGAGAAGCTTCCTCCCACTGTGTATTGTATACACAGGAAGGAGGAAGTGATGTCATTCTCCTCACTGCATTCAGTGTCAGTTGTAAAAGTAAAAACTGTCAGGGCAGTTAGTGTTAGGTCCAGGGTAGCCCCCTATCACCCCCCAATAAAGGTTGAACCCCCTGATTTCCCCTAGAGTTAACCCTTTCACCCCCTTTTGCCAGTGTCACTAAGCGATCATTTTTCTGATCGCTGCATTAGTGTCGCTAGGTAGCTAGTTATTTTTTTTAGGTTCACCGCCAGGTTTTTATAGCGCCAGGTACCCCGATATACTACCCAATAATTGTTTTAACCCCCTGATTGCCCCTAGTTAACCCTTTCACCCCCTTTTGCCAGTGTCACTAAGCGATCATTTTTCTGATCGCTACATTAGTGTCCCTAGGTAGCTAGTTTTGTTTTTAGGTTCACCGCCAGGTTTTTATAGCGCTAGTTACCCCGATATACTACCCAATAATGGTTTTAACCCCCTGATTGCCCCTAGTTAACCCTTTCACCAGCGATAACAGTATAAGTGTCACTGGTGACGCTGGTTAGCCAGTTAGTTATTTAGGTCCCCCGTCAGGTTTTTATATAGCGCCAGGGACCCCCATATACTACCTAATAAAAATGTGAAACCCCTGATTGCCCCTAATTAACCCTTTCACCAGTGATCACTGTATAAGTGTTACGGGTGACTCTGGTTAGTTTGCTTTTTATAGCATCAGGGCACCCACCATTTATTACCCAATAAAGGTTTAACCCCCTGATCACCCGGCAGGTGATATCAATTAGGTTTTAGGGTCAGGGTCTGCGTCGCCCCAGGCAGCGCTAGGTTAGTGCCAGTACCGCTAACACCCACACGCAAAGCATAAACCTCCCGTAGTGGTATAGAATCTGAACAGATCAATATCTGATCTGATCAGATTTATACTAGCATCCCCAGCAGTTTAGGGTTCCAAAAAAACGCATTGTTAGCGGGATCAGCCCAGATACCTGCTAGCACCTGCGTTTTGCACCTCTGCCCAGAGTGCAGTATCGATCGATCACTGTCACTTACAAAACACTAAACACATAACTGCAGCGATCGCAGAGTCAGGCCTGATCCCTGCGATCACTAAGTTTTTTTTGGTAGCATTTTATATTTAAATCCGGAAGGCAGTGCTTGGTTTTCGGGGTCCCGTACGTGGCTAGGCTCCCAAAAAGTCCCCCACATGTGGTATCCCTGTACTCGGGAGAAGCAGCAGAATTTATTTTGGGGTGTAATTTGACTTATGCCCATAGCATGTGTGAGCAATATATCATTTAGTGACAACTTTGTGCAAAAAAAAAAAAAAAAAATTGTAAAATTCCTGCAACTTGTGGCAAAATATAAAATATTTCATGGACTCAACATGCCTCTCAGTAAATAGCTTGGGGTGTCTACTTTCCAAAATGGAGTCATTTGGGGGTGTTTTGTGTTATTTTGGCATTTTATGGCCTTCAAAACTGTGATGGGGGGGGGGCGTGCCTACCGGGCTACTGCATGGACGTGTAGGCAGTTAGCTCCGTGCTAGAGTCCGGGAAAACGACGTTTCACGGAGAGCATTCCAGCTCCACTTTGTACCACCTGCTTGGGAAACATCCCTCACTCCTTCGCCATGGCCAAGAAGAGGAAGGGAGTCTCGCAGCTGCAGAAACTCCAACATTTCTTCCCGCAAAAAGACCGAGGCCTACTCCAAGATGGCGCCGGAGACGCTTCGTCGCCTGCATCCAGTGGATCCTCAACATCTACGCCTAGCCCGGGATCCCGCGCACCCGCGATCCTCCGGAGATCTTCACTCCGCTATCCCGAAGCCCGGCGAAGTCTAAACCCAGGCTGACGATGGATACAACCGACGACAAGGTGAGCAGGGACCACGACGGCCTAGACGACACCAGGGAACTAGCCGAAACGCTCCACTCCTTTCCTACCACCAACCAGCCGGTGTCTGACACCACGCTGAAAGACATGTTAGTATCCCTTCGCAGCTCCCTCCACGCGGACCTGATGGACTGCATGAGAAGCTTTAGGGCAGACATGGGGGAACTAGGCGAAAGAGTGTCACATGTAGAGGAGAAAATGGGAGACTACGCTACCTCATACAACTCACTAGTAGATGCCCATAATGAACAGGCTGACGAAGTGACTTGGCTTAGGTCAAAGGTCGCCGACCTCGAGGACAGATCCCGCCGCAACAACCTTAAAATCAGGGGGTCCCTGAAATGATCACCCCAGGTCAATTACTGCGATATACTCAAGATATGATGAAATCCTTTCTGCCGGACGCAACTGAATCTGACTTGGTGATCGATAGGATTCACCGTATCCCCAAACCGTCACATCTACCAGACAACATTCCTAGAGATGTTCTCATGCGGGTGCATTTCTACCACGTCAAGGAAAGTTTTATGTCTGCTTACCGCAAAAACAAACAACCGCCTGAATGCTATGCAAACATCCAACTTTTTGCGGATTTGTCTCAGTATACCATGCAGAAACGCAAAGCCTTGTTATCCATTACTAAGGCCCTGCGAAACCACGCCATTTTATACCGCTGGGGATACCCAGCTAAACTACACATTACCAAAGATGAGCAGGTGACTGTAGTAAATTCGTTGGAAGAAGGGCTAACGCTGCTCCGCACCTGGGACATCCTCCCAGCTCAATCTGAGGCACGCGCTTCTTCACCGTCTTCAATAGATGTCAGCAAAACCTGGCAGGTTGTCTCTAGGAAACACAAAGCTGCCTCCTCTAGGAGACACACCTGATCTCTCCCCTGCACAATTCCACTAAAAATATGAATACCCGGCTCTCACAGCACGCAAGCCACTAAGTGTTTATACACCCCATGACATTCAGTGCAGTAATTCTGCCACGGGCCCATGAGAAAGGCCCTTTTCTTAGTATTGAGCATGTTATGGCTAAGTTTTTTTTTCTTTTCTCTGTATGCATCTATTTTGGGTTTGTTTCCCCCTGCTTGCTGTTTTTCTTTTTTTTTTGCCCTACTCCCTCCCCCTTTTCCTCCCAGGATGGACCCTGCCATACTACTCGGACTCCCCGTCTTGTTTCTGAGGACCACTTCCACTACTGGACATCGGATGGAACCTGTCTGCTCTATAGTACACTGGTATGCCAACTCTTATCTTTCCCTTGTGATTTTTACAACTGGTAAAAGTAGTTACCTTTAATGCACATGGGCTTAACCACCCGGCTAAAAGAGCTGCCCTTTGGAAGGAGGCCAGTAAACTGAGGGCTGACATCTTATGTATACAGGAGTCGCATCTCACCCTGCAGGACCAACATAGACTCAAACATAGGAAATATCCCCATGTTTTTCAGGCTTCAGTGTCACATAAACATAAGGGCGTTGCTATTGTTATTAGTGCCTCGGTAACCTTCACCCTTAAGTCCTTTGTCACCGATCCAGAGGGACGTTATGTCATTGTCATTGGAGAAATTAATAGTAAGCTCTATACAATAGTCAGCCTTTACGCTCCCAACTCTCATCAGCTGAGATTTTTAAAAAGGCTATTAAAAAAAGTTGCTGCAGGGGGGGCGCATGCGCGGAGCTCAGCATGGCGGACGCAAGTCACTAGAGCTCCGCACTCACCGCTGCTGAACCGGCACATAAAACGCTATATTTCGCTGCTAACGATCTCCGAATCTGCTCCGGTCCTCGGGTACCCCACTGCCCCTCACCCGGGATGGTTCTTACAGGCCAGCGAGGGAAGCAAAAGCAGAAACCTATTAAAGAGGCCTTAGCGCGCGCTACCTCTAAAATGGCGGCGAAGGCCCTTGCTGCCACGCAACTACAAGGCCTACCTCAAGACCACGGTAGCAGTAGCGAGGAGGACGATGAGAGGCCTCAATCTCCGGCCTCCCCAACGCCACCGGTATCTGGCATGTCTCAGGCCGATTTTCTGGCACATATGGACCTAATGCTTAAGAAAGCGCTGAAAACAACATCGGATCAGATAACTGATAGACTTTCCCGAGAAATTCGTGAGCTGGGTCAACGCACGGCGGACTTGGAAACCAGGGCCGACGACACCGAGCTCAATTTGCGTGAATTGGCACAAGAACAGGAGGCTCTCCAGGAGGAAAATGCTGCTCTGCTGTCCCGACTGGAAGATACCGAGAACCGGTCGCGTCGGTCGAACCTTTGTTTGAGAGGTATTCCTGAATCAGTTGATGATCTCCAGTCATTTACGACGGCTTTGTTTCAAGAGCTATCCCCTTCTATTCCGATCGAACGGTTAGAATTCGATCGTATCCACAGAGCACTCACTAGGCGCCAAGCGGATGGACCACCCCGCGACATTATCGTTAAGCTACATTACTTCCGAAAGAAGGAGCAACTCATGTCTATAGCCCACGAAAAGAATAACCTTCAGTTCCAGGGCCATTCCTACCAGCTGTTCACAGATTTAGCCCCACTAACAATTGCAAAGAGACGTGCAATGAAGCCACAGTTGCTAATCCTTCAACAGCATCAAATTAAGTATGCATGGCGGTTCCCATTTGCTCTTTACTTCGCATACCAGGGACAGCAACATACTTGCTCTACGCCAGCGATTCTTCAAGCCCTCTTAGAGAGCCTCCAACTGGCCCCGTCAGCCCCACCCCCACCAGTGGGAGAAGTGGTGCCTCGGACCCCGGCACGAGCTGCACCCTATCCTAACATGGCTACCCCGAGGAGGAATCGGCAGGATCTCCCTGGCGTTTCTGTGCCTCGGCGAGGCACCCCTAAATCCTCTTCTAGACTGAGTTATCCTAGCCCAAAGGTATTCATACCTCGCTGATCTCCTTTTGTTCAGTTACTTCTTCCTTTATTTTTCTCTCTCCAATTTTTAATGCCGTAACCTGAACTCACCACGAGACTCACGTTATTTGAGCGCAGGCCTGCAAGCCTATACTGTTCCAGGCAGAAAGCCGAGACTGAGACGCTACCACTTTCTTCAAAGTACTTTAACCACATCTTTACCCCTCCAACCATTCGCCCCCCACCCCCCTTTTTTTTTTTTTTTTGATGTTAACTTAGACGCATATATTGGTCACTATATCGGGCTCTCCTGCTTTGATGCCCTCATTGTTTTCTTTTATTTTGTGCCGCCACAGTATTTGCTAAACCAGTCCAGCTTTATATGTGTTCTACGTGACAGTTGGCGACCAAGTTAGACCGGTAATGGTTGTACCTTCTGACCATTCTAGATACTTACTCGCGGGCCGATGATCTGGCCAGGATTGCCGAGTCACTGACTCGCAGGCCTGATCATCTCCTCGCGAGTCATTTGTTTATTTATATATTTTTAACTACTTTCAGAATGGTAATGTCGCACGATGCTTTTATTGTCTGTCTTTATTCATATCCTCCTGGATCCCCCTCCCTACCTTACCTTGTCCCCCCCCTCCCCCTGTTCCCTTCTCCCCCCCCCCAACACCTTTTCCCTGTTCCCCGTCCCCTCCTTATCTCCCTATTTTTTAAGCAGCCGTGATTTCCCAAATCCCGGCAGAACAGAAACAAGGTTTAAAATAATTAATATTACTAGTATTACTTGATAACCATTAAGTTTCACAGTTCGTACCCCTAGGCTTTCTAGCCTGCTTTATGGTTGAATCGTATTCTGTTATTAACTATGTTATCTATTTCCAAATGTATGTTTTTTCGTTACCGGTTCGCAGCGGTGAATTGTCACTGCTCCCCCTCCTGATGGTGCGACTCCCTGTTGACTGGCGAGTCAGCAGGTTGATTGTCGTTCCCCCTAGTTGCTGGGTTCGGCCCACACCGCCCCATGCAACGCTCTTTTTCTCCTCTTACCTTTGCTATTCTTCACTCTCTACTCTAACCTTTGTTCTTTCAGGTCTCTCTCTATCCTCTCCCCCTTCTTTCTCTGGTCGACCGGTCCGTGCAGCCCTGGGTAAGCTAATGTTCGCTTATTTTTACCAAATCTCATGGCCCCCCTGAGTATCTTATCACTCAATGTGAAGGGACTCAATTCCCCCAACAAGCGAGTTAAGGCCTTTAGAACCTTTGTCTCCTTGAAAGCCCAAGTAGTCGCACTACAAGAAACACACTTTGCAGCCCATACCACACCTAAATTTTTCAACGCCAAATTCCCCCAAGTCTACACAGCCTCCTCCTCCACGAAGCACAGAGGAGTTCTCTTAGCATACCATCATTCACTTCTATTCTCTATCTCGTCGGAAGTAAGAGATCCAGAAGGTCGCTACCTATTAGTTTCGGGACATATACAGGACACGGAAGTTACCTTTGTGTCATACTACGCCCCCAATACTAACCCTAACCCTTTTTTCTCACATTTACTACAGATAATTCAGACGCATGCTAGAGGAGCGCTGTACGTATGCGGCGACTCCAACTTAGTCCTACATCCACACCTGGATAAGTCCCCATACTCGTCAGAAAAATTTTCTCTCTCTAAAAGACTAAGCAAGCAGCTTGCTCACGCGACGCTCCTCGATACATGGCGTGAATGTAACCCCCTTAAAAAGAACTATACTTTTTACTCAAACCCTCATAAATCCTTCTCGAGGATCGACCACATTTTTATCCCACTTGCTGCTGCGCCCACTCTGTTGCACTCCCGCATACACCCGATATCCTGGTCTGACCATAGCGCGGTGATCACGACAGTTTCGTCAATAATCCCACAGAACACAGACAGGACATGGTCTTTAAACGAAATTCAGCTTTCTAACCCATTATATTGTCTCGACATTCAGACGGCCTTAAATGACTATGTTTCCTTTAATGACACCCCGGGAATATCTCCTACCCTCCTCTGGGAAGCTCATAAACCAGTTATCCGTGGTACAATTATTTCGGTATCCTCTCACCTTAAGAAATTCAGACAGGCCCAATTACAACAGCTAGAGGAAGACCATCAGCGTTCCTTTCTTCTCTTTCAGTCTGACCCCACTGAGACTAACAGACTTGCTCTAGATAAAGCCAAGTTGGCCCTGGATCTTGTGCTTGCTGAAGAGGCAGATAAGTCTATCCACAAATCGGCGCATAGACTTTATACAAAGGCGAATAAGCCTAGCACCTTTTTAGCACTGCGCCTACGGCATCCTAATAGGTCCTTTAAGCCTATTAAGCTTCGGCTGGCACAAGGTGGCATGACCAATAACCCTATGAAAATCTTAACAGAATTTAGCACTCGATTATCTAAACTGTATGAACCAGGTACGCCTTTCTCTAGCACCCAGGCGAATTCCCTCCTCCATCCGCTATCTCTCCCTAATCTTTCAAGCGCTGACCGTTCAGCAATAGAAGAACCTATATCTAATGTAGAAATTCTTGCAGCTATCAAATCCCTTAAACCTAACAAAAGGCCCGGCCCCGACGGTTTACCGGCATCATATTACAAAAAATTTGCCCATACCCTCTCCCCCCTCTTAACTAAATCTTTTAATTCTCTCCTCCAGCAACACTCCTTCGGCAGAGATGCGCTAACAGCTATTATTTCAATGATTCCTAAACCAAACACTGACTCAACAATATGGTCCAACTTTAGGCCGATATCATTACTCAATGTTGACGTCAAAATTCTGGCCAAGGTCCTAGCGCTACGACTCAATCCAGTAATTGGGAAGCTGATACATAAGGACCAGGTTGGGTTCATCCCCAAGAGACAAGCCAGTGATAATGTCCGGAGGGTCGTCTTGCTGCAGCATATTGCTAAAGCTCGTAAGATCCCCATGCATTTGCTCTCACTGGATATACGCAAGGCATTTGATACGGTCTCTTGGCCATACCTGCAATATATACTTCAATATTGGGGATTTGGTCCTCACTTCCTCAAATGGATAGGTGCCCTATACACCCAGCCTTGTGCTGATGTACGCTATGCTGGCTTTAAGTCAGAACGCTTTCCTATACAGAGAGGAATGAGACAAGGCTGTCCCCTCTCCCCCTTGTTGTTCGCCTTAGCTATCGAACCCTTGGCTGCTTTAATTAGGGCAGACCCGAACATCCGGGGATTGGAGATAGCAAACACGACACATAAATTGTGTCTGTTTGCCGATGATGCTTTGCTGTTCGTTACAACTCCTCATACGACCTTGCCTAATTTATGTAAATTGCTGGAGCAGTTCGCTGCTATTTCCGGCCTAGAGGTCAATCAGGCTAAATCTAGAGCTCTAGACGTATCTCTGCCGAGTGATGAGCTTAATCTTCTTCGCAGCAATTTCTCTTTTCAATGGTCCTCATCCTCTATCCCATATCTTGGTGTCAATCTCACGAAAGATCCGTTGCATTTGTTCCAATATAACTATCTTCCGCTACTTAGGAAGCTGACTAGTCTCCTATCATCCTGGCAGCCACTGTGCGTATCGTGGTTAGGTCGCATAGTGGCAGTCAAAATGACACTGCTGCCTAAACTATTATATCTATACCAAGTCCTTCCGATTCGTGTCCCGCTATATTTTCACCGACTGGTTCAAGGTAAAGTCTTCAAATACATCTGGGGAACAATTAGGCCTAGAGTCGCTAAAGCCACCATGTACCGCCACAAATCATTAGGTGGATTAGGAGTACCTAATTTTAGACACTATTACTGTGCAGCTCAAATTGCACAACTCACCCTGTACCATGCTAAAACGGAGATACCGATATGGGTCAGCCTCGAGGCTATAGACGCCTCTCCGATAAATATATCTAATCTATTGTGGCTCCCCCCTACACTGAGAAGCAGACTTAGTAATCCGATCACAGCCCACTCCCTCAGAGTCTGGGACGAGACCCACAAATCTTTCCGGCTTAAATCTCGTCATCTACCATTACTCTCTATTATCGGCCACCCATCATTTATCCCTGCCTTTTCTGAACCTGGACTATTTACGGCTTGGTCTGGGGCAGGGCTCGACCGAGTTGGCACCCTTATGCGCAATGGCAAAGTCAGGTCCTTCCCTGCTCTGCAGGCCCAATCGCACTTACCTAATGGCGAATGTTTTCGTTACCTACAGATCGCCCATTTCCTCAACTCAATCCCTAAACCTATTAGTCCCCATGGTACTAACTCTTTTTATGAGCAAATATGCGAAACAGACCCACATACACCAGGCATTATCTCCCAACTGTACACTCAATTCTCCTCCCCCCCCCTACAACTCTCCCATCTTATACTAGGGGCTGGTCCGCAGACCTCGAACTAGACCTCGAAGAAGACACATGGAACACAATCTGGACTAACACAAATAAAGCAACGCAGAATGTTATAGCCTCTGAGGCTAATTATAAAGTCCTTATGCGCTGGTACTTGGTCCCAGCCAGGATTGCCAAATTTGTTCCGGGATATCCCGCCACATGCTTCAGGGGCTGTAACACAGCGGGCACACATTTCCACATATGGTGGTCTTGTCCAGTAGCACAGCGTTTTTGGATAACTTCCTTCCAGATAGCATCGACCCTTACGGGGCACTCTATTTTACCAGACCCTTCGCTAGCCCTTCTCAACTCTACTCCCCATAACTACACTCGTAGTCAATTGGCTTTATTTCTGCAACTTACCACAGCAGCTAAACAAACTATTGCCAAGGCGTGGAAAACCCCCACGCTCCCGGTGGCGGAAATGAAGAATAGGGTTACAAAGGCCATGATTCACTCTAAATCAGAGGCGAAACTCCTCGATCGTATGCCCCAATTCTATAAAATATGGCAGCCCTGGATACAACACTTTCTACCCCCAGATCTCGACCCCTATCTATTTGAGCCCTAGGTTAATTGCAGAATTGGGATGGCCTCAGACGTATGAAAGCCTGGGTCTGTGCGGACCGGTTGACCAACTCTCCTTTTCTTTTCTCCTACTCTCTCTCCCCTTTCCCTTCATTCTATCTTCCGACTTGTATTTCTGTCTTCTTCTAGCTGTTCTCTCCTTCTCCACCCTTCTCTTTATATGGAAATCTTTTTGTACATGCAGTACCATTACTCCTCTATTTACAACCAATATAGAGGAAGAGTGTATCTAAGTTAGCTGACTCCGACTCAATCGGAGTGTTTCAATTCTGTTCGATATATGCTTCAGTTGATACTCTTTGTACAACTCTAAGCGACATACGCATATGCTTGTCTGTACCGTATTATTAAGTATGATGTCGCTTGTTCTCTGTTTTATTGTTTTATATACTCTGTTATACCGAAACTACATTAACAGTGTACTGTATATTCTGTCTGTGTATTGATAATAAAAACTTTTTGAAAGAAAAAAAGTTGCTGCAGTGAAACAAGGTGTTCTATTAATTGGGGGCGACTTCAACATCACCTCGGATTACACTATTGACACTACATCCAAATCCAAAAGGCCTCTACCTACACTGCAGTCCACTCTGCATTCCGAAGAACTATATGACATCTGGAGATGTCAACACCCTGGAGAAAAAGACTTCTCATTCCATTCGGCCAGGCATAACACTTATTCCCGTATTGACATGCTTATTGGAGATAGAAACCTGTTAAGGGCAACATCCTCCTCCGCTATTCATGATATCTCCTGGTCGGACCACGCACCGGTTTCGATAGTGGTGGCGGAGAAGGATGCCCCATTGGGAGATTTTGTGTGGAGGGCCGACTCGAGTCTGCTTCGGATACCCAGCTATGTGACCTCTTTAACAAATGCGTTGCAAGAATTTTTTGATATCAATACAAATTCTGTCTCTGACCCTATGACCTTGTGGTGCGCCCACAAGGCATATATGAGAGGCATATTGTTACAACTCAGTTCCAAACTAAAAAAACAGAGATCAGTCAAGCTAGACTCTCTGCTTCAAGAGATTAAAAACGTTGAAGCTCAAAATAAGGTCACTCCTGGGGCTCCTCTGGCGGACAAGTTGACGGCTCTCCGTTATGAACTGAGGGGACTACTTATAAATTCTCATGACAAATATATCAAAGCTTTACAACTTAACCACTACGCTTATGGCAATAGAGCTGGGAAATTACTCGCTAGCAAATTGAAAGAGCACAAAACCCGTAGTAGAATCCCCTTTATTAGAAATACTCCTGAAGGTGCCAAAATTTCAGACCCAGGAGGTATAGCGGATGCTTTTGCCACATATTACTCCTCTCTCTACAATATAGATAAAGACCCCAATACAGTTCAACCCTTGGAAGATGATATTCAGGCCTTTTTACAAAACCTCAATCTCCCAACCCTATCCCACTCACAGCTGACATCTCTCAACGCCCCTATATCAGTGAAGGAAATTCAAACAGCTATTCATACATTACCCCTAGGCAAATCTCCTGGCCCTGACGGCCTTCCAAACGACTACTATAAAATATTTAAGGCAGCATTATCTCCGGTATTACAAGCCGTTTTCTCCAGAGCAATTTTGAACGCCTCCTTTCCTCCAGAGATGCTTAGAGCTTACGTCGTTACTATCCCCAAGCCTGGTAAAACTCCAGATACCCCTCCAAATTTCCGCCCTATATCTCTCCTAAACACTGACGTCAAACTCTATGCAAAAATATTAGCCCTACAACTCTTAGACATTCTCCCTTCCTTGATCAATCCTGACCAGTCCGGCTTTACAACTGGCAGACAGCCCTCGGACGCAACTCGGAGAGTTGTCAACTTGCTCCAGCACGCCAAATCCTGTCGGACGCCTTCTCTGCTCCTCTTTGGATGTGGAGAAGGCGTTCGACAGGATACACTGGGGGTACATGGTTCATGTCCTTAAGAAATTTGGTTTTGCTGGACCCATATTATCGGCTATTCTAGCTCTCTACTCGTCACCTTCTGCCCAAGTATATACTTCAAACACATTATCCCAGATTTTTAAAATCACAAATGGTACGAGACAAGGGTGCCCCCTCTCTCCTTCCATCTTTAATTTACTTATTGAACCCCTTGCGGAAAAAATTAGATCACACCCAGATATAATTGGCTTCACCCTTCAAAACACCTCCCACAAGATCAATTTATTTGCGGATGATGTCATCTTATTTTTGGACGCCCCCACACACTCTTTACCCTCCGCTCACTCTATTCTACAAAATTTTAGCCAAATTTCATATTATAAAATACATTTTTCCAAATCTTTAATCCTACCGATCAATGTCCCTACGAACCTTAAAGATACTTTACAAAACCTATTCCCTTATACCTGGAGTGAGATCGACATAACTTACTTGGGTCTCAGGCTAGTTGCTGACCCAACTGAGTTGGCTGATATAAATTACCGCCTGCTCTCCGACCATTTGCTTAAAGAAACCACCCGAATATCCAAAGTGGAACTTACTTGGTCGGGGAGACTGGCATCCTTTAAGATGCTCCTATTGCCACAAATCCTATATGTTTTTCGTACTCTACCTGTGCCTCTTTCACCCACACACTTAAGAAAACTAGACGCCATACTTACCAAATATGTCTGGCAATCCAAAAGACCTAGGTGCTCGAAAGCTCAACTACTGAAACACAGAAACGCAGGAGGTGTAGGATATCCAGTACTTCTAGATTACTACAGGGCATCGATACTTGTCCAACTCAAAACGTGGTTTCGGGATACAGAGACCTCTCCATGGGGATCTATTGAACAAACATTAAGCCCTACTAGAACATTGACGTCTATGCTTTTGATAGACATGTGGAAACCATTTCCACTTAAGATGCTACCTTTGACTATACAGGCCTCCTTGCAGGCTTGGAGAGCTCTCTGTAATACCCCTTCGCCAGGGGACAACTTAATTGATATCCCCATTCCTCTAGATATATTGGCAGACATTATTCCTAATGTGCCCACTAGAAGATGGAGGGATAAAGGGATTGAGACTGTTGCTGATTTATTCCACGATAATTCTATGAAATCTTTCGATGTTCTCGACAAACAATATGGGTTCCAAACTCAAGACAGATACCCCTATGGTCAAATCTCCCACTTTTTTGGGTCGCTTCAATCCCACAAATTGTATGTCCACGAACTAGCGTGGAAATATCTTACCTCAACACAGACCCAAAAGAAGGGAATATCTATATTCTACTTACTTTTTCAACAAAAGACAGTGTTCTCTAAAACATCATCCCACATTAAGTGGGAAAGAGACCTGGCGACCACTTATACCACTCAGCAGTGGCAGTCCGCATTTAGGACTCTGTATAAAGCTACTAGGTGTATCACTCACTGGGAGCTTCACCAAAAAATCGTCCTGAGATGGTATCTGACACCCTACCGCCTAAGTAAATTCTCTCATGATCACTCACAGCAATGTTGGAGAGGTTGTGGTGAAATAGGTAACCTTAAACATATCTTATGGTCTTGTAGGAACCTAAACAGTTTCTGGAATTCAGTGTTTCGTTTGATCTCCTCAATCACTGGAATGCTCACCCACCCTAATATAAGTCTAGCTCTTCTAAACCTGGGTATAGAGCTTTTCCCCCCAGATCTCCGCACCGTGGTTATCCATATACTTTTGGCTGCTAAATCGCTTATAACAAAACATTGGAGGAGTGATATAGCGCCAAATATATCCGATTTATACCATGTTATTCAGACTACCTCTACGTATGAAATCCTCCTTGCCCGGAAGCGGGGGTCGGAGGGAAAGGTTTCACGGTTTTGGAAAGTTTGGTTGGAACAGCTCCCTACATAAGCCTCCCCGAATAATTATTCTGATGACTATTTATTATATTTTAGTAATTTTCCCTTTTGATGTATTACATGTTACTGATTGATTCTTTTGGGGTATACCTGATTAGAATAGGGGTCCATCCGATACTCACCCAAACAACTATCTACTACTCTTCTCCATCCTTCCTTGCTTTACCCTTTTCTCTTCCTTCTGTCTTCCTTCTTTCTTGTTTTGCTTCTCTCCCCCTACTGCATACGTTGGAACTTCTACGCTCCTAAGTGTAATTTGTTATAGTGTAACTTGCAATAGATAATGCTATATTCTACCCTAATACTAATGATACCAATGCTGATACGGAGTTTATTGTCCAACTCCTCATTCGATTGTTACACGTTTTATGCTTTTTCTTTGCTATACCATTCTCTGATGTATGTATCATTTCTGTTCTGTTTAACCCAAAAAAAAATTTTCAATAAAAATTATTGTGAAAAAAAAAAAAAACTGTGATAGGTAGTGAGGAGTGAAATCAAAAATTTGCACCCTTAGAAATCCTGAAGGCAGTGATTGGTTTTCGGGGTACCGTACGCGGCTAAACTCCCAAAAAGTCCCACATATGTGGTATCCCCGTACTCAGGAGAAGCAGCAGAATATATTTTGGGGTGCAATTCCACATATAACTATGGCATGTGTGAGCAATATATCATTTAGTGACAACTTTTTGTAAACTTTTTTTTTGTGTCATTATTCAATCACTTGGGACAAAAAAAAAAATATTCAATGGGCACAACATGCCTCTCCACAACTTCTTTGGGGTGTCTACTTTCCAAAATGGGGTCATTTGGGGGGGGGTTTGTACTGCCCTGCCATTTTAGCACCTCAAGAAATGAGATAGGCAGTCGTAAATTAAAAGCTGTGTAAATTCCAGAAAATGTACTCTAGTTTGTAGATGCTATAACTTTTGCGCAAACCAATAAATATACGCTTATTGACATTTTTTTTTACTAAAGACATGTGGCTGAATAAATTTTGCCCTAAATGTTTGACTAAAATTGAGTTTATTCGATTTTTCTTATAACAAAAAGTAGAAAATATTTTTTCTCAAAATTTTCGGTCTTTTTCCATTTACCGTATATACTCGAGTATAAGCCGAGATTTTCAGCCTCTTTTTTGAGGCTGAAAGTGCCCCCTCGGCTTATACTCGAGTCACCGCTGTCTGACTGCTCGATCAGCGTATCGAGCAGACAGACGGCGGACATTAAAATTCAAAAGCCGCGCCTCCTTCTCCGCCTCCGCCTGTGATAGGCGGAACACTGAATTTCCCAGCAGTCAGTGTTCCGCCTATCACGGACATCCGCTCATTCTCATACTACGGACGAGTATGAGAGGATGTCCGTGATAGGCGGAACACAGGCTGCTGGGAAATTGAGTGTTCCGCCTATCACAGGCGGAGGCGGAATTTTGAATTGTAGAATGGCCGCCGAGAAGAGCGGCGATCCATCGGCACGGCACGGGACGGAGGAGGCACGGGACGGAGGAGGCACGGCACGGGACGGAGGAGGCACGGCACGGGACGGAGGAGGCACGGGACAGAGGAGGCACGGCACGGGACGGAGGAGGCTCGGGACGACGGCGGCTCGGGACGGAGGCTTGGGACACAGGTAGGCTGGACACACACACAAGGCTGCACGGACACACACACACACACACACACACACACACACACACACACACACAGGGATGGATGGATGGATGGATGGATACACACACACACACACACACACACACACACACACAGGGATGGATGGATGGATGGATACACACACACACACACACACAGGGATGGATGGATGGATGAATACACACACACACACACACACACACACACAGGGATGGATGGATGGATGGATACACACACAGGGATGGATGGACGGACACACACACAGGGATGGATGGATGGATGGACACACACACAGGGATGGATGGACGGACACACACACAGGGATGGACGGACACACAGGGATGGACAGCCATGTCTCACCCTCGGCTTATACACGAGTCAATAAGTTTTCCAGTTTTTTGGGGGTAAATTGGGGGCCTCGGCTTATATTCGGGTCGGCCTATACTCGAGTATATACGGTATATCGCAAAAAATACAAATCGCAGAGGCAATCAAATACCATCAAAAGAAAGCTCTATTTGTGGGAAGAAAAGGACGCAAATTTAGTTTGGGTACAACATTGCATGACTGCGCAATTACCAGTTAAAGCAGTGCAGTGCGAAATTGTAAAAAGACCTCTGGTCCTTAGGGTGTTTATTGGTCCGGGGCTGAAGTGGTTAAGGAAGCCCTGACCCGTGCCTCTTCTAAGATGGCGGCAAAAGACCTTGCTAAGCAGCACGCTGCATCTCCTGCTGACCCAGGACGGATGGACAGTGAGGAGGATGACGACACTGATCTTAACCTGAGTGGCTCCCCAGCGCTGCCACAGTCAGGTATGTCTCATGCCACGTACACACGAGCGGACTTTTCAACATCCAAAGTCCGAAGGACCGAGTCCGTCAGACTATCCGATCGTGTGTGGGCTGCAACGGACTTTTGATTTACCAAAGTCTGACGGACTTTAGAATATGGAACATGCTTCAAATTTTCCCGAAGGAACTCCGCCGGACCCGGTCCCCTTCGAAAACTCCGCTCGTGTGTATGCTACTCCGACGGACTAAAACCGACGCTAGGGCAGCTATTGGCTACTGGCTATGAACTTCCTTATTCGAGTCGGGTCGTACGTCATCACGTTCGAATCCGTCGGAGTTTAGTGTGATCGTGTGTGGCCAAGTCCGTTCGGCCGAAAAGTCTGTCAGAACTCCGTCGGAACTCCGTCGGAACTCCGGCGGAACTCCTTTGGAAGTCTGTCGGACATAAGTCCTCTCGTGTGTACGGGGCTTCAGAAGGATTTACACATGCACACACAGAATCCATGCTGCAGAGGGCCCTTAACCACTTGCTTACTGGGCACTTAAACCCCCCTCCTATCCAGAACGATTTTCAGCTTTCAGCACTGATACACTTTGAATGACAATTGCGCGGTCATACAACACTGTACCCAAATGAAATGTTTATCATTTTTTTCCCACAAAGAGATCTTTCTTTTGGTGGCATTTGATCATAAATTTAGATTATTTTTAGATTTTGTTATATAATTTTGAAAAACAGGTAATTTTTCTCCTTCATTGATGTACGCTGATGAGGCAGCAGCGATGGGCACAGATAGGTGGCAGTGATAGGCGGCAATAATGGGTACTGATCGGCATTGGTTGGTTACACTGATAGGCAAGCACTGCTAGGTGGCACCACTGGTGGGCATTGATAGGTGGCACTGGCAGGAGGTACTGGTGACACAGTTGAGGCAGAATTGCCTCTTCCTCTTCGGGACCGATGTCCCTTGCAGATAAGCAGGTGATCAGCTTTTTCTTCTCCTCACGCTGTCAGCGTGGAGAAAAAAAAAGAAAAAAAAAAAGAAAAGAAAAAAGATTACTGAGCTTTTGTTTAGATCATGTGATCAGCTGTCATTGGCTGACAGCTGATCACGTGGTAAGTGGGCGGGACCTCATATGACGGCCTCCCGGAAATTCAGGTCCGTGCTGTGGCCGTCATTCGACTATAGCGCTGACGGCAAGAGGTTAAAGCAACCTCAGACCAGATCACTAATAGACTATGCAGAGAGATAAGAGTTAGGCCAGAGTACAGCAGATCTGGAGAAAAGGGTATATGATATATGAAGCCGCAGCTTAAAATTTTACTCCAACATCAGCTCAAACACACTTGGCGATTTCCATTTGCCCTGCAATTTACCCATCAAGGCCAGCAACATTCCTGCACTTTGCCTGAATCGCTGCAGTGTCTCCTCGAATCCCTTCACCTTGCAACCCCAGCTCAACAATCCGAGACTTCTCTTCCACGTACACCGGCCCGCTCAGCAGCTTACCCATACACTACAACACCGAAATGCAATCAACCGGGCCCATCATCTATCCGGAAAAGAACCCCATCCTGGGCACACAACCACAGATTCAATGACCCGAAGACCTCCATGCCAGGCTGACTGTGCACAACCCCCCCCCCCCCTTCTCTGCCGCTAACTTCCTCCACTAATGTCCTCAATTGTTATTCAGACGATTGATCCTCACGTGCCTTTTTGTTGATCTTAAACAACCGAGACCCAGGGGTCCATGTCCGAGTATGTACTAACAATCTTAGACCGGACAGCTTACACGGGCCCCCTAACCCTACCTGGGTTGCACTGGTTCAGACCCAATTTACATGCTGAATTGTTTTGCACATAGCACAATACTACTCAGTTTTTTTACACTATGCAGTCTATTAGTTTGACGTGTTTATAATAACAGGTGCCTTTGTTCCAACACTAAATTTTGTCGACTGTTACTTGCATGACTAATTGTCTAGTACTCTTGCTGTACCCCTTCCCAATCTACTCACCCTCCCCACTTACCATTCCCCTCCCTCCCTACCCCCCCCATCTCCCCCATTCCTCCTTGCTCCCTTTCCTACCCCCCCCCCCCCCCCAGCCAGAACTACACTCATTAAGCACCTGAGAAAATTTGTTCAACCTGTCGTGTTAGTAATGTAAGTTTACGTAAGAAATTCAATGTTTAAGTTCACTGTTACTTCTAAGATTTGTATTCTCTCCTCCGTTTGCAGTAGGGAGCGCTCACTGCTCCCCCCCCCCCCCTACAGTACGCTCACTCTTTAGCTAAGGGGCTGGCGGAAGAGTCAGTGTACTATTAGGTCGGACAATAGAGTCCAACCTCTTAGGTTATTTTTACTCTACTGGTTGCCCTACAGAATTTCCACCATGTTCTTTAACAACCCTCTTCTTTCCCTTTCTTTTCCCGGCTTCCTTCCATCTTTCCTCTATGGTCGGTTGGTTCACATGGACCTGATGTCTCCCCATAATGGCTTACTCAAGGTCCCCCAGATGGCCCTCCTGAACATACTCTCCCTAAATGTTAAGAGAATTCTACTAACAAAAGGGTTAAAGCTTTTCACTCATTTGCGTCCCTTAAAGCCAGCATAGTAGTCTTACAAGCATCACACTTTGAGACCCACAGTACCCCAAAATACTTTAGTTCCGGCTATCCCCAAGTGTTCCTCACCAACAAGTTCTATTATTTTGACATCCAGCTCGCCCTTAAAGAATACCTTACACATAACGCAACACTTGACATTTCCCCAGTTCTATGGGAGGCACATAAGCCCATAATACGAGGCACCGGTATCTCAGTCTCTACACATATTAAATGTGATAAATAAGCTCAAACTACAACAACTTGAAACAGAATACCACTGCCACTTCCTCCAATTTCAATCATCTCCAACAGAACCCCATAGAATTACAATAGAAAAAAACAAAGTTGAACTAGACTTACCAGTAGCGGAAACAGCAGATAAGGCCATACGTAGGTCCAACCACACTATATATACCAAAGCCAATAAACCAGACACCCTCCTGGCCCTACGACTGTCAGCCTGAAAGGGTCCATAATCCAATTTGACTCAGACGGGCTAAAGATGTCGATTCAAGCAGCCCTGTCAAGGTGCTTGCTGAGTTCCGCAGGAGACTGGCTGAGCTATATGAAGTGAAGTGAAGGCCCCTTTTCCTCTGAACCAAGCAGAGACACTGTTCCAAAATGTATCTATACCCAAATTATCGGAAGCTAATTGTGAGTCTATGGAAAGCCCTGTTACGACAAGGAAGTCCTTCTAGCCATTAAATCACTCAAACCCCACAAAAGACCAGGACCTGACGGTCTCTCAAGCACATACTATAAGAAATTCACTGACACACTAGCCCCACTCCTGACAAATTCTTTAAACTGCCCTGCTTAAACACCATCTTTTTGCTGGGACACTCTGACCGCCATCATTTCCATGATACCCAAACCTAACACAGATAATACCCCATGGTCCAATTTCAGGCCCATATCCTTACTTAATCTGGACATCAAGATCCTAGCCAAAATTTTAGCATTAAGACTTAACCCGATTATAGGAGGTCTGATACATAAAGACCAGCTAGGTTTCATACCACGGCGTCAGTCAAGTGACAACATCTGTCGAGTAATGTTACTAAAACACTTCACTAAAACCCACAATATACCCATGCATCTTCTGTCCCCCGATATTAGGAAGGCATTTGATACAATTTCCTGGTCCCATCTATACTTTATATTACAACTCTGGAGTTTTGGTCCAAATTTTCTACAATGGATAACTTCTTTATATGATCAACCCCAAGCATATGTTAAATACTCTGGGTTTCGCTCAGACTGCTTTCCTATCCAATGGGGGACAAGGCAGGGGCACCCCCTTTTCCCCCCTTTTCCCCCCTACTCTTTGCCCTAGTAATTGAACTGCTAGCGGCCCTGATCAGAGCTAACGCCAACATTAAATGCCTAGAGGTTGCCTCCACCTCTCACAAATGATGTCTCTTCACAGATGACGCTCTATTATTCATAACCCAAACGTACGACCCTCCCAAACCTTATTCAGGTATTTGATACATTTTGCTATTATAACGGGATTGGAGGTCAACCAGTCCAAATCCAGAGCCCTCAACATATCCCTCCCACAGGATGAGTTTAAACGCCTACGGGATAATTTTCCCTTCAATTGGTCCACTTCCTTGATTCCATATTTAGGTAAAAGCCAATAACCCAACAACTCTTCTCCCAGTGTTGTCCCATCTCTCCACCCTTCTGGCCTCTTGGCAGCCGCTTTCCATTTCCTGGTTTGGGCGCATTGCAGCTGTCAAAATGTCACTACTACTACCGAAACTCCTGTATCTTTATAGAGTCCTCCCAATTGCAATCCCCCCTACTTCCTCCGGGTCATACAAACAGGTGTATTTAAGTATATATGGGGCCCCACAAAACCTAGGGTATTGAGATCTATACTGCTCTGCAGCAAACTCAGTGGAGGCCTGGGACTCCCTAATTTTGCACAATACTACCATGCAGCCCAACTGGCACAGATTGCACTATACCATGCAAAATCCGAGACCCCTTTGTGGGTCAGTTTGGAAGCAATAGATCTCCATCCCCTGGCATTAAACAACCCTCTATGGATGTCCAACTCAGTGCAAGGTACCATAACTAATCCTGCCACACAACAATCTTAGGATAAATTATGTGAACCGCACAAATTAAAATCCCCACACTCTCCATTACTCTCCTTTTTCAACCACCCAAATTTCTACCCTGCCGTCATCAATCCAACTTCTTTTCAAGCCTGGACCCTATCTGGACTGTGATGCATGCGTGACCTCGTTACCAGCAACTCCTTGCAAACCTTCCCAGCCCTGCAAACACAAAACACAACTTCCCTCCAAGGAGTGCTTTTGAGAACTTCAGATTGCCCATTTTACCCAGACAATCATAGGCACGCACACGTTACTAGATCTCTATATGAAGGCATTTGTGACTCAGATCCAAACGCTCCAGGTATCATTTCCCGTCTTTATAGCCACCTCACAACCCCCCCCCCCCCAGCTAATCTCCCGCCATATGCTACGCAGTGGTCCCAGGACTTATCAATAGACTTAGATGCAGGAGACTGGATAGAAGTATGGACCAACACAAAGTCCCAAAATGTTATGGCAACAAATGATAAAGTCCTTATGCGTTGGTACCTGGTCCTTGCACGGATTAACAAATTCTTACCCGGCTACCCCCCCCCCCCCGGTATGCTTCCGCGATTGCGGAGAAAAAAGGCACACATGCCTACATATAAATGGACGTGCCTGGTTGTGCAGGATTTATGGACCTCTATCCACATGGCTTCTACATTACTCCAAGTCCCCTTAGACCCTGACCCAGCTCTTGCGTTGCTGAACCACATCATAATAGACTGCACCAGGGCCCAACTCCACCTCCTTCTCCATCTCACTACAGCAGCCAGACAATAGCTAAAGCGTGGAAAACCCAACACTGAATTTAACTGAAATTAAGAATAGAGTCACCCAAGCCATGATACACAACAAAATCAAAGCGACCATCCTAGACAGAATCCCTCAACATCTCAAAATATGGCGGCCATGGACCGGACTCTTCTTGCCCCCGCACTACGATAAGCACCTCCCCTCACGCCAGGGTACTCGGTGTAATCCTAGACTCTGACTTGTCATTTCAGCCCCAAGTCCAATCATTGTCAAACATTTGTAGAATTTACCTCCGTAACATCTCTAAAATTTGCCCCTTTTTAACAAATGAAACCGCCAAGCTCCTCATTCACTCCCTTGTTATCTCTCGTCTTGACTATTGCAACTCCCTTCTCATTGGCTTACCTCTCCATAGGCTATCCCCTATTCAGTCTATCATGAATGCTGCTGCCAGACTTATCCACCTTACCAATCGCTCAGTGTCTGCCAACCTTCTCCTCCAATCCCTACACTGGCTCCCAATCACCCAGCAAATTAAATTCACCTTCAGGCGATCCCTGAAAACTCACCTCTTCAGGAATGCCTACCACGTCTCCAACTAATCCCCTACCACTTCCATCAGCTCATTCTTTTGTACCACCTGCCCCACCCTATTAGATTGTAAGCTCTTTTTGAACAGATAAATTAAATATTCCTTTAAATATTGTGCCGGGGGGGTGTCTGTGATATGCCTGTAAAGTGGCACATTTTTCCCGTGTTTAGAACAGTACCCACAGCAAAATGACATTTCTAAAAGGAAAAATTGTCATTTAAAACGGATCGCGGCTGTAATGAATTGTAGGGTCTAGGCAATATAGATAAAACTCATTGAAAAAAAGATTCTGTCTAGGATTGTGGCTATGTATGAATATTAAGGGGAAGCCCCGAACCGAGATTAAAAAAAGTTAATTGCACGGGTGTCCCCCTAAAATCCATACCAGGCCCTTCTGGTCTGATATGGTACGCCAAATAAAAAAATAAATATATATATTTTTTTTTTAAAGGAGGCGTTGGCCCCCCCTCCAAAAAAATTTATACCAGACCCTTATCCCTGTAAATGGGGACAAGGGCCTCATCCCCACACCCTTGCCCTGCAGTTGTGAGGGTCTGCAGGCGGGGGGCTTATCGGAATCTGGAAGCCCCCTTTAACAAGGGGACCTCTAGATCCCGGCCTCCCCCCTGCATGAATTGGTAACAGAGTACCAGTCCCCCGTCGCCCGGACTGAAAGAAAGAGAAAAAAAAAAGAAAAAAAAGCAAGCCCGACCCACCTCCATGGCAGGCTCCCGCCGACTGACGAGTCTTCACTATGACAGCTCTTATATAACTGAGGAACCGGGCAGGGTATTGCAGAGTATTGGCAGGGTATTGCAGAGTATGGAAGGATGGCTGAGCATGGATGGATAAATGCATGGATGGCTGGATATGACTGCAATTGTCACTGAGCAGCGCTGTGGGCACTACAGATCCAGCCCACAGAGCTGCTGGCATCCGATCTTTCCCCTCCACTGTACCGATCGGTTTGTTTACAAGTGATCGATCCGTCATTTTACGGATCGATCACATGGCGGCCGTTTAGCGTGGGCCTGTTGGGAACTGGTTAATAAAAGGACTTGTCCCGAGCTGTCTCTTGTCTTTTTTTTTTAATTTTGACACTTTTGGTGAAATGATAGGGGGACTTGTACTCCTTTACCAATTCACATGGGGGGCGGGATCTGGGGGCCCCCCTGTTAAAGGGGGCATCCAGATTTCGATAAGACCCCCACAACCACTGGGCAAGGATTGTGGGGATGCATCAACATGGGGACAAGATGCTTTGGGGAGCTACCACAAAGCACCTTCCCCATGTTGAGAGCATGTGGCCTGTTACGGTACGGGGGGCGCTCTCTCGTCCCCCCTCTTTTCCTGCAGCCTGCCAGGTTTCGTGCTCGGATAAGGATCTGGTGTGGATTTTGGGGAGCCTCTACTCCATTTTTTTTGGCGCAGGGTTCGCCTTTTCAGACTCGAAGGGCCTGGTATTGATTTTAGGAGGACCCCCCCCCCCCATGCAATTTATTATTTGTATTTTGGTTTGGGGTTCCCCTTAAATATTCATACCAGACCCAAAGGGCCAAAGGGCCTGGTAATGGACTGGGGGGGGGGGATCCCAGGCTTTTTTTTTTTCAATGAGTTTTATCTATATTGCCGAGACCCGGCAATTCATTACAGCCGTGTCCAGTTGTAAATGACAATTGTTCCTTTAGAAATGTAATTTTGCTGTGGTACTGTTCTAAACACGGGAAAAATTTGCCACTTTACAGGCATACTATAGACACCCCCCAAGGCACAACATTTAAAGAAATATTACATTTTTATTGTTTCACTTTGAGCATACAAAAAAAATAAAAAAAAATAAAATCACTGCTCCCGAAAAAAACGACCATTTAAAAAAATAAATGTTGCATTGATACATGTCACCTAGGGCAGGACCTAGGCCCCTCGGACACTTTTCATGGTAATAACTTGCATATAAGCCTTTAAAATTAGCACTTTTGATTATTCACGTTTGTGTCCCATAGACTTTAACGGTGTTCGTGTGTTCTGACACATTTTTTTTGCCTGTTCACATGTTCTGCTGCGAACCCAACAGGAGGGTGTTCGGCTTTTGCCTTGAAACTCTTCAATGGATGCCATTTTTGTCCAGTCTCTTATTTTTGAATCATGAACACTGACCTTAACTGAGGAACGTAAGGTCGGAAGTTCTTTAGATGTTGTTCCGGATTCTTTTACGATCTCCTCGATGAGTCGTTGTGGTGCTCTTGGATTATTTTTAGTCGGCCAGCCACTCCCATACACACACACACACACACACACACACACACACAGGAGTGATTTCTACAACCTGTGAGAAACACACACACACATAGCATAGGTATTTGTAGTTGAACACAGCAGCACCAGATCAACAATTGAAGGGGAATTAGATATACTGTATACTGGAGCTGTATATTAAGGTTTATTAACATTTAAACACTGAATGTGTTTTTGTTATTTGGAGTACGGGTAGCACGGGTATTATTGGTTGAGTTTGGTACAATTAGAAACCCTGTCTTATCCACTCTGCAGGTTCCTGAAGGGGACACAACTTTACCCCATCACAGTGGTCAATATCCCTGAATGCCTCTTCAGAGTCTAGGTGCCATAGGAATGGACCAAGGCCCTGGACCTGTATAGCACCCTGCAGCTAACTACACTTGCTGCACCATGTGCCCAGGTGAGTGCCGGATGCAGGAACCAGTGCCCGGAGCAAACATTGTAGGCTGACCTCACTGATGCAGGACCCAGGCAAGATTCCCAAAATATATAGTTGGGAATCCAATCCAGAAATTGCTAAAAAAAAAAAAAAAAAAAAAAAAAAAAACAGAACAATACGTTTTTTGATATTTACAGAAGGGTCAGTAGAAGTAGGGAAAAATAAAACTGGCATAGAAACATCTCCATAGGAGAAGAAGATGTCCATCACTATGACACTAGCAAAAAACTGAAGTCCCACAGAGTGGGTAGGATAGGTTACAGTGGGGCAAAAAAAGTATTTAGTCAGCCACCAATTGTGCAAGTTCTCCCACTTAAAAAGATGAGAGGCCTGTAATTGTCATCATAGGTATACTTCAACTATGAGAGACAAAATGTGGAATCAAATCCAGACAATCACATTGTCTGATTTGGAAAGAATTTATTTGCAAAGTATGGTAGAAAATAAGTATTTGGTCAATATCAAAAGTTCCTCTCAATACTTTGTTATATATCCTTTGTTAGTAGATTTTAAATAAAGAAACCGCGCTGGATGGTGTATATGGGTATACCAGAAAGATGGACAACAGGGATATACAGCACAAAATGTATGTATATATCAAAAGATATATAGATAAAAGTATAAATATAAATATAAATGGGTGCCGCCACCCCTTGGACTCACAGTCCTAAAAAGGAACGTGAGGAGTATCAGTAAAAAAATTATTATATTAAGGGGCCCTGGCGCTACCTACCATAACTTAATAAACTCCATATCCAGAAATTGTTAAGATGTATAACAAATATATCAAATATATGTACGCCGCCTTGTACCCCCGGCGGGGGAAATATAGAGACTGGCCACCAGGATAAGTGGTGGTTAAATACCCAACACGCGCAAGTAAGGAAAGGCCACACAAAGCAGGCTACAGGGAGGTAATAGTGATATATAATACTCGCCCTAAGATAAAATGGATGACAGGAGATATACCTCCAGTATGGCTGCTTGCAGGAGGGAAGGAAACCTACAATACTGGTTCAGTTAGTGCTAGGGGGTCTTCAAATTACTCTATGAAAAGGTCATAAATGCATGTAAAACGCACTAAAGCATCCAGATATTAAATCATCCGGGTAAGCACGTGTATCCAGTGTGCAATAACTATTGGGATTGTGCAAAAAATGCAAAAAAAAACAAAAATGCTAAAGTGCAAAATAGCAAAAATGTGTGCAACAGTGCAAGGTAACAAAGTGTGCAAAAATAGCAAAAAATGGCTAAAAATAACAAAAAACCTGTGCTAAATAAGTGCAAAAAAGTGCAAAAAATTACAATACCATAATTGATCAAATAAAATTTAATATGTAAATATATGTATATTAATTGATGCGTAAAGTCCATAAATCCATACATAAGTTGATCAATGAAGCAGCCTCGTAGAGGTATTTGGTGCAGTCCTTATACAAATCAAAGCAGTTAGTGTAGTCCTTATAGAGGGCAGAGGCAAAAGGAAAAATCGCAAACAAAAACAAAAAACCACAAAGTGCAATCCGGATAAAAATAAAAATAAAAACACAAAAACAAGAATAGAAGTGAACTTTAAATCTTCAAGCAGATGCAGATGAAGGTGACTGGTGCTTAAACACATAAGATTCAGGTGACTTCCGTGCTCACCCCCTCAGCTCCCCACTCACCGAATCTCTATACCCACACGGGGCAAGCAGGCCTGTCTGGTTCACGGTGTAGAATCCGGTTACTCCACAGGGAGGCGCATCCAGGAGGGGACCCGACCTTCCTTCTTTGTCTTCTTTCACAGTGTATGGGAGAGTGTATCAGGATATCCTCAGAAAAATAGAAGGGGTCTCATAGTGCAGTAATTCCAAGATTTAAAACGTTGAATTCAAAAAAACTTTATTAGTTGGAACATCAAAAAAACAACAATAAACTGGCATAAGTCCCCACAGGAGATGGTTTATATCGTGCGGCAGAAGGCACAATCCCAAAATGGTAACTATACCATAAAAATAGTAAATAAAAAATATAAAAAAAAAATAATTAAATACAAGTATATATAAAAAATAAAAATGTTAAAAAATATATATATAGCTACAGGGTGATGGTGAGAATAGACCAGGGCAGGAGTATTAGCATACCCCCTCTGAGTAAACAATAACCAATAATAAGAGCAGAGGAGCCCGTTGGTGAGATAGCCCCAACCCCTGGGGTCGCAGCTCAGCTCCAAAGTGCGATATCTTAGGGGGAAGGGGGCACTCACCGTTGGTCTATATACCAGTTAGTAAAAGACCCTAACGGTCCGCAAGCCAGTGAACGAGCAAGGGAAAAAAACCCGAGCGGAGGTGTGGACGCAATGCCGGCGTGCGTTCCACCTTGCGCTCCGTCTCAGCTCGTCAACCCGGAAGTGGTGTGCGTGGTACGTCAGACGCGTTTCGTCATAGGACGTCTTCAGCGACGATCGCTGATAGGGTCTTTTACTAACTGGTGTATAGACCAACGGTGAGTGCCCCCTTCCCCCTAAGGTATCGCACTTTGGAGCTGAGCTGCGACCCCAGGGGTTGGGGCTATCTCACCAACGGGCTCCTCTGCTCTTATTATTGGTTATTGTTTACTCAGAGGGGGTATGCTAATACTCCTGCCCTGGTCTATTCTCACCATCACCCTGTAGCTATATATATATTTTTTTAACATTTTTATTTTTTATATATACTTGTATTTAATTAATTTTTTTAATATTTTTTATTTGCTATTTTTATGGTATAGTTACCATTTTGGGATTGTGCCTTCTGCCGCACGATATAAACCATCTCCTGTGGGGACTTATTTCAGTTTATTGTTGTTTTTTTGATTTCCCAACCAATAAAGTTTTTTGAATTCAACTTTTTAAATCTTGGAATTACTGCACTATGAGACCCCTTCTATTTTTCTGAGGATATCCGGATACACTCTCCCATACACTGTGAAAGAAGACAAAGAAGGAAGGTCGGGTCCCCTCCTGGATGCGCCTCCCTGTGGAGTAACCAGATTCTACACCGTGAACCAGACAGGCCTGCTTGCCCCGTGTGGGTATAGAAATTCGGTGAGTGGGGAGCTGAGGGGGTGAGCACGGAAGTCACCTGAATCTTATGTGTTTGAGCACCAGTCACCTTCAACTGCATCTGCTTGAAGATTTAAAGTTCACTTCCATTCTTGTTTTTGTGTTTTTATTTTTATTTTGATCCGGATTGCACTTTGTGGTTTTTGTTTTTGTTTGCGATTTTTCCTTTTGCCTCTGCCCTCTATAAGGACTACACTAACTGCTTTGATTTGTATAAGGACTGCACCAAATACCTCTATGAGGCTGCTTCATTGATCAACTTATGTATGGATTTATGGACTTTACGCATCAATTAATATACATATATTTACATATTTAATTTTATTTTATTTGATCAATTATGGTATTGTATTTTTTTGCACTTTTTTGCACTTATTTAGCACAGGTTTTTTGTTATTTTTAGCCATTTTTTGCTATTTTGCACACTTTGTTACCTTGCACTGTTGCACACATTTTTGCTATTTTGCACTTTAGCATTCTTGTATTTTTTGCATTTTTTGCACAATCCCAATAGTTATTGCACACTGGATACACGTGCTTACCCGGATGATTTAATATCTGGATGCTTTAGTGCGTTTTACATGCATTTATGACCTTTTCATAGAGTCATTTGAAGACCCCCTAGCACTAACTGAACCAGTATTGTGTTGTAATATGTATGTATATATATATATATATATATATATATATATATATATATATATATATATATATGTATATGTATGTAGATGTATATGTGTATATATATATATATATATATATATATGTCCATGTATTTTATATATGGTGTTATATAGACACATACAGTACAGGATTGACCAGGCCAGATTTCAGTTGACTGAGTGACTTGTCCAAGCCAACTCAATTACACATATCAAAGGGGACTTGTTGACTAAAAGGTAGTTAAGGTGGTATCTGTTAATCTAATTACGCATATTGAAGGGAACTTGTTTATGTTTATATGCAAGAATGCAAATTAGGGCAGTTTATGACTACAGCTGTTCACGGCTAGGGGTAATCTTTTGTCACTCTGAAAAAAAGACACAAGGAGATCAAAGCATTTAATGGAAAGGGCCAATCAAGTTGCTCAGCCATTCAATGCTTAGGATATATAACATGGCAGTCAGTCTTGTCTGGGTGTGTGGTCGTGAAGGCACCAAGGTCTGAGGAAATATGGGGATCTGAATATTTACTATATTGATAAGATTTACTCTGTTGGATTGGGTCATCTGTTGCAAGACTTTGTTCTGTATTGGAAGTCAATAAAGTGCATCTCTCTGGAAGAATTGGGTTGCTGCGGAAGAGTACTTATAATAACGAAATTAATCATCTACCCACGCTATACATATATTATATCACTACATTGGTGCCGTGACTCGGATATTGGTGATATAAGATATATATATAATATATCACTACATTGGTGCCGTAACCCAGGATATTGGTGATATAAACTATACATATAATATATCACTACATTGGTGCCGTTCAAGTGACCAGAAGAGCATTTTCAGGACTTAGTAACAGAAGTCGGTGGTGACAACAATCCTGTGAGGTGGACGGAAGTCTGATGGAGACCTGTGCTGTGACTCTAATGTCTGGTTGTGACATAAGAGAGTCTGATCTACAAAATTAAAGAAGTTTGGAACCCCAGAATTATTCTCTGGAGACTGGAAACAACAAAAAAAGGACTGTGTCGTGTACCAGAAGACCTGAACTGGAAGCTGAAGGAGTAACTAATGCGGTGAGTAAAATATTTTTTTTTTTATTATTATTAGTAATATAGTCAAAATGCTTACTCAGTGTGAAGCTAGTGTCAGTTATGATAGAGTTAACAGATGGGTATTAACCACTTGCCGACCGCCTAACGCCGATCTACGTCATCAGAATGGCACGGGCAGGCATAAGCACGTAGATGTACGTGTTTTGCCTCCCGCGGGTCGGGGGCCCGATCGGGCCCCCGCCCGGTGCCTGCGGCGGTCGGTTTTCGTTCGGGAGCGATCCCGGACGAGGGGACGGCCATTCATTCATGGCCACCCCCTCGCGATCGCTCCCGACGAATGGAAATCCCCGGTGACATCACTTCCTCTCCTGTAATGTAAACACAGGAGAGGAAGTGATGTATTCTCTCCTCCGTGTCGGTATTTTTCGTTCCGACACGGAGGAGAGCGGATCAGTGAGTTGCACCAACACATCCCACACACAGTAGAACATGCCAGGCACACTCACACCCCCCCTTTACCCCCCGATCACCCCCCCAATTACCCCTGCCCCCCAGTCACAGTGACACCAATGTCATTTTTTTTTTTTTTTTTTTTTTTTTTGCATTGGTGTCATTTGTGACTGTAATAACTGTTAGGGCAGTTAGGGTTAGCCCCCTTTAGTTCTAATGTACCCCCCTAACCCCCCCAATAAAGGTTTAACCCCGTGATCACCCCCCGTCGCCAGTGTCACTAAGGCTGGGTTCACATTGCAGCGGTTTATGAGAACGAATGTGATTCGCACCGCACTGCAGTGCAAATCACATCCGATCTCTGTGCGATTCGAGTTCAGCCATTCGCCGCACCCGCCGCACCCGCCACACCCGCCGCACCCGCCGCAAATTCGCACGGGACCCTTTTTTTGGCCCGCAGCAGAATCGGATCGCATGGGTGTTCACACCATGCGATCCGAGTTTGCAGATCGCACTGCGATATGCGAACTGATCTGGGGGTGTCAGTAACATTTCACTGACACTCCCAGCAGTTCGCATAGGGCAGTGTGAACTGCCGCCGGGAGGCATGCGATGCGGGAACCCGCCGCGGATTCGCGGCGTTTCCGCATCGCTCCAGTGTGAACCCAGCCTAATAAGCGATCATTTTTCTGATCGCCGTATTAGTGTCACAGGTGACGCTAGTTAGGCAGGTAGGTATTTAGGTTCGCCGCAGCTTTTTATAGCGCTAGGGACCCCCATATACTACCGCATAAAGCCCCCTGATTGCCCCCTAGTTAACCCTTTCACCAGTGATCACCATATAACTGTTACAGGTGACGCTGGTTGGTTAGTTATTTTTTTATAGTTTCAGGGCACCCGCCATTTATTACCTAATAAAGGTTTAACCCCCTGATCACCCGGCAGGTGTCATTTGTGACTAATAACTGTTAGGGCAGTTAGGGTTAGCCCCCTTTAGTTCTAAGGTACCCCCCTAACCCCCCCAATAAAGGTTTAACCCCGTGATCACCCCCCGTCGCCAGTGTCACTAAGGCTGGGTTCACATTGCAGCGGTTTATGAGAACGGATGTGATTCGCACCGCACTGCAGTGCAAATCACATCCGATCTCTGTGCGATTCGAGTTCAGCTATACAGATAGTATGGCTGAATTCGTGTCGCACCCGCCGCACCCGCCGCAAACTCGCACGGGACCCTTTTTTTGGTCCGCAGCAGAATCGGATCGCATGGGTGTTCACACCATGCGATCCAAGTTTGCAGATCGCACTGCGATATGCGAACTGATCTGGGGGTGTCATTAACATTTCACTGACACTCCCAGCAGTTCGCATAGGGCAGTGTGAACTGCCGCCGGGAGGCATGCGATGCGGGAACCCGCCGCGCATTCGTGGCGTTCCCGCATCGCTCCAGTGTGAACCCAGCCTAATAAGCGATCGTTTTTCTGATCGCTGTATTAGTGTCACAGGTGACGCTAGTTAGGCAGGTAGGTATTTAGGTTCGCCGCAGCTTTTTATAGCGCCAGGGACCCCCATATACTACCGCATAAAGCCCCCTGATTGCCCCCTAGTTAACCCTTTCACCAGTGATCACCATATAACTGTTACAGGTGACGCTGGTTGGTTAGTTATTTTTTTATAGTTTCAGGGCACCCGCCATTTATTACCTAGTCTCACTAGTGTACCCCTAAATTTAGGGGTGTCTACTTTCTAAAATGGGGTCATTTGGGGGGGGGGGTTTGTGCCATCTTGGCATTTTATGGCCTTCAAAACTGTAACGCCCTTAGAAAGCCTGAAGGCGGTGCTTGGTTTTTGGGGCCCCGTACGCGGCTAGGCTCCCAAAAAGTCCCACATATGTGGTATCCCCGTACTCAGGAGAAGCAGCAGAATTTATTTTGGGGTGTCATTTCACATATGCCCATGGCATGCGTGAGCAATATATCATTTAGTGACAACTTTGTGAAAAAAAAAAAAAGTTTGTAATTTTCCCGCAACTTGTGGCAAAATATAAAATATTCCATGGACTCAACATGCCTCTCAGCAAATAGCTTGGGGTGTCTACTTTCTAAAATGGGGTCATTTGTGGGGGTTTTGTGCCATCTTGGCATTTTATGGCCTTCAAAACTGTAATAGGTAGTGAGAAGTGAACTCAAAAAATTACGCCCTTAGAAAGCCTGAAGGCGGTGCTTGGTTTTCGGGGCCCCGTACGCGGCTAGGCTCCCAAAAAGTCCCACATATGTGGTATCCCCGTACTCAGGAGAAGCAGCAGAATTTATTTTGGGGTGTCATTTCACATATGCCCATGGCATGCATGAGCAATATATCATTTAGTGACAACTTTGTGAAAAAAAAAAAAAAAAAAAAAAAGTTTGTAATTTTCCCGCAACTTGTGGCAAAATATAAAATATTCCATGGACTCAACATGCCTCTCAGCAAATAGCTTGGGGTGTCTACTTTCTAAAATGGGGTCATTTGTGGGGGTTTTGTGCCATCTTGGCATTTTATGGCCTTCAAAACTGTAATAGGTAGTGAGGCGTGAAATCAAAAATTTACGCCCTTAGAAAGCCTGAAGGCGGTGCTTGGTTTTCGGGGCCCTGTACGCGGCTAGGCTCCCAAAAAGTCCCACATATGTGGTATCCCCGTACTCAGGAGAAGCAGCAGAATTTATTTTGGGGTGTCATTTCACATACGCCCATAGCATGTGTGAGCAATATATCATTTAGTGACAACTTTGTGTAAAAAAAAAAAAAAAATTTTTTTTTTGTCATTATTCAATCGCTTGAGGCAAAAAAATAAAATATTCAATGGGCTCAACATGCCTCTTATCAATTTCCTTAGGGGGTCTACTTTCCAAAATGGGGTCATTTGGGGGGGTTTTGTACTGCCCTGTCATTTTAGCACCTCAAGAAATGAGATAGGCAGTCGTAAACTAAAAGCTGCGTAAATTCCAGAAAACGTACCTTAGTTTGTAGATGTGACAACTTTTGCGCAAACCAATAAATATACAATTATTGACTTTTTTTTTACCAAAGACATGTGGCTGAATACATTTTGTCCTAAATGTATGACTAAAATTGAGTTTATTGGATTTTTCTAATAACAAAAAGTAGAAAATATCATTTTTTTTCAAAATTTGTGGTCTTTTTACGTTTATATCGCAAAAAATAAAAATCGCAGAGGCAATCAAATACCATCAAAAGAAAGCTCTATTTGTGGGAAGAAAAGGACGCAAATTTTGTTTGGGTACAACATTGCATGACCGCGCAATTACCAGTTAAAGCAGCGCAGTGCCAAAGTGTAAAAAGACCTCTGGTCATTTACCAGCAAAATGGTCCGGTCTGAAAGTGGTTAAAATGTATTAAGCGTCATGGCGGTCCTTATGAAATTCCAGAAAAATGTAAGCAGACGTGGACTGTGATGAAGGAATTTTTAGAGAAAAATATTTTTGCTAGCAACATTTCAGAAAGTAAAAGAAAAGGTTGTATTGTGCAGGGCTTATTATCTTGCTGTTTAACCATGGAAAGTTCTTTGAAGGGTAAGGTTGAGGAAATTACCCAGTTACAGAATGCAGTTGCTAATAGCAACAATGTTTGTGAGAGGTTACAAAACCAATCAGACACTGAGACAGTAAATTTAAAATTGCATGCAGTTACCATTGGGGGAGCTTTGCTTGAGAAATCTAAACGCTGTGATGAATTATCAGAGGAAAATGAGAGATTAAAATTAAGAATTATGGAATTAGAGAAGAGATCTCAGGAATGCAGATATGCATCAAATCTTGGATTCAACAATCTGCAGCAAAATACAAACACAAACTTTCTATCAAATGAATCAAATGATAGAGAACCTCATATTAAATCTGATAATTTGTTGCCAGCCGCACCCACTGTGACCTCCACAATTTATAACAATATTAATAATACAGGTGAAGTTCAGCTGGTAATGAAGCCTTTGAAACCAAAAGAATTAGATGCAATTGTTAAAGAAATAGGAATGATTCCCTGTCATGATTTGAACAGATTTTTAAAATGGTTTTGTGACTTGCAGAATGTCAGAGATGTGTACAGTCTAAACCCATCTGACTTAGAAAGAGTTTTGCAACAGTCTATAGGAAGTGGACTTTGGATGAGAATTAAACAGATCTGTATTCAGCCTGTGAGGACAAGGGACATATTACTGGAATTATTATGTGTTTTGTATGGTGTACGTTCTGATGTTACTATTCATGGGAAGATCCAACAAATGCAAAATGAATCTCCCTATGAATTGTCACACAGGATATCTACTATTATGGAATTATTGGTCGGTAACCTTGCATTTGAGCGTGGTGGCTTGATACATATGAGTATGTTTTTAGATGCTTTGCATGAAGATATCAAACAAAATATCTTATTAGTTACGCCAAATCCTCATGATTTAAAAGACGTATTGTTGAGAGCAGACCATTTATGGAGAAAGTCAAATGAGCAGGCTGTCAAAATTGATTTAACCAAATTGTTGAGGACAAATACTGAACATAAAGATCAAAAGATAATATCTTATGATAACACCCAGGGAGGAGACACCGGGTCAAATATAGGTGATATTAATTTGAAAAACAGAACTGACCAAAATAATAATAAGAAAAGGGCCAAGACCTGGATACCATTTTCTCAGTTAAAACAGAAATATGACCACCTGAAGATTGAGTATGATAAGATGAAAATAGAACATTACACATTATTGGAAAAGTTGAACAGATTCCCGGGTGTTCTAAATGAAGATGTACATTCTCCAGATCTGTTTTTGAATGCAAATGACACTTCTCTAGCAGTGGGGGTGAATTAGCATCAAACTGTAAACGTGTAAATAGTGCTTTGTTTTAACTTCAAACAACGTTTAAGGACCTCGTTAACGAGTTTTTTGTTGGAGAGTTTTTTGTCTTTCAGATATTGCCGGAGATGCTCGTTTGCATGTGAATATCAGAAGCACTAGAAGTATCTGAAATTGCTGGCTAGTGGGGGAGAAACGCTGAATTCATGGACTCTCTCAATATTCATCAAGCAATGGACTTTTTTTTTGAACATCCAAATTTTCTTTTCAATGGACTTTTCTTCCGCAACGCCCTATTTTTTATTTTTATTTTCCCCCTTTCCCAGATATATTTTGCTTTTAATTTTTTATATTTCATTATGTTTTATTTCTTGAACTTTATCTTAAAACCAGAGCGAAGCATTTAAACCTAAAATAATTTTCATAACATCCGTACATATTACATATTGATCAATATATTTGACATCTAAGGTGAGATGCTGCACAATGGCTTGGTATAGCATAAGTTATAGCATGTTGGGTGGTTTTCCTAAATGTATAAGAGGGGTGAGTGAAATTCATCACTCCAGTCATGATTTGAAACTTTGTTGAATCAGTTGTTTATAATATACTAAAGGCTATGACACATATGGATGAAAAATACCTTTCTACCTTTCATGGTGAGGATACTGGCAAGAATTTCCACTGCCGCTTTGTCTGGATAGAAGATCTAATAAACACTGATGTCACGCTGATTCTATCTGAACCATCATATGAGGGTATACCATTCAGGTGGAATTATGGACTGAATGATTCAAGTAACTACGCTATTGAAAGCTATGAGGGGTCGGCCTACGGCAACTTACAAAAATAAATTTTGGCTGGCAATCAACAAATTCAGGTACTTGACAGGTACACAACAGGTCATCGTTGCTCAAATAGGAAATGGAAAGAAGCAGATGTGAATTGTAAAATTCTCAGATGGACTCATGAATGCACAGATTTTTTACTGCTGTATCCAAACCTTTTGACCTTGAAACTGAGTGCTGGTACATTGATTATTACATTTATTATGAAGATGAAAGTAGAATATTTGTGTAGAAGCCTCCTTCAAAATGAAAACCTTGAGCCTGGAGATGAGAGAATCCTGGACTGTGGATTGGAGCTCCCAGAGCATACCAAGTTTACTTTCAGTGAGATGGTGAGAGATGTGATGAAGTCAGACCGAAGAATGGACTGTGACATCAGCTCGTCTTTGCGCAATATTCAAGATCTTGACGTGATATAATAAGGCCTAACAGCTATATGACCATGGATGTTTACCAAATCCTTTTCCAGTCATGGTCTAAAGTTATATTATCTAACAACTGTTTCATGGGGATATTTTAGAGGCTGGTGAAGAGAGATGTAACCAGTTTCATCTTCATATTTTATATGAGCCATTGTAAAGCATTCATTACCTTAAATCATGATGATTTTTTTTTTTTTTTTTTGATTTATGGGTCAGTTCTAGTAGTTAGAACCGACCCAAGTGGGGGTATATGTTGTAATATGTATATATATATATATGTATGTATATGTATATATATGTCCATGTATTTTATATATGGTGTTATATAGACACATACAGTACAGGATTGACCAGGCCAGATTTCAGTTGACTGAATGACTTGTCCAAGCCAACTCAATTACACATATCAAAAGGGGCTTGTTGACTAAAAGGTAGTTAAGGTAGTATCTGTTAATCTAATTACGCATATTGAAGGGAACTTGTTTATGTTTATATGCAAGAATGCAAATTAGGGCAGTTTATGACTACAGCTGTTCACGGCTAGGGGTAATCTTTTGTCACTCTGAAAAAAAGACACAAGGAGATCAAAGCATTTAATGGAAAGGGCCAATCAAGTTGCTCAGCCATTCAATGCTTAGGATATATAACATGGCAGTCAGTCTTGTCTGGGTGTGTGGTCGTGAAGGCACCAAGGTCTGAGGAAATATGGGGATCTGAATATTTACTATATTGATAAGATTTACTCTGTTGGATTGGGTCATCTGTTGCAAGACTTTGTTCTGTATTGGAAGTCAATAAAGTGCATCTCTCTGGAAGAATTGGGTTGCTGCGGAAGAGAACTTATAATAACGAATTAATCATCTACCCACGCTATACATATATTTTGTAGTCAGAGTCTGGATACTGAAAGGACATGAAACCCCCCAACCCTGGCGACCTGAGGTGTGCCATGGTCGCCCGTGAGAGTATACTTAAAAGAGGGCATACCCAAAGAGTTAAATAATGAAAAAATGGGAACGGGTGGGAGGGAACCCGGAAATGCAGCCGACGAGGCCATGGGAGGAGAGGAGGGGATTAAGAAGCCCCACACTCCTCCTACAAATGCAGGCTAACCAATGGCCAGCCTTCTAACTTGTAGTCAGAGTCTGGATACTGAAAGGACATGAAACCCCCCCAACCCTGGCGACCTGAGGTGTGCCATGGTCGCCCGTGAGAGTATACTTAAAAGAGGGCAAAAAGACACGTACTAGGTATGAAAAGAGATTTAATGAAACCAACAGAAAAGATCAACCTAACAACATGGTAAAAGCTCGTCTGACCTCAGCATGTGGATCCGGAATGTACCTGGTATAGCACGACGATTGCCAATGCCCCATGAACTTAATGACATGGGAAGGGACCCCCTGTTTGGAAGCTGCGGAAGCTGCGCCAATCCTGAACGAGTGTCCCGAGAACTGTTTCGGGTTGAGCCCCAACCTACCAAGCAAAATTCTAACATGGGAAATGAACTGGTTGGAGGAGAGGCCCTGAGAAGGGAAGGGTAGTAACGGGCTGTCGGGAGGAGCTGCAGTGAACAAGCCCATGAGCTGATCTAATGCCTCCACTGGACACCAGACAGAGTGAGATCTGTAAAACTTGATGACAAACCTCTGCCCCACCTGGCGGTTCTTATTGTTGGGAAGCTGAAGTGAATAATGATCCGGCCACCTGGTGAGACTATTCTTCAGAAGAATTGGAGCGTGACGCCCAGCACGAGACACCTCCCCTGGCCTCAGGAACCCAAAAAAACAAAGGTATATTGCTGCCTTCAGAACCACACTAGGACCCAACCCGAAGGGAGAGAGGGACAGTAAATCCGCTAACCCCCGGAACACCTGCCCTGAAATAGGCAAACGTGTGACAGCTGGCCTCCCCTGCGTCTTCTGAATACCTTTAAGCATGGCTCTAATAGGATGAGCTGCAAAAAATGACGGAAATTCAGGATGAAGCAGGGAAAAGAAATGTTGGACCCCAGCGAGGTATAATTTGATGGTGTTAAAGGAAAGAGACAAATCCTTATGGCAATAAGCCATGAAAGCCAGAACGTAACTGACATCCCCCACCCTATTGGAGGGGAAGTGGGACCTAAAACCATTAAAACACCTCCAAGCCGTTCCGTAAGCCCTGAGCGTGTTCCTGGATAAGGATGCATTGATCAGGCTGGCCGCTTGAACACCTAGGGCATCTAATCCAACCTCAGCCTGGCAAATGGCAGAACTGGCATGCCCCTCCGATCTGCCTCTGGATGCTGTGAAAAGAAACGCTGAAAATCAGCCCTAGATAACGCATCAGCAGCCCCGTTAAAAACCCCGCTTATGAATTCCCCCTGGAAATGAAATTTAAATTTGAGGCCCAGCCACGTCAATCTGCGCATGAATGCCATGATCTCAAGAGAACCTGACCTCCCCTTGTTGATGATCTCCGCCGTGGCCATGTTGTCAGTGAAGAAAACGACCGTCTGCCCAGACCAAGAGGGACCCCAAGTGCAGGCTGCGGCCACCACGGGGAAAATCTCAAAAAGAGCGGATGTCTGCAAGAAACCTGGAATGTCTGCTACCTCTGGCGGCCAGGGGCCCGCAAGCCACTGGTCCCCGAAAATAGCAGAGAAACCTACCGAAGCGGCGGCATCTGAAAAAACCCTGGGGGAAACTGACGTGGGGGCATGAATAAACAAGGAAATCCCATTCCAATCACACAAGAACCGGTCCCACATGAGAAGATCGGCCCTGGCGTCAGCCCTCAAGCGCACCACCGAATCTGCTTCTCGGAAGAGCGGGAGGAGGGCCAGGAGCCTGGCCACAAACGACCTGCCCTGAGGAATGATCCTCATGGCAAAATTGAGCATACCCAAAAGCGACTGAAGTTCTTTTTTAGAGCACAACGGAGACCTGACCAACTTGTGGATGAACTCGCGGATCCTCACCAGCTTATCCTGCGGTAAGCTTGCCATCATATGGACAGTGTCCAAAGTGATCCCCAAAAAGGTAATCACCGTGGACGGTCCCTCGACCTTGTGGGTAGCCAAGGGGACATTCAGATCACTGAATAACTCGGTGAGAACCGCGAGATCCTTGGGTGGCTGAGCCACCTTGCCACACCCCACCTTGCCACACCCCAACTGCGTAGACAAAATCCAATTGAGCGCAGAAGCAAAATTGTTAAAAATCCAAGGGCTACTCTTGGAGCCAAAAGTAAGTTTGGTAGCGAAGTAAAACTGCCCCCGCCATTTGAAACCATGCCACTGCCAGAGCGATGGTCTGATCGGGAGGAGCTTGAAAGCGTCAGAGATGTCCGCTTTCGACAACCATGTCCCCCTAGCTGACTGCAAGATATGTTGAATGGCGGAATCCACAGATGCGTACTGCAAGGAAAACTCCTCAGATGGGATAAGTGAATTTAAACTAGGAATATGCAAAGAATGAGGAGCCGACAGATCGTAAATCAAACGAAATTTATTTGAAAATTTCCCCTTGACAACGCCAATAGGGCTAACCCTCCACATACCGAACGGCGGGGACAAAAAAGGCCCAATCACAAACCCCTTAGACAGCTCATCCTGCAACAGCCGGTCCACTACACCGGCATTGTCGGCAGCAGAGACCAAGTTGGCGCATTCGTGAGACTGCAACGGGAGGGTGATTAAACCCGTGTGAAACCCCTCTGAAAACCCATCCACCAAGAAACGCCTAAAACCCGGGGAAGGATGATGGCACAACCAGAAATCCAACCTGGGAATATTGACCCGGCTCAGTCAAGATGCACCGGATGGCTTGATCGGACAAGCAGTTTTAGGATGAGCCCTAAAGCAGTTGGCACACACATGCAACAACCTACATTGATTGTAATTACAGGTTGTGTAATTGAAATTATTACAAAGCTGAGCCTTACCCAGCAAATGGATGGGCCTGCCAAGCTTGTCAACCTGCCCCGAAGACCCGGAGGAAGGACCACTAAAACCTGACCTGTGAGCCCCAGAAACCCCTGGGTGGTCCAGATTGGGACACCAATTGGCAGTGTGGGCCGCAGATTGACAGTTAGCACAAGTTGGAGATTTCTGACTAGCAAAGTGTCTACAGAACAACTCTGTGTCAATGTTACTCCAACATGTGACCAACTGGAACTGAGCCCACATTGCTGCCACTTTGGAAGAGAAAGACCTATGGTAGTCATAGAACGTAGAACCGCCATATTTGTGGGCCAAATCAACCACCTTGTGTAGATAGAGGTCCAGCTCCTCCCTTCTGCCGGGACTAACCGTGCAGATGACATCCCTAAAAATACCGAAAGCCAGTACAAATTCCGCAATGCTCAGCTTGCGGTTAAGCCTGGGATCACGGGTCCTGAGGACCACCGAAACTTCCCCGCAAGCATAAGCTTTGTTCTCTACTACGTCCTGCGACGCAATGAGAAGAGATGCCAGATTGACATCTTTCCCCTCCAAGATGTCCTTCTTCAGATTGGCCGGAACGAAATGAGCGGGGGACACTGAAGGCAATAAAGCAGAAGCTGAAGGATTTATCAAAGGAACGGGCCCACTGCTGTTACCTGCAGATGGCACCAGACCAGGGGACGCCACTGGCAAGACCGCACTGGCTGGACGGGCCTCTAATACATCCATCCTGTCCTGCAACAGCTGAACAGAAGTGGACAAGGTATTCAAAACCGCGTGGATCTGCGTCAGAGACGTGACCAGGGATGCCTGCTCCGTGCTGGCGGAAGGCTGTGGCTGGGAAGGAACTGGAAAGAGGAGTCTAAATAATTCCGCTTTCCTGGCTGAGGCTGGGAAAGGAATGCCTCTTCCCCTGAGTTCTGCCATGAGCCTAGGAACAGTCCAACTCCTCAAAGATGGCGTACTGCCGTGCTCCGAGGCCCTAGCCGGAGTGGATGGGATGAACGCAAATTCGTCACTTTCAGACACGTGTGACATGATCCAATCTGTAGAAAAACCAACCAAAACATCAAGCACAACCTGACATTCCCAAACCTACCTAAACTAACCGAAATGGTGAGTGGTGCTGAGAACATAGAACATAGCGCATGAGATGCTAGTGACCGTGACCCCCTGCGTGAGTGTAGCACGAGCCCGAGCAACCTGTGGCGCTAGAACAGGAAATTAAAAACGAACAACTCAGGGCTTAGTACCCACAGACCGTGGTAGGTACCAAATAAGAATGTAAGTGACGTGCAACGTATGACGTATGAAAGTACAGGCGAGAAGATTGCAAATACAACCAATTAAAAACGAAACCTCAGCCTGTACGGATCTGAAGACGTGACAGATCCAATTATGTAACCGCTCAACTAACCCCTGGGCAAGAAACAAGCGAACACACCTGACGTTCCTGAACGAACCGAAGACTCCACCTGCGACACTGCGATGAAAGACCTGAAAAACCAATAATGAAATGCAAACGATATAACCCTAACCAAAACAGAACCGAATCCCAGGGAAAAAACCCCCCACCCGAACAGAGAGAACGTGCTCTGTGGTGGGAAAATCCCTGGGTAAGAACCGTGGAAACAGTGACCTTGAGCCCCTGAATGAGGCCGAAAGCCCACCCAACCAACCAGGCTGGAACAACCCCCAGACCCCCCACCCTGCAATCCCCGTGACCCCCTCCCCCCCCCGAGGCGTGGTCCTCCTGTGAGAGCTAAGTGGCAGCCCGAATGAGGGGCTAACCATGGCCACATAGCTGAGGAAAGCCCGAACCCCATGGAGAAACCTGTGCGCCCCAGTCCATGTGCATTCACCGACAGAAATGACCCCAGCTCGTGCCAGCACCGATTGGACCCAGAGCAACAAGAACCACAATGCCCCCCCCCCCCCGGACAACCCATGACCTCCTAACAACACCAGAAAAAACCCTAAACCCCCAAAAGGATAGGTACATGAACTCCGCTACTTACCCCCCTTCCCCCCTCCCCTCTCACTTACCTTGACCCACAGACTGTAACTAACTGATCCTCCTGTGAAGAAAGGAAAACACCCTGTGCGTGGGGTGGAAACACCAATAAACCCCTGCAGCAGCATGACAGACAAAAATAAATGACAGACATGAATGCCCAAACCTGTAAAACAAATTTGACAGGAACCCAGACCAACAAAGCAAAACCTTACCCCCCCCCTCACTACAGGCACCTGCATCCCCCGCAAGCTGCCACCCCTGCCCAAAGGCGACCCCCCCCCCAGCCACTTGCCCAACCAGGCATGCTGCCACCCCTGACCAGCGGCGACCCCCCCCCACCCCAACCCCCTGCCCACAGACCTACCTGCACCGACAGCAGAGATCACTACCCACCGCAGCTGAACTGAAAATGCTGGCGCCGACCAGAAGAGAGAACCGACTTGCCTCTGAACCCTGGAACGAGCCTGCATGAGGGAAGATAGGAGAGTGAGCATCTCCCCCGACCGACCGATGCAGCAAGGACGACTGCAGACACCCACCGACACCCCAGGAGGACAGCGCCGAACGTCCACGCTGTACAGCCGACTATCGTGCGGAGCTGACCCGGAACCGGAAATGACGCTGCGCACGACGACAACCCGGAAATGCAGCCGACGAGGCCATGGGAGGAGAGGAGGGGATTAAGAAGCCCCACACTCCTCCTACAAATGCAGGCTAACCAATGGCCAGCCTTCTAACATATCACTACATATTGTAGGTTTCCTTCCCTCCTGCAAGCAGCCATACTGGAGGTATATCTCCCTGTCATCCATTTTATCTTAGGGCGAGTATTGTATATCACTATTACCTCCCTGTAGCCTGCTTTGTGTGGCCTTTCCTTACTTGCACGTGTTGGGTATTTAACCACCACTTATCCTGGTGGCCAGTCTCTCTATTTCCCCCGCCGGGGGTACAAGGCGGCGTACATATATTTGATATATTTGTTATACTTCTTAACAATTTCTGGATATGGAGTTTATTAAGTTATGGTAGGTAGCGCCAGGGCCACTTAATATAATAATTTTTTTTACTGATATATCCTTTGTTGGCAAAGACAGAGGTCAAACGTTTTCTGTAAGGGTCCTTTCACACGGGGTAGATCAGTGATGATCCGCCCCATGGATATCTGCTAGCTCAGTGGGGATTGCTCCGTCGATCCCCGCTGAGCAGGCAGAGGACAGGTCCGTCTCTGCACACTGCGCAGGGACAGACCTGTCACAGCGCCGCTCTCCCCTATGGGAGATCGGGTGATGACTGACCGTAGAGTCTGTCGTCACCCGATCCGATTAGGGATGGAAAAATAGGTTTTTCCTCCGTCACACTTTTTCGAATTGGACTGCTGACATCCGACGCTCCATAGACCTCTATGGAGCATCTGCTCAGGTCTCCCTGAAAAACGGACAGGCGGACCTGAACGGATCGGCCGTGTGAAAGAGGCATTAGTCTTCACAAGGTTGTCACACTCTGTTGCTGGTCTCCATGTCCTCCATACAGATCTCCTCTACAGCAGTGATGTTTTGGGGCTGTCACTGGGCAACATGGACTTTCAACTCCCTCCAAAGGTTTTCTATGGGTTTGAGATCTAGGCCACTCCAGGACCTTGAAATCCTTATGAAGCCACTCCTTCATTGCCCGGGCGGTGTGTTTGGGATCATTGTTATGCTGAAAGACCCAGCCACGTTTCATCTTCAATGCCCTTGCTGATGGGAGGAGGTTTGCACTCAAAATCTCACGATACATGGCCCCATTCATTCTTTCATGTACACGGATCAGTCCTCCTGTTCCCTTTGCAGAGAAACAGCCCCAAAGCATGATGTTGCCACCCCCATGCTTCACAGTAGGTATGGTGTTCTTTGCTTGCAACTCAGCATTCTCTCCTCCAAACACAACGAGTTGTGTTTCTACCAAACAGTTGTACTTTGGTTTCATCTGACCATATGACATTCTCTCAATCCTCTTCTGGATCATCCAAATGCTTTCTAGCAAACCTCAGATGGGCCCCGACATGTACTGGCTTAAGCAGGGGGACGTCTGGCACTGCGTGATCTGAGTCCCTGGCGGCGTAGTGTGTTCCTGATGGTAGCCTTTGTTACGTTGGTCCCAGCTCTCTGCATGTCATTCACTAGCCCCCCCCCCCCGTGTGGTTCTGGGATTTTTGCTCACTGTTCTTGTGTTTATTTTTTACCCCAGGGGGTGAGATCTTTTGTGGAGCCCCAGATCGAGGGAGATTATCAGTGGTCTTGTATGTCCTCCATTTTCTAATTATTGCTCCACAGTTGATTTCTTCACACCAAGCTGCTTGGCTATTGCAGATTCAGTCTTCTCAGCCTGGTACAGGTCTACAATTTTGTTTCTGGTGTCCTTCACCATAGTAGAGTTTAGAGTGTGACTGTTTGAGGTTGTGGACAGGTGTCTTTTATATGGATAACAAGTTCAAATGGGTGCCATTAATACAGGTAATGAGTGGAGGACAGAGGAGCCTCTTAAAGAAGAGGCTACAGGTCTGTGAGAGCCAGAAATCTTGCTTGTTTGTAGGTGACCAAAAACTTATTTTCCACTATAATTTGCAAATAAATTCTTTCAAAAATCAGACAATGTGATTGTCTGGATTTGTTTCCACATTTTGTCTCCCATAGTTGAGTTATACCTATGATGACAATTACAGGCCTCTCATCTTTTTAAGTGGGAGAACTTGCACAAGTGGTGGCCGACATGTAACCTATGATCTAGGAGTACAGGCTCTGTGCTGTATGATTAAAACTAATAGTCTTAAACCCCATTATGACTGCACATGTGTGGCAGCAAAATGGTGGGCTTTACCATCCACATGCCACATCTATGCATCGCTGGGTAACCAATGTTCATAAGCTAGAGTGTTCTCTCAGCACAAAACCGACCAGTCAAACACAGCTCTTGATCAGGGGTAAAGAGTGGTAGTCGGTGGCATCAGCTTCCGATCATGTGACTATAGTTCAGGGCCATTTAAAGTGATGTGGGGAGGGGGTGGGGCTATACAGAAGAGTTGATGTGTTCTACAAAAAAAAAAAAAAAAAAAAGAAGAAGAAGCTACCAAAGCTAACAATAATTAAAAAAAAAAAAAAAAAAAAAAAAAAAAAACTGTAGGGAAGCATATTAATTTTTCTGGTTATACTCTCTCTGGTTGCATGCTTTTGTGTCGACACTGACTGAGACTTTGCATCATTTTGTGTGTACGACTGTGGTAAGCTTTTTGAAATGTAGTCTCTTCTGTAAGGAGAATTAATCTAATGAGTTTGCCGTTTCCTACAAGCCTTTGTAGGGTAAACTGGCACAAAAAACACAGAACAAATGCATATTAATAGCTACAACAATAATACTTGTCATTTAGATCCATAATTTTAGTTTAATTGTTCCAAAATTCACAAGTTAAATAAATGGCCACTGTGGCTGCTTGACACCTACCTGGCATAGAGTGAACGAGATCTCCACACAACACAAAAAATTTGGGCTTTGGCTCCAAATTATTTATGGCTTCCACTGCCTTCTCTGTTAACATGACCTCATCATTCCATTCATCTCCTCCAAAGTCACAATTTCCTATTGCCCAGGATTTCATGAGTCCCAACTGAGGGTCTGCTCCTTGTATGAAATAGAATGGGCCTGTCCATTCTGATTCCTCATCTAAAAAAAAAAAAAAAGAAAAGATAACAAAATGGTTATCAATACAGCATTGAACACAAAAACCTGTTCAGACACATAAATAACATATGCCACGAAAAATGCAGGATTCCAATATTTCACAAATCTGATGTGGAGTAAATGTGCAGTGAAAACTCATACATGGAACATACTATACATGGATGTCACTTAAAGTGTAAGTTCACCTTTACAGAAATTCTGTAGGATGACTTTACATTGGACCCCTGCCCCATCCCCTCCAATCACACTGTACCAGCGTCCCACGATCCATCACTGTCAGGCACCAAGATAGTGCTTCATCAGTCTCTGGATTTGAAATCCCCCTCGCTTTCTCTCCTGCCCTCACATCGCTGACAGGATGGGCTAGACAGGTTCCGATTGGTCCATACCGTCCATGTGATGGTGCTGACCAATTTAAAATGCCTCTTGCCCATACACACTGAGAGGTGTATATGGGGGATTAAGCCACAGGGATTTCAGATCCCGGACTAGTCAAGGGGCATCCCGATGCCTGAGAGCAGGGGATAGTGGGACACTGGTGCAGCGGGACTGGGGGTCATGGGGAGTGGGTTCAGTGTAAGATCACCTTACCTATTTTTTGTAATGGTGAACTTACAAAATCCTTTAGTTGAACTTTGACCACTGGGCACTTAAACCCCCTTAATAATCAGACCAATTTTCAGCTTTCAGTGCTCTCACATTTTGAATGACAATTAGTCATACAACACTGTACCCATATGATTTTTTTTCCTTTTTTCTTACAAATAGAGCTTTCTTTTGGTGATATTTAATCACCTTTGTTTTTTATTTTTTTTGCACTATAAAAGAAAAAAAAACTGAAAATTCTGTAAAAGTAATTATTTTTTCATTGTTTCGGTTATAAAATTTAGCAAATTAGCAATTTTTTTTGATAAATTTTGGCCAAAATTTATACTGCTACATATCTTTAGTAAAAAGAAGCACAAATTGGTGTATATTATTTGGTCTTTGTGAAAGTTAAAGGCCTCTTTCACACGAGGCGGATCAGTAATGATCCGCCCCGTGAAGATCCGTTCGCTCAGCGGGGATCGCTCCGTTTGTCCCCGCTGAGCCGGCTGCGGACAGGGCGGTCTCCGCACACTGTGCGGGGACCGCCCTGTCAGCTCTCCTCTATGGGGATCGGACGAGCACGGACCGTCTGTCCGTGTTCGTCCGATCCGCTCTGCAGACGGATAGAAAAATAGGATTTTCCTCCGTCTGCAGAATCGGACTGTTGCGGAGGCGGACGAAATCGGGTGTCTGCGGATGCTGATCCGCAGACACCCGCTATCCCATAGGGATGAATGTATTTCCGTATTTCATCCGCAAACGGATGGATGAAATACGGACATATCGTCCGCATGTGTGAAAGGGGCCTTAGAGTCCACAAGCTATGGTGCCAACATCTGAAAATTGATCACACCTGAAGTACTGACAGCCTATCTCATTTCCTGAGACCCTAACATGCCAGAAAAGTTCAAATAGAAAGAGGTATGGTGAGTTTTTTGAAGTTGTCATTTTTTTCCCACAATTCTTTGCTAAATCAAGATTGTTTTTTTTTTTTTTTTCCCCCACAAAAATGTCATATTGGCAGGTTATTTCTTACACACGGCTTATGCCAGGGGTTGACAAATTTGCTTTGAATTTAGGAGCCAGTTAAAAAAGTTAGGAGCCAGTTTTTTTTTTGTATTTTTTTTTTTTAGAGTGGTATGGATTGTCAGCTCCCGGGGTAAGGCCACTCATTTTCACCCCCTATCCCTAACTCACAATGGAGCACCCAGTCAATAACTCCATTGAATCGCTGTTACATCAGGGTTATGGGCTGACTAGAAAGAGTAAGGCTGGCAACAGATGGAACTGGCTGGCACTGGTTGGCATTGGCAGGTGACAATGGTTTGGAACTGGCAGGTGACAATGGTTTGGAACTGGCAGGTGGAACTGGCGGTGGCACTGATTGGCAGGTGGCACTGGTTTGGAAGTGGCAGGTGGCCCTGGTTGGTGATGGCAGGTGGCCCTGGTTGGCAGTGGCCCTAGTTGTCACTGGCAGATGGCACTGATTGGCAGTGGCACTGGTTGGCACTGGCAGGTGGCACTGATTAATAAAATAAATAGTGGTCCTGTGCAAATACAAAATATGATGATAAACGTGCTGGTGCATAAATCCCCTGATGAAGTCATGTGATTGACGTAACGCGTAGGGAGTGGCCGTCGCAATACCGGAAGTGACGCAAGACTGGCGGAAGACGCCAGGACACCATTTTTATTGTGTGCTGTTTGATTTACTTCTAAATGTGAGAGTCTTATTCGTTCGTTTATCTAATAAACTGCTCGTTTTTAACAATACTGCACTATTGGAGCCTTCTCTTCTCTTTTATGTGATAATATGGAGTGACATTTGTTTATGGACACCGCTGCCTATACCATAGTACAACTATTACAGGAATGAATGGCCCTCTGGTGGCCCGTGGTGGATGTTCATAACTGGGGAAATATTTACTGTTGAGGACCCCCTGCTGGCTAAAGAGAGAACGGAGGCTGCCTATTCTATTTGATGTGCCTATTTTCCTTAAAGCAGAGGTGAGAGTTCTGGGAGCCCATATCCTTTCCTTTCTACATGAATATGTTTTAACTACTTCCTCTCTGAGTTGTCTATCAGAATACTTTTGGTGCCGTTGAATATACCTAAGGACTTGCTATATGGACTAGATTTTTTAACTACCCTTTTGTATATTTATTTATGCACTAGCACGTTTATCATCATATTTTGTATTTGCGCAGGACCACCATTTTATTTTCCAGTACTGGTATTGTGTGAATACTACTAGGTCCAGCTGCAGTTATTAGCACTTTAATTGCTATTTTGCACGTTTACACGTTTTAGTGACACTTGCTTGATTTAACCACCTCAGTACAGTGCACTTACACCCCCTTCCTGACCAGACCAATTTTCAGCTTTCAGCGCTCTCACACTTTGAAAGACAATTACTCAGTCATGCAACACTGTAGCCATATGAAACTTGCGTCCTTTTTTTCACACAAATAGAGCTTTCTTTTGGTGGTATTTAATCACTAGTGGGGTTTTTTTTTTTGTGCTATAAATAAAAAATGCCGTAAATTTTGTGAAAAAAAATGCCTTTTTCTTTTTTTCCATCAAAATATTTTGCAAATTAGTAATTTTTCTTCATAAATTTTGGCCAAAATTTATACTGCTACATATCTTTGGTAAAAATAACCTAAATTAGTGTAAATTATTTGGTCTTTTTTAAAGTTATAGAGTCTACAAACTATGGTACCAATCACTGAAAATTGATCACTTCTGATCAGGCCTTCAGTACATCAGGTGTATCTCATTTCTTGAGACACTAACAAGTCAGGAAAGTACAAATACCCCCCAAATGACCCCTTTTTAGAAAGTAGACATTCCAAGGTATTAAGTAAGTAGCATGATTTTTTTTTTTTTGTTGTAATTTTTTCCCACAATTCTTTGCAAAATGACGATTTTATTTTATTTTTTTATTTTTTTTACAAAATTGTCATATTATCAGGTTATTTCTCACACACAGCATATGCATACAAAAAATTACATCCCAAAATACATTCTGCTACTCTTCCCGAGTACAGCGATACCACATGTGTAGGACTTTTACACAGCCTGGCAACATACGAAGGTCCAACATTGAAGAAGCATCTTCAGGCGTTTTACGAGCATAAATGACACATCTCATTTCTCAACCACATATTACACTTTTGAAGGCCCTGGAGCACCAGGACAATGGAATTGCCCCAAAAATGACCCCATTTTGGAAAGCAGACACCCCAACGTATAATCTATGAGGCATAATGAGTCTTTTGAATGGTTCATTTTTTTTCCAGAAGTTTTTGGAAAATGTGGGAAAAAATGAAAACGCATTTTTTTTTTTACACAAAGTTGCCCATTTATCAGATATTTCCAACACATAGCATGTACATAGCAAAGATGACACCCCAAAATACATTCTGCTACTCCTCCTGAGTATGGCGATACCACATGTGTGAGACTTTTACACAGCCTGGTCACATACAAAGGCCCAACACTGAAATAGCATCTTTAGGCATTCTATGAGCATAAATTACACATTTCATTTCTCAACCACCTAGTACATTTTTGAAGGCCCTGGAGCACCAGGACAATGGAATTGCCCCCAAAATGACCCCATTTTGGAAAGCAGACACCCCAACGTATAATCTATGAGGCATAATGAGTCTTTTGAATGGTTCATTTTTTTCCAGAAGTTTTTGGAATATGTGGAAAAAAATGAAAACGCATTTTTTTTTTTACACAAAGTTGTCCATTTTTAACCACTTCAATACCGGGCACTTAAACACCTTCCTGCCCAGACCAATTTTGAGCTTTCAGCGCTGTCGCACTTTGAATGACAATTGCGCAGTCATGCTACACTGTACCCAAATGAAATTTTTATCATTTTTTTCCCACAAATAGAGCTTTCTTTTGGTGGTATTTGATCACCTCTGCGGTTTTTATTTTTTGTGCTACAAATAAAAAAAATACCGAAAATTTTGAAAAAAAAAATGTTTTTTTTTTTTGTTTCAGTTTCAAAACTTTGTAAATAAGTACGTTTTCTCCTTCACGGATGGGCACTGATGGGGCTACACTGATGGGCACTGATGGGGCTACACTGATGGGCACTGATAAGGCGGCACTGATGGGCACCAATGAAGTGGCACTGATGAGGTGGCATTGATGGACACTGATAGGCGGCACTGATAAGCGACACTGATAGGCGACACTGATAGGCGACACGGATGGACACAGATAGGTGGCACAAATTGGCACTGATAGCTGGCACGGATTGGCATGGATGGGCGGCGCAGATGGGCATGGGTAGGCGGCACAGATGGGCATGGGTAGGCGGCACAGATGGGCATGGGTAGGCGGCACAGATGGGCATGGGTGGGCACTGATAGGCGGCACAGGTGGGCACTCATTGGCGGCACAGGTGGGCACTCATTAGCGGCACAGGTGGGCACTCATTAGCGGCACAGGTGGGCACTCATTAGCGGCACAGGTGTTATACTGTACTAATGGATGCCAATCAGTGCCAAACAATAATGCATGCCAATCAGTGATGCCCATTGTGGGCACTGATTGCCATCCATTATGGGCACTGATTGGCATCCATTGTGCCTGACTGGCATCCCTGGAGGATTACCTCTGCTGGGCATCCCTGGTGGTCTGGTGGCGTCCCTGGTGGTCCAGTGTGGGCATCCTCGGGGGGCTGTGCTGATAATCGATCAGCACAGACCCCCCCTGTCAGAGGAGCAGCCGATCGGCTCTCCTCTACTCGCGTCTGACAGACGCGAGTGAGGAAAAGCCGATCACCGGCTCTTCCCATTTACACTGTGATCAGCCGTGATTGGACACGGCTGATCACGTGGTAAAGAGTCTCCGTCGGAGACTCTTTACCGAGATCGTAGTTACTGGGTGTCAGACTGACACCCCGCAACAACGATCGCCGCGATGCGCGCCCCCGGGGGCGCGCAGCGGCTCATAATCCTGATCATGTCATATGACGTCCGGTAAGGATTATGAAACCACTTTGCCGCCGTCTATTTGTAATAGGGCGGGCGGCGAGTGGTTAAGATATTTCCAACAGATGGCATGTACATAGCAAAGATGACACCCCAAAATACATTCTGCTACTCCTCCTGAGTATGGCGATACCACATGTGTGAAACTTTTACACTGCCTGGCCACATACAAAGGCCCAACATTCAAGTAGCACCATCAGACGTTCTAGGAGCATAAATGACATATAGTTTCCTGGCAACCTATCATTTTTGAAGGACCTTCATATTTCTAACACATAGCATGTACATACCAAGAATTACAATCCAAAATAAATTCTATTGTGGAAAGGGTAAAAAAAAAAGCATTACCTGTGTAGTATCCACCAGAGCGCTGGTCCAGGCAGCAGGCAGGGATGTGCTTAGCGACAGCAATGGTAGTTATCAAGGCAGCCGGCAGGAATATTGTCTATAGTCAGCACAAGGATATTGTCAGCACATGGCAGTCCATAGAAATTGTCCAGACAGAGACAGCCAGCACAGCCATAATATTGGTCCTGGTACACCGTTACCTGCAGACACTCATTATCGCACCGCTCTCCAGCCCTTCATAAACATACTGCCTCTTGCTACAGCTAATTATTTGCATAGTCCAGGTAGCGGTGTGGTCCGTTCATGCGGCAGGCAGAGGCATGGTGGCAGCAAGTCAGCGGCAGGCTGAGGGCCGCAATCACGTAAGACCTGTGCACAGGGGCACAGGGGTAGAGGCTTCGACCCACCCAAATCTCTAAGAAGCCTCTGGACTCCAGACCCTATTCCGAAAACCGGAAGAAACAATAAAAATTGTTTCCTCCATCCGGAAAAACATTTCTGGAGCCCCTCACATGGGAGACCCCTGTGTCCTAGAGTAGCAGGGCAACAGATCAGTCCAAGCGGTAGGCAAAAGCATAGTCCATAAAACAGGCCAGGGTCAGATGACGTGAAAGCAGTCCAAGCGGTAGGCATAAGCGTAGTTGGTAAAACAGGCCAGGGTCAGTTCACGTGGAAGCAATCTAAACGGTAGGCAAAGGCATAGTCACAAAACAGGCCAGGGTCAGTTCACGTGGAAGCAATCTAAACGGTAGGCAAAGGCATAGTCACAAAACAGGCCAGGGTCTGTTCACGTAGAAGCAGTCCAAACAGTAGGCAGAGGCATAGTCAAAAAACAGGCCAGGGTCAGTTCACGTGGAAGGCAGTGGCATGGTTATTTGGGGAAGCATGAAAAACGGTCAGCACAGATAATGAAAATGGGGAAATGGTTAAAAATATGGGCTAATATTTTAGGGATGTATGATAAAGTTTGAAGCATTCACCAATGCAAAGGCCAGGTTGGGAGGGACAATCGGGACAATGGTAGCTGGTATCTTTTCGAAACCCTTTTTTGGTGCACACGCGACATTTTTTTTGCCGTCTTCGGCCTGTTTCAGATGCTGGAATTCTGAAGGGGAAGTGGCGCTCACGAAGTCGGCAAACAGCCTCAGAGCGAAGGTCAACTAGGGGGGGGTCTTTGGTGATAGATGAGGGACATGACAACTTCTGAATTTTAGGAAGGGGGCGGGGCTTTCCATGGATTTGGTGTAGACTATGTAGGAATTATAAATGGCCAAATGGATTAGATAGATTGCTACTTTCTTGTACCAGAATCGGGACCTCCTTATTGACAAATAGGGCTGAATCATTTGATCGTTGAAATCCACTCCCCCCATGTAGAGATTATAATCTTGGACACACGTTGGCTTTTCAGTGGGACCTCGTCTTCTTTGAACATCAATTGTAGTGTCCTCATGGATGGTGGACATCATGTACACGTCCCTTTTATCCTTCCACCTCAAGGCCAGCACTTCGTTGCATCTCAGTGATGCTCTTTACCCCCTTCGCAGCTTTTTGTTTGCCAGTGATTGTGGGAAGCCCTTTCTATTTTTTCTGCAGGTTCCGCAGGCAAGGGTTTTTGCAATGTATAAGTGTCTGAAAAGGGGCAGGCTGGTGTAAAAGTTGTCAAGGTATATGTGATATCCTTTGTTCAGAAGTGGGTATGCCAGGTCCCATACAATCTTTCCAGTTGTGCCCATGTAGGCCGGGCACTCAGGGGGCTGGAGCTGGGAATCTCTTCCTTCATATATGCGGAACGCATACAGATATCCCGTGGCTCTCTCACACAGTTTGTATAATTTTATTCCGTATCTGGCCCTTTTGCTAGGTATATATTGCTTTATTCCTAGCCGGCCGGAAAAGGGTACCAGGGACTCATCGACACATATATTTTGATCAGGGACATAGAGTTCTGCAAATTGTTGGGAAAAGAAATGTATCAGTGGGCGAAGTTTACATAACTTGTCATAATTTGGATGATTGTGGGGAAGGCACTCGGTGTTGTCGCTAAAGTGAAGAAAGCGCATTATCTTCTTGTATCGGGACCTGGACATTTCGGCAGAATAAATAGCCATGTGGTGGATGGGTTGGGTGGACCGATAGGCATGTCCTTCATTTTTTTTGTTATCCCCATGTTCAGGGTGAGGCCCATAAAAATTTTGAACTCCTCCAAATTGAGATCTCGCCACTCAAAGGGACGGGCATATGATGAGTGGGGGTTATTGGCAATATACTGCTGGGCATATAAATTTGTCTGGTCCACAACTAATTGCAGAAATGTGTGGGGCAAAAACAGATGAACAAAATCGATCTCTGAAAAATTTTGGGTGTTGGTCTGCACACCTGGCTGTGCTGTGAAAGGGGGAATAATTGGTGATGCCGAGTTGGAAGGCAGCTATGTTGGGTTGGCAAGACCATCTGGCATAAATGTAGAGGCCCTGGCTCTTGGGGGATGTGACACTCTAGTAGTCGGATTGGAATTTTCTTATGCTGGTACTCAAGCGTGATGTGCCAGCACTGGTACTGGGTCTGGGCAATTGTTGGTGAGGCCCATCGCCGGAGGCAAAGCTGGTACTAGGCATTTGATCCCGGGGCCTAACGCTGACAGCAGCGCTGGTACTGGGCCTGGGAATTTGTTCTTGGGGCCTATTGCTGGCAGGAGCTCTGATACCGGGCCTGGGAATATAATCCTGGTTTTCAGAGGGCCTTGCCCTTTTAGGAGGGACCCATTCTTCCCCCGAATCAATTTCCGATTCACTATTCGGGTTAAATACCGAATTTGATTCGGAATCAGAATCAGAATTGGAATCTGATGAGAATTCCCCGTTGCTCTCATCGGTCATGGAGAGGATCTGGAAGGCCTCCTCGCTGGTGTATACTCTTCTGGCCATGGCGCTGATGGCTGTGTGACAGGTGACGTTCACTGATGGGCTGTGCGATGGGTGGCAGGTGATGACGGTGTGACAGGCCACGGATTGTGACGGGTGATGGCTGGCAGTCACTGATGGGTGATGGTCACTGATGGCTGGCAGTCACGATGGGTGGCGGTTGATGGCTGGCGGTCACTGATGGGTGACAGGTGATGAGTGATGGCTGGCGGTCACTGATGGCTGGCGGTGACTGATGGGTGGAGGGTGATGGTTGGCGGTCACTGATGGGTGAAGGGCAATGGCTGGTGGTCACTGATGGGTGAAAGGCAATGGCTGGCGGTCACTGATGGGTGACAGGCGATGGCTGATGTGTGACGGCTGGTGGTGGCTGATGGATGGCGGTTGAAGTCTGGCGGTCACTGATGGGTGACGGTTGATATCTGGCGGTCACTGATGGGTGACGCCTGGCGGTGGCTGATGGGTGACGGGTGACGTCTGGTGGTCACTGATGGATGACGGGTGACGGATGATGTCTGGTGGTCACTGATGGGTGACGGGTGATGTCTGGCGGTCACTGATGGCTGACTGCAGGCGGTGGCTGATGGGTGACGGGTGACAGTTGGCGGTCACTGATGGGTGACGGGTGACAGCTGGCGGTCACTGGTGGGTGACAGGCGACAGCTGGCGGTCACTGGTGGGTGACAGGCGACAGCTGGCGGTCACTGGTGGGTGACGGGTGATGGGTGACAGGTGCACCGCTGACGGTCACTGATGGCAGTCTCCTATGTGACAGGTTCACTTTATTGGGTGACTGTGGTGACTGTTGGGTGACAGATGACAGTGGGGGGGGGGGGGCGATCTGACAAGTGTGGTGTTGGTGTAGACACTACAGAACACAGATCGATAACTCACTGCTCCAGGCTCTTCTCTCCTCACACTGGAAACTGTGTGTGAGGAGAGAAGAGCTGGTAACAGTCAGTTACCGCTCTGTGTTTACATTTAGTGATCGGCTGTGAAAGGTTCACAGCTGATCACATGGGTAAACAGCCAGCCAATGGCTGTTTACCGGCATCGGTGACGAGCAGTGTTCCCAGGGAACACGCCGCCACCGATGTGAACGAGCAGCGCGCTCCCGATCCCGCGCATGCGCTGTTTACAGGCGACGAGCTCTAGCTGTGATCGGCCGTGACTTCATCACGGCCGATCACGTGGTAAAGAGCCATAACCAATGGCTGTTTACCACCCTCGGTGGTGAGCGGTGTCTCCGTGACACGCCGCCACCGAGGGAACGGGGATGCGCACGCACGATCGCGTGCATACCCTGTTTAAACGGGAGGCCGTCATATGACGGCCTCCCGCCACGAGAGCTGCGCCGCCTGGCCGTCATTTGACAGCCGGCGGTCAGCAACAAGTTAAGTGCGTTTATTCACTTCATTTGTCTATATGAGTTTTTTTTATATCACATTTATACATATATTTATCACTTTCAAAATACATTTTTTGTGATTTTACGCTTTAAATAGTAGCGCAAAGGCCTTTTTTCCCCCATTTTATCACGTGGCACTGATTAGCGGTGGCAGGTGGCACTGGCTGGCACTGGCAGGCACGTGGAACTGCCAGATGGCATTGGCATGTGACACTGGTTGGCATTGGCAGGTGACACTGGCATTGGCAGGTGACACTATTGGCACTGGCAGATGGCACTGGCGGTGGCACTGGCACGTGGCACTGATTGACAGGTGGCACTGGTTTGGAAGTGGCAGGTGGCCCTGGTTGGCGGTGGCACTAGTTGTCACTGACAGATAGCACTGATTGGCGGTGGCACTGGTTGGTGTTGGCAGGTGGCACTGGTTGGCGGTGGCACTAGTTGGCACTGATTGGCGGTGGCACTGGAAGGTGGCACTGGCAGGTTTCACACGGAGCACTCTGTTACTGAAATGTAACAGAGGAGCTGTCAGAATTGAGCTTAATGTCGGGGTGGGCGGGTGTGAAACTGACAAGTAACAGAGAGGCGGATATGTCAGATTTGAGCTTGATGTCGGGGTGGGCGGGTCCCAGCCAGGGTGGGCGGGACTCAGTAGCTATCAAAACACAGACCAACGATTGGGCTGCTTAAGAAAAGGGGCCTGGCCACATACACGTAGCGTACACGACAAGTAGAGGCGCAAAAGATCAGAAAAAAATATACTCCAAAGGGCTGTCTGTATAAAGTTATATTGGACGATAATATGAATGAGAATTTTTAGTTCTCAAGTCCCGTGAAAGTGTCTTTCGTTCTTTGAGTGGGACTTTGGAATGCAGGGCTGCCACCACAGGGAGCTGAAACCAGGCTCCTAGACTGTTGCAGGAAAAGAGAAGAAGAAGGGGGCGCCTCTGGGTGTAGATTTTTAAAAGGCCATTTATTCACAGGTAAAACAAACAGATGATGCACTCACATTTTCCAAGGCATAAAAAGGCACGTAGAATACAAGGGGGGCGGTTTTTTCATCTGATTCGTCCGTCACATGGGATCCGGTCCGCGGGTGTCATGTTGTCCTCTCCTGGCGTTACCACAAGTTTGTTGTTAAGAAATGCCGGCTTGGTGGACGCAGAGGATGTGTTTCCAAAGCGAGGCTTGGTTAGCGGTGACACGCGGGTCGCGGGGTTGTGACGTCACGGCGGGCACATACACGTAGCGGCCCTCCCAGATTCCTTTGGCTGGTGTTTGATAATTGCTGGGTCCCGCCCACCCCGGTCGGTTCCCGCCCACCCCGACATCAAGCTGAAATCTGACAGATCCTCCTCTCTCCATTGCTTGTCAGTTTCACACACTTAGCACGGCACCGCAGAGTGTGGAGGAGGGAGGAGGGCGGCAGTCAGTGTTAATGCTGCTGCATGTCTGGGGCATCAATAGTGAGTGGGCTGGTGGCAGCTTAGGCGCCAGGTTGCGATTTCTGGTCGCATTGGCGACCTGGCGCCTGGGGTTTGTCGAGCCCTGGCTTATGCGCACCACAAATTACACCCAAAACACATTCTGCCATTACTCCCGAGTATTGCGATATCACATGTGTGAGACTTTTACAGTGTGGCCACATACAGAGGCCTAACATGCAGGAAGCACCATCAGGTGTTCTGGAGCACCCAGGCCAATTCTGACATTTCTCTCCTACATGTAAAAATCATTTATTTACTAGAAAATTACATAGAACCCCAAAACATTTATATACATTTGTTTTTTTTAAGCAAAGACCCTACAGAATACAATGACAGTCGTTGCAACTTTTTATCTCGCGCGGTACTTGCGCAGCAATTTTTCAAATGCGTTCAAACTCCCCAAAGCTCATCGGCGGTGAGATCCAGGTCCCACAGAAGCCAAACCTGCCAGATTGTGGAGATATTCCGAGCGCGGCCTAAGGAAAGCACGCCGGAACAACAGGCCCATGAACGCAAGCCGCACTCCACAAGCAGACACCCAGCAAGAGGCCGCAGCCACAGCCCTCACGCACCTGTCATGTCACAACCGCCGGCAGCAGTAAGCCTAGCGGATCTAAGATTGGTGGCAGCAGATATCAAAACTTCCCTTACAGCGACGATCGCTGATGCTATCCAAGAGCTGCGCACAGATATACAGGCAATTTCACTAAGGGTGGAGGAGGTGGAAGAGACACAAACCTGCCATGATGCCTCCCTATATCGTATACAACAAGTCACAGAATCGCACGCCATTCACCTGAGAGAGATCAATCGACATATGGAAGACCTGGACAATCGTGGGAGACCACGAAACCTCAGGGTAAGAGGTCTCCCCGAATCCATAGACCCCACCCAACTAACACAGGCGATCACGGCCCTGTTTAACGACCTGTTGGACAGAGCCCCTAATACGCAGATACCTATGGAACGTATGCACAGGGCCTTGCGCCCAAGAGGCAGAGACACTGAGCCGCCCAGGGACGTAATCTGTTGCCTCACAGATTTCATACTAAAAGAAGAAATACTGAGGAAAGCAAGAGGGCGGGCCCGCCTAACATTCCAGGGCACAGAAGTTAAAATATTTCAAGACCTGTCGAGCATAACGTTACAGAGAAGGAGGGAGCTGCGCCCCTTACTGGAAGTCCTGAGATCAAAGGCAATCGTATATCGATGGAAGTTCCCCTTCTGCTTGTCAGCAATCTCCAATGGCCACACAGTTAAATCTGAAAACCCTGGAGGACTTGGACCACTTCTGTACCGCACTCAAAATTCCACTAGTTGAACTCCCAGACTGGTACAGCGACTTTCGCCTCCCGCCGTTACGGAAAGCAACATCCATGGATGATGTTATTGAAGCGGGCAACTTCAGTATCAGCCGTCGCCGACGGGCTCATCCACCGCCCTCCCCTCACAAAGCAGCGGGTCCTCTGTGAAATGGCAGTCCCACTGCCTCACCTGAACATCAAAAGGCACGTCATTCTTAAAAAGGTAACTGGCTTCCTCACCAATCACCCCATTATAATACTACATGTGACCCTCATCACCCCCCAGAGGTTAAGCATCAACCTGATATTATTCACACAAGACCCCGGCAATACCACCTTTAACCGTCCAGACTAACTCGATAAATACATGCAACCCCCCCCCCCCCTCCGCAATCATCACCAGACTAACTGGAGGGAATGCAACTGACCACAAATGAACGTATATCCCGCTCAAGAGAAAAGAACATTGTCAAGGATAATCTTTACCCTTGGTCTCGTATCTACGCCTCAGGGAGGACTTTCAGCCTTATCAAAACCCAGTTCTCGAGCTAAACACTTAAAGACGGCTGTCACATCTCAAAGAGGGAGGAACCTACAAGGCACGGGAAAACCAACCCCAACTGAATACTTCTTCCGTTAGACATGAACTGGCGTAAGCCACAGTCTGCCAAGTCACTGCAATTTTGCAAGAAGACTATACCCCCTCCAAACTTAAAGCTACAATCCTAGAGGTCCTCCCTCACCTCTCTTACAGCTCTTACTACTGCTCCCATGAACGCAAACCTGCCAAGTGGGTAAAACTATGTAGATTGTTCCATAAACTTTAATAATAATAATGACAGCAACCTATCGCGGGGGAGAGCCCACACACCCTCCCTGGCTGATAGGATGACAAATCACTGCCCATCTTCAGCCTATAACTGTGGGCATAACTAGCTTGCCCACATTTCGCAAACTAGGCTTCGGAGGGAGGCGCTAGACGCCGACGAGACCGCACCCCCACAAGGTCATCACACTTACCATTCTACTCATAGGATTAGGGATAGATATATACATCCATCTCCTGGGATAGATACCGAACCAGACTAACTCACACTCAGATTACCTATGGTTTAACCCAACGAACCTAATTGTATATCTATTGTGACCTGTGGGGTGTAACCCTCCTCGGCCTCTCTCTGTCTCTCTCGGACGAGTCTACACATTATTGTTAATGGACTCTTACAGTTGAGATATCGGTTATATAGTTTTAAAGTTTCATTAGGTTTCACCCTATGTTCGCCCTCAAATACAAGGAGACCTTCTCCTTAGTGTACTCCGCTCTCTCATCATATAGGAAAGGTGAAACCCTACTGAAGGGAGACACATAGGAGAGAAGAGCAAACATAGGAACCGAGTTATACTGTTAAGCATGCAACTGGTTTAGATTTGTTCTGTAGTGATTACATAACTTGTTACAGTAAAATCTTGATAACTCAATGCGGTTATGGGTCCACTAGACAATTAGCTGCAACTGGTCACAAGTCAATATATATATATATATATATATATATATATATATATATATATATATATAGCCCCAGTCCCTCATCCAACAACAAGTAAGCAGACAAACACCCCCCAGATCCCTAACGTCCTCCTGCTAGTCCTAGGCTCCTCCAACAGGACTATTTTACAATTAACCAGTCGATCCCCAGAAAAAACACCCAGACCTCACGGAACCTAGGAGAACACCCCACAAGGAACCGTAGCCAACCACCCTCACTCACAGTGGAATCCCAGAGCTCCGACTGACCTCATCTGGTACTGACCCATACGAGTAGGATCAGGACCCTGACTCGTATCCAGAGATCACCGTAGATACCCTATCATTTCCTTTGAGATATCTCCCAACCCCCCTCACTATCCCAAATAACACGCCCTCCCTCCTACTGCCCCCCCACTCCTACAACCCCCTGCTGATAGCCCCCTTTCTTCTTCGCTAGCCCTAGTAGAGGACTCCTCTCGCCCCCTCTCCCCAGTTAAGCTCCTACTACGAGATTCATATCTTACAAACAATTATGACTCCTCCAAAGCCCAGACACATACACCCGACACTCAAACTAATCTCCCTAAACACTAAAGGCCTAAACATACCCGAAAAACACACACAGGTGTTGTCCAGCATGCGTAGCCTTGGAGCTGACATAGTCCTCCTACAAGAGACCCACTTTCAGTCCGACAATATTCCAAAGCTAACAAACACTACCCACAATGCTTTCACGCAACTTCCCCAACCTCCAAAACAAAAGTGGTCTCGATACCACTCTCAAAAAACGTACACCTCCAAGTAACGGACACATTGTCAGATAACCAGGGCAGATATAGCTTTCTAAAAGGGACTTGGAAAGACAGGCCTTTCACTATAGCCAACATCTAAAGCCCCAACACTTCCCAAGTCCCATTCTTTCGTGATATTTCCCAACGCCTTGCTACCTTCTACACAGGTATCTTAATAGTAGGGGGGGGGGGGGGGGGGACTCTAGAACCCCTAATAGACACATCCACTGGAACCTCATACTTGCCATATAGGGCTCTCCATCAAATTAAGCTGAGTCTCCAAAACCTACTACTCCATGACACATGGTGAACCCTGTACCCCAAGGAAAAACATTACACCTTCTCCGTCCCACATAACCGCTATTCCCGTTTGGACTACTTTTTCTTGACACAACGAGATCTACCCTACCTAACCAAAGCATCCATAGAGTCCATGACACTATCTGATCACCACCCAATCTCCATCACTTTGACGCTCCCGGAAAAATCCACCTACAGCCCACTATGGAAACTGGACCCCACCATCTTGACTGACACAGAACGTACTGCAGAAGTTCATCTGTGCCTAGAGAGCTATTTGAATGAAAACGACACACCAGACATATCTCGCATAACCCAATGGGCAGCGCATAAGTGCGTAATAAGGGGCAAACTCATGGAATTGGCAAGCAGAATCAAAAAAGAAAAGAGGAAGAAAATGTCAGATTTATTCACCAGAGTGAAAGCCTTGGAAACAAAACACAAACGCACCCTAGCACAACACACCCTACAGGAACTTACTGAAACACGTAGACAAATACAAGATAGGTCGAACCATATGGAAAAAATATATGCTCTCCCAAAAATTATACTACGAGCACGGCAATAAAAGCGGTCATTTCCTGGCCCAAGCACTACAAACTAAGAAGGCTAATAACACTGTTCACAAACCTAACTCCCCCACAGGAAGGGCCTGCACGACGAACACAGACATAACAGCAGAATTTGAGAAATTTTACTCCACGCTATACAATATTGCACATTCCAACCCATTGAGCGCGCCCCACACACCTAGAGCCCACAAAATTAAAAAATTCTTAGCCCTTGTACACACGATCGGAGATTCCGACGGAATGTGTCCGATCGGAGCGTTTTGTCGGATATTCCAACTGTATATGGTATGCATCGGACTGTTTCCATTGGAATATCCGTCGGACCAAATTTTCCAACTTGCCGGAAATATTTTCCAACAAAATGCTCCGATCGGACAAAGTGCCACGCATGCTCAGATCAAATTCCTACAATCAAAGCTATTGGCTACTAGCCTGAACATAGTCCCGTCATAACGAAATAACGTCATCACGTTCTGAACGATCAGATTTTCCGACAACTTCCTCCGACCGTGTGTATACAACAGTTTCGGACAAAATCCGACGGATTTGGTTGTCGGAATCTCCGATCGTGTGTACAAGGGCTTAGATCAGTTCTGCCCGAAGACCATTTCCCAAGATGCTGCCGAAGAGCTAGAAGGCCCAATCACCCAAACTGAATGGGACTTGGCCTTAAAACAACTAAAAGCAGGCAAAAGCCCAGGCCCGGATGGGCTAACGGCCGCTTATTATAAAACTTTCTCAGAAATACTTAGCTCTCCATTCAGGAAAGCCTTCAACTCCATATCACCCTCGAATCCACTCCCACAAAACATGCTGGAAGCCCACATAGTGGTAATCCCTAAAGACGATAAAGATCCGACACAGGCAGCAAATTACTGTCTAATTTCACTTCTAAATGTAGATCTAAAAATCTTCTCCAAAATACTGGCTAACCGAATTTTATAACTCCTACCTATACTAATCTCCCAAGATCAAGTGGGGTTTATCCCTGGCAGAGAAGCCAGGGACAACACCATAAAAGCAATAAATCTACACTTTATCACATCTACCCATCAAAAGGGTTTTTTCCTGTCTTTGGATGCGGAGAAGGCATTCGACAGGGTAGCATGGGACTATATGGGAGCAGCCCTGCGAGCCGTGGGCCTAGGCCCATGTATGCTCAACTTCATGTTGTCCCTGTACACCAACCCAACATCTAAGATCCGAGTGAATGATACCCTGTCGAGTGCCTTCTCCATCCACAATGGGACAAGACAGGGATGCCCCCTGTCCCCGATACTTTTTGTGCTCATACTGGAACCTTTTCTGAACAGCATCAGACAAAACCCTGACATTCAAGGTATCCACACTAAACATAAGGAATTCAAACTCTCTGCATTCGCAGATGATATACCCTTATATCTCACAAACCCACACACTACAATCCCGGTGTCATTAGCAGAATTCCGACACTTTCACTTGATATCTAATCTGAAAATTAACTTCTCGAAATCTTTTGCCCTCAACATCTCCCTCCCGCCATCACTGGTAACACAGTGTAAAGAAAACTTCCCCTTTCAATGGAAATCTGATACTATTTCATACCTGGGCATACAACTACCAACTAACCTAAGTAACCTTTACGCAAAAAATTACCTTCCAATATTGGGCAAACTCACGTTTGACTTAAACCTCTGGAACAAATCCTTTTTCTCGTGGTTCAGGCAGAGCGGCGATACTTAAGATGAACGTGCTGCCGCAAATATTATACATCCTACAAGCAGTTTCCATCCATGTCCCACCAACATTCTTTAAATCACACCGGAGAGGCATGCACGGGGGCGTGTCCGGCTGTGAACAGCGGCAGACGTCTGCTATGCGAGCTCCGCTACTCCTACAGCCTAATCCACCGCCATCCGCATCTGTTTAGAGCTGTTGGGAGCCAGAAACCTTGCCCAGCTGACCGTCTGGGTGCCCTGTGGGGTTTGGAGCTGGTATTATCCGGAGTTCCTGCTCTGGATGGCCCGAGAGCCTTCTTCCCTGGACACCCGCGGCCGCCATCTTGGAGCTCCGAGGCCTGCAGACACCGGCCTTCATCTGCACGAACCGGGAGGTAGGGAACCCTCATCCACCCTCCCAGCCTTGTCCTACATTCTCTCTGCACCCTCCGGTGGCCCGGCTGAGCTCCGGGGGCGCTCGTAGAGGCCGCGGTCGGATCCGGCCTAGTGCGGCCTAGTGGGACCTGCGGATCCCCGGTGTGTCCTGCAGAGTGCATCCCGCGGAGGGGCGCTGCGGCCGGCCTGGCCTTGGCTTGGAGGAGCAGGGCGTCCCTCTCTTCGCCCAAACAAGAACCCATCTCTGGTCTATGTGGTGCGGGGGGGAACGGACCTAGGCCTGAAGAAGCAGCCATCTTGCTCCACCCGAAGACTTGTGGCTGGGTGGTTTAGCGGCCATCTTGCTACACCCTGCTAGCTTCTTCCAGTCATAGCAGCCATCTTGCTCCACCCAGTGCTGTCATACCTCCGTGCCTGGCCATAGCCCGGCCCCAGGAGCACCCTAGACTGCCACACCATATTCCAGCTCCCCCCTGCTCTGCTCTCCCCTCCTTTTATAAACGCCTGATAGGAGGGCTGCTCCCAATTCCAATCCGGTGGCCATCTTGCTCCACCCGGACACTGACACTGCAACAAGAGCCCACTTCCACCGCCAACACGGACCGCATAAGCTGTTCTACCACTTTACCTACGGGTGCGTGTGGCTGTTGATGGCCGGCTGAAGATATGTACCGCTGAGCTCTGTGCTACCCCGACAACTGCAGGCTGTGTTCCCATCTAATCATACCCGACTTGCTGATGGCGGCTTCTGGCTCTCATCCTGCTGACTTTGCTGAACTACAACAAGGCTCTATCCAACGTTACCTACTCCGTACAACCTCCCAAGACTCCCGTGCAGGAAAAGACAAGCTCTCGACAAGCCGCACCCCAGGCAAACTGAAGCCTCCTCCCCCGACTACAGCGTCTTGCCCTATCCCTGGGAACAACTCGGTTGCTCAGCCGAATCCCCCGATGGACCCCCCTGGCCGGATCTGCACTGTCCCCTACCACAAACGTAACCGTTGCTTCAGAAGAGATGCCTTCCTCAGCCTTGACCAGGGATCCGGGCTCCACATCCACTGCCCTACTCTCTGCCTTCAGGGCTGACTTTGAGTCCTGGGCCTCCAAAATGGAAACTTCTCTCCAGAGTGAACTGAATGCCCTCAAACAGCGGGTTTCGGCATCGGAGACTGCAATCTCTACAATGGTCACCACCCAAGATGACCATACGTCCCGTATAACGGCACTTGAACTCGCATCTACGGCTCACCTCTCCCGGTTGCGGCAACACCAGCTCCGAATAGAAGACAGTGAAAACCGGAGCCGCAGGAATAACATCCGGCTGCAGGGTGTCCCGGAGGCAACCTCGGGTAATGACCTCAAACCCACTGTTGTTGCTATCCTAAATCAGGTCCTGGAGAGGGAAGTTACGTCCCCTATCGAATTGGATAGAGTGCATAGGGTTGGGGGTGTGGGGGGAGACAGCAGGGATCGCCCTCGTGATGTCCTCTGCCGGGTACACTACTATACCCTGAAGGAAGAGATCTTGCGCAAAGCCTGGCGCCTGGGCCCACTGGACTTTTACGGATCCTCCATACACCTGTACCCAGATCTTTCCCGCAACACGCTGTACATGCGGCGGGTGGTCCGCCCACTACTGGAATTGATTCGCCAAGCAGGTGCAACATACACGTGGGGTCACCCCTTTAGCATCAAAGTGACCTGGGAGGATAACCACAAATTTGTCCTATCAGATCCGGACCAGCTTCCTGCCTTCTTCCTCTTTCTGGACCAAGACCCTATCACCGTCCTAAATTGGCTGGATCCTCCAGATGATCGTCAAAGACTACCGGGTCCTCCCCTGCAACGCCGGAGACACTCACGTCCTAGATTTGTTCCCCCTGGTCCCAGAATACGGAGAGCCACATCACCAGAAGACTAATATGCACTCTCTCTCCTCACTAGGAGGTTACGGGTCTTATCCTTGATACAGGCCAGGTTTGCCTTAACAATGTTCCCTATGCTCTGTTTTTTCCTCCCCTTTGTACGTTTGTTCCCCTCCCATTGACTCCTGCTAACTGTATACTTTGAATGCTGTGGGTGGGTTGGCTGTCTGGATGGGATAGTTGTAGCTTCCATTGCCCTCCGCTGGTACAGTTGTGCTTGCTGGGGCTCTGGAAGGGTAGACATTACCACTGATGTTGTTTGTTGGGTTATAGTGGACACATTCATTATGTCTCCTTTAAAACGTTGGTCCTGCGGATTGGCTTGACGTGTCTCGAACATGGTCCCCTGGTTTGTTCTGGGGATTCCAAGTCTCTCCTCAGCACCAACCCCTACTTTCTCTGTGGCTCGAGATCGGTAGCCCTTGTCGAGGGCAACTAATGTACGTTTACACTGTTATCAGAGCTAGGCTATGACAACAATCTTGGATAAAGCTGCTGTGAATGTGGTAATTGGTGTGTTCAACCTCCTTAGCACCACATGGGAATACCTGAGCCCTTGTGTTGCCCCTAGCCAGTTCATACCTTGTTGTTCACTCCTGTTTTTCTTTTTTGTTTTTGTTTATATTCCTATACTGTTTATGTAGCCCGAGGGTACCATGGTATTAGCTATACATTCTATTTTTTTTTAGTGCCTACGCACTTGAGCATTAGACGCCATGGTCATTGGGTATGTTACACTTATGTTATATGTGCCTGCTAAGTTGTCGGGATCACAACTCAGCTATTCTAACCTAGTTCTCTCCCCCTCCATAGGATCGGCACAATCCGTGCCTAATACGTGATATTTCACGAAGTGTTACGTTTTTACGGACACTCTAGGATTCTTCTAGAGCCGCCTTACCCCAGGGGCTCTTTCTGACCTACCTCTCTTACATTTCTCCCCCCTCCTGTCTTCCTCCCCGTGTGTCTTTGGACATCTCCCCCTTTGCTCCACTACCCTTCCTATTGTTGTCTTAATTTTTTTTTTTTTTGTCACTCTATCATGGCCCACACGGTGACGTCTCAACCCAGGCTACAGTTTTGTTCGTACAATGCGAATGGCCTTAATATTGCCGCTAAAAGAGGACAAATCCTCTACCAGATGCACAAACGCCTAGTTAATGTGCTTCTGCTACAGGAGACACATTTTCACTCTGCCTCCACTCCTTCCTGTTCCACCAGATACTTTAACAGATGGTTCCATAGTACTAACCCGACTCAGAAAACCAAGGGAGTGTCTATTGCTTTTCATAAGACGCTCCCTATAGAAGTGCTTGATCATTTGTCTGACCCCCAGGGAAGGTATGTTTTCGTGAAATTCATGTTATGGGGCACCAAATTTATGGTAGCTAATATTTACCTCCCAAATGTCAACCCTGTATCATCTGCGCTGCAGTACTTGAAGATTCTGTCAGGATTCCTGGAGGGTAAGCTTGTCTTGGGAGGGGATTTTAACACACCTCTAGAACCTCTCTTGGATTCCTCCACCTCGCGATCATGTATCTCGTTCCCCAAACTGAGGGCACTGAAACGCGCATTCTACGATCTGCGTCTTGTTGACGTTTGGAGGGTACTACACCCCACATCCCGTAACTATACTCCTTTCTCTCACGTACATCACACTTATAGTCGCATAGACTACCTAATGCGTGACCACAGCTGCCTAGATTGGTCCCCTGAATGCACCATAGACCCTATGGTTTGGTCTGACCACTCTCCCATTCATATGACATTTTTAATCCCCTCCACTCCAATTAGGGAGTGGACGTGGCGGTTGAACGATTCGTTACTTTCAAACTCGGAGTGTGTGGCGCAGGTTACAAATACCATATCTAACTATTTTGCTGACCACGCCTCTGATACGACGTCGCTGCCCTTTCAATGGGAGGCATTAAAAGCAGTCCTGCGTGGAACCTTCATCCAACTGGGTACACGCCTAAAGAGGGAACGCTCACCCGCCATCACGGCTGCAATCCAAACTCTTAGGAACCTAGAAACTGAACATAAATGATCCCCGACAGTGACCACGCTGGCGGGCGTTTCTAGGGCGAGATCTCAACTCAGGGAACTATACAAGACCTCCGCACGCACATATTCGGATAAGATTGCTTTCCACCAATATAAGTTTCAGGATAAATGTGGTAGGTCATTGGCTCGATCCCTGCATCCCAAGGCATCTTCCGCTTTTGTGCCCCATATTAGGGGGGCGCGGGGGGAATTGGTCTCTTCACCCTCTAAGATGGCTGAGGAGTTCAGGAACTTCTATCAGTCGCTGTACAATATCCCTCTGTCTCGACAAGTGGGTTCCCCGTCTATCGAGCTGGCTGACAAACTATCCTATGTCTCGGAAACCGCACTCCCCCGATTGGACGGAGACACAGTTGCTGACCTAGAAACCCCCATCACTGAGGACGAAGTTGCCAAAGCCATAGCGGGAACGCCCAGTGGAAAGAGCCCAGGCCCCGACGGCTTCACTCCTAGGTTTTACAAACTTTTCGCCACCCTTCTTACACCCTTTCTCACTAAGATGTTCAACTCCTTGACGGAGGGATCTAAGTTCCCTCCACAAACACTTGAGGCCCACATCTGCCTCATACCAAAACCGGACAAAGACGCCACTCTTTGTGCAAACTATAGGCCAATATCCTTGATTGGTGTCGATTTGAAAGTCTTTGCCAAAATCCTAGCCAATAGATTGCAACCATTGTTGCCCAGGATAATACACTTAGACCAGGTTGGCTTCGTGAGCGGTCGCGAGGCTAGGGACAATACTCTAAAGACCCTCCTCCTGACTAATTATGCCCGGTCCCATGATATTCCACTATGCCTCTTAACAGTCGATGCGGAGAAGGCATTCGACCGGGTAGACTGTCAGTTCCTCAGATTATCCCTGCAACAAATAGGCTTGGGAACTAATATGGTAGCAAGAATAATGTCCCTATACTCCTCTCCGTATGCTAGGATTAGACTGAATGGTTCATTATCTCCAGCTTTTTCAATCTCCAACGGGACACGTCAGGGGTGCCCATTGTCCCCCCTCCTCTATGTTCTAACTATGGAACACTTGGCCGTTGCTATACGCAACAATCCCTCTATCCAAGGCATAACAGTTGGGCCCACTCAAACTAAGCTTGCCCTATTCGCTGATGATCTACTCCTGTACGTGACTCACCCACACACATCCCTACCCTCAGTATTGAGGGAATTCCAAAAATTCGGAGCGGTCAGCAATTTCAAAGTTAATTATAGTAAATCAGAAATCCTTAATATATCCATGCCTAAGTCGGATATGCGAAGACTATCGACTGCTTTCTCCTTCAAAACTGGTTCCTCTTCCATTAAGTATCTCGGAATCCAAATACCGGAGGACGCGTCCCAGCTCTTTGCTCTGAATTTTGCCCCCCTACTTCTTAGGGCCCAGGCAGATCTAACTACATATACGTCAAAACGGCTCTCTTGGCTGGGTAGAGTGCATGCCTTGAAAATGGACGTTCTTCCTCGTTTCCTGTATCTGTTTCAAACCGTTCCTATCCACATACCCAATTCGTACTTCAAGAAACTACGCCAGCTGTTCTCCAAATTTATTTGGAATGCTGCCCGCCCCAGAATACGATATGAAACGCTATCTCGTCCAAGGGATCGGGGGGGGGGGGGCGGAGCCCCGGACGCCTCCCTGCATCATAAAGCAGCAGTGCTCACGCGCATTCTAGATTGGTTCCATCACTCTTCCACCAAGCTTTGGGTTCAATTAGAAAGTTATATGAACCCAATAGACCTCTCCGCCCTCCAATGGACCTTGCCCACGGTCCGGGGGGGGGGGGGTCGGGCCCTCTCAACGACCTTACTCGTCACACCATCCAGATTTGGGACCGTATGCTGACCCAAAGGGGCTTATCAAAATATATGGGGCCTATGACTCCCTTCTTTGGGACCCCGGCCTTTCCTCCAGCTATGGGTGTATCACAATTTGGACCATGGCAAAGAGAAGACCATAGGAGACTTGCCCAAGTTCTTCGGGCAGATCCCACTTTAAGGACAGATACCCCTGCCAATCTGACCTCCAGACATCCCATGCAGTGGATGCAGAGACAACAAACCACCTCCTACATACGGACTTTCCCCTCTATTCCAGATATCCTTGCTGAACCGACAGGGTTTGAGGGACTGCTCTTGCAGGCAAAACCCCCAACGCATGTGGTGTCTCAACTTTACTCCCTCTTGCTCAATATCTCCTCCCCTGACCTCCCTCCGTTTACGGCGGCCTGGGAGACAGAACTGCAACACCCCATCTCTCCTATTGACTGGAAGAAATGCTTTATCCTGACGCACAAACTATCCCTCGCCACTAAGACCCAGGAAAAGGGATTTAAACTGGTAACGAGATGGTACAGATGCCCATCGACGATAAACCATTTCAACCCGGGAGTACCAGATACCTGCTGGCGGTGTCTTAGCTCCCGGAGAACCATGCTACACATATGGTGGGAATGCCCTCCAGTACAAAAGTATTGGCAACAGATATTCAAACTTTACTGTAAGCTGATGGCGACCTCTATACACCCCTCACCTGAGGTGGCTCTCTTATCTATGCTCCCTGGTACATTCAAATCCATCAAAAAAGATATTTTACGACACTTCCTGGCGGCGGCCAGGGTAGTGATCCCCCGTCACTGGAGATCGACGATCATGCCTTCCCTTGGGGACTGGGCTATGGAGGTGGACCGCATAAGGGACCTGGAACATCTGTTGGCAGAGGAATGTGGTAAAAATGAACAGTTTGCTCTCACCTGGACATCATGGTCCATGTTCCGATATTCCTCTGAGTTTATCTCCTGGGCTGAACATGGCCTGGACGGCGTCGCCCTGGGTCCATGAAGGAGTGATTCTCGTCCCCTATCTCTATGCCCCCTCTTATATGTCCCTGATTCTTTTTCCTTTTTTTATATATTTCCATACACCCTTAGGAATACATCTAGCTAATGTACCATGGCTCCAACTTATCTAGTGTTCCTGAACTGGTGTAAGAACCCTACGGAATATCTTAGCCACAGATTTATATATAATTTTGTCTGGAGTTCTGCGCAGGGGTCAGCTTTGATCCCCCCTGGCAGTGCTGAAGACGAAAGGTTCTTTGGCTTATACGCTGTATTCATTTTACTCTATCTGTTTGTATGTGTCTATATGTATATGTATGTGTTTATTATCCCCTTCTTTTTTTTTTTTTTCTTCTCTCTCTCTCTTCTCCCTCTCCCCTTCTCCCCCAAACATGGATTACTATCATTAACGGTTTCCTAGTAGGCTTTATTTACATGCTTTCAATCCATTTATGTATAACATAGCCATGTTTTTGTACAGACACATACGAAGCATACTGTTGGTGTATCTTGTTACTGCTTATGATGTTTACCTTCTCTTTCTCAACCTTTTTTCTGAATAAAATAAGATTGAATTAAATCACACCGGAGACTTTGCTCCAAATTTCTATGGGAAGACTATACTCCCAGAATTAAATTTACACACCTCTCCCTACCCAAACACTTAGGGGAAATTGGCCTTCCAGACATACAGAACTACCACAGAGCTGTCCACCTGACACACATTATTGACTGGAATGTACACTCATCAGTGAAAGACTGGGTGAAATTGGAATCATCTTTCACTACACTATCTCTGCACTCCTCCCCTGGATACAATATCGCCATATAGCTCCAGACATAGGGACACACCCACTGATCAAACCCACTATAACCTGTTTCCACAAAACATGCAAAAAGACCTCTATATCCTCAATCCCCGGCCCCATGTCCCCAATAAAGATGAACCCAGACTTCCCCCCGGGAATGTCTAATGACTTTCTTCGGCAGTTCTGGCCACACCCCCACATCCGAGCCCATCAATTCTTTGACCATGGGAAAATATGCCCAAGTACGCGCTTAGCTACATTACTAGACAAACCCCCAATCCCAGCATGGACTCACAAATAACACATTTCCTCAAATCTTTAGACAAAAAACATCCTTGTTCTAGAGACCTGGCTCCCTTTGAAAAATTGTGTACACAAACAACACCACAAACCCACCTCATATCTACAACCCACTCCCTTCTCTTCATGGACCACCAACCCGAAAAATCCATAATGTGTAAAGCTTGGGAAAAAGATCTCTCGATCATAATTTCCACGGAAGAGTGGGAAAAGATATACAGGAATATACACAAGGGATCCATTAGCGTGTCCACTCAAGACAACAGATACAAATGGCAGACACGTTGGTATAGCACTCCCACACAAATTCCAGCCCACCATCCCAGAGACATGTTGGCTTTGCCTTGAAGACCGGGGTTCACTCCTACACATTTGGTGGACATGTCCACGCATACAAGACTTTTGGAAAGCGGTCATTGACATTACATCGCAAGTTACATCTTTAGACCTACCAATGGCCATGGCACAATTTCTTCTGCACCACACCCCCCTACCCCAATCATCCTACCACAAATCATTGGTGATGCATATGATTAATGCCGCCAAACAATGCATGCCCATTCACTGGAATTCCCAAACCCGCCCGTCAATTAGGGAATGGTTTAACAGAATCAAAAAAACGGCCAAAATGGAGGAACTCATCCAGAACGCACGAGACACCCCAGAAAAATTCGGAACGATATGGTCCTGTTGGACTCACTTTCAAACTACCCCTAAATTCTCTCGACTACACAAGTCTTCAATAAAGACATATGAGAAACTACACCGGCGATCTTCTCAAGGAAAACATGCATACCCCACAATAACCCTTTGTAGATATATCGACACCCTACTACCAAATAGACTGCCACAACCCCACGAAGGTGGAAACCAACCGAAACTTCACCACAACACACACAGAGGAGGAGAGAGGAGAGAATCGGCCGGTAAGGCCACACACTAAGACCTGCATCCATACCCCCTTACACAGTCTCCAGAACAACCCCCCTACCCCATAATCAGTAGACAGCTCCCCATTTAATTACCCCCGTTTCATTTCCCACCCACCCTTTTTTCCCCCATCCACATACCGACACCTAAGGTAACATCGAACAGTCAATTACGAACGCAATCCACAATACACACACATGGACCTGACATGCCACATCAAGCAGTATCGAGCAAACCAACACATTCCGACTATACCAAGAAAATCCAAGGGCCATACCTGAGCACTGACTCGTAAAGCAACCCTGCTGGACGACACTCCCTCATAAACCTCATTATTGCCACGGGTTCAGCAGGAGCCTACAGAAAATAATCCCCCTCACTACTCAGACTGGAATGCTCCCGTAAGATATACATTGCCACCACGCAGGTAACTAATCCCCCCTGAAACGGAAAACATGGGGACTTTTACTCTAGAAACCGCAAGACCGATAAACATTATTAGATGTTGATGTATAGAACTTAATCGTACTGACAAAAGTTGTACAATGTGTATTGTACCATGTATTCTTGTTTGATCTTACCAATAAAATATTTTGGAAGAAAAAAAAAAAAAGAAAATAGTCCAATCGTAAATAAAAAAATTAAATAAAAAATAAAAATAAAAACACGAATCCCTGAAATTGCAGGTGAATACATAAAACTCTCCACCTCGTGCATATACCGCCACCTCAAACAATTTAGACTCTTACCAGAGAGCCTGGACCCTTTATTACAGAAGGTCAAACAGGCTTGATGTAATAATCTTTGCAGGGTTCATCAGCTGGAGATATGTCTTCAGAACAAATTAAGAACTTTCACTGGATAATCAGACCAGGCTCCATTCACCCCACAACCAGATTTAACCATGCAAATCAAGGAGACTTCAGATAGTGTAAAATCCCAAAAGACATCCCAGAACAAGTCATCTTAGTGACAAAACCGCTTGGGTAAAGGAGCGGTTTCCTGCTATTGTGTTCCTGTTTACAGTATCTAGATCTTTTTATGTTGTATACAAGGCTGGTTTTTATTTGAACAAATGTAAGTGCATTACCTTTTATAGCATTTTTTTTACAATTGTACTATTTTCTATCAACACTTTATGAGCAATATTTATGTTTAGCGCAACACTGTTTTTGCATATGCTATGTAATGTGCATATATCTCACTTTAGTGGTACTGCTGAATATTTACTCTGTAATGGTTGAATGTGGTCTGTACGATATATATATATATAAATATTTCTTTTTTGCACAAAAAAAAAAAAAAAAAAAGTGTCTTACACAAGCTAATGGGAATCTTCTCCACCACACCTGAGCAACAGATACACTTACCAACATTAAAGCCTCCAGAGGAAAGTAGCAACATGCATGTTTATGTCAACAAGGTCCTTCAGGCGTGGTCAACCAGCTCCAATTTCACAATGGGGTGTCCCGCAGTAACGATCCAACCACTGGAGACAGTACTAGCATTCCATGAAGATGTGCATTTTGATTAAAGGTGTTGGGTCAGGAGCTACATGCTGGCAACTCACTGCCACTTCCATGCTACTGATAAATATAGTTGCTGTACTGCGATGAAGTGAACCCTTTACAGACTTAAGGGGCACTGGTGGCAAGTACCATGTCCTTATGCAGATAGAAGTGCAAAACACTTTAAAATGTGGGCAATAGCAACATGGTTACAAGATAATGGAGATTAAAAGTAAATGGTGATAAAAAAAAAAAAAACAGAAAAAAAACACTGTTTTGCGCTTTACAAAAAACAGTAAAGTTATCCCAATGTTTTTGCATAATGCGAAAGATGAAGTTACGCCGAGTAAATAGATACCCAACATGTCGCCTTTCAAAATTGCACACGCTCGTGGAATGGCGCCAAACTTCGCTACTTAAAAATCTCCATAGGTGACGCTTTACATTTTTTTACTGGTTACATGTTTTGAGTTACAGAGGAGGTCTAGGGCAAAAAATAATTGGTCTTGCGCCAACGTTTGCAGCGATACCTCACGTGTGGTTTGAACACCGTTTTCATATGTGGGCGGGACTTATGAGTTCGCTACTGCATGCGACCACACGGGGACAGGGGCGCTTTAGAAAAAATAAATGTATTGTTCATTTTACTTTATTTTAGTTTATCACTTTCTTCCCAAAACTACATTTTTTGATCACTTTTATTCCCATTACAAGGAATGTAAACATCCTTTGCAATAGGAATATGGCATGGCAGGTCCTCTACAGTGAGATATGGGGATAGTAAGATCCCATATCTCACCTCTAGGCTGGAAAGCCTGAAATAAAAAATAAAAACACGATCCTGGCTTCGATCATAGCGGTGAGTCGGTAGAAGCACCGGAGGGCGGCGTCCCCTCTCGCCTCCCTAAAGAACGATCAAGGGTGGAACAGCCATTATGATCATTCTTATGGTGTAGGGAATCACTGGCTGAAAAATCTGATATCTGAATGATGCCTGTAGCTGCAGGCATCATTCAGATATCCCAATACAGAGTCAAGGACGACATATGACGGCCGGCAGGCGGGAAGTGGTTAAAAACACCTTTTTTCTTTTATTTTTTAACACAAAAGTTGTCCATTTATACAATATTTATAACAAATAGCATGTACATACCAAAAATGATACCCCAAAATTGATTCTCCTTCTCCTCCTCAGTATGGTGATACCACATGTGAGACTTTCACAGCCTGGCCACATACAGAGGCCGAGCACAACCGAGTATGGCTGAGTACGGCTGAGTACGGCTGGGTATTGCTGAGTATGGCTGAGTATCACCAAGTATTGCAGAGTATGGCTGGGTGTTGCAGAGTATGGCAAGGTAACGCAGAGCATGGATGGATGGATAGATGGATGGATGTGACTGCAATTGTCACAGAGCTGTGGGCACTACAGATCCAGCCCACAGCGCTGCTGCCATCCGCTCTCTCCCAATGTATCGATCGGTACACAGAGAGGAGATAGGAATAAGTGAAATGCTCCGTCATTTGACGGAGAGATCATATGGTAAATGGCAGCGATAAGTGGTTATTTACCGTGATCCGCCGGGTCCTCTGGACCAGGCGGTCACAGATGTTCTCATGTGCTCGCCCCAGGGGATGCGCAAGAGCAGAATTCTGGGAGCATATCACTGTACGCCCTCCCAGAGTTAAGCAACAGCCCTGTATCTGTCATTTGGCTATGGGCCGTTTGCTAAGTGGTTAAAGCGTATGAGTCTGAACAAGTTCCAAGTCCAGTTTCCATATGATGCACAAGCCTTAACTGCTTGCGGACCGCCCCACTACATTTACTGCAGCCGGGCGGCCCGGGTGTGCAAAATCACGTACCTGTACGTGATTTCATACACGTGGTTTAGGGGGCGCTGGCGCGCTACTCCCACTGTGATTGGACACAGTGGGAGCCAATTGTTCACAGAGATGGAGCACACCGCTGATCTGTCAGGGAGCAAAAGAGAGAGATCGTGTTTCAGCTAAATTGAATCATGATCTCTTTTCCTCCAGTGAACCCACTCCCCCCCCCCACAGTTAGAAAGCACTTCCCAGAAAACACATTTAACCTCTTGATCGCCCCCTGTAGGCAACGCCTTCCCTGCCAGTGTCATTTATACAGGGGTCAGTGCATTTTTTTTTTTTTTTTTTTTTTTTTAACACCGATCACTGTATTGGTGTCACTGATCTCCAAAAAGTGTCACTTAGGGTAAGATTTGTCTGCCACAATGTCGCAGTCCCGCAATTTTTAATATATATATATTTTTTAATTAAATCGCTCCATCTCTATATCTGCCTCCATCTCAATATCAGATCGCCGCCATTACCAGTAAAAACAATCCAAAGAAAAATTTAAGTCCCTAAACCTATCCCCCATTTTCTAGACGCTAGAACGTTTGCGCAAATCAAAACAATACGCTTACTGGGATTTTTTTTAACCAAAAATATGTAGCAGAATACAGATTGGTCTAAATTGATGAAGTCCTTTTTTATTTATTTATTTTTTGGGGATATGCATTATAGCAGAAAGAAAAAAAAAACAGAAAATTGTATACTCACCTTTCCGTAATTTTCCTTTCCTGACGCATCCCATGGCAGCACACACACTGGGTTGTGACTCCGCCTCCACAACCTGATAGGACTGGTTAGCTATAAGATTTGAAGAGGAGTCCACCGTTGCATTCTCAGTAACTATCACCTTAGAGGGGTGGGATCTGTGTGCTGCCATGGGATGCGTCAGGAAAGGAAAATTACGGAAAGGTGAGTATACAATTTTCCGTTTTCCTGACGCATCATGGCAGCACACACACTGGGAAATAACTCGCTACATGGGAGGGTGCCTTTCAGAAGTTTTTTATTTACTCAAGTACAAGATATGGATGAATTTGATTGAATAATTGATCTCCCGAACTCAACCGTAGTTAATTGAGCCGGGTCTATTCTATAGTGTGACATGAATGTGGTTTTTGATGACCAAGTTGCTGGCTTGCAAATAGTCTCTGGTGATGCTCTACTGTACGCTGCCCATGAGGCCGCCATCGCCCTCGTTGAATGCGCTTTCAGGTTTTCCGGTATTGGAAGATGTTTAACTAGATATGCTTTCTTGAGGACTTTAATCAACCATGAAGATATTGTCCTTGAAGAAGCCGCTTGATCTTTCTTGGCGCCATGCGGAATGACCAGGAGGTTTTCTGACTTCCTGAATGGAGCGGTAGCCTCCAGGTAGGCAGATATTGCAGACTTCACGTCCAGAGGGTGCGGATTTCCATCTGTGTTGAGAAAAACAGGAAGATTGATCTCCGGATTAAAGTGTAAACTAGATGCTACCTTTGGCACGAACTGTTCCGAAGGTCTGAGTACGACCCTGTCTGGGAAAAAAACTAGGTGTGGTTCTTTGATTAATAGAGCTTGCAGCTCGGAGACCCTCTTGGCCGATGTGATTGCAACTAGAAATGATAGTTTTAATGTCAAGTCCCATAGGGATACTGATCCCCCCGGTGAGAAAGGTTCTTTTGTTAAAGCTTCCAGAACGATCGACAGGTCCCAGGTCGGAAAAGTTGGTTTTCTGGGAGGCCTTATTTTTAGGCATGCCTTCTGAAACTGAATGATGAGGGGGTTTAAAGCCCACTTGATTCCTGTCATTGCGGATATGGCAGAGACGTGAACTTTTAAGGTGCTTGACCTTAATCCTTTCTCTAGACCTAGTTGTAGAAATTCTAACACCTGAGAGACTGATAGAGAAAGGGGGTTCCAGGACTGTAGTTGGGCTATTGCGGAAAATTTCTTCCAAATCTTATTATATATGTTGTTTGTCGATTTCTTCCTTGCTTGTTGTAAGGTGGATATTACTCTTAATGAACAACCCTGATCTAGCAACCTTTCCCTTTCATTTTCCAAGCCGTCAGGTGTAATCGCTCTGGTGACGGGTGTAGGAATTTCCCTTGTGAGAGCAAGTCTGGGAACAGCGGAAGTGGGAGAGGCTCCTCTGTGTTCAATTGCAGGATGGTCGGAAACCATGGTCTTCTGGGCCAGAAGGGCAACACTGCTATTATTGTGGAAGACGAACTCCTCAGTCTGGCCAGAAACCTGGCTATCAGGGGCACCGGAGGGAATATGTAACCTAGGTGAAATTCCCAAAGGATGGTGGAGACAGTCGATCCCTGTAGCTGCTGGATAGGCGGTCCTTGCTAGGAAGCGAGTACATTTGCGGTTCGCTGGAGTTGCTGCCAGATCCATATCGGGAACGCCCCATTTGCGTTTCGGAAGAGTAAAGGCCTTGTGACTGAGAGACCACTCGTTTGAAATAAATATTCGACTTAGGTCGTCCGCGAGTTGGTTGTGAATCGCGGGTACGTATACTGCCTTCAAATCCGTCAGGTAGACTTGAGCCCACTCGATTATAGGTCGAACCTCCTGCATTAGGACCTTGCTTCTGGTGCCCCCTTGCCTGTGGACATAATTCACAGCCACTGTATTGTCCATGCGCAGGAGGACACTCTTCCCTGAAAGAAGGGGACTGAAAGTTAGAAGTGCTTGCCATGCAGCCCTGAGTTCCAGAACGTTTGAGACTATCCCTTGTGGACAGAAGGGCCAGCGGCCCTGTGCTCCCCGGTCTAGATGATACGCTCCCCACCCAAGATAACTGGAGTCCGACGTTACTATTTCTGGGAGTGGATGAACGATAGGACGACGGCGTGCTAAATTGCTGGTTTGAGTCCACCATCGTACTGACTCCTTGACTGTCCTGGTGATTGTTATTTGTTGTGACATTGACACCCCGTTCCATTGTTTTAGGAACGGATTCTGGAATACCCTCGAGTTCCATTGGGACCACTGAACCATTAGAAAGGTTGATGACATTGAGCCCAGAACGCTTAAGCATTTTCTTGCAGACAGGTGGTCTACTGACAGTAGCTTTTTTACTTTGCGGATAAGAGGATAAAGTTTTTCCTGGGGAAGCCCTACTGTGTTGGATCTGGTGTCCAATTCGGCTCCTAGGAAAACCATTTTCCTATTGTTAGTAATATTGATTGGAGACTCTCCATCCTGAACGATTCGACTAGAATCATTTGGTTTAACTTTTTTAAGTCCAACACAGGCCTCAGGTCTCCTGTTTTCTTTAACACCAAGAAAAGGGGAGAGTAAAAACCCTCTCCTCTCTGCTCCTGTGGAACTTCTATGATTGCTTGCTTTTGGAGCAACTCCATAATGTATCTGACCAAAAGCTTTCGTTTCAGGCGCGAAAAAGGTAGTTTGGTAGGTCTGTAGTGTTTTTTGGCGGTTTTCGCTTGAACTTCCACCTGTGACCTTGTTGAACGGTGAATATCGTCCAGGGTTCCTTTATTTTGTCTATCCATACTTGGGCAAATAGCCTCAGCCTCGCACCTACTATTGCGGGCTGGGCATGCGCGGCATCAAAAAGATTTTTGTTGGTCTCCCGGAACGGTTGTCTTTGGTTTTTGGACTCTCACAAAAGAGGGTTGTGTGCTTCGCCAATTCCGTTTGAATTCTTTCCCGGGTCTATAAGATCTTACGTCCCGGTACCTTTCTGGCAAATGTCGTCTGAAGGGCGGATTTTTCTGTTGTTTGGATCTTCTGTCCGACGGTATTAGACCCGATTTTCCCCCCGTGACCTTTGATATTGCGGAATCTAATTTTGAGCCAAAAAGGTTAGTGCCATCATAAGGGATCTTACACCAGCTGGATTTGGAAGTTGCGTCAGCAACCCAAGGTTTTAGCCAGAGAGCTCTTCTGGAAGTTACTGAGGCTAGCATCGCTCTTGCTGAGGACCGTGTAACTTCCACCGCCGCCTCTGCTACGAAATCACCCGCAAGGCTGAGTTCCTGCAGTGCTGAAATAATCTTGTCTTGGTCTGCTGCTTCTACAATAAATTTTTCAACGCCAGACGTCCAGGAGGTAATGGCTCTACCGACCACTGCTAGAGCAATTGCTGGCCTACAGCCCCCCCCCCCCCCCCCGCTGCTGAATAGGCTTTCTTAAGGTCGATGTCGATCTTGCGATCCATCACATCCTTAAAGGTTACGGCGTCTTCTATTGGTAGGGTTACATGGCGCGCTAAACGCATCAGTGAGGAGTCTACCATGGGAGCGGAGATAAGAGGGTTCACTGCTGGCTCTTTTAGGGGATAGAGCTTTGCTAATCTGTTATTCAAGCCGGACTTCTTTTCTGGTTTTTGCCATTCATCTTTTATGAGCTCCTCTAGCTCTTCAATAAAGGGGGAAGACCTCAGGGTCTAGGTTAGGGAAATATTTCCGTAACTTAGGTGGGACGTCTCTCTCTTCTTCCCAACCGATCGCCTCCTTAACTGATTTCGCAAATGGGTTTATTAATGCAAAGTCGAAAACTGTAGGGGCCAGGGGTTCCTCATCCACTGGGGAGTCATCTGGATCCTGAGGAGTGTGTGAAGTTGAGGCTGAGTTAGATGACCTGATTGGATCATATGCTGTCACCTGCAAGATTGTTTCTTTAACCGAGTCTCTTATAATATTGGAAGCTTCTCTAGTGTCAGCTTCCTTGTCTCGAGTTGCTTCCTCCAGACAGATTTGGCAAACAAGCTTACTAGGTAATGCTTGCGCTCCACAGACCCAGCAGGTATTAACCGCAGGACGGGTATGGTGCTCCTCTCGGTGTGAGGATGACGCTTCTCTGCGATGACGGGAAGACCTTGACCGACTACGCCGAGAGTGAGAGTGTCTTGAGGGGGAACGTTCCTTTCTTTTAGAATGGGATGACCCCGATGACCTGCCAGAGCTACCAAAATGAAAGGTATTAATTGGCAGTGCTCTCTTTTTCTCCTCTTCACTACTTACCAATCCATATGTCCCCTTACCTTGTAGTTCTGGGATGGTCTACTAAGGCAGCGGTCTCCATAGGGAAGAATAGAGTACACCTGTGACCAGAGGTTTTCAGTTTAAGAACCAATGCAGAGTATGGGCAGAAGGTGCGGACACAGAAATAAATGGTAAAGTACATAAAGATGATAGAAAAAGGGCTTACCAGAGATCAGGAGGACTTGTCTTGCAAGGCAGCAGGCTGTGTGCAGAGATCAGGATGGTAGATGTTGTAGAAAGCACAAGCAGCACTTCAAAACGAAAATGTCAGTTTTTAAATAGCCCGCTGTCGCCGGAGGAGTGACGTCACCGCCGCGCATGCGCACTGGCCGGCCGCGCCGCCCTGCGCCATCTTGGATGCTGGCAAATGCAGAGGGCAAGGGGAAAACGTCACTTCCTGAGCGCCGAGCGTCCGAACGCGGCCGCCATGATGGAGAGGTCACAGCGCTGTGGAACTACAGGGCTCAGCGTGCCCAGAGCGAAAGAAAAGGAAAAAAAAAAGGGAGAAAAACGAAAAACAAGCAGAAAGGGAGGCATGCCTGGGAAGTAAGTGGGAACCAAAACAGATAGGGGGGAGACCGCTGCAAACTATTTAAAAACCTTTTTAAGGTTTTGTCTTTTAAAGGTCTGTTATGTTGATTTTGTTGTCTTGCCCCTGAGACCACCAGAGTGGGGCCCCCTGCGTTATAGCTCATTTAGAGACTGTACGGACAGGGGCTTCCAGGTAGGAGAGGCTGAACCTAGCTGGGGTAGTGCGGTAAGGGGCTCCATTGCTAACCGATCGCAAACGTGATGTCCCATTCAGGTGAGGAAAAAAAGGAGAATGCAACGGTGGACTGCTCTTCAAATCTTATAGCTAACCAGTCCTATCAGGTTGTGGAGGCGGAGTCACAACCCAGTGTGTGTGCTGCCATGATGCATCAGGAAAAACAGTTTTAGTATTTTTCTAAATTGTTGGCTTTTTTTTGTTTATAGCGTGACAAATAAAAACCGCAGAAGTGATCAAATACTACCAAAAGGAAAGCTCTATTTGTGTGAAAAAAAAAAAAAAGACAATTTTATTTGGGTACAGCTTCGCACAATCCTCAGTTAAAGCGGCGTGGTGTCGTATCACAACAAAATGGCCTGGTCAGGAAGTGGGTAAACCTTTCCGGGGCTGAAGTGGTTAAAGTAAACAAAGAAAAAAAAAATTTCAGGATTTTTGTCTTACCTGTAAAATCCATTTCTTAGAGTACATCATATAACACAGGATGATAATTCTGAATCCAAGGTATGTATGCCTTTAAGTTTTGTAGCAAGCAGTAACGAGGTTGCTCATGGATACAAAGGGAAAGGACCTGTGTGTTGTGATATACTCCCCACAAAAAAAAGGGGGGGGGGGGGATTTCACAGGTAAGGGAAAAACCCTATTTTCTTAATCATACATGAGAGAACATAGGTGGGTAATTCTGGAACCAATATGACATCCAAAAGCAGTCCAAGTGAGGCAACACAGCAAACGTACAGATAACAAGGTTAAAAAACAACTACCGTATATACTCGAGTATAAGCCGAGATTTTCAGCCTCTTTTTTGAGGCTGAAAGTGCCCCCTCGGCTTATACTCGAGTCACCGCTGTCTGACTGCTCGATCAGCGTATCGAGCAGACAGACGGCGGACATTAAAATTCAAAAGCCGCGCTTCCTTCTCCGCCTCCGCCTGTGATAGGCGGAACACTGAATTTCCCAGCAGTCAGTGTTCCGCCTATCACGGACATCCGCTCATTCTCATACTACGGACGACGATGAGAGGATGTCCGTGATAGGCGGAACACAGGCTGCTGGGAAATTGAGTGTTCCGCCTATCACAGGCGGAGGCGGAGGCGCGGCTTTTGAATTGTAGAATGGCCGCCGAGAAGAGCGGCGATCCATCGGCACGACACGGGACGGAGGAGGCACGGGACGGAGGAGGCACGGGACGGAGGAGGCACGGCACGGGACGGAGGAGGCACGGGACGGAGGCTCGGGACACAGGTAGGCTGGACACACACACAAGGCTGCACGGACACACACACAGGGATGGATGGATGGATGGACACACACACACACAGGGATGGATGGATGGATGGATGGATACACACACACACACACACACACAGGGATGGATGGATGGATGGATGGATACACACACACACACACACACACACACAGGGATGGATGGATGGATGGACACACACACAGGGATGGATGGACGGACACACACACAGGGATGGATGGATGGATGGACACACACACAGGGATGGATGGACGGACACACACACAGGGATGGACGGACACACAGGGATGGACAGCCATGTCTCACCCTCGGCTTATACACGAGTCAATAAGTTTTCCAGTTTTTTGGGGGTAAATTGGGGGCCTCGGCTTATATTCGGGTCGGCCTATACTCGAGTATATACGGTAGGAAAAATTGATAAGGTCCTATAGTATACAGGGCCACCGGAAAAACCTTACAACCAAAGCCAGCATCTGAGGTCTCTCTATGTCCATCTGGTAACATTTAAACATGTAAACTGCTGATAAGGCAGTCTTTCAAATCTGAGAAACCAAAGCCAGATGCTGAAAATCTGAAGAAGTAAAGCCAACCACATACAAACAACAGAGAGAAATCTCCTTGAGATGTTTGGGAGTAGATGGCAAGACAGTGTTCTGGTTAAGGTAGAAGAAAGAAACCACTTTCAGAAAGCGTGAAGTCCTAGGCTGGCCACACGAGAAATAGGAAAAAAGACTGCTACCTTCTTTTTTCCTATTTTGCCTAAATTTTGCTTAAACTGATCTTGCAATGTTGATCTTAAACTATTTCCAAAAATCCTAGCAACCCGTATAGCAGAACACCTGCCAGACCTGGTGCACATGGACCAGGTGGGTTTTATTCCCACTAGGGAAGCTAGAGACAATACGACAAAAGTACTTAACTTACTTCACTTAGCTAACTCTACCAATATACCCTGGGTTTTTCTTAGTACAGATGCTGAAAAGGCATTTGATCGTGTGAACTGGCAATAAATGTTCACAGTCCTTCGACATCTAGGCCTTGGGGAAACTATTATTAACTGGATTACTAAGGAATATTCTCAACCTACAGCCCAGGTTAAAGTCAACGGAATTCTTTCTGATCCTTTTTCTATACCAAATGGTACAAGACAGGGGTGTCCGCTTTCCCCCGTTGTTATTTGCTCTGTCATTAGAACCATTCCGGAATAGAATTTGTTTAAACCCAGACATACAGGGCTTGACTATCTGAGACAATCGGTATAAAACCTCGGCCTATGCACACTATTTATTCTTTTTTTTTTTACAAATCCTGCCATCTTGCTCCCTAATCTTCTACGAGAGTTTGAAACTTTTTATGGGTCTTTATCCAATTTGAAGATAAATTGTGACAAGTCAGATGCAATGGGAATTGGGACACCCTCTACCCTCTTATCCACATTTAGATATGAGTTTTAACTTTAAATGGACGGGGAGGGCACTAAAGTATCTGGGTACCTATATTCCTACAAAATTTATTACGTGCATTTGAACTTAACTTCCCGCTACTGCTATCTGGAACCCGCGTGCTCCTAGATTCATGGAACAGAGGTCTACATTCATGGTTTGGTAGAATTGATCTATTAAAAATGTCTATATTACCCAAGTTCCTTTATTTATTCCAAGCCTTACCAATTAAGATTCCACTGGTTTATTTCAAACAGGTTAACCCATTCTTTGTTAAGTTTATATGGGCATATAAGAAATCACATCTTCCTTTTCATTTACTGTCCCTACCTAAACAATATGGAGGTTTAGCTCTGCCAGACATTCAGAAGTACCACCAAGAAACTAATTTGAGCAGGATCAGACTGGTGCCGTCACAGTCAATTTAAATTGTGGGCTCAGAACAAGCTCAGACACATATTTGGCTACCGGGGACTTCATGGTGTTATGACCACCTTCAGATGTCATTGAAAAATCATTCTATAATTATAGGTGCGACGCTCCATATAGGATCCTATGTTAGCAAACAATTTTCTCTTTTTCCTTCAGACTCCCCATTATTTCCTATTTTGGGAAACTCGAGTTTCTCTCCAGGTCTTTGCCCTAATACATTTAGAACTTTATGACATCTGGGCAAAATTCAAGCGTCCCACTTCTTAATAGATGGCAGATGGCCCTCTACAGAGGAATTGATGATGGAGTCAGGCCCGTTTAAATTGTCTTTTTGGCTGGCATTTCAGCTGCAACATTTTCTTGATACCTTACCTGACCCAATGCATTTTGCTCGCCCCTTGACGCTAGAGGAATACTGTTCCTGAGCAAAGAGTCATAACACAGGTACTCTCTAAAACGTATTCTTTACTAAATTGTCCAACGGCCCCGCCACACTTGCCGGTTTCTGGATAAGTGGAAACAAGACCTACAGCGGAAATTTACACCTGACAAAATACAATACATACGAAGATTTACTTTAAAATCATCAGTTTGTACGAAAATTTAGGAATCCAATTATAAAATCCTGACATCTTATTGACGTCAATTATAAAATCCCCACATCTTTTACATTGGTACTACCAATTTTACATTGCCATTGATACTACGGATCGCTGCTGGAGGAACCCTATTTCACATATTTTGGTCATGTCCCAAATTGTCCCATTTTTGGACAACAGTCCAAGAAGTGACTCAAAAGTTTACGGATTATAAGATTTCTGGTGATCCAGCTATTTTTTCTTTTGCATGTGTCTACCATTTCAGTCAAAGGTTATCAAAATTCTATTTTAAGACATCTTTTAAGTGCTGCAAAGTCCTGTATTCCGCTTTATTAGAAGAAACAGACATCACAGACGGTGGCAGATTTGCTGCGTAAAGTAGATAATATAAGTAAATGGAAAATTTAGCATTGGCCACACAACAGCAACAGGAAAAGTAGGATATCATTTGGAAACTGTGGAAACAGTTTATTACGTCTGCAGAAGGTTTAATCCTCCTAGGAAATGGAAGTTAATTTTAAATACTACCTTGAAGCACTTCGGTTATCTGGAACAACAATAACCAAGTTTCCTCCCCTTCCCCCCTTTCAACATTGCCCCCTTGCCTATAACCTTACCTTCCCCCCCTCCCCCTTTTTTTTCTCTCCCTTTTCTTTTTTTTGAGTTGCATTTTTATTTGTTCTGCGAATATAGGAAAATGGAGGTGGGCAACTTTGAATCTTGTATTTAAGTTCTTTATTGCTCAATTTTAGGGGGCAGCAAATAGTAATATTTACTTGACTTTAAATTTATACTATGCCCCCTTTGATATTTGTTGAAGATGCCTGTATAGATATGTATATAATATTTATGTGGTTGTTTAATGTATATATACTGGCTTGTATAGATATGTATTTGCCCGTTGTAGGCGTTAATAAAGTTTATATTGAAAAAAAAACCCCAGTCATGGAATTTCTCCAAAGCTCCAAGTGTCGTTTCTCTCCGATGCTTCCTTAATCTTATCAGCATGAGAAATTTTCTGACGCATCAGATAACATGAGATAAAAATTTGTGTCGAGGAGGGAGATGAGCACAGAGCTTGTCTATTCAGAATACAGCTTTGCATGTTCCTTTGTTCATCTGCCTATGTAGAGGGAGGCTTGTCCCTTTCCTCCAATCAGCTCACACACAGTAACTGCAGCCTCTTCTCTGCTGCTAACAGAAGAAGAAAGATTTTAAGACCATCAGCACTTTTGCATTAATTATTATATTATTATTTCAGGTACTTATATAGCGTTGTCAATTTACGCAGCGCTTTACATATACATTGCACATTTACATCAGTCCCTACCCTCAAGGAGCTTGCAATCTAAGGTCCCTAATACACATTAATACATACTAAGGACAATTTAGACATAATCCAATTAACCTACTAGCATGTCTTTGGAGTATGGGAGAAAACCGGAGTACCCGGAGGAAACCCGCGCAGGCAGAGCGAGAACATGCAAACTCCAGGCAGGTAATGTCGTGGCTGGGATAGGAACCAGCAACCCTTCTTACTGCCAGGTGAGAGTGCCATCCACTACACCACTGTGCTGCCCATTAAGAAAAATATAAGTAAAACGTATGTAGGAGGATAGGCTTCATCTGTGTATCATCTGAGGCTATTAACTTCACTGGGTATATGTGAGGTTTTACAACCACTTTGAGGCAGCCAACTCAAAAACACATTGTGCAGAAGTAATGGAGGGCTATGAGAGTAATGAGGGTGGACAGAGAAATATCCCAATAGGCTAAAAGGCCAGCTTGACTTGGCTGGGATCCTACAAAGACAACACCCTGTACAAAAGACTGAACAAGAGAGGAGCCCAAGTCTGGACCCTTGTGGTACTCAAGGCCAAAATCCTTATACAGATTAGACTGGAGAAAATCCATGTAATACCTTCTGGGAAGGAACTCCCTAGCCTCCCTCCAAGTAAATTACACCTTCCAAGTTTCATGGTAAACAATTGTCAGAAGTCAAATTTTCTAGCTTTCAGGAGAGTATGGATGACCGAATTAGAGCAGCCGAGAAGCAAGATAGTAGACTAGCCCTGGGACAGAAGGTCTTGGTGCCAGGAGCTTGAAAATGGCCAGGTATCATGACCTCTAAGGCTAGCTTGTTGCAATTAGGATCACCCAAATGCCCTCCCTCTCGAAACTGCAAAGAAGGTGAAGGAGATTCAGAGGAGGAAGACATAGATCAGGTTAAAATGATCCTATAGAGCAGTGATGGCGAACCTTGGCACTCCAGATGTTTTGGAACTACATTTCCCATGATGCTCAAGGACTCTGCAGTGTGGTTGAGCATCATGGGAAATGTAGTTCCAAAACATCTGGAGTGCCAAGGTTCGCCATCACTGCTATAGAGTAACAAGAGCAGCCACTGTGAAGACTCAGGGTTCCCTGGTCCTCATGACAAAACTGTCCAGTCTTTTTTTGAACTAGGAAGCCAAAAGGTCCGCGTCCAGAGTTCCCCATCAGCGACAGAGCCTGAAACACCTTTGGTTGAAGAGACCATTCTCCACTGTCCATGCATGGGATGTGCATGACAATCCAAGCTGGTGTGTTAAGTTCTGCCAAGTCAATATCAAATCTGCTCCTCTTTGAGCTTCATGACCTCTGGTGCCCCTCATTGGTTGATGTAAGCCATTGCTGTGGTATTACATAGTCGGGTTGAAAAAAAGACAAATCTCTCTAGTTCAAAAACACAAAAAACACACATACAATCCCATATACACAATCACACACAGTTGATCCAGAGGAAAGCAAAAAACCCCAGCAAAGCATTATTCAATTTGCTACAGCGGGGGGGGGGGAACCCTTTACCTATAAAATGTCAAAACCCAGTTATATATATGTATGTATGTATGTATGTATGTATGTATGTATGTATGTCAAAGCGTTTGTTAACACAAAAAAACAAAAAAAATTATATCCTGGTCCCTTAAAGTAGATGAAACAGCACAGAACCTGTGCTGTGTAATGCCCCCCCCCCCCCAAAAAAAAAAAAAAAATCCTCCTTGAACCTGCCACTTCCTGTATCCCCCTCTTTGCGCCACAAAAATCATGGCGCTGAGCCATGACCACCGTGGCCAGAGAACATCCCTTCATCATACACTGACTGCTCTCAGCTCTCCTTTCTCCCCCTCACCCCCTCCTTGGCTCTCAGCCCCCTCTATCTGCTAGTCTTCACTGTGTGAAGCATTTTAAAAAACGAGCAGTGTAAATACCGGTTTTCAACTGTCTTCAGGCCGGTCACGTGACTCGTGGCGGCTTTACAGCTACAAGACAGGGCTTCTAAGGGTGGAGCCAAGCAGCCACATGATCTCCCCGGCTGACGTCAAAGGAAGACCACATCCCCTCCCACAGAAGCAATCCATCAGAGCTGGAAAGCAGCCACGAGTCACCTGACCAGCCTAAAAAGACAGCTGAAAAACGGTATTTACACTGCTTGTTTTTTAAAATGCTTAAGTGTGGTATGCCAGCCTCTAATGGAGGGGCTGGCATAGACTTAGACAAATGGGTTCACAAACCCTTTAAAAAAGGAATGAATCCAGGCCTTTTTTAAACACTTGCTTACTGGGCACTTAAACCCCCCTCAGTCCCAGACCAATTTTCAGCTTTCAGCGCTGATGCACTTTGAATGACAATTGCGCGGGCATACAACACTGTACCCAAATGAAATTTTTATCATTTTTTTCCCACAAATAGAGCTTTCTTTTGGTGGTATTTAATCACAGCTGGGAGTTTTATTTTTTGCTAAACAAACAAAAAAAGATGCAAAAAAAATAAAAATCATGTTTAATAGTTTGTTATAAAATTTTGCAAACAGGTAATTTTTCTCCTTCATTGAAGTGCGCTGATGAGGTGGCACTGATAGGCTGCACTGGTGGGCACTGATAGGCTGCACTGGTGGGCACTGATAGGCATAGTTAAGGCGGCACTAATAGGCACAGATAAGGCGGCACCGATGGGCAAAGACGGGCACAGATAAGATGGCACGGATGGGTGGCACAGATGGGTGGCACGGATGGGTGGCACTAAGGGGCACTGATAGGTACCACTGATAGATGGGACTGATGGGCACTGATAGGTGGCACTGCTAGGCACTGATGGGCGGCACTGCTGGGCACGGATATGTGCCACTGGGGTGCAGCACCTTTGTTGAGGCAGACTGTGGGCACTGCTGGGTGGCACTGTGGACACTGCTGGGTGGCACTGTGGGCACTGCTGGGTGGCACTGACAGGGGGGACACATTTTTTATTCAGGCAGGCAAAGCAGGAGGCAGGTGGGCACTGGCAGGGGGCAGGTGGGCACTGGCAGGGCTGGCCGTGATCAGGACTGATGTCCCGATCACGGCCGCCGGTGATCGGCTTTTTTTATTTTTCTCATCGTGCTGTCAGCGCGAGGAGGAATAATAGCCGATTACCGGCTCCGTTATATCACATGATCAGCTGTCATTGGCTGACAGCTGATCACGTGATAAGGGGTCGGGATCGACCCCTTGCACGGATCAGTGATCAGGCGAGTCTCGTAGACTCGCCGATCACAGAGCGCGCCGCGCAGGCCGCTCGTGCACGGGACTACGTCAATAGACGTAGTCCCGGAAAGGGAGATCCGCGCTGTAGCCGTCATTCGGCTATAGCGCGGGTCTCAAGTGGTTAAAGCAATCTATGGAGCTAGCCAGAACCACCCGTGGAGGCAGTATGTTCCACATTTTAACAGTTCTTATTGTGAAGAAACCTTTCTGTATTTGGAGATTAAATATTTTTTCCTCTAGAAGTAAAACTTGCCCCCTTGTCCTCTGTGATGACCTTAAAGTGAAGAACTCAATACCAAGTTCACTATATGGACCACTTACGTATTTATACATGTTGATTATATCTCCCCTTAATCTTCTCTTCTTAAAAGTGGTTGTAAACTCTTACAAACCACTTTAACCTACAGGTAAGCCTAGATTAAGGCTTACCTGTAGGTCCAAGAAATCCTACACGTTTTAGGAGATATTTACAAAAAAGACAGGCTACCGCTGTCTGAGGTGATTGCGCCGTAGACAGCGGCACGCAGGCGCACTGAGTATGCCGCTAACTGCGATATGCCATTAGTGGCAGCTCCCATGCATGGAAATGACGGCATAGCTGGTCCGGCGCTGTGAGATGGGCGCTCTGTGCTACAGGGGACAGCGGTGACATCGCTGGCTCCTGTGTCGGGTAAGTGACAAATAATGGGCTACTATGCGATGCATAGTAACCTACTATGCTTTACCTTTACAGGGAGACAAAGAGGAAGTTGTGCCACATACACACGACCGGACTTTTCAAGTCACTAAGTCCGACGGTCTTTCCCGACGGATTTTCGGCGGACTTTCCGAATGAACGGACTTGGCCACACACAATCACACCAAAGTCCGACGGATTCTAATGTGATGACGTACGACTGGACTAGAATAAGGAAGTTCATAGCCAGTAGCCAATAGCTGCCCTAGCGTCGTTTTTTTCCGTCGGACTAGCATACACACAAACAGATTTCTCGCTCTGGCGGAGTTCCGGAGGAAAAATTTAAAACCTGTTCTAAGTTCGCTGGATTTTTGGCAAGCAAAGGTCCGATGGAGCCCACACAAGATCGAACTGTCTGACGGACTCGTTCCGTCGGACCTTTGCTGTCAAAAAGTCAGGTCGTGTGTACGCGCATAAGCCCATCAGGGTTTACTTCCTCTTTAAGAGAGAATAAATTCAGTTCCTCTAATCTTTCTTCATAACCGAGTTCACCCATGCCTCTAATCAGTTTGGTTGCCCTTCTCTGCACTGTGCACTTCTCTGCACTGTCTTCAGTTCCCCGATATCATTTTGCCCCTGTACAAATCATTAGTAAGACCTCATCTGGAATATGCAGTTCAGTTTTGGGCACCAGTTCTCCAAAAAGGATCGCTCTCTCTCTGGAGTCCATACCTCTCTTAATACAAGAAAGGACTTTGCTTGCTTTGGAAACCACAGCTTGCCATTGCATGCCATTATTAAGCTTATGATCTACCAAAACCCCCAGATGCTTCTCCACTATGGATTCCCCCTGTTGTACTCCCCCTAGTATGTATAATACATGCATATGCTTAGCCCCAAGTGCTTAGCTTTAAATTTATCAACATTAAACCTCATTTGCCACACAGTTGCCCAATTAAACAATGCATTGGGGTTGGCTTGTAAGTTGGAGACATCCTGTACGGACATTATTTAACCGCATAGCTTGTCATCATCTTAAAATACTGAAATGGGCGTGGCTTGACCGGAGCCAAGATGGCAGCTTAGCACCGGAGCTCCGACGGATAGCGGGCGAATTTAGCGGCTCACGGACCACAGCGGCCTTTTTTTTCAGCCCCAAAGTGGCGATCTGACTCGGGCACCTCTTGCCAGTATGACCCGTCGCAAAAGAGCGGAGAAGAAGCCCAGAAAATTGACGGCGTACTTCGTTCAGCCGCCCAGACAGCACACTAAAGATGGCGCCGACGTGTCCTCCACTCCGCTTCTCCCGCACAAGCCCTGGGATCAACGGGAGGAATCGAACCACGCCAGCGGCGAGCTCTCCCCTGATGACTCGCGGACGTCCACCCCGCTGAGCAGGAGCCCAGCTAAGGCCAGAAGCAGGAGAGACTGTTCGGAAACACCGCTCCAACCTGAGGTGAGATCCCCCACTGACTCTCAAGCAGACACGAGGGAGTTTCATGACTCCATTACTTCGTTCCCCACTACTAACCAACCAGTGTTGGACACTACCCTTAAAGACATGCTCGTCTCACTGCGCAGCACTATACACACAGACATGATGTCCTGTATGCGTAGCTTCGGCACAGAGCTTAAAGAGGTGGGCGAGAGGGTGAGCCATGTCGAGAATAAAATGGGGGAATATGCCACTACCATCAACGACCTGATTGATGCCCACGACTCGGTCGAAGAAGACCAACAGTGGATCAAAGCCAAATTAGCAGACCTGGAAGACAGGGCCAGGAGGAATAATGTGAAGCTAAGGGGGATCCCTGAATCTGTGACCCCGGTGGAGCTGCGTTCCTATGTTACCAAGCTCCTATCCACTCTCATGCCGGATCTTTCACAAATCGAGATGTCCATAGATAGAATCCACCGGATCCCCAAACCGTCCTTTATTCCAGAAAATGTTCCTAGGGATGTATTGTTCCGGATGCATTTTTTCCAAACTAAAGATCGCCTGATGCAAATGACCCAGCGAGGGGAACACCGAAACACGGAATTCTCTAACCTGCAATTTTACGCTGATCTCTTGCAGCACACTCTGCAGCTACGCAAGAACTTGAACAACATCACTAAAGTTCTACGCAACCATGATATTAACTACAAATGGGGTTTCCCCACCAAACTAGTTATACACAGAGACGGGTCCAACTACGTGGTTTCCACACCGGATAAAGGTCTCCAACTACTCAGAAAATGGTAAATACTTCCTGACAATTCCTCCTCTCCTCCTGATGTGCACAGTCCTAAGAGTCGATCATCTGCTGAATGACTGACTTTCCTCACTGCTATTTCTCACAACCTAGCTTGATGCTAATTGCCGACCGTTGTACTCCTTTAAATTGTCCCTATTGGGGCCCGCCTGATGGAGCTGTGCTTTGTTGGTCATTACAGACCCCACTCACTTGAGCAGACAAGATCTGCACACGGGTCATAATGACCCTCCTTTTATTCACTTTATGTTTTTGTTCTAGTTTTGTTCCCCGTTATGTTTTTTTTCCCAGGAGATTGTCATGCCTTCCCAAAAATCAGATGCCATTCACCTTAAGCTTTCTACGAGCCTTTCACATGATGGTGACTTAAAAGAGATGTACCACCTATTGCACCTACCTTCCTGCTTGCCACGATTTCACCAGGACGCATTGTTATGTGAGTACCAGTATACACCCAGACTTAGCTTCCAATTTTTGAGTTCTGAGGCCTTTAAACATCTTATCTGTTAATGCTCATGGTCTAAATCACCCGGCAAAAGATTCTCCTTGTGGAAAGAGACCGAATCTTCGAAATGCGATATACTATGCGTCCAAGAGACACATTTCTGCAAGGTCTCCCCTCCAAAGTGTACAGCTAAGGGATTTCAGCACTATTTTTTCTCTAACGCCCACAAAAAAAAGAGTGGAACTATGATAGCGATCAAAGATACTGTCGCTTTTCAACTACATAAAGAGCTGATAGACCCGAACGGTCGTTTCATAATTCTTGTTTGTGATGTTAATAGTGTTCGCTACACGCTGGTAAGTACCTATGTTCCCAATGTACACCAGATCCGCTTTTTAAACAGACTTATGGTCAAAATTTGTAAAATTAAGCAGGGAGCTCTGTTGATATGCGGAGACTTTAACGTTGTACCTGACCCAGCTATTGACTCAACTTGCACTTCTATTAGGAGACCTCAAGCTCTGGGTAACTTTCTTCGTAAGAACGACATTTTTGATGTTTGGCGTTGTAGACATGCTGGTGAGAGAGACTACTCATTTTACTCTCATAGGCATCGCTCTTATAGCAGGATAGATCTCTTTCTCTCAGATAGGTGGCTCCTCCAAAAAATCACGCACACTAAAATTAATACTATCACCTGGTCGGATCATGCATCCGTGTTGGTCACCATTGCTGATGGCAGCCCTTCTAATGCCGCTTATTTATGGCGAGCTAACTCCCGAGTAATCCATGACCCCACCACCAAACGGTTACTTGAAGACCACCTGTCCGAGTTTTTTCGGTTCAACTCTACCCCTGAGATCACTCCTGATATAACATGGAATGCACATAAGGCGTTTATCCGTGGTATTTTTATACAACAAGGGGCGCGGCTGAAGAGGCAGAGGCAGAGACAGATAGATGACCTCCTGAACAAAATTACTACTCTAGAAAATTTACATAAATCTAATCCCACCCCGGCCCTTCATTCTACCTTGAGCAATCTACGACATGAACTTAGACTAGTATTACTCCACAAGTTTGAACAAGTTGAGAAAAAGCTTAAATTATCTTTTTACTCTTCAGGCAACAAGGCAGGTAAGGCCTTGGCACGTAGACTCCAGGGTCAGAGGTTCAAATCCAAAATTCCATACTTACTGAATTCTAAGACTAACTCTAAAGAATACGATCCTCAGCAGATCGCTGACTCTTTTAGTGAGTACTACAATTCCCTGTATAATTTAAATTTAGACAACTCTACTCCACAACCGACTAAGGAAGACATATTGAACTTTCTTGCTCTGACTAAGCTCCCCAAACTTTCTGCTAAACAATTAGATGACCTCAATATGCCTTTTTCGATTGACGAGATTTATAGGGCCATCGACACCCTTCCACTTAAAGTGGTTGTATGGTCAATTTTTTAACTTTTACCTACAGGAAAGCCTATAATAAGGCTTACCTGTAGGTAAAAAAAATATCTCCTAAACCTGTACGGTTTAGGAGATATTCCCCTCGGTATGCGCCGCTGACTGCAGCGGCGCATGCGCACAAGGGGGTTCTCTCCGTGAAAATCCGGCAGCGCTCGTGCGGCCGGACTGAAATCTCCCGCGCGCATGCGCGGGAGTGACTATATCGCGGCTCCGGCCACTCACAGCGCCGGAGCCGCGATACCCGGAAGAGACGCCGAGGGAGCATGTCGGCTCCCTCGGCGTGGATCGGGCCAGATGTCGGGGCCTCGTTCTAAGGTAAGTATTTCATAATGAGCTAGTATGCGGTGCATACTAGCTCATTATGCATTTTGCTTTGCAGGTTAAAAAAAAAAAAAAAAAATTTCGGGTTTACTACCGCTTTAATAAATCACCGGGGCCTGATGGACTAACTGGGGACTACTACAAGTCTTTCAAAATGGTCTTGGGCCCTCACCTTCTCAGGGTCTTTGAAAATGCCGCTGCCTCTGCTCTCTTCCCGCAGGAAATGTTAGAAGCTGTCATTGTCACTATTCCCAAACCGGGCAAAGCCCCTGAGATACCTCAAAACTTCAGGCCTATATCTCTGCTAAACAACGACTTAAAGATATATGCCAAAATGCTTGCACTTCGTCTGATGCTGATACTACCTAACCTTATTGATGCTGACCAGTCTGGTTTTACCATGGGGAGGCAGGCATCAGATGCCACTAGACGTACAATTGATATCATCCATTTGGCACGGGCCCGGCGAACGCCTTCTCTGCTCCTTGCTTTGGATGCGGAGAAGGCGTTCGACCGAGTTCACTGGGGTTATATGGAGCAGGTACTGAGAGCATTTGGTTTCACAGGCTATATTTTATCGGCTATATTAGCTCTGTATTCCTTGCCTTCAGCTAGAGTCTACTCCTCTGGAATGCTGTCGAGGCCCTTTCAAATCACGAATGGTACCCGTCAGGGGTGCCCGCTGTCCCCTTTGATTTTTAATTTGACAATTGAGCCTCTGGCGGCGTGCATTAGACAGGACCCTAAGATCTGCGGTTTTGAGGTCAATAACCGCAAGCATGTCATAGGCTTATTCGCCGACGACGTGATCCTAATGCTTACTAAACCAAAAACCTCGCTGGTGCACGTCGCCAGAACTTTAGAACATTTCAGCAAAGTCTCGTACTATAAAGTGAACACAACCAAATCTTATGTTCTCGACCTAGGAATACCCCCACATGATAAGAAATCGCTACAAGCTAGCTACCCTTATATCTGGAAAGACCTCGGGATATCTTATCTAGGTATCACCTTAACTCCCTCTCCTGAACAACTTTTTAAAGCCAACTACGTTCCTCTTGTAGATAGACTGAAGACGGGCCTTTTATCCCTTAGTACACATATTCTCTCCTGGTCAGGGCGCCTGGCGGCGTTCAAAATGCAAATACTACCTCAGCTGTTGTATACTTTTCGGACAGTACCTATACCGGTCCCTAACTCATTCTTTAACAACCTTCAATCTTTACTCTCAAGATTTCTCTGGGAAGGTAAAAAAGCTAGAAGTGCTTTCAAGAAATTGAGTAAAACCAGAAGAGCGGGAGGCCTTGGCCTCCCTGTACTAATAGACTATTATAGAGCAGCTATTTTAACACAAATGAGGGACTGGTTCGCTACTGCACCGACCTCGTTGTGGGGGGACATAGAGCACCACTGTACTCCCGGTTGCAATTTGCTCAACCTAGCACTGGCATTCCCTCTTTTGGAGCGAGCCCCGTCAGACCTCCCGCTTCCTATGGTAGCATCCCTGAACTCCTGGAAACTATTAGTCTCCGCACACCCACTCAGCAGCCCAACCTCTCAATTGCCAATGCCTATTTCAATGTTGACCTGGCTAATCCCTGAGCTGTCCCTACAAAGGTGGCATGGCTCGGGATTACACTGGATTTCGGATCTCTTTGAGGGCCCCCAAGTCAAACCGTTTGCTCAGTTGCAGTCGGATTATGGTCTACCTCATTCAGAATATTTCACCTACTATCGCATACAATCCTATCTTAAAAGAAAGCCTATCCCCCCTTACGTGGTCTATTGGCGGGTTAAACAATATCTTAATGCTCGATGCACGAAAAAAGGTGGTATCTCCTTGTTTTATGAAGCTATAAATGATAAATCACTCTTGGTAAAGACAGAGCCCATGTTGGCCTGGGAGAGGGATCTTGAGATCTCGATCCCTGATGTTCAGTGGAGCCGGGCCATTCAATATACTTATGCCGCTACTAAAAGTACCTCCCTTTGGGAGCTAGCCCACAAAACCACACAAAGGTGGTATCTGACTCCCTACCGTCTCGCCAAGTTTAATTCCTCGATCTCACCTCTTTGCTGGAGGAATTGCTCCCAAATTGGCACCATATTCCATAGTTTATGGTCATGTAGTAAGTTAGCTGACTATTGGAAGGGCATATTTCTGATCTTTAGACAAGTAACGGGCATAGCGATCCACCCCACCCCAGCCTTGGCACTCCTTAACGTAGGAATTGAGGACATCCCCCCTTCATTTAGGCAGTTTGTAACCCACTTATTTCTAGCAGCTAAGTTAACCCTCCTCAGGATTTGGAAGGCTCCTCGTCCCCCTGAAGTCCAGGAGGCTATTAAAGTCCTTGCTACCCACTATACCTATGAACTTATGCTGGCGACGTTGTCGGGGAGACGATCTGCCTTCCAGAACAACTGGCAACCTTGGTGCGATTGGTACAAAACTAACATATCACACTGACTGATACGCTATATCTTTATCTCTGATTGAGAACACGGTCACATTCCGATAACTGAACGACAATCTCCTTCTACAGGACCTGGTTTTAGGTCCTTCCCCCTCCTTCCCTTCCCTTCCCCCTCCCCAGTTATAGTTTCACGTTCCTGTTCTTCTTAATGTTTCTGTATTTCTTTTTTTATACACAGGCGTTTTTACCCTATAGCAATACGGTACTCGATGGGTCATTTTTTTTTTTGTTGCAAAATCTTTTATTGAAGCATACACATGGTACAGAGAGTGTAAATACTGACAAACAGCTGAGCAACATAAATTGGTTTAAGAACAATGCTTACAACTGAACTTAGCGGACAGAAACAACTTATACAACAACACGTAATTGGTATCTGGCTGTAAAACCGCCATTTTGAATAGCCAATCAATATTTCAATTGTAAAACCTAGATTAAACAACGATTGCCACGCAGATTCAAAAGCATCCATGGAGGGCTAGACTCCGATCACTGACGGAATGGCTAGAAAAATAACTATAGGAGGGGACTACATAAGAAGGGGTCTACGGCAGGATCAAGCGGGCAGGGAAATCAGCGCCCACTCTAGCACGGTGCGTATTTATAAGAGGCCCGCACGTGCGACATGTAGCTAGTTTAAGGAGACTAAAAGGATAAAAAAAAAAAAACCCCCATGAAGGGAGATACAGTGGACATCTGATTAGATTTGGAAACCTCATGGTGGTGAGACTCCGGTTAACAATTGGTGACATTCTGCTGAATTACAGAAGTGGTGCCAACAAGCCCAAGTCGCCCAGTATTTAGAGGGGGCATCCCTAGCTTGACTGATTAAATCTTCCATTGCAGCTACATTGGAGACTCTGTTAATCCAATTAGCGATGGAGGGCGGTATGGTAGATTTCCACAAAACAGGGATACACATTTTAGCGGCGTTAAGTAAATGCAATGCGAGAGAGCGGTGATATGTTTTGAATGGAAGTGTCGAGTGATGAAGGAGCATTTGGACCGGGGTGAAGTCGATATGGTGTGTGGTAATTTGGCAGATTAGGCGGTGTACCTTTCTCCAAAAAGGTTGCAACTGTATACAGGACCACCAAATGTGCAGGAAGGAACCATCGCCGTCTGCACATCTCCAGCAAACCGCGGATAAGTTAGGATTACGTTTGTGCAAATTGGTAGGTGTGAGATACCATTTGGTAAGAATTTTAAAGCTATTTTCTTGAACCGAGACATTGGATGAACCCTTGTGAATGTGATTATAAATATTAGACCAATCGGATTCTGATAAAGATAGAGATAACTCAGTTTCCCAACTGCGAACTGCCAAATTGTCCTTCGTGCTTTGAGCCGAAAAGAAAAGTGCATATATGACTGAAATGAGGTGGCGTTGCGGTTCCGATTGTGTGCATAATTGTTCAAAAGGCGTAAGTTGTCTAGCAAAATCAGGTTTAAATTGGCGGTCAGTCAGGAAATGCCTAATTTGTAGGTAGGCCCACATTGGAAAGGGACGTCCCGAGGGAAGCGTAGGGAGATCAGAAATCGATAATAGTCTGGAATTAGAGAAAAAAAATTGAACCCTAACCTCAGGTGTATTCCATAAGTCGGAGAGGAAGGTATCGGATTGTCCAGCCGGGAAGGCTGGGTTGTGTTTAATAGGGGTCAATGGGCCCTGAGGAGTAGAAATGTGATGAGCTCGACATGCCGAGCGATATGCTTGTAAAGTACCCGCAATTAGCGGATGTAGTGTGCAGGTTTGAGGAACATGTTCAGGGAGTAACCAAGGTAGAGATTTAAGCGGGGTCTGGGAAAAAGCGCTTTCTATGTGTATCCAAGCTTTGGTCTCCGAATGGACATTCCAATCAACAATTCTGGCTACATGGCTAGCTAAATAGTATTTCTTAATGTCTGGAAGGCTGATACCACCTTTGACTTTTGGTAGAGACAATCTGGAAAAGCTTAACCTGGCTCTTAGTCCCTTCCAAATAAAATCGGTACAGAGGGATTGGAAAGATTTAAAAAAGGCCGTAGGTAGTTTTATCGGTATCGTTTGAAAGAGATATAACAAATGAGGTAAGATGTTCATTTTAATAATCGAGGCTCTTCCAAACCAGGAGAACAGCCCGGCAGACCAGGCGGCCAGGTCTGCCCTGATGGTTCGGAGGAGCGGGACAAAGTTGGCTGAATATAAGTTTCCCAGATTGGCAGGTAACTGGATGCCTAAATAAGTGATGGCTTTATCATTCCAGCGCAAAGGAAAGTTTTGGCGGCATAAATCAATCATTTCAGAGCTTAAAGATATGTTTAGGGCTTCAGATTTTGAAAAATTGATCTTTAGGTTGGATAGTACATTAAAGGCGTCAAGGTCCGAAAGAAGGTTAGGTAGGGAAATGAGGGGTTCGGAGAGGAAAAGGAGAATATCATCCGCAAATGCGGCAATTTTATGTGTCATAGTACCAATCTGAATCCCCTTAATGTCCGGGTTCGAGTTCAATTTACGAAGGAGGGGTTCTAAGGTAAGGAGGAATAATAGGGGAGAAAGTGGGCAACCCTGACGAGTCCCATTGGACACGGAGAAGGCGTCCGACAGATGACCATTAACCCTGACCTGGGCTGTAGGGGACGTATATAGAGCCATGATAAGTGAGACCAGGCGGTCGGGTAATCCTATTTTTCGCAGAACCTCTTCCATATAGTCCCAGGCCACTCTGTCGAACGCCTTCTCCGCGTCCAGCGAGAGAAAAAAACCCTTTTGTGTGGAAGAGGAGGTCAGCCAGTGGTGTATAGAGAGCGCTTTTATCGCGTTATCTCTGCCCTCCCTTCCCGGTACGAATCCCACCTGATCCAGGGAAACCAGCTGGGGAAGGAGGGGGAGAAGGCGATTAGCCAACATTTTTGCGTAGATTTTCAAATCCACGTTAAGTAAGGAAATGGGTCGATAGTTTGACACCTGTGATTCATCTTTATGAGGTTTGGGAATTACCGTTATATGAGCCCTAAGAGTATCTCTGGGAGGTGGTTTATCCGGTGATATTGAATTAAATGCCGCTAAGAAGTGTTGTTTTAAAGAAACTATGAAAGTTTTATAATAGCTGGAAGTAAGGCCATCGGGCCCGGGGCTCTTCCCCGGTTTCAGCTGTTTGAGGGCCGCCTCAAGTTCTGAGGCAGTGAGTGGACCTTCCAAGGAAGTCGCTGCATCCTGTGAAATAGGGGCAGGAGCATACTTGTGTAAAAATTCAGCAATTATCTCCCTTCTGTGTGTCTGGCCCACCTGTGGTAAATGTTCCCTAAGGTTATATAATTTAGAATAATATTGGACAAACTGGTCTGCAATCATCTGGTTTGAGACCACTTTGTTACCCTTAGGATCAGTGAGTGAATGGATAGTTCTAGTGGCCCTTTGCTTTCTAAGTGCTCTGGCAAGAAATTTACCTGATTTATTACTGTATTCGTAGAAGAATTTACGTGAGAGCATATAGTTCCTCTTGATGCGGGCATTCAAAATTTGAAGCAATTCTTGTCTAGCTTGAGTTAGGTCAGTTAGGGTATCTCTAAGTCTGGTAAGTTTGTGAGCCCTTTCCAATTTTTTAATGCGGTTGGTGAGCTGAGTTATATGATTATTCCTCTCTCTTCTAAGTTTAGCCGCAGCTGCAATCAGCTCCCCCCGAATCGTACATTTGTGGGCTTCCCACACTAGCATGGGGTCCATATGTGGAGATTGGTTCTCTTTGAAATAGTTGGTTAGGTTGTCCTGAATAGAGTCAGCAATTACGGGATCAGAGAGTAGAGACGGGTCTAATCGCCAAATCGGTGTCGTGTGGGGGTTATCCGCTATTTGTAAGGTCATAGTAACCGGGTAATGATCAGAAATGTACATTGGCTCAATAGATGTGGTCCTAAGGTGTGGTAAATCTCTTTGCGAGAGAAATAGGTAATCCAATCGGGAATACCGATTGTGAGGTGTGGAGAAGAAGGAATAATCTCTCCCTTGTGGGTTCAATGTACGCCAGGAGTCGTGAAGGCCTAGGTCTTGTAGATGTTGATTAATGGAGCGCAGCGCTTTGTATGGGAGTGCCGACGAACCGTTGGAAGAGTCTTGGAGCGGGTTGAGAGTGACATTGAAGTCCCCCCCCAAAATAAGGATACCCTCCTGGAAGGAAGCAAGTTTGGAACTGACTGTCCCGAAAAAGGAAGGTTGTCCTGTGTTGGGGGCATAAATGTTGGCTAGTGTGAAAAGTTTACCCCTCAGTTTGCCTTTAACAAAGATAAATCTCGCCTCTGGGTCCAGGATGGTATCCAAAATCTGGAGTGGGCAGTGACGTGACAGGAGTATAGAAACCCCTTTAGATTTAGATGTCGGGTTGGTGGCATGCACGCCCGACGGGAAACGATGGTTGGAAAATTTCGGGGTGTGGTTAGTCCTAAAATGAGTTTCCTGTAGGAAGACTATATCCGCCCTACAGGTATGAGCGAAACGTAACACTTGAGTCCTCGTGCGTTCAAAGAAACTATTTTAAGGGCATCTTGAGTGTTCAATTGGTGTGAAGGAGCCATACTAAGAACTCGGTAGAGGTGTAGAAATTACCCTGTGTAGAGAAGTGTCCCTAGGGGCAAGATGAGCAAGTATGAGTGGGGACGAGCCAATTGCGAATGCAAACTGTCGACAGGGGGGGAGGGGAGGTAGAAAACTACTATGGAAGATTATGGGCAAGAAACCGGATTCTCACCACGCTATGTTCTGTAAGGGCCTAAAGAGATAGGGGGTAGGCAATTGTGTAAGGGTTATGGACCCTCAAAAAAAAAAAAAAAAAAGGAGGGGGGGGGGGGGGGTGAGTCAGATATCTAGAACGAAGTAAATCCACTACAACTAGAAGTAGAAAAAATGAAATACAGTGACACCGCTGAAAAATCACGCGCAGATAGCAGGCACTAGGAGGTGCGGGGGAGGCTTCCCCAAAGGTACTCCGGAAAGGTGTAAGACCTGCTTACACTTCCACTGCCGATTTCTAAACGGGTAGAAATCGACCAAAATCCGGAAAAAATCGGTGTCTAGTCCGAGTAAATGAGCCGAGGAGTCTATACTAATGAATACCACCGTGAGGCGTGGGGTTCTGGAGCAACCAAAACAATAGGGAAGAGTGGAAGACATAACATATGCCAATGACAGAGGAATGTAAAACATGGGCCCCCTGTAACCGGGGGCCCCGCAATCTGAGAGGCTATCTGAGGATAGGCTGAAAAGAACAAAGGAATAATTGCATGTAACTTTCCAAACCATATATATTAGTGTGTTAGACTATCAAACCGAGTGGAGTATTAGAGGATCACATTATTGAGACCAGCAATTATTTGTTATAAGAAAAATTCGTAAATAAGTATATACTGTAACCCAAATGCAAGCCAAACCATCTGAACGCTTGGGTTGCCCCTATTGTAGGCAACAACCAGGGCGGGGTGGTAAAATACTACCGTTAGATAACGTTAAATGCAGAGCATACCTGTTTCCAACCTGAGAACCATGTTAACTGGTTGGGCAACCCATCAAGTAAATAAAGTAATAACCAAAAGTATGGGAGTGCTCTTCTGTTCAAAAAAAGGGAAAAAGAAACAAGGGGGGGGGGGGGCGGGAGGAGGGAAGGGAGGGTAAAAGAAAAGGGAGACTGGAGGGGAGTATCTGTTGAAGCCTCCCCGAGTACTTATTCAACCTATTCATTTTTCCCACATAGGATACACAGTTATCAATCTCTAATGACATTTATAATATTGGGCATACTTACCCCGCGGAGGGCGAGACAGAGGAAAGGAGCTTGTAAGCAAAGCACATAGGCTGAGAAATGAGCGGTATCTCTATATGCATGGATAAACGTGTATAAAGGAACATATTCGGGTACTCAAAATGATACCCCTAGTTCATGTGTGATTTGAGAGGGCTAATTACAGAAAACAAAAAAACAAAAAAAAATAAATAAATTAAAAAAAATGTCGTTAGACGATAAGATACAGAAATGCCCTATCTGAGCTCCACTCCTCTATCTCCCCCCCCCCCCCCGGGAGGGCATGAAACACAAACAGAGAAACTGTGCTTAAGTCAGCCCCAAAAATATGTCGTACATGTTACAGCAAGGGAGGTCATCCGAGCTTGGGGTAGGATGAGGCGGTGTCCGTGACTAACACGAACGGTAGTCAGCCACCTTAGCAAGGGAGACATCCGGAGAGGCGCAGCACGTCAAGCAGAACGAACGAAAAAAAAGGGGAAAAATGGCGGACAAGGAAAGGGAGCAGTAATAAAGGGGACAAGAGAGGAAAAGGGGATAGCAAGTGAGAAAAAGTAAAAGAAAGAGGGAAAGGGAATGAGCATAGTAATTGAACAATCAAGGTGTCGGTTCACGATGCATGTCTCATTCAGCGGTCTCTGCGGGCTCTCCGGGGCAGCGGTGCTCTCTGAGGGCTGTCATCTGGATCCACTCTGAGACGGATAGGATGAGCTCTGGACTCCGAAGGAGAACGGCGTCTCCGAAAGCGAGAATCCTGGTACTCCATGGGCTCTTGCGAAGAGTGCATACGTTTGGCCATCGGGGGTCGAAATTCCGCATACCAATCCGGGACCTCAGTCACTGGTATAGCGAGAGTGTCACAGAAGTGACGAAGATCCTCAGAAACTCGTAGCAGTGCAGATCTCCCACCAGAGGTGGCCGAAAGAGCAAACGGGAATCGCCATCTATACGGAATGTTCCTGGCGCGAAGAGTTTCCAGCAAGGGGCGGAGCTCTCTGCGCCTTTGCAGAGTTATTGCTGAGAGATCTTGGAATAAAGAGATGGTAGCTCCATTATAAGAAAGCGGACCTGGTGCTCGTCTAGCTCTATGGAGGATCTCCTCTTTTATATTGTAGTCAATTAAACAGCATACAACATCGCGTGGCGGGTCAGTTTCTTTCCCCTTAGGTCGAAGGGCTCTGTGCACACGCTCTATACCAATTGGAGTATCAGGCGGCCTCTCCAGGATAGTATTGAAAAGATTGGTGACTTCCGTGGGCAGACTGTCCGGGTCAGACGATTCCGGTAGGCCTCTCAGGCGAATATTATGGCGTCTGCCACGGTTGTCGAGGTCCTGTGTGTGACGGTTGAGGTCTCGCAGCTGTAGGGTATGGGTGTCAATAATCTGACAAGATCTCCTCAGAATAGATGAGTGAGTGGCAGCGGTTTTTTCCACATCAGTCACTCGGGATGCCATAGCTTGTATATCGAGCCTCAGATCAGCTATCGCTCCAGTTAGGGCCGCAGTGAGAGACTCTTTAATGTCCTCTGCTATGGATCTCAAATCCTGAAGGCTCGGTTGATGATGTGGGGAGAGGACAATGTCCTCTGCTCTCGGGGCACTCCTTTGCGCGGGACTCGTGGTCTGTGCGGCCTGAGAGGATTGACTGCGCGCGGCCGCCATGTTTGAGCTATAGGAGCGGAACATCTCCGGGATATTTTGAGAGATCCTGCCTGAGTCGCCTCTCGGGGATCTGGACCGAGACGCTGAGGAGCTTCGGGATGAAGTTCCCATGATCTCCGGGTAAGATTAAGGGCAAAGTACCTCTGTAGTAAGCCGAGTGTTTCCTCGTCAGCGGGAGCTGGGAAATTAAGCTGCCATTTTCAGCTGCGTCCAGGCCACGCCCCCTCGATGGGTCATTTTATATAACCCACCTGATGAGATCTCATGTGGCTGATCTTTCCGCAGCATGGGATCTTATAAAAGGTCCCGTGCCCGTTCTTCCTCGGGGGTGCAGCTAGATCCCGGAAGGGGCACCTCCGAGAGGGATGCGGCATAAACCCAGGCCACAATGCAGACAAGCAGAAACACGCTCTGTTGCTAATTTACGATGCTACTCTATGACTCTTATTGTGAGCTTACCTGGACAAGCCTGAAATGTCTCTTATTTATATGGACTGTTTGTATCGCCTACATAAGATTTAATGTACTACTTTTATACCTGTTTATTCTTTGTAAATCTGAAAAATTTTCAATAAAAAATAATGGTTAAAAAAAAAAAAAAATACTGAAATGGTTCTTTTAATCCCAGGCCCTATATCATTTATAAAGATATTAAAAAGTAGGGGTCTACTCCCAACACTGAACCTTGCGGTACATCACTGCTAACCTTAGACCATGCAGAGTAAGAATCATTAACCACTACTCTCCAAACTCGTTCTTTTAGCCAGTTTTCCACACATTTACAAATTAATCTTTCCAAGCCTGTAGACTTTACCTTACATACCTGAGCTCCAGATTGATTGGGCTTCCTTCAAATGCCAAATCCCCTGAACTAAGAGGGCATCCAGAACTCCCCAGCCTAACAGGTTGATATCCATCATAATCACTTTGCAGGCCAACAGGAGAATGTATTTCCCCAATGGCAACACCAAATTGAAGATCCACCACTCCAGGGGAAGCCTGGATCTACTGGACAGGTTTATGGATCGATCTAAAGCTGGAGTGAGTTTATTCAATGCTGCAGCGGTCTAGCCACTTCCCGACCAACGCACGCCGATGTACGTTGGCAGAATGGCACGGGCAGGCATATCGGCGTACAGGTATGTCCATTTTTATATGCCGCCCTGCCATCGCGTGCGCGCCGCCGGCGGCATGCTCGCATGCCGTCGGGACCCCAGTGAGTCTGGTCGCGGGTCGCGTGGACTAGATCGCCACGGGGACACCCGCGATCGTCTCACGGGGTGGCTGAATGGGGAGATGCCGTTGTAAACAGCATCTCCCCGTTCTGCCTAGCAACAAGTGACGCTGATCTCTGCTCCATGTGATTGGAGCAGAGATCAGTGTTCACTAACACAAAGCCCAGCCCCCCACAGTTAGTAACACGCCCCAAGGAACACTTAACCCCTACATGGCCATCCCCTGGTTAACCCCTTCACTGCCAGTGTCATTTACACAGGAATCAATGCATTTGTATAGCATTGATTGCTGTATAAATGTCCCAAAAATGTCCGATGTGTCCGCCACAATGTCGCAGTCACAATAAAAATCGCTGATCGCCGCCATTACTAGTAAAAAAAAAAATATTAATAAAAATGCCATAAAACTATCCCCTATTTTGTAAACGCTATAACTTTTGCGCAAAGCAATCAATAATCGCTTATTGCGATTCTTTTTACCAAAAATATGTAGAAGAATACGTATCGGCCTAAACTGAGGGAAAAACATTTTTTTTATATATTTTTGGGGGATATTTATTATAACAAAAAAGTAAAAAATAATGCTTTTTTTCAAAATTGTCGCTCTATTTTTGTTTATAGCGCAAAAAATAAAAACCGCAGGGGATCAAATACCACCAAAAGAAAGCTCTATTTGTGGGGGGAAAAAAAGGACATCAATTTTGTTTGGGAGCCACGTCGCACGACCGCGCAATTGTCAGTTAAAGTGACACAGTGCCGAATCGCAAAAAGTGGTCTGGTCTTAAGCCAGCAAAATGGTCCGGTCTGAAAGTGGCTAGAGTCAAAGTGGGCATCTGGGATTGCCTCAAAAGGAGATCACCATCAGGCCTAGAACATACCTACAAAAGCAATAAGCTGGGCGGCTAATGGACAGTTGTGTCCAAACATAGGAGTTTAGAGACTGGGGGGAGGAAGACTCTAGACAGGCCCATATATTACTCCAAGGAATGAATTAAACTAGAGGTCGACCGATATGGGTTTTTCTCTGGCCGATGCCGATATTTAGAAATTGTCGTGGCCAATGGCCGATATATGATGCCAACTTTTTGGGCTGTTATGTTAGGCCGATTTTATTTTTATTAATTTTTTTCCCCTTCATCTCAAAAATCTAACAGTTAGACACCTTTCACACTGGGGTGTTTTTCAAGCGCTATTGGGCTAAAAATAGCACCTGTAAAGTGCCTGCAAAACAGCTCCCCTGCAGTCTGTGTGGAAGCATTGAAATGAATGGGCACCACTGCTGAAGCGCCTGCAATGTGATTTGGCAGCGGCGCTTCACGGGCACATTTAACCCCTTCCTCCGCCGCTAGCTGGATTACAAGTGCCCTGCTAGCAGCCGAATAGTGCCGCTAAAATGACGGTAAAGCGCTGCTAAAACTGGCAGCGTTTTACCGTCAACGCCTGCCCGCTCCAGTGTGAAGGCAGCCTTAAGTAATACAGAAAATTTCTTACATTTAAACATTAAACAAAACATCCAATCAATTCACTTGTATGTATAATTTAGATAAAAATTAGATATATATTACACAAAAACCGGTAATCAAAACTTTTGAATGGAAAAAAAATGGGCTAACTTTACTGTTTTCGTTTTTTTTTTTTTTTTTTTTTTAAATCATTAGTGTATTTGTTCCAAAAAATAAGTGTAAACATTGCATCTCTTTGCTCTTTTCTTGGCAGACTGCCCAGAGAGGAAACAAGTAGCTTCACTGAGGTCTTCAGGCAACTTGCATTGACTTCTATTACAGAAGTCATTTGCAAGTCGCGCTGAAGATATCATCAGCCTTTTTTAACAGCACAATCGGCCGATGTTGATTAATTAAAAAACACTGAATATCGGTCGACCTCTAAATTAAACCCAGCGCTGACTTCTGGAAATTGAGGATTTTGTCCAGATATGCCAAGATGTGGATGCCTCGAGGGCAAAGCAGGTCTAGAACGAGGTCAGCATCCCTGGTGAAGACCCCTGGCACAGGACAGGCCTGCCCACCATAAAACAAAGGTAGCATTGCATGTAAGCATCCTTTATGTCCCTTTATGTCCCTCAAGACTAGAAAATCTCCTGGTGAAGCAAATCAACAATTACTGGAACCTTTCCACTTCTTGGACAGGGGTAATAACTCCTTGAAAGGAAAGTTGCTTTTGAGCAGCAAGATAGTCCATCCACCTTAAAGAAGAAGTTGGCAAATTTGGCAGCATGAAGCAAGGGGGAAGCAGGGAGTGAAATTTGTAACCCCTGGACAAAACGTTTTGGACCCAATCAGCTGAACTATCCTGGGACTAGGAGGACATAAAGGCTGATAGTTGTCCCCCTACTTTGATAAGTAGGGCTTCTTCTTCATTATGAAGAGGGCTTGATCCCAGACTTTGCGTGTTCTGGGGTCTTTTATTCCAGGCGCAAAGGGTTCAGCCCTTGGAGCTTTTATCTTTTTGTGGCAAAAAGGTAGTCTTGTCCCCAATGACTTCCTTGATACAGGTTTTCCTTGGATTTTTTGCCAAACAGGCATTCTCTTTAAAAGGGCTTCCACTCAAGATGTTTCTTCAACAGAAGCTCCAAAAATCTCTGCTCCACATCATATGAATCAAAAAGAGACCCGACCCGATGAAGAGCATCTGCCAGGTTGTCGGCATAATATGCAGGTCACAGCTCAAGCTGTTACACATGACCAGACTTTGACAGCAAAGGTCAGACGGAACGAATCCTTCAGACAATTAGATTGTGTGTGGGCTCCATCAAATTTTTCCGCCGGACCAAGTTCCTATGGAGAAACCCACTCGTCTGTATGCTAGTTCGACGGGCGAAAACCGACGCTAGGGCAGCTATTGGCTACTGGCTATGAACTTCCTTATTCTAGTCTGGTCGTACGTCATCACATTCAAATCTGTCGGACTTTGGTGTGATTGTGTGTGGCCAAGTCCGTTCGGAAAGTCTGTCGGGAAGACCGTCGGATCTAGTCTTCCTGGAAAGTCCGGACGTGTGTAAGCGGCATTACAGTACAAAAGGATCCATCAGTATGGATTTGGGGTCCCAAACCTTGGATGTGGACCAAACCACTATAGTCTGGCACACACCTACAGTGGGAAAGGCAGGATGCACAGCAGGGCCTGTCAGGGCAAACAAGGCCTTGAAAAGAGCTCCTAACCTCTTATCCACTGGGTACTTGAATGCAAGAATATTCTCAACTGGGACTGTCAAGTTTCTGTTAGACAGGAAATGGCTGGGTCTAAAACAGGATCGGTCCACTTCTTCAAAAAAAAAAAAAAAAAACCCTCCTCAATAGGATATCTATGAGCAAAAGGCTTTGGGAAGGGTGATCTCTATTCAGGATGAGGCCATTGACCATACAACACAGACTATAAAAGCAAGTGTACAGGGAAAGTCTTTACAGGCATGAGTATTTTTAAGGATCCCAGCTTAGTGACTTTTAGCAAGCTCAACATAGGATGCTCTAGTTTGACATATTTGCACACTGTATCAGAGCGAGAAACGGTATCCTGGAGCGTGAGATAACCGTTTGTGGACTGGTCCTCCTCCAAAACCTTTCAGAAGAGTACTCAGAACTGGATGCAGCATCATCCTCATTCCAAAGCACAGGGTGTAGTAAGTTGTGGTCTATTGGTATAGTTTTGGAAGTAGATTTGAAAATATATATATATGTAGGGTATACATAAAAGTATACTGAAAATAGCAGCAAGTATTTCTGTAACTGATGTGTAAAGACACCTCAGTCATGTGCTAACTATGTCTAAAGAAACAGTATTTAACCCAAAAGCAAATGTTTATTATATTGCAGCTTTACCAGTTCTTACAGGTAATGATTTTATTAGTTCTCTCTTTCAGGCTTTCTTCCTGCTATTTTCATCAGGTGATTGGGCCAGTAAGTCTTTCACAAACTCAAGCTCTCTAGCAGAATGCATCAGTTTACATGGATAAAACAAACCACTTAAACAGAGAAGTCCAATCAAAGCTCGTACTTCGCCTATGGATCACAGGAATGCACTTTGTTTGGCACTCCTTTGACCCGTTTTCAGCCCGCTATCTGCTGACGTCACGGATGTCAGTCCAGTCACCCTGTCATCATTACAATAAGCACAGGTTCACATAGAGCTGCGAGAATGAAGTTGTGCGAGTTCAACTAGCGCAATTTCAGTCCCGATGTCAATGTAAATAGTAGCCTGGAATCGCAAAAATATTTTTATATATATATATATATATATATATATATATATATATATATATACCGTATATACTCGAGTATAAGCCGAGATTTTCAGCCTCTTTTTTGAGGCTGAAAGTGCCCCCCTCGGCTTATACTCGAGTCATCGCTGTCTGCCCGCTCGATCAGCGTGTCGAGCAGACAGACAGCGGCCATTCTATAGTTCAAAAGCCGCGCCTCCGGCTCCGCCTTCGCCTGTGATAGGCGGAACACTGAATTTCCCAGCAGCCTGTGTTCCGCCTATCACGGACATCGTATCATCCTCGTACTACGGACGAGGATGATACGATGTACGTGATAGGCGGAACACAGGCTGCTGGGAAATTCAGTGTTCCGCCTATCACAGGCGAAGGCGGCGGCGCAGCTTTTGAATTTTACAATGGCCGCCGAGGCGCCGACGAACGAAGAGGGCACGGGACGGAGGCAAGGCAAGGCACGGCACGGGACGGGACGGGACGGAACGGAGGCAAGGCACGGCGGCGAGGCACGGAGGCAAGGAGGCTCGGCACGGGACGGAGGCTCGGGACACAGGTAGGCTGGACACACACACACACACACACACACACACACACACACGGATGGATACACACACACACAGGGATGGATGGAGACACACACACACAGGGATGGATGGATGGATGGACACACACACACACACAGGGATGGATGGATGGATGGAGACACACACACACAGGGATGGATGGATGGATGGATGGAGACACACACACACAGGGATGGATGGATGGATGGACACACACACACACAGGGATGGATGGACGGACACACAGGGATGGACGGACACACAGGGATGGACGGACACACACACAGGGATGGACGGACACACACACAGGGATGGACAGGCATGTCTTACCCTCGGCTTATACACGAGTCAATAAGTTTGCCAGTTTTTTTGGGGGTAAATTGGGGGCCTCGGCTTATATTCGGGTCGGCCTATACTCGAGTATATACGGTATATATATATATATATATATATATACACATATATACACACACACACACACACACACATACTTTTTTTAAATCAGTACAGTGCCGTAGATGCAGCATCGCACCAATTAGGACGGTGCTGCTGACCGCAATTGCCACCAATTTGACATGTCAAAATGCTCCCGTGTAAACCAGGGCTAAAGTCTGGATCCACCAGGTGCCTTGACTGGCACCCAACTAAGCCTCTCAGAGAGCCGCTGAGAGGCTGAGCTGGCCACCCCGCTCCCTTCACAGCCCAGCGCTCTAATGAGCAAGGAGGGGGCAGAGCAGAGAGCTGTGACTGACAGTCTTCAGCTCTCTGCTCACAGAGCTGTGAAAATGGCGGTTCTCGGTGAAAGTGGCGCCGGGGGACCGATGCTGCATCTTCCTAGGCAGGTATGAATATAAACATGTTTTAAACATTTTGAGGCATTTTAACTTCTCTTTTAAGGCAGTAGTAATTAAAATGATCAGTTTTTATTTATTCATGAAAACCTTTATCCCAAAAAGGAAAAAATAAAAAATAAAAATAGAATTTTTGTACTCACAGTAAAATACTTTTTTCTGATGTTCATTGACAGACACAGCAACTTCATCTTGACCTTAGGGTTATACTGCCCCTTTATGAGAGGACTAGGCAGAAAATGTTAAAAACAGCAACACTTGCAAAGTACCATCCAGAGGGTGGACCTACTGGCTATAACCCCTCACACTGCATCAAGCAGCTTAGTTCATCAAAAGCAGTACAAACAAATAGGGGGGGGGGGGGGGGGGGGGGGGTGGTTTCTGTGTCCATCAATGAACTTCAGAGAAGGATTTTACGATGAGTACAAAAATCCTATTTTCCTTTTTCGTTCGGTGTCAAAGAAACAAGGGGTAGGAACAGCAAGAACATAACTCCACCCATAACAACCAGAGCTCCTCAATGGAGGAGTTGCAACCCTAACCACCTGAGATCCACGCTATAGTCAAATGACGGCTACAGCGCGGATCTCGATTGCCGGGACTACATCTATTGACGTCGTCCCTTTTAATAGCTACCCGCGCGCTCCCAGGAGCGTGCATCAGGGAAAATCTGTGTACCACAGCCAATCACAGATCGCTGTAAACGGCCAATCACAGCGGCCGTTTATAGCGCGATCGCCGCCGATTCTGTGGGTTGCTTTTAACAGTGCCAAATACAGATTTTAGTGCCATTTGTGCCCGCCAGTGCCCATCTGTACCCCGCCAGTGCCCATCTGTACCCCGCCAGTGCCATCCTTGCACCATCAGTGCCCATCTGTGCACCACCAGTGCCTGCCAGTGCCCATCTGTGCACCGCCAGTGCCAATCGGTGCCCATCTGTACCAATCGGTGCCGCCTCAGCAGTGCCCATCTGTGCCGCCTCAGCAGTGCCCATCTGTGCCGCCTCAGCAGTGCCCATCTGTGCCGACCCATCAGTGCCCATCTGTGCCCATCTGCCGCCTCATCAGTGCACATCTGTGCAATAAATCTGCACATCTGTGCAATAAATCAGTGCACATCTGTGCCAACCCATCAGCGCCCATCTGTTCCGCCTCAACAGAGCCCATCTGTGCCACCTCAGCAGCGCCCATCTGTGCCCCCTCAACAGCGCCCACCTGTGCCCCCTCAATAGTGCACATCTGTACAATCAGTGCACATCTGTGCCGACTCATCAGTACACATCTGTGCCACCTCATCAGTGCCCATCAGTGCAGGCTTAGCACACACCTGTGCAGTCTCAACACCAGCAACCATGTCTAAAAGAGTCTTTTCCGCCGAGGAGGCGTACCAAATTCTTTCCACGGCCGACGAGAGCAATGGGGAGCTCTCTTCTTCAGATTCTCTTTCAGATTCGGATTCTGAAGTCGACAAATTATGAGCCAGTCCTCAGTAGTGAAACACTGACTGAATCCGAGGAGGAAGATATCCGGCCCATCAAACAAAGGCGTTCTAGTGAGGCAGTGCCGTCCACCAGCACCGAAGTGCCTCGGCAAGAAAGGCCAAGTACCAGTGGGGTGTCATCTCAGCCCCAAAGGGTTAGGAGCCATGCCGGCCTTCCCTATGCCCTTCAGAACCCCTTGTGGCTTCCTCCTAATTCAGGAGAGGCCAATGTTCTCCCTTTCACTGCCCAGCCAGGAGTCCAGGTGGACACGGAGAATTTTACCCCAATAGATTTTTTTAATTAAATTTTTACGGAGGATATGTTGGCGTCAATTGTGGCCCAGTGCAACCTGTATGCACAACAATTTATTTTGCAAAATCCGACATCTTATTATGCCCTTCCCTACGAATGGAGAGACTTAACAGTGGAGGAGTTCAAGGTTTTTTTAGGCCTCACATTTAACATGGGACTAAACAAAAAAAATCAATTGCGTACCCATTGGTCAACCCACGCCCTCCACCACACACTGCTCTTCTCCGCGGTAATGCCCAGAACCAGGTATCTGAGGACCATGAGGTTCTTACATTTCAGCGACAATACCCAGTGCCTTCCACAAAATGACCCAAATTACGACAGGCTTTACAAAATTCGTCCAATACTTCATTATTTTTCAGAAACATTACCCAAATTGTTTACCCCGGATCAACACATATGTGTGGATGAGTCCCTTATTAAATTTAGCGGCAGGCTTAAAATGAAGCAATTTATGCCCAGCAAAAGGGCCCGCTATGGGGTGAAGGTCTACAAATTATGCGACCGAGCCACAGGGTATACATATTCATTCATAGTGTACGAAGGGAAGGACACCCAGTTGCAGCCCCCTAATTGTCCGGACTACTTGGGATCCAGCGGGAAAGTTGTTTGGGACCTCATATACCCCCTACTGGATAAAGGCTACCACCTGTATGTAGACAACTTCTACACATCTCTGCCCCTGTTCCACAACCTTTACCGGAAGAAGACGCCAGCATGTGGCACTGTAAAAAGGAATTGGAAGGGCTTTCCTCAAAGTCTTGTGAATAAGAAGCTGCAAAAAGGTGAAACCGCAAGTCTGCGAAACAAGGAGATTCTGGCAGTGAAGTAGAGGGACAGAAGGGATGTATATATGTTGTCTTCTATCCACAATAATACATTTGTGGAAATCCCTAGAAGGAATGGCCCCGTAAAAAAAACCAAAATGCATTTATGAATATAATTTGTTCATGAGGGGAGTCGACTTCAATGACCAAATGATGGAATCATACCTTGCCACAAGACAGACAGACAGACATATGATTGGTACAAAAAAGTAGCAATTTATTTTTTTCAATTGGCCATTTACAATTCCTAGACTCATTATGCCTCATAGATTACACGTTGGGGTGTTAGCTTTCCAAAATGGGGTCATTCTGGACGTTTCCATTGTCCTGGTGTTCCAGGGCCTTCAAAACTGTAATAGGTGGTTGAGAAATGAAATGTGTAATTTATGCTTAGAATGCCTGAAGGTGCTACATCAATATTAGGCCTCTGTATGTGGTCAGGCTGTGTAAAAGTCTCACACATGTGGTATCGTTATACTCAGGAGGAGTAGGAGGATGTATTTTGGGGTATTTGTGGTATGCACATTCCATGTGGGAGAAATAAGCTATTACAATGACAATTTTGTGGAAAAAAAAATCTTAATTTTGCAAAGAATTGTGGGAAAAAAGGACAACTTCAAATAACTCACCATGCCTCTTACTAAATACATTGGAATGTCTACTTTCCAAAAAGGGGTCATTTGGGGGGCATTTGTACTTTCCTGGCTTGTTAGGGTCTCAAGAATGGAGATAGGCCTTAGTACATTAGATGTGATCTTTTTTTGCAAATCTTTATGATTTGCACCATAGCTTGTAGACTCTATAGATTTCACACAGATCATATAATATGCAATAATTTGGGTTATTTTTACCAAAGATGTGTAGTAGTAAAAATTGTGGCCAGAATTTATGAAGAAAAATTGCTAATTTGCGAAATTTTATCACAGAAACGAAGAAAAATTCATATTTTTTCAAAATTTTCAGTCTTTTTTCATTTATAGCGCAGAAAATAAAAAACCGAGAGGTGATCAAATACCACCAAAAGAAAGCTCTATTGGTATGAAGAAAAGGACAAAAAAATCATTTGGTTACAGTGTTGCATGACTGAGTAATTGTCATTCAAAGTGTGAGAGCACTGAAAGCTGAAAATTGGTCTGGGCAGGAGGGGGGTTTAAGTGCCCAGTAAGCAAGTGGTTAAATCACCCGCCTGCAAATCCTTATGGCTGAAGCAAGCATCCAAAGATGCGCTCACATCAACCTTGTAAAATTTTGTGAAAGTGTGAAAGGACGACCAGGTCGCCGCCTTACACACCTGGGAAACAGACGCTTGATGTCAGACAGCCCAAGAGGCACCAATTGCCCTGGTAGAATGTGCCGTGACAGGAAAGGGAGGCACCCGTCCCCTTAAGGCATAAGCCTGAACCACAATCTGTCTGATCCATCGAGAAATGGTTGCCGATGAGACCCCAGTCCCATCTTCGGACCAGCCACCAACACAAACAGTGAGTCTGACCTCCAAAAAGGAATCTTAGCAGACAGATACACCCGCAGAGCCCGGACCACATCCAAGGAATGCAAAGCCACCTCTTTGGGGTGTGACGGCTGAGGACATAAGGACGGAAGCACAACGTCCTCATTTAGATGAAAGAAACCAAAACAACCTTTGGCAGAAAGGAAGGCTGCGGACGCAGCACCGCTTTATCCTTGTGGAGGAACAAGTAGGGAGATTTGCAAGACAAGGCCGCCAACTCAGAAACCCTCCTGGCAGATGTAATAGCCACTAGAAAGACTACTTTCTGAGAGAGTGTCAATAAGGGGATCTCCCTAATGTTTTCAAATTGCGGTTTCTGAAGCACTGAGAGCTCCAAATTCAAAACCCACAGAGGTAGCGGTAGTGGAACCGGAGGGGCCACATGTCCAACTCCCTGAACAAACATACTCACCAATGAACGAGTCGCCAAGGGTCACTGAAAAAAAGACAGCCAAAGCTAATGTTTGCCCCTTGAGGGTGCTTAAGGCAAGTTTCTGATCCACTCCTCACTGCAAAAACAGCAGGACCCTGGAAATTTGAGTATGTGCGCAGACACCACCCCATCTCCTCACACATGGAGTTGTAGGCCTTCCATGTATGATGATAAATCTTCAGAGAAGATGACACCCATGTGCTCCAGGCGTTGAGTCGGCACCAACACCGACTTCTGTAGGTTCTGTACCCAAACTCCTGAAGAGTTTGCATAGTGATTGCCGCATCTTCCCTTAATTCTGAGGCGCAAGCTGCTCTCAGAAGGAGGTCGTCCAGGTAACCCACAATTGCGATCCCTCGCTGCCTTAGCAAGGCCAAAATTGGGGCTAGCACCTTGGTAAAGAGCCTCGGTGCTGACGCCAGGTGGTAGTGCTCGCCCCCGACGGCAAATCGCAAAACCCTCTGATGCTTGATGCATATGGGGACATGCAAGTATGCGCCCTTTATGTCCAGGGATGCCAGAAAACTCCCTTGGAGTGCAGCGACGACTGACCAAACTGATTCCATCCTGAACCTTTATACCTTCACAAAGCTGTTGAGGGCATTGAGATCCAGGACCGGACGGGCCCCTTCCTTCTTTGGGACTACAAAGAGATTGGAGTAGAATCCTTGAAACCTTTCCGGCGTTGGTACAGGTACTATCACCCTGCGCAAAAGCAGGTCCTGTACTGCCCCGAACAGGGCTTCTCGACGAGCTGGATGAAGATGAAGTTGGGAGGGAAAACATTTTTTTGGCAGACAAGAAAGAAACCATCTTGTATCCTGATGAAACCAGTTCGCAGACCCACTGGTCAGAAAGTAGGGAGGTATCAGGGCTGGCTTAGCCCTTCCTCCTCTGGGCTGGCCGCTCAGCTGTCGGCTAATTGCCAGCTCTCTTCTCTTTGCACAGTTACCAGCTGTTTCCGATGATGCTCATCTGATCTGCCTATTTAAAGCCTTCCAGCTCATTTCTCCTTTGCCTTCACATGGTCACATCACTAGGAACCATCTCCTGCTGTTTGTTTCAAGACTGGCTTGCTGACATCCCTCCTGGCTTCTATCCTGCTTGCAGTTGCTCTCCTTGGATCCCTGATGTCTGGACTGGCTGATTACCCGATCTGGTTTATGAACTTTGGACTGGCCGACTATCCGATCTGGCTACTGGACTCTGGCTATGCATGAATACGCTTTTTCCCCATTTACCTTTTTATTTTTATTAATAAACAAGTCTGATTTGATTGTACTTCTGTCTCTGTCTGTTTCATGGTTCCTGACAGGTCCACCGAGCTGCACACTCCCGAAGGCGACCCCCCATCCTAGAGTCGGGCGGGGGCAAACGTTCATGCGGTAACAGATTTGCTTGCAGGCCTGAGAAACCAGGGACACTTTTGTCCATCAGCAGGCACCTTGTCGGACTGGAAACACTTACCTGCCGACCTGGGTGAACGAAAAATCAGACTGAGTGGAAAAGGAGGGCCCTTGCCTACAGCGTGGCTCCTTCCCTTTTCTGGACTGTGGGAGTAACGTACTCTTATGCCGCGTACACACGATCAAACAATCGGGTGGAAAAGTCCGGCAAACTCAAGTCCGCCGGATAATCCCCCCGTGTGTAGCCTCCGGCATACTTTTTTGACCCGAAAGTACGGCGGACTTGGAAAGTAGTTTTGCACTCCAATCTTCCCGCCGGACTCGCATTTCGGCGGACAATCCGGCCGTGTGTGTGTCGGTCTGCCGTACTTTTGAAATGAACAGACTTTTCCCGCCCGGAGGAAAGTCCGTTCATTTCGAGCGGGTCTCCAGGTAGGCGGGGCCAGCAAAGGAGACGTCGCTGGCCCCGCCGCCTGGTATGGACTTAAAGGGGAACCCCAACGCCGAAAAAAATTGGCGTGGGGGTCCCCCCAAGTCCACAACAGACCCTTGTCTGAGCACGCTACCCGGCCGGCCAGGAAAGGGGGGGACGAGCGAGCGCCCCTCCTGAGCCGTACCAGGCCGCGTGCCCTCAACATGGGGGGTGCCTTGGGGAAGGGGGGGCCGCGCGGCCCCCCCACCCCAAAGCACCTTGTCCCCATGTTGATGAGGACAAGGGCCTCTTCCCGACAACCCTGGCCGTTGGTTGTCGGGGTCTGCGGGCGGGGGGGCTTATCAGAATCCGGGAGCCCCCTTTAATAAGGGGGCCCCCGGATACCGGCCCCCCACCCTATGTGAATGAGTATGGGGTACAATGTACCCCTACCCATTCACCTGTAAAATAAAGTACAAAAAAAACACAACACACAAAATAAAATAATTTTTTTGCACAGCTCCGGGGGTCTTCCGTCTTCGGGGGTCTTCTCGCCGGACTCCTCCGCTATCTTCTTGTAGCTCTTTTGCTAGCAGAGGAGCCCGGCATTCTTCTTCGTCGCTGCGGCCTCTTCTTCCGACTTCGGGGGTCTTGTCCCCCTCTTCGGTTCTTCTGCCGGGCCACCGTGCCTTCTTATAGCTCTTTTACAGGCGGTGGCCTGGTCTTCTGTCGCCGCCGCCGCCACTGCCGCCGCCTTCCGTTCTTCTTCTTCTTCTTCTCCTGGAAATGTTGACTCTACGCTCTCTCCGGCCGCAATGCCAGGGGCGCGCTGCATGGCCACTTTTATAGGGACAAGGGGCGGTGTCATCGGTTGATGTCACATGGGTTGATGTCACATGGGTTGATGTCACATGGGTTGATGTCACATGGGTTGATGTCACATGGCGACAGTCCCAGCATCCTCCGGGACTGTGACACTGTAAGGGGGCGGGGTCACCATGTGACATCAACCCATATGACATCAACCAATGACCCCGCCCCTTGTCCCTATATAAGTGGCCGCGCAGCGCGTCCCTGGCGTTGCGGCCGGAGAGCGTCGAGTCAACATCTCCAGGAGAAGAAGAAGAACGGAAGGCGGCGGCGGCGGCAGAAGAACCGAAGAGGGGGACAAGAACCCCGAAGTTGGAAGAAGAGGCCGCGGCGACGAAGAAGAATGCTGGGCTCCTCCACTAGCAAAAGAGCTACAAGAAGATAGTGGAGGAGTCCGGCGAGAAGACCCCCGAAGACGGAAGACCCCTGGGAGCTGTGCAATAAACTATTTTATCTTGTGTGTTGTGTTTTTTTTTGTACTTTATTTTACAGGTGAATGGGTAGGGGTACATTGTGTACCCCATACTCATTCACATAGGGTGGGGGGCCGGTATCCAGGGGCCCCCTTATTAAAGGGGGCTCCCGGATTCCGATAAGCCCCCCGCCCGCAGACCCTGACAACCAACGGCCAGGGTTGTCGGGAAGAGGCCCTTGTCCTCATCAACATGGGGACAAGGTGCTTTGGGGTGGGGGGGCGCTCGGCCGGGTAGCGTGCTCGGACAAGGGTCTGATGTGGACCTGGGGGGAACCCCCACGCCGATTTTTTTCAGTGTTGGGGTTCCCCTTCACGTCCATACCAGGTGGCGTGGCCAGCGACGTCTCCTTTGCGGGCCCCGCCTACCTGGAGACGCGCTCGAAATGAGCACTTTCCTCCGCGTGCGTGGGCGAGTCCGTTCAGCAGGGCGGATAGTACGGCGACTTAGTACGCCGTATTAGTTCGCTGAAAAAGTGCAGTGTGTGGGCAAGTAGCCCGTTCGGAAAGTGCGGCGGACAGTCTGGCGGGAAGTCCGCCAAACTAAGTCCGTCGGATAGATGGCTACGTGTGTACGCGGCATTACCCCCAGTAACATTCTAAATAACGTAATCCAGCGAGGCTCCAAATAGCCCCCATGGAAAGGGCAAGTCCGCCAGTGCTTTCTTAGATCCCTAGGCCGCAGACCAGCATTTCAGCCAAATCAGGCAACTAGCACTACTGCTGATACAGAGGCTCTAGAGAGCAAGGGTGGCGTATATAAGGCCACATCACAGACATACTTAAGGCACTGCACCAACTGGTCCGCTAGCTCCACGCAGACTAGGGAAGCCTATTGCTTCCCCAACTCACGGTGCAACAATTTTGCCCATTCAGTAAGCGTCTTTGACACCAGGGCCCTGGCCAACACTGGCCGCAATGCTGACCCCACCGCCATAAACATGGACCGGGTAACCACCTCTGCCCTTCTGTTGGCAGTGTCCTTGAAAGCAGGAGTTGCTTCCACTGGAATCGTGGTTACCTTCTTTAACCTGGATACGGGGGGGGGGGGGGGTCAACAATCGGAGGAGATGTCCATTTCTTCAGGAAACTCTCCTCAAAAGGGTTAATGCACCACCATGCTTTTCTGGGGGTGAAAAGGCCCGCTGCGGTTTTCCCCACTCCTTGTACATAAACAAGGGCAGCACAGTGGGGTAGTGGTTAGCACTTTCACCTAGCAGCAATAGGGTCGCTGGTTCACATCCCGACAACGACACCATCTGCCTGGAGTTTGCATGTTCTCCCTGTGCCTGCGTGGGTTTCCTCCCACACTCCAAAGACACGCTGGTAAGTTAATTAGACCTTGTCTATAAAAAATTGGCCTTAATATGTGTATGTGTATGTCAATGTTGTATGTGTTTGTAAGCGTGTCAGGACCTTACGGGGTAAAGGACCACACAAAGCCGCAGATGGACTCTGTGGCAAGAAAGCGCCCTGAGGCATAGGTAGCGCTATACAAGTCACTCACTCACTCATCAATATAAGTTGGATAAGGCAACACCTTAGCCGTGCGGGCCGGCTTGTGGGACCCGAAAGGGACCGACACCTCTGTAGATGCCCCTGTCATATCCTCCATCTTTAGGGTATCCCACACCGCTTTAATAAGTGCAGCACAGTGGTGTAGTGGTTAGCACTCTCACCTAGCAGTAAGAAGGGTCGCTGGTTCAAATCCCAACCATGACACTACCTGCCTGGAGTTTGCATGTTCTCCCTGTGCCTGCGTGGGTTTCCTCCGGTTACTCCGGTTTCCTCCCACACTCCAAAGACATGCAGGTAGGTTAATTGGCTTCTGTCCAAAATTGGCCCTAGTATATGAATGGGGACTTTGGACTGTGGGCTCCTTGAGGGTAGGGACCGATGCAAGTGTGCAGTGTACAAAGATAGGGACAATTGTAGACACTCACTCAGGTTGAACTGGATAGACTGGTGTCTTTATTCAACCTAACTATGAAACTATGAAGTGCTCCTACAAGTGCCTTTTCCTGCGCTGACCCGGACACGGAGTCATCCTCACTGTCCGAACGGTCCTAGTCCGCATCCTCTGACACGCCAGAACAGGGGCCGCCTGTCACAGCAGGCTCCTGAGTCTGAATCAGAGCTTTCCCTAGAAGACGTGGGGGGGGGGGCGTTTTTTTTACCCCCCTTGTGCCCACACACTGCTTCCACCCTGGCAACAAAGGCCTCCAGGACCGGTGACAGAGTGTCCATAGGCACTGCAGGTGCAAGGGAACCAGTTGCAATAACAGGGATGTCTGGGGAAGAAGCGACAGCTTCCGTTGCCATGCTGACCCATACTCGCCTGTCACCACTTAGAGACCTAAGGCAAGTCACACAAAATGTCCACCCTCCTAGCTGCCACAGACTGAGGAGCCCCCCACAGGGCTCACCACCCTGACCCAGGTACTGTGCTGTGTTGCTGCCGTCTGCTTTCCCCTGTGTCATCCACAAGGCGTGTGTGAAAAGCGTGCTGTTCTAGAAGGAAAAAAGCACCCAGCGCTAGAGACAAAACTACAGTAGGTGCCGCCGACATTGTGTTTCCAGCGCGACAGTATCGCGCTGGTTCCCGGTGACAGGCTTCTCTAACCAGCGCAATCCCGTTGCGCTGGCTGCAATAGGAAAATGAAATTTTTTCCTATAGCAGCCAGTGCGAGGTGACAATGTCGCCTCACTCATGAAGCCTGCATGCCTTCTCGGGGGCATACCAGGCCCTTAGGTACGGCAGGGATTTTAAGGGGAATCCCCTTCGACGAAAAAAACGGCGTGGGCCCCCCACCCAAATTCCATACCAGACCCCTATCCGAGCACGCAGCCCGGCCGGTCAGGAAAGGGGGTGGGGACGAGCGAGTGCCCCCGAGCCGTACCAGGCCGTGTGACCTCAACATGGGGGGTGCCTTGGGAAAGGGGGGCCGTGCGGCCCCCCCACCCCAAAGCACCTTGTCCCCATGTTGATGAGGACAAGGGCCTCTTCCCGACAACCCTGGCCGTTGGTTGTCGGGGTCTGCGGGTGGGGGGCTTATAGGAATCCGGGAGCCCCGAATACCGGACCCCCACCCTATGTGAATGAGTATGGGGTACAATGTAGCCCTACCCATTCACCTGTAAAAAAAAAGTTAAAAAAAAACACAACACAGGGTTAAAATAGTTTATTGCACAGCTCAGGGAGGAAGAGGAAGAGGAAGAAGAAGACCAGGCCACCGCCTGTAAAGAGCTAGAAGAAGGCGCGGTGGCCCGGCAGAAGAACCGAAGAGGGGAACAAGACCCCCGAAGTCGGAAGAAGAGGCCGGCGGCGAGGAAGAAAGCCGGGCTCCTGCGCTAGTAGAAGATAGCGGAGGAGTCCGGCGAGAAGACCCCCTTAGACGGAAGAAATTGTTGTGCAATAAACTATTTTAACCCTGTGTTGTGTTTATTTTTTTACCTTTTTTCACAGGTGAATGGGTAGGGGTACATTGCACTCCATACTCATTCACATAGGGTGGGGGGCCGGTATCCGGGGCCCCCTTAATAAAGGGGGCTCCCGGATTCCGATAAGCCCCCCGCCCGCAGACCAACGGCCAGGGTTGTCGGGAAGAGGCCCTTGTCCTCATCAACATGGGGACAAGGTGCTTTGGGGTGGGGGGGCCGCGCTGCCCCCTCTTTCCCAAGGCACCCCCCATGTTGAGGGCACGCGGCCTGGTACGGCTCAGGAGGGGGGGGGGGGGGGGCGCTCGCTCGTCCCCACCCCCTTTCCTGACCGGCCGGGCTGCGTGTTCGGATAGGGGTCTGGTATGGATTTTGGGGGGGGACCCCACACCATTTTTTTTTAGGGGATTCCCCTTAAAATCCCTGCCGAACCTCAGGGCCTGGTATGCCTCCCAAGGGGAACCCATGCCGTTTTTTTTTACAAGTGGCGTGGAGTTCTCCCTTAGGATTCATACCTAACACAGTGGCTGGTATTGGCAGGAATCCAATTCGGATCCCCGTACCAGTGTTAACCCAGCCAGCGATGCTTGTCGCTTATCGGGAAAGATCGGGAAAAAATTTTCCTTTCCCGATGCGAGCCAGCTCGCCGCTGGCTCCCGCGACGGGGCTCGTAGGGTGTCAATCTCGCCGCTTCACAATATCGCGGTCACCTACTGTACCTGAGGCTACTAAAAAACGGTCGCCGACTGTCCCAGCAAAAACATCTGAGGGTGCCAAGAAAATTGCCGCCGAACTTCCAGAAAATGGCTGAAAGGAAAAAAACTGTCTGTGGCTACAAGAAAATCGCTGCGGGCCCAGGAAAATGGCTGCAGAGCGCACGCCAGCCTCCCCACATGTCAAACACAGCACAAACACCCTACCATGGCCCAGAAAAAGGGAAGAGGACGAGCGGACCCCCAACACTCAGCGCAGCCCCCTGCCAGGACCCAGAGCCCCCCCCCCCCCCCGAGGACCCCAGGCCAGGTAAGTGCACCACACCCCCCATGTGCCCAGTCACACAGCAGCCCATAGCATGGGGAGGAGGGAAGGGACAGGTAGAGAAGAAAGGGAGAGAGTGAGAGACCCCCCTAGCCGACCTCCCAGGGAATGCCCAGCTGCTCCATCCTGTAGAGACAGGTGGAGCCATACTTACCCCTCCTGCAGGGACTGCTGGACGCAAGCTACAGACAGACCCATCACCCGAGCAGTACAGGGTGGCTGTCGGCCACGGCACACTGTGACACAGACAGCAGTAGCCCGGTCATATGTGTGCCCAGAAGCATATAGCTCACCGGCTGCCCCTGGATCAGAAGGGGCATGTTGTGGCTGACCCAGCACGTAGGGCCTGCTCACGCTCGATGGCCTGGTTGGGGATACTACCAAGATCTATATTATCCAGCCTGTCACCCAGCCCAGCTGTTGATCTGTTGTAGATCACAGGAATCAAAAATGCAGAAAAAAGAAAAAAAAAATTCCCAGGACCAATGGTCCCACTGGGAGCCAGGTCCTTCTCCTACCTAGTGCAGAAAAAAAAAACTGAGCTGCTAAATGCAGTGTGAGGGGTTATAGCCAGTAGGACTGTAGAAATTGAGTTATTACTGTATTAATAACTATATTTCAATAATTCATATTGATGAGGAAAGTTCCAAGAAAATCCGTTCAGTTCTCGTGTAAAAATACCAAAATTGATTTAATAATAAAAATGGCAAAATATTACAAAAACAGTGTCAAAATGTAGAATATAAAATCGATAAGTTTCTTATTCTTAAAATGAAGATTGTATAAATGTATCTTTGTGTGTGTGACAAGGTTTGTCAGCTTCTCCTCCCAAGTCTGCTCGTGTCTCTCTGCCAGAGTGCACCTCTGCTCTCTAGAAACAGCCGGTCTGTATTTTTCTACCCCACAACTAAACCCCCACCCTTTTCCCAATTAAGAATGGTTTAACAGTTACTCTGAGCTCTGTTGTACCACAAGAAAAACCCGTGAATTCTGAATGAGCAAATTCCTTCCCACCTCATCCAACAGGATGTTGAAATACAAAACCGTCTCTAATCAAAACATTCCATTGGAATGGCAAAACTGCCATGTATTAAACCATTTACCTTATACAATACAAGTTTCCTATCTTCTAAACCAAATGCTACATATATCAGTAAATAGATTATTTACGTTTAAAAAGCAATGTACGTAATGATAATCCTAATCAGGAAATACTGTAATATAAAGAAATAACAACTTGTATCATACTGAAATTTTGTGTCTTTTAGACAAGGATGTAACCTTATCTCTTAATGGGGGAAATAAATTGGGGAGGTGAATAATCAACTCACTCTAAATTACAGCCATATGTGAGATGTACATAGAACTGCTTCCCATGAAATGCATATGAAGCTTCAAAGAGACTTTTACATAAATGTATGTGTGTATATATATATATTATATATATATATTATATATATATATATATATATATATATATATATATATATATATATATATATATATATATATATATATATATACATACATATATACATATATATATATATATATATATATACACATACACACACACATATATAAATATATATACACACACATATATAAATATATATACACACATATACCCATTTCACTTTATCCATATCTAGAATATATAATGATATACATAAACAAGTCAATCATTCTCAAAAGACCCAAACCATTTATAAATTTTAATATTCTAACAAGGACCACCCCCTGGGTGGTACTGTGCAAGTGTTGCTGTTTTTAACACTTTCTGCCTAGTCCCCTCCTAAAGGGGCGATATAACCCTAAGGTCAAGATGAAGATGCTGTGTCCATCAATGAACGAAAGAGAAAAACTGTTTTCTGTAACGGATTATATAATGTGCGCTGGAATTTGTTTTCCAATTTGTTAGCGCATATAAATCTGCTACCCTCCTTACCAGATACACCAAGGATGTTGTACCTCCTGTTCTTATACCTCCAGAGTTGTGCCTTTACGAATACAGAAAAAGTGTGCTATTGGCCAGATCACCAGGTAAAAATAAGCCAAAAGAAAACTGATGCAGCCACCCCATCTAATGATTGGCAAGATGCAAATAATCTCAATTTTTGGTTTTGGGTTTATTACCACTTTAAATGTGATAAGTTTTCTGACCAGTTGGGTCCGTGATTGCTTTATGAACTTGAGAACAAACCTCTGACTGTACACAAACAGTTGTAGAGAATGTTCTTCCCAAGAAATCTGTTTAGCCTATTGCCATGATAGAGAATATACACATTGGATTATTTTAGTGTTACTAAAACACAAAGATTTTAATAAAAAAATAAAAAAAATTAAAAATGAACAAACATGTTATACATACCTGCTCTGTGCAGTGGTATTGCTCAAAGCAGCCCCGATCCTCCTCTTCTGGGTTTTCCAGCGGAGATCTTGGCTTCTCCTTTTCTTGTGTGGGACTACCATAGCCAGCGGTGTGCCTACGGAGCTGTGCTCCATAGATTTGCACAGCAGGGCTTAGGCCACCCTCCACTTCCTCTGACTGACAGCAGCAAGAGCCAATGGAGCCAGTGTAAAGAGGGAGTAAGGGGAGAAAAGATGCAGCCATGCACAGCGCTAATATCTTCTCCTTCACACAGGGAAGGGGAGGTGGGGGGGGGGGGGGGGAGAGAACAGGTAAATTAAAAATGTTTACCTTACTGCAAGCAATGCACTGGGGTAAAAGAAATGTTACTAAACCTAAAAACACTTTAAAGCAAACAACACATCTCTCAATCAAAAAGTCCTCCAATGTTAGTCACTGTTAACCTGTCTATTAGGGAGAAAAATTCAAGTAGTTGTAAAGTCACATGTACTAAGTCACATGTATTAACGCGGTGTTATACTCAAATTTTCAACTAAATCTTAATCTAATCTGTTACTTCAAATGCCCACAAGCAAAATGAAAACGGCCAGGATGCATTTTTATAAGTTCTTCTTGCGGGCGAAAACGGCAAGCGGGGGAAATTAAAAACACAAGTGAGTACTATCCTTCCATTAATAAAGTATATCAATGACCCTGAAAAAAAAAAAAAAAACCACGATAGGTCAACGGAATCCCGTTTTAAGTCCTGACAACATGTCAACAGTGGCAACACTATGGATTTTTTTTTCCCAGTCTGTGAAAAATTGTTAATTTAAATATTTTTTTAAAAAAAATGCACAAGTGCAGTAACTTAGCACTATTAAGTGCAAGCGGTGTGTATGGCTGCTGTATAGTGCAAAAACAGCTGAAGCAGAAGCGGTGGAAAGGCATAAAGCAAACATTGCCGGCCCCATGGGCCACCAGAGCGATTGAGGAGCCCGCCAGAGGATCCCGTGACCTTGCCAGAAACCTTGGTACCGTTCTATTGAGCCAGGACGCAAAACAAATCTACCTTAGAAGTGCCCCATCGGAGATATATCCAACAAAACATGGCTCGGTGAAGGGCCCACCCCGTGATCCAACCCTGGCGGACTGAGGCTTCCGCCTGTCAGTATTACCCTCCTGGAAAGCGCATGTCGGAGGGAGCTGGAACGAGATGTTCTGCCCACCGGAGGATACTGGCAACTGCCAGGGCTGCCAACAACCTATTTGGCCTACCCTGGTGGTTGACATAAGCCACCGCCATTGCATTGTCCAACTGGATCTGTACCAGGAGCCCCCAAAGTCGATCCGTCCACGATTCAGACATTGTCTGATTACTCGAAGTTCCAGGATATTGCTTGATTGCTCGGTAGTCCTGATTCCACCAGTGTCCAATGACCCCGAGCAAAGCTCAGTCCCAGGACACCTCCCTACCCAGACAGGCTGGCATTGGTGGTCACCCTGTTCAATGCAAGGGGAGAAAGGATTTACCCCAAAGAATCGGAGAGTGAAGCCACCAGAACAGGGAACCTCCGATTTCCTGGTTCAGCCAAATCCGATTGTCCAGAGACCTCAGGCACTAGTCCCATTATACCAGGATCTTCCTAAAGGGAGCTTGTATAGAACTGTGCAAATGTAATTGCCTCAAAAAGGCAATGTTCTGAAAGGCCAAAGCAGACTTCCGATAGTATAGAAGCCAACTGAAATCTGTCAAGGTCTGTATAGGAGCTACAGTGCCCCTTGGGGTAGTCAAGGACTCGCAGAAGATCATCCAGGCAGCCCAGGACCACAAATTCCCACTGATTTAACCACGCCAGATCTGAGGTGAACACCCGAGGAGTGGTGGCAAGACGGAAGGGCAACACCACCCACGGATAATGCTCAGCACCCACAGAAAAACAGAGGAGGTGCTGGGGTTGGGCACAAAGTGGAATGCGTAAGCATTCTTGATGTCGATAGAAGTAAGAAAGTCTCTAAGATGAAGGTGTGCCACCGCCGTGCGGACGGACTCCATCCTGAACTTCTGTACCCACACCAGGCTGGTCAGGGCCTTGAGGTCCAGAATTGGACATACCATGCCCTCAATCGTTTGGACTGTGAACAGGTATGAATAAAATCCCTGAAACTGTTCCCGACATGGGAACCGGGACATTACACTCTGAAGCAACAGGGCTTGCAAAGCCCCACAAGGAGAACCGCAAACGGTCTGGCGACAGACGCACATTGGAAACAAAAAAACTGTTTTTTGGCCTTGCTCCCCAAAACATAATCTTGTAACCAAAACCAAAATGCATAATGATGTCATCCAGGGTAGCCCCCCACAATACATGTCTAAGCACCACTGCAGAAACAGAATTCAGCAACCAGGGTAACTGCAGCCAAGAGGCATAGCAGACAAACTGCAGTGCCTAGACCAACAGGTCCGCTGATGCAGCAAAGGCAGGGGGATTCTGTTCCCCCTCCAGGTATGTCAGCTGGATCTTTAGAAGCCAGAGATTCCTCTATTGGAATCATGGTTGCCTTGAGCAGCCTAGAGACAGGGGGTCCACTACTGGTGGAACAGTCCACTTCAGAATTAAGGACTCCTCAAAGAAGTACCTCACTACAAGCATTTTTTAAAGCACAAAAAGGGGCATTTTGGACACTCCCAGTCTTCATGAACAAATTTGGCAAAATAAGAGGGAGAAGGGAACCCTTTCGCCACGCAAGATGGCTTATGGGTGTCAATGGGGAACCGGCCCTCCGCCGCAGCCACCGCTGCATCCCCCATCTCCACGCCTTTTCATGCACCACTACAGTTGTGCAAGAGTCATCCTCACTTCCTGACAGGACAGGGAGCATGGCGACCAACCCCGCAAGGTGTGCCACGTCCATGGCGGTAGAGCCAGATATAGGATCATTCAAGACAGGGCAGGGGGTGGCATTTACTAGGCTATATGCCTAAGCACCACTACAAAAAAAATAAAAAATCAGGAGGGGGTCACCAACTGAGACACCTGCCACCTGAGGCCACCCACACGAGGCACCACTGAGGCCTCACAGGGGACCAAGGCAGAGGCCCTGCACAAGAAGCACCAGGAGCACCCACGCTGGTCCCACCTAACAAACTCCCCCCAAAGGAGATCGCCCTCAGAGCCCCCAAAGTGCTGATCCCTCTGATAGGAGGCGGCCACGAGGCCTAGCAGGCCGCAAAAGCCACGGCCAGCAAGGGGGGGGGGTGGACCGCTCCGAGCTGCTGAACAACCCACCTAGCACCCGGTTGGTAGGCCGCACAGTCACGGCATAAATTACGGGAGAGCTCAGACCATCATGGTCTCCCACCTCCCAGGCTCAACCACTACAGCAGGTGGGCCCAAGGGATACCCCCCAGTAGCAAACCCGAGGGTGGAATGGGGGGGCAGTGTGTCCAAAAAGCACCTAGGCCAGAAGCCTGGGCCTCACCCAGGGAGGGATGGAGGAGAATCCCAGAGGGATCGACCACCCCAGGGAGCACCCATGCCCCACAACACCACATCCAGGGAAGGAGAGGAGTGGGTTGCATACTTATCGATCCAGCGAATCGTGCGGATAAGTTTCCCAGACAGATCCCCTCGTTACGGAAGTGGGGGATTGTCGGCCACAAGGAACACTGCAACTCAGGCCGAGACCCAGTCGTATGCTACCTCTCGAGGCGTTTAACTCACAGGGCCAGCCCCCATCCAGTGGGGCTATGTCGCGCCTGACCAAGCGCATAGCTGCAGTCTGGACGCGCTCGCTGGCCAGACCACTGGATCTTAGTGTCCAGCCCGTCGCCCAGCCCAGCAGTTGATTGTAGATATCAAAAAAATAAAAAAAAATAAAAAATCCAGGAAAAAAGAAAATAACAAAACAAACAAAAAAATTCCTGGAGAATGGGGACGCTGTGCGCCCCTATTATCCGGTTCAGTGGCGAATTCTCCTGCTATGCAACTTGGATACGTGGAAACCCACATCCAATCCACATAGGTGTGAACCCAGCCTCAAAGTTGTTTCACTCAGTGTTGCAATTTGCTCTTCCAGTTCTCTAATGCAGCGCTTCTCAACAGGTCATGTTTTCACTCTTTCCGTTATTTTGCACAGGTGATTTGATCAGTTTCACTTAGCCCAGGTCTAGGAATGAAGCCCTCCAAGTTCAGCTGAACAAATTCACTACCGCAAGTTAGTTCCGATTTCGGCTGCGATCTGTGCAGGTTCCCGCATCCCCCCTCCCGCTGCCCTCCTGTGCTTCTACCAATTCGCCGCTACGATCGGCGAGTCGGAGACAGGATCTGCCGGCCCAGGATGTTGATCATAGAGATTTCCGGTGGACTAGATGGTCGCCGGAGTCTCTATCATCGTTGTAGGCCGGGTGCGATGTTATGACGTCACACCCGGCCTCTGCATTCAAAAAAACAGTGCCGCCTCGGCTGGGAAGCCGTGATCGGTTTATTTTTTATTTCAGGCTTCCCAGCCTAGTGGTGAGATGTGGGGTCTTATTAACCCCATATCTCGCTGTAAAGAGGACCTGTCATGTCATGTTCCTATTACAAGGGATGTTTACATTCCTTGTAATAGGAATTAAAGTGGCCTCATACACAGTTTTTAAATAAAAAAAAATTTCGTTTACCACTTTTGTTTACCAGAAGAATTCACCCCCTTCCTGACCAGAGCACTTTTTGCGATTCGGCACTGGGTCGTTTAACTGACAATTGCGCAGTTGTGCGACGCGACTCCCAAACTAAATTTACGTACTTTTTTCCCCACAAATAGAGCTCTCTCTTGGTGGTATTTGATCACCCCTGCGGTTTTTATTTTTTGCGCTATAAACAAAAAAAGAGCGACAATTTTGGAAAAAAAAAAAAACATAATTTTTTAACTTTTTGCTATAATAAATATCCCCCAAAAATATATAAAAATAAAATTTCTTCCTCAGGTTAGGCCGATACGTATTCTTATACATATTTTTGGTAAAAAAAAAAAAGTCGCAATAAGCGACTGGCTTGTGCAAAAGTTATAGCGTTTACAAAATAGAGGAGAGTTTTATGGCATTTTTTTTAAATGGTGGCGATCAGCGATTTTTATCGTGAATGACATTATGGCAGACACATCGGACATTTTTGACACATTTTTGGAACCATTGTCATTTATACAGCAATCAGTGCTATACAAATGCACCGATTCCTGTGTAAATGACACTGGCAGTAAAGGGGATAACCACTAGGTGGCAGTGTAGGGGTAAAGTGTGTCCTAGGGGAGTGTTTCTAACTGTGGGGGGGCGTGGCTGTGTATGACATGTCACTGATCTCTGCTCCGATCACATGGAGCAGAGATCAGTGACACTGTCACTAGCAGAACGGGGAGATGCTTGTTTAACCACTTACAGACTGGACCCTTTTGCTGGTCAAAGACCAGACCACTTTTTGCGATTCGGCACTGCGTCGCTTTAACTGACAATTGCGCGGTCGTGCGACGTGGCTCCCAAACAAAATTGACGTCCTTTTTTTTCCACAAATAGAACTTTCTTTTGGTGGCATTTTATCAACCCTGCGTTTTTTATTTTTTGCGCTATAAACAAAAATAGAGCGACAACTTTGAAAAAAACGCATTATTTTTTACTTTGTTATAATAAATATCCCTCAAAAATATATAAAAAAAAAAATAATTTCCCTCAGTTTAGGCCGATACGCATTCTTCTACACATTTTTGGTTAAAAAAAAAATATATATTTATATATACTGCTGGTTGCAAGCTGAACAGTGGAGCCTTGAGTGGAGTGTGAATAAGTTTTGCTTTTTGCCTGCTGGTGACTGCTGGGTTGCATTTTTAGGTTCTTTTGGGGCTTTTTCTTGTAGCTTTTATACCCTTTTCTGTCACTTTTTAAATAGTGTTTTTTTGGATTTTTTCTTCCTTTCCTTCCTTCAGCCTACTAATTAAGGGGAGGGTTTAATTGGGCACAGGTGCTTGAGGTCTATATAAGTTTGGGTTGAACTCATTTGAGCCTGCTCATCTTGAGTTTGTGAGAACTCTGTCCTAGTGGAACTGGTCAAAGTGGTGAGTTAAAACCCAGAGTTGAAAACAGGAGGTTATAACAGGGGTCATAGTACCTGTGTAGTGTGAGTACCTGAGTGTTGTCTGAGTAGTGTGTGTATATCGTTAGTAATTGTGTATTGTGGGTGCACAGTGGTCTGTGAGTACCTGTGTACTGTCTTGTTGAGTATTAGTGTCAGGAAGCTAGTTGTTATGTAATTTGGACTGGGTATAATCTCTAATCCTCATTAAATTAATAGGTACGATGACTGGCGGGTGTGGAGAGGCGACTCGGTGTACATCTTGCGGCATGTATGCGTTCCTTGATCATCTGATCGAGGGTGAATACTGCTGTGCAAAATGTAAGCACATTGTTTCCCTGGAAGCCCAGGTTCTGAATCTGGGGAAGCAACTGTCAGCACTGAGAGGCCCCTCCACCCTAAATAAGAACCAGGACAGTACACGGCAGGCGCCGGCAGGGGCCAGCACAGAGGTGGGTGGAGACAAGGAGGTGCAGGCAGTAGCAGAGAGTAGATGGGTGACAGTCAGGAAGGGTAGAGGGGCAAGTGCCAGGGAGGCGATCCAGGGCTGGAGCATCCCAATAAGTACGCTCCATTGAGTGACATTGGTGATCCCGGTCAGGGACCAGCACTGCTGGAGCTGAGAGATTCTCCTAGCTGCCAGGAGAAGAACTCCTCCAGTGAGAGTGGGGGGGGAGAGAAGGGAAAGGAAAGACAGATTCTGGTGGTAGGGGACTCAATTCTTAGGAGGACAGAGAGGCCAATCTGTAACAACAACCTGAAGTGCCGAACTGTATGTTGTCTGCCGGGCGCTCGGGTTCGGCACATCACGGATCTGGTGGACAGATTACTGAGAGGGGCTGGGGAAGACCCAGCTGTCATGGTGCACGTTGGCACCAATGACAAAGTCAGAGGCAGATGGAGTGTCCTAAAGAATGATTTTAGGGACTTGGGAGCTAAGTTGAGGAAAAGGACCTCCAAGGTAGTATTCTCAGGAATACTACCAGTACATCGAGCCACACCAGAAAGGAAGAGGGAGATTAGGGAAGTAAACAAGTGGCTCAAAAGCTGGTGTAGTAAGGAGGGGTTTGGGTTCCTGGAGGACTGGGACGACTTCTCAGTCGACAACCGGTACTATAGAAGGGATGGACTGCACCTAAATGAGGAGGGTGCAGATCAGCTGGGATTGAGGATGGCCAAAAAGTTAGAGGGTTTTTTAAACTAGGTGATGGGGGGGTGGGTTCAGAGATAGAGATAGTTAGCGTGGAGCATATTCCAGAGGGTAATAATAGGGGCATTAGTGGTGGGGTAACCGAAGCACATAAACCCAAGGTAAATATAGTAGCAAGTCCTAGTTGTAATCTTGGAACACCCAAGAGGATAGTGTGTGACCGGTCAAAATATATTAATACATTAAAATGTTTGTTTGCCAATGCCAGAAGTCTGCCAAGCAAAATAGGCGAGTTGGAAGCTCTGGTGCATCAGGAGAGCTATGATGTAATCGGTATTGCTGAAACTTGGCTTCATTCCTCACATGACTGGGCTATTAATATTCCTGGCTATGCACTCTTTCGGAAAGACAGAGTAAAAAGGAAAGGTGGAGGGGTCTGTCTGTATGTGAGAAATAATCTCAAAGCAAGTGAGAAAGAGGACCTGGTGGGCGGAGAGTGTGATGAGTCTGAGGCATTATGGGTAGAACTGCATACAGATGCGCGTAGTTCAAAGTTAATCATTGGAGTTTGTTATAGACCACCCAATGTTAATGAGGAGGTGGAGACTCAGCTCCTTGCACAGATAGAAAGGGCTGCAAGGGCTGGGACAGTGATAATAATGGGGGATTTTAACTACCCAGAAATTGACTGGGGTAATGGCACTGCTGGGACAGTTAAAGGGCAAAAATTTGTAAACCTATTACAGGACAATTTTATGGTACAGTTTATTGAGGCCCCAACTAGGAATGATGCTCTGTTGGACCTGGTAATCTCAAACCATGCAGAACGTATTACTAATGTTCAGATAAAGGAACATCTGGGTAGCAGTGACCATAACATGATTTCATTTGATGTTAGCTGTAAGCAAAAATCACATACGGGAAAGATAAAAACACTTAATTTCAAGAGAGCAAATTTTCCAAGGATGAGGGCTGCTCTCCAGGACTTAGACTGGGAGAGAATATTGGCACCAATGGGCACAGAACAGAAATGGGAATTCTTCAAAAAGCTTGTTTGTGATCTCACGGCAAAGTATATTCCCATGGGCAATAAGTTTAAAAGGTTAAAAATAAAGCCGATGTGGCTCACGGCCAAAGTTAAAAAAGCTATAAACTATAAAAAAAGAGCTTTCAAAAAATATAAAAATGAAGGAACGCTAGTGTCATTTAAATGTTACAAGGAATTTAACAGAATATGTAAAAAGGAAATCAAGGATGCAAAAATTCAAAATGAAAGACAAATTGCAAAAGACAGTAGGACAAACCCCAAAAAATTCTTCAAATATATTAATAGTAAAAAGGTTAAGTCTGAGCATGTAGGCCCTTTGCAAAATAATCTAGAGTGGGTGACTGGGGACAAAGAGAAGGCTAACTTATTAAATACTTTCTTCAGCTCTGTGTATACAAAGGAGCATGGGGGAGCTCATGTCCACAATGGGGGTGGTACTGACGCAGCCCCTAATCCACAATGGCTCATAAGTGATATGGTCCAGAAATATTTGGACAGAATAAAGTTGGAGAAAGCACCTGGACCTGATGGCATCCACCCACGGATCCTAAAAGAATTGAGCTCTGTAATTTCAAAGCCATTGTATCTAATTTTTAGGGACTCATTAATGACAGGAATAGTACCACTGGATTGGCGCAGGGCCAATGTGGTGCCTATATTTAAAAAGGGAACAAAGTCCTTACCAAGTAATTATAGACCCGTTAGTTTAACTTCTATAGTTGGGAAGATACTGGAGGGATTAATAAAAGACCACATAGATGAGTTCTTGCAGGAAAAAAATATTTTGAGCAACAGACAGCATGGATTCATGAAAGACAGGAGTTGTCAGACAAACCTGATTTCTTTTTATGAGGTGGTAAGTAAAACCTTGGACAGAGGGGTGGCGGTGGATGTGATATATTTGGATTTTGCAAAAGCATTCGATACTGTTCCGCACACACGGCTCATGTGTAAGGTAAAGTCTACAGGTTTGGAAACATCAGTTTGTAGATGGATAGAAAACTGGCTAAAAGACAGAATTCAGAGAGTAGTGGTTAATGATTCTTACTCTGAATGGTCTAAGGTTATGAGTGGTGTACCCCAAGGTTCAGTGCTGGGACCCTTACTTTTTAATATCTTTATAAATGATATTGGGTCTGGGATCAAGAGTAACATTTCCGTCTTTGCAGATGACACCAAGCTATGTGGTGCAATAACGTCCTTACAGGATGTCACCAATTTACAAGCAGACCTCAATGCTCTGTCTAATTGGGCGACTATGTGGCAGATGAGGTTTAATGTTGAGAAATGTAAGGTTATGCACTTGGGGGCTAAGAATATGTATGCATCATACACGCTAGGGGGAGTACAACTGGGGGAATCCATAGTGGAGAAGGATCTGGGGGTTTTGGTAGATCATAAGCTCAATAATAGCATGCAATGCCAAGCTGCGGTTTCCAAAGCGAGCAAAGTCCTTTCTTGTATTAAGAGAGGTATGTACTCCAGAGAGAGAGATATCATTTTGCCCCTGTTCAAATCATTAGTAAGACCTCATCTGGAATATGCCGTTCAGTTTTGGGCACCAGTTCTCAAAAAGGATATCGGGGAACTGGAGAAAGTGCAGAGAAGGGCAACCAAACTGATAAGAGGCATGGAGCAACTCAGCTATGAGGAAAGATTAGAGGAACTGAATTTATTCACTCTTGATAAGAGGAGATTAAGGGGGGATTTGATCAACATGTACAAATATATAAGGGGTCCATATAGGGAACTTGGTGTCGAGTTATTCACTTTAAAGTCAACAAAGAGGACAAGGGGGCACTCTTTACGTCTAGAGGAGAAGAGATTTCATCTCCAAATACGGAAAGGTTTCTTCACAGTAAGAGCTGTGAAAATGTGGAATAGACTCCCTGCAGAGGTGGTTATGGCCAGCTCAGTGGATTGCTTTAAGAAAGGCCTGGATTATTTCCTAAGTGTACGTAATATAACTGGGTACTAAAATTTATAGGTAAAGTTGATCCGGGGAAAATCCGATTGCCTCTCGGGGGATCAGGAAGGAATTTTTTCCCCTGCTTTAGCAAATTGGATCATGCTCTGCTGGGGTTTTTTTGCCTTCCTCTGGATCAACTGTGGGTATAGAATTGGGTATATGGGCTGGTATATGTATGTGTGTATATGTGTATATATATGTATAGTATATTTTATTTTATTTATTTTTATTTTATTTTTTTTGGTTGAACTGGATGGACTTGTGTCTTTTTTCAACCTAACTATGTAACTATGTAACTATGTAACTATGTAACTATGTAACTATGTAACTATATATATATATATATATTCACAATAAGCAATTATTGATTGGTTTGCGCAAAAGTTATAGCGTTTACAAAATAGGGATAGTTTTATGGAATTTTTATTAATACATATTTTTTTTTTTTTTACTAGTATTGGCGGCGATCAGCGATTTTTATTGTGACTGCGACATTATGGCGGACACATCGGATATTTTTGACACATTTTTGGGACCATTGTCAGTTATACAGCAATCACTGCTATACAAATGCAGTGATTCCTGTGTAAATGACACTGGCAGTGAAGGGTTAACCAGTGGGTGGCAGTGTAGGGGTTAAGTGTTCCTAGGGGTGTGTTACTAACTGTGGGGGGTTGGGCTTTCATTTAGTGAACACTGATCTCTGCTCCAATCACATGGAGCAGAGATCAGCATCACTAGTTGCTAGGTAGAATGGAGAAATGCTGTTTACATTGGCATTTCTCCATTCAGCCGTACTGTGAGACGATCGCGGGTATGCCCGCGACCGGACTCACGGGGGTCCCGACCGGCACGCGAGCACAGCAGGGTGGCATTGAAGATTGGACGTACCTGTACGTCAATATGCCTGCCCGTGCCATTCTGCCGATGTACATCGGCGTGCGCTGGTCGGGAACCAGTTAAATTAGTATCTCCCCGTTCTTCCTCCCCGTGAGACTATCGTGGGTATCCCTGCAGATCGAGTCCACGGGATTTGTGACCTGACTCACGGAGCTTGCCACAGGCATGCGCATGCTCGCTGGCCACCTCTTAAAAGAACAACATACAGGTACGAGATTCTGCCTGTATGAACCCTTCTGCCGATGTATATCGGTGTGAGGCGGTTGGCAAGCGGTTAAGGAGGTGGGTAAAATAGGCTAGATTGAAGAATGTAAATTTACAGCTTCTATTTAAGATATATTGGAATATAAAGTTGTATTAAAATGCTGTATTTTAACATTTAAAAATAAAAAATGTTGATATAAAAAAATAAAATAAAAAGTGATCACTTTTTTTTTTTTTTTTTTCAAAAAAAGTGTCAAACTTGGGAGACAGATCTTAAAACACAATTCTCAGAATATCAGTGGCAACAAGCAATTAGGTCCACTTACAAATACACTGCTTGCTCTGCACTCTGGGAGCTCACCCAAAAACTTCTAATCAGGTGGTACTTGACACCCCATAGAATGGCCAAATTTAACAAACAAACAAACAACGCATACCTGTTGGAGAGAATGCAACATGCCTGGGACACTCATACATATTTTCTGGTCATGTCCACGTATACAACAAATCTGGTCCAAAGTAGAAACACCAATACATGAAGTTCTGCACCTATACATTCCACTTACTCCACATCTGGCGATCCTCAATATCACCATCAATGATATTCCACCCGATCTATGTTTAATCACCACACACATTCTGTTAGCCACAAAACTCTTGATAGCAAATAAATGGAAGACAACTGCAGCCCCTTCACTAGATGAAATTACCATGGTAGTCCAAACTCACTATACATATGAGATTGTCCTCTCTAGAGGGAAACACAACCATCATTGCATTAAAACTCTCTGGTATCCCTGGACGGTATGGTTTGACCATTACCGCAATGTTTGATTAATTCTTTGATTCTGGATAATACCACAGCTCTCTGTCCTCTCTTACCTCCTCCCCTCCCGTCCTCCCCCCCCCCTTCCCCCCCTCTTCTCTTCCCCCCTCTTTTTCTTACCTCCCTTTCTCCCCCCTCTCCCACTTCCACTCTCCTCCCCCCCTTACCTCTCACCCTTCCCTATCATTATTTCTGTTTATAAGCTGATGTTATTGACCGTTATGTACTTAACTGAACAATATATTGTACCTATTGTACCTATAGTACCGTTTATACCTACTGCTTATTTACATTGTTGTATGTTTGCTAAACTCAATAAAAACTATTTTGAAAAAAAAAAAAAAAAGTGTCAAACCAAAAAAAAGAAGTATAAATAACAATAAAAAAAAAAAACATTTTTAACTGCTTAAGGACCGCCTCCTGCACATATACGTCGGCAGAATGGCACGGCTGGGCACAAGCACGTACCGGAATGTTGCTCTTTAAGTGCCCAGCCGTGGGTCGGGAGCGTGCTGACGGCGGCGCGCTTCCGACCCTGTCCCGAGCTCTGTGACCGTGGCCGTGGGACCAGCAGACCCGATCGCCACTGGTGTCCCGCGTTCGGGTCACAGAGGTGAAGAACGAGGAGAGGTCTGTGTAAACAAACCTCTCCCCGTGCTTCCTACTGTGGCTGTCACTGATCGTCTGTTCCCTGTTATTAGGGAAAGACTATCAGTGACGTCACATGCCAGGCCACGCGCCCTACAATAAAAAATGAATTAAAAAAAAAAAACGATCAGTGTCAAGGAAAGCTGAGTAACATGTTATTCTTCAGTTTATTGTTGTATACCCTGCAATCCTTAAATAAAGAATAAAAAAAATAAAAATAAAAAAAAACACAATGTCACACAGAACCCCTGCTCGCCCCCTAGTGGTTAACACTTTCACTGCCAGTGTCATTTACACAGGAATCAGTGCATTTAAATAGCACCAATTGCTGTATAAATGACAATGGTCCCATGTGTCAAAAAAGTCCGATGTGTCCGCCATAATGTAGCAGTCACAAGAACTGCTGCTCGCCGCCATTACTAGTAAAAAAAAAATTTATATTAATAAAAATGCTATAAAACTATCCCCTATTTTGTAAACGCTATAACTTTTGCGAAAACCAATCGCTAATTGTGGTTTTTTTTTACCAAAAATATGTAGAAGAATATGCATCGGCCTAAACTGAGGAAATTTTTTTTTAGATATTTTTTGGGGATATTTATTATAGCAAAAAGTAAAAAATATTATTTTTTTTTCAAAACTGTCACTCTATTTTTGTTTATAGCGCAAAAAATAAAAACCGCAGAGGTGATCAAATACCACCAAAAGAAAGCTCTATTTGTGGGGGAAAAAAAGGATGCCAATTTTGTTTGGAAACCACGTCGCACGACCACGCAATTATCAGTTAAAGCGACGCAGTGCTGAATCGCAAAAAGGGGTCTGGTCCTTTGGCTGCAAATTGGTCAAAGGTTTAAGTGGTTAAAGCACCCCTGTCCCCATGTGCACGCACGCAGAAGCGAATGCATACGCAAGTCCCGCTCACATATGAAAACGGTGTTCAAACCACACATGTGAGGTAGAGACACGAATGTTGGAGCGAGAGCAAAAATGTTGTCCCTGGACCTCCTCTGCAAATCAAAACATGTAACCAGTAAAAAAAAATTAAAAATTCAAGCGTCGCCTATGTGGATTTTTAAGGAGCAAACTTTGGTGCCATTCCACGAGCGTGTGCCATTTTGAAGCGCAACATGTTAGGTATCCATTTACTCAGCATAACTTCATCTTTCACAATATGCAAAAACATTGGGCTAATTTCACTGTTTTTAAAGCAAACATTTTTTTTTACAAAAAAAACGAGTTTGAAAAATGGCTACACAAATACGATGCAAGATAAAAAGTTGCAACAGCCGCCATTGTATTCTCTAGGGTCTTTGCTAAACAAAAAAACAAAACAAAAAAAAAAACATATGTTTGGGGGTTCCATGTAATTTTCTAGCAAAAAAAAAAAAAAAAGATGGTTTTTACATGTAGGACGGAAATGTCAGAATTGGCCTGGGCGGCAAGTAGTTAAAGAGCAACTGTCATCTCTGTCCCACAGTGGCTTCTCCTCTTACCCGCTGTTGATTCACTGAAAATCCCATTCATTTTTATGAGATGGCTGGTGATGCGGCAGTCACCCAACATTGTGAGGGACATGGCAGCAGAAGGGGAGAAGATGCCAGCTAACAGAAGCTGACATGAATATGCCATGCCATAGAATATATTAACTTTAAAGAGATAAACTCCAGACACATGTGAGACATCTGGTGGTTGAAGGTTCTATTACCTTAAAATCATTGGGCTCCTGGAAAAGGTTAATTATTAAGTCTTGCCTACCAATGAAAAAGGAACACATACCTTTTGGGCTTAGCATTTTATAAGTTTTAGGAGGGTATTTAGAAGCAAGTAAGATGCCATGAAAGGGAGGAAAGCTCAAGCACATACCCTGAGGGGTACACTGGGAGATACATACACTCCCAGACAAACTGACACTCATGCATCATGCATGAATACATATTTTTACATTCATGAAGATTCCTGAACTCAGAGGTCGTAAGAAGTAATTTCTCTTTAAGAGTATCCATTTTGAAAGCCACGGCTGCAATCTTAAAAATCCTGGTAACCAGCAATCCAGACTAGTAGTCATTTTGGAATGGGTAATTATGTCATGTTGATTTTATCCTGTATGTTCTCTCAAATTTTGATGTATTGAATGTTATACTATTAACTAGATGCTGACCGAAGGCTGTCAAATGACGGCCAGGCGGCGCACCTATTGTGGCGGGAGGCCGTCATATGACAGCCTCCCGTTTAAACAGGGAATGCGCGCGATCGTGCGAGCGCATTCCTGTTTCTTCGGTGGCGGCGTGTCACGGAGACACCGCTCGCCACCGAAGGGGGTGAACAGCCATTCGTTATGGCTGTTTACCACGTGATCGGCCGTGATGAAGTCACGGCCGATCACAGATGGTCACACCCCGAACGTGCACGGCGCATGCGCGCGATCGTGAGCGCGCTGCGCGTGCACGTCGGTGGCGGCGTGTTCCCCGGGAACACTGCTCATCACCGACGCTGGTAAACAGCCATTGGCCGGCTGTTTACCCACGTGATCACTAAATGTAAACAAACCGCAGTAACGGGATGTTACCGGGTTCTCCTCCTCACACACCGATCGTGTGTGAGGTGGAGATTGCGGTAACATCTCGTTACCGCATACAGTGTACACCAATCATACTGATTGCCCTCCCCCCCCAATAAAGAGGGCCTGTCACCACCCCTCATAGTACCTGTCAATCACAGTCCATCAGAGTACCTGTCACAGTCCATCAGAGTATTTAAGTACCTGTCACAGCCCATCAGAGTACCCGAGTACCTGTCACAGCCCATCAGAGTACCCGAGTACCTGTCACAGCCCATCAGAGTACCCGAGTACCTGTCACAGCCCATCAGAGTACCCGAGTACCTGTCACAGCCCATCAGAGTACCCGAGTACCTGTCAGAGCCCATCAGAGTACCCGAGTACCTGTCACAGCCCATCTGAGTACCCAAGTACCTGTCCCGGCACATCAGAGTACCCGAGTACCTGTCACAGTTCATCCGAGTACCTGTCACAGTTCATCCGAGTACCCGAGTACCTGTCACAGTCCATACGAGTACCTGTCTCCACCTTCAGAGTACCCAAATACCAGTCACCAAGCCCTCAGATTACCTGTCACCAGGCCATCAGAGTACCCGAGTACCTGTCACCAGGCCATCAGAGTACCCGAGTACCTGTCACCAGGCCATCAGAGTACCCGAGTACCTGTCACCAGGCCATCAGAGTACCTATCTCCAGCCCATCAGAGTACCCGAGTACCTATTTGCAGCCCATGTCTCAAAGAATATACGTTGGGGTGTTTGTTTTCCAAAATGGGGTCATTTTGTGGATAATTTCATTGTCCTGGTGGTCCAGGACCTTCAAAAGTGTGATGGGTAGGAATGAAATGAGATGTGTCATTTATGCTCCTAGAACGTCTGAAGGTACTACTTCAATGTTCGGTCTCTGTATGTGACCAGGCTGTGTAAAAGTCCTACACATGTGGTATCACCATACTCGGGAGGAGTAGCAGAATGTATTTTGGGGTGTAATTTTTGCTATATACATGCTATGTGTTAGAAATATCTTATAAATTGACAATTTTGTGTAAAAAAAAAAAAAATGCATTTTAATTTTTTTCCACATATTCCAAAAACTTCTGGAAAAAAATGAACCATTCAAAAGGCTCATTATGCCTCACAGATTATACGTTGGGGTGTTAGCTTTCCAAAATGGGGTCATTTTATGGGAAATTCCATTTTCCTGGTACTCCAGGGCCTTCAAAAATGTAATAGGTGGTTGAGAAATGAGATGCGTCATTTTTGCTCGTAGAACGTCTGAAGGTACTACATCAATGTTGGTGCTCTGTATGTGGCCAGGCTGTGTAAAAGTCTCACACATGTGGTATCGCCGTACTCGGGAAGAGTAGCAGAATGTATTTTGGGTTGTAATTTGTTGTATGCATATGCTGTGTGTGAGAAATAACCTGATAATATGACAATTTTGTAAAAAAAAAAAAATAATAAAAAAATAATCTTCATTTTGCAAAGAATTGTGGGAAAAAATTACAACTTAAAAAAACTCACCATGCTACTTACTTAATACCTTGGAATGTCTACTTCGTAAAAAGGGGTCATTTGGGGGGTATTTGTACTTTCCTGACTTATTAGTGTCTCAAGAAATGAGATACACCTGATGTACTGAAGGCCTGATCAGATGTGATCAATTTTCAGCGATTGGCACCATAGTTTGTAGACTCTATAACTTTCACAAAGACCAAATAATATCCACTAATGTGGGTTATTTTTACCAAAGCAAAAATTTATGACAGAAACAAAGAAAAAGGCATTTTTTTCACAAAATGTACGTTTTATTTTATTTATAGCACAAAAAATAAAAAACCCACTAGTGATTAAATACCACTAAAAGAAAGCTCTATTTGTGTGGAAAAAAGGACGCAAATTTCATATGGATACAGTGTTGGATGACTGAGTAATTGTCATTCAAACTGTGAGAGCACTGAAAGCTGAAAATTGGTCTGGTCAGGAAGGGGGTGTAACTGCACTGTATTGAGGTGGTTAAGGATTGTTCTCCTGAATCAATAACCGCCTTTTAGATTTTTTTCTCTAAAAGACTCAAGTTTTCATTATATTTTTCTTTTTTGCATAGTTGCCGCTTTTATTGTCAAAACAAACGTCTAATTTATTTCACATCGTTAACCACTTACTTACCTGCAGTATAGTAACGGTTGGACGTGTGAAATACAGACGTTCTGTTTAATTGGCATTCCCATAAGGTTATTGATTCTACCGAAAAGTTATCATGGCGGTATTACATCAAAGGTACTATGCGCCTATTTTTTCGGATGTTTCCATTTCAATTTCAAGATGTTCACGTGACGCAATCAATATTTTTATTTCATGTAAATAATGTTTTTTTTTTTGGTCAACCAATAAATATAACCATTTTGTATGATCACGTCTCCGTGAATAAGTTTCACTCATAAATAATATATATATATATATATATATATATATCTCAATTACACACACACACACATATACACTCACATAGATTGATTTTGTATCTTAAAAATATCCTTGTTAAAAATTACTTAATAATAAATACTGTGCAGGAAAACTGTCCTTAAAAGCACAACAGGAGGGTACTGTGTTCGTCAATGAACTTCAGAGAAAAGTTTGGCCGTAGGGACGTCCCCAAGCAGTGTCATAACAAGGGGTGGGAACAGCAACCATAACTTCACCCGCAACCAGAGGTGCTCTCCAACGGAAGAGTCACCATCTGAACCAACCGCATCAGAACGCATTGGCAATAAAAATGCAACTTCTGTAACAAGAAGAAAGAGTGTAAATCGCATTACACGGCCGCCTGCAAAACTTTACAGCAAAAGCAAGCATCAGAAGATCCGCTTACATCAACTTTGTAGAACTTTATGAAAGTGTGAATGGGCGACCAAGTCGCCGCCTTACACACCTGAGAGACTGGCGCCTGATGTCGAAAGGCCCAAGAGGTCCCAATTGCCCTGGTGGAATGGGCCATGACAGGAAAGGGGGCACCTTCCCCTTCAAGGTGTATGCCTGGACCACGATCTGTCTGATCCACCTGGAAATGGTGTAGTCGATGAGACCACCAGCCCTTTTTTTAGACCAGCCCCCGAAACGAACAGAGAGAGTCTGACTTCCGGAAGGGAGCCATGGCAGACAGATATACCCTTAGAGCCCCGGACCACGTCCAGGGAATGGACCACCTGCTTAGGATGTGTCAACTTAGAACACAGATGGAAACCACAATGTCTTCATTGAGATGGAAGGCCAAAACCACCTTCAGCAGAAAAGAAGGTTGCGGACGCAACACCACCTTATCCCTGTGGATAACCAGATAGGGCGACTTGAAAGACAAGGCCGTCAGTTCAGAAACCCTCCTGGCCGATGTAATAGCCATTAGAAAGACCACTTTCTGAGAAAGAGTCAACAAGGGAATTTCCCTGATGTTCTCAAACTGCGGTTTCTGGAGCGCCGATAGGACCAGGTTCAGATCCCACGGAGGTAGGGATGGACGCACCGGAGGGACAACATGTCGGACCCCTTGCACAAAGGTGCTCACCAATGAGCGAGATACCAGGGGTCGTTGGAAAAAACAGCCAAGGCTGATATCTGCCCCTTGATGGTGCTCAAGGCCAACTTCTGATCCACTACACGCTGTAACAGCAGGATCCTGGACACCACCCCATCTCCTCACACATGAAGATATAAGCTTTCCACATACGATGGTATGTCTTCCGAGAACAAGCTTTTCCTGCCCTCAGCATAGTGGAAGTTACCGAGTCCGACAGACCTCGGTTCCTTAGCACCTGCCTTTCAACAGCCATGCCGTTAAAACCAGCGACGGTAAAGCAGGATGGGGTATCAGACCTTGTGACAGAAGGTCTTCTCGCATTGGCAACCAACAAGGAGCATCCGACACCAAGCATACCAAGTCGGCGTACCAACCATGCCGAGGCCAATGTGGGGAAATCAGTATTACTGGAATCCCCTCTGCCTCCAATCTGAGGAGCAGACGTGGTAACAGTTTGAGCAGAGGGAAGGCGTATATCAGCCGGTACTGCTCCCATGGAGCCACTAATGCGTCTGAAGCATCCGTCCAAGGATGTCTTGTCCTGGACACGAACTTCCGCACCCATCGATTGAGCCTAGAGGCCAGAAGATCCACATCTGGTGTGCCCTACCGCAGGCAAAGAAGCCTGAACACCTCCTGATGCAGTGACCAATTCTCCTGGGTCCAGCATCTGGCGACTTAGATAGTCTGACTGCCAGTTTTCTACTACCGGAAAGTATATGGCCGACAGGGCCGATACATGTCACTCTGCCCACCGAAGGATTTGAGCGACCTCCCGTGCTACAGCCGAGCTTCTTGTTCCTCCTTGATGGTTGGCATATGCCACTGCCGTGGCGTTGTCCGACAGGATTCTTTTCAGATGACCTCGTAGTCTAATTGACCACATGGAGAGGCATAGCCTGATCGCTCAAAGCTCGAGTACATTGATCGGCAGCTGGGATTCCTCCCTCGACCAGAGACCCTGCGTAGATTGTACTCCTAGTACTCCACCACAGCCAGTGAGGCTGGCGTCCGTTGTGATCACTGTCCAATGAAGAGCCAGGAACGATTTCCAGACCGAAGGGCCGGAGATCTCAGCCACCAGAGAAGAGAGTCCCCAACTAACTGGCTCACCCGTATCTGCCAATCCAGGGATAACGGTGATTTGTCCCATTTTGACAATATCTCCTTCTGCAAGACTCTGGTGTGAAATTGGGCGTACGGTACCGCCTCGAAAGAGGCAACTATGAGTCCCAGAACTTGCATTGCAGAAATGCAGTGACAACCACCTGCGGTTCATCAACAGCTTCACCGAGGCTCCAAGAGTCTGCAGCTTGTCTGAAGGGGGAAACACTCTCGCTTCCACAGAGTCCAGCAGTAGGCCTAGGTACTCCAGGCGCTGGGTCGGCACTAATAACGACTTGTTGAGGTTCAACACCCACCCAAAATTCCTGTAGGGTTTGCATGGTGATCATCACATCTGCCCTTAACCCTTAATTCTGGGGTGGAAGCTGCTCTCAGAAAGATTGTCTAGGTAACCCAAGATTGCGATCCCACGTTGCCGCAACAATGCCAAAATTGGAGCCAGTACCCTGGTAAAGACTTGAGGTGCTGAAGCCAGGCCAAAAGGGGGAGAGCCAAACTGGTAGTGGTCTTTCCCTACTACAAATCGCAGAAACCTCTGATGCCCAAAACATATGGTTATGTGCAGGTACGCATCCTGGATATCCAGAGACGCCAGGGAATCCCCCTGATGGAGTGCAGTGACTACGGAATGAACCGATTCCATTCTGAACCTCTGTACTTTCCACAAAGCAATTGAGGGCTTTCAGGTCCAGGATAGGACGTACCCCTTCCTTTTTGGGGACTACAAACAGATTGGAATAGAATCCCTGAAACCTTTCAGTTTCTGGAACAGGTACTAACACCCCGCAGCTTAGCAGGTCCCTTACTGCCCCAAACAGGGCCTCCAGGCGAGCCGGGAGTAAGGGTATACTGGGAGGGAAAGAATCTGTTTAATGGCCAAGAGAGGAACTCTATCTTGTAGCTTGATGAAATCAGTTCGCAGACCCATTGGTCGGACAGCCGAGAGGCCCACCGAGCTGCAAACTCCTGAAGGCGACCCCCCCATCCGTGTGTCGGGTGGGGGCAAACCTTCATGCGGTAGCACTTTTGCTCCCAGGCTTGCAAGGCCATGGACGCTTCTGTCCCTCAGTAGTCGCCCTGTCGGACTGGGAGAATTTACCTGAGGTCCCAGACAGACGAAAAAGCCTCTTTTGAGCGGCAAAGGAGGGCCTTTGCCTGCGGCGTGGCTCCTTACCCTTCCTGCACTTTGGGAGCAACGTGCTCTTCCCACCTGCGACATTCTTAATCATCCAGTGAGGCTCGAAATGGACACCAAGGAAGGGCAAATCTGTCAAGGCTTTTTTTAGATGCTTGGTCCGCAGACCAGCATTTCAGCCAGATCAGGCGCCGCAGCACCACTGCTGATAATGTTCTGGAAAGCAAAAGAAGTGTATCCAGGGCTGCGTCACAGACAGACATACTTAAGGCCGTGCACTAACTGATCTGCTAATTCCACTCAGACTGGAGAAGACTGCTGCTTCTCCAATTCACGGTGCAATCGTTTTGCCCACTCAGTAAGGGTCTGCGACACTAATTCAGTGGCCAGTACCGGTCGTATCGCTGACCCCATCACTACCGTAAACATGTACCGGGCCACTGCCTCAGCCATCCTGTCGGTAGGGTACTTAAATGCAGGAGCCCATTCTACCGGGATCGTGGTTACCTTGTTTAACCTGGATACTGGAGGGTCCACGACTGGGGGGGCCAACCATTTTTTGAGAAGGCTCTCCTCAATTCTTTTAGGGACCGAAAAAGTCAGTTGCGGGCTTCCCCATTCCTTGTATATGAATTTCAAAGTAAGTCAGATACGGAAACACCTTACGTGTATAGGCTGGCTTACGAGACCCAAAAGGGACCGCCACCTCGGCAGAGGATCCTGCCGCATCCTGTATTTTAAGGGCGATAAGTGCTCCAACTAGCGCTTTTTCCTGTGCGGACCCGGAATCATCCTCACTGTCTGATCGGTCCTGGTCAGCGTCCTCCGACACATCAGAGAAGGTTCCGCCAGTCACTGCGGGGGCCAGAGTCTGAGTCAGAACTCTCCCCGGAGGACGTGGGGCAGGGGTCATTTTTTTCCCCACTTGCGCCCGTACACCGCCTCCACCCTGGCAATGAATGTTTCAAGGCCCGCTGACAAAGCGTCCAAAGGCACTGCACTGTTTGCAGATGAGCCGGTTGCAATTGCAGGGAGGTCTGGGGAAGAAACTCCAGCTTCTGGCGCCATGCTGACCCACTCTGTCTGCCACCCTTGGGGACTTAGGACAAGGTGCTCAATCCCCCCCTCCTAGCTGCTACAGACTGAGGGGTGTCCAGTGTCAGCTCCCAAGTGTCCAGGACAAAAAACTGCGCTATTCTGAGGTACAGGAACCAGCGCTTGGGAGAAAAACCGTGCTGAGGCGCCCTGTATAGAAAAAAATAACAGGGAAAATGGCCGCCAAACTCAGAGAAAATGGCCACTGACCATGCTTCCCACAGAGACTAACAAAAAATGACCAACAACTGTACACAGACAATATACACAGATAAAGGCGGCGATCAGCGATATGGCAGCAGTACATGCAGAGCCCACAGACATGAGCAGAGACAGATGACAGCCTCCAATCAAGGATCCGAGCCCCCGAGGACTCCTGGCTCAGGCACACACCGCACTACAGCCCAGTCATGCAGCATCCCCCACGGGGGGGGGGGGGGGATTACAGGCCCAAGCAGAACAGGGTGGCTGCGGGCCAATGGTGCACTCTTACAAGGACATCCGTAGTCCGGTCATATGTGTGCCTCGGAGCACTGCACACACCAGCTGCACCTGGAGCCTGAGGGGCACGTCGTGGCTGACCCAGCACGTAGCTAGGGCCTGCACACGCTCGATGGCCAGGCTGGGGAAGACTACAAGGATCTACATTATCAAGCCTGTAACCCAGCCGGCTGTTGATAGAAGATCACAGGATCTTAAAGTCTTGCGCAAAGGGCAAAAATCCAGAAAAAATCCCCAGGACCGATGGTCCCGGCAGGGAGCCTAAGTCTTTCTTCACTAAGAAGAAAAAACTGGGCTGCAGGAAGCAGGCTGAGGGGTTATTACCAGAGGGACCGCCCCCTGGGCGGAACTATACAGTTCTGTTTTTTCACATGTATTACATGTCCTGCCTAGTCCTCTCTCCTGAAGGTGGCGTAATAACCCTACGGTCAAGATTAATGGAGCTGTGTCCATCAATAAATGAAAGAGAAAAATCTGATTCAAGACAGAAAAAATAAATAAAAAATCCACAAGATTTAAAATATATATATATATATATATATATATATATATATATATATATATAATAATTTATGCACCCTGGTTTTTCTGCCTTAGTAATAAACAGCCGTTTCATCTGAGGGAAATCCTGAAAACACGACCTGTTGGGGCGACTTGAGGACTGGAGTTGAGAAGCACTGCTCTAATGTGTTCCAGAAAGGCAAGCTGCTCACATTTGTCACAATGGTACTCATCCTGGAGCTGTTGCTGCAGAACTACTTGCCGACCGCCGGCCGTCAAATGACGGCCAGGCGGTGCAGCTCTTGTAGCAGGAGGGCGTCATATGACGTCCTCCCATTTAAACAGGGAATGCGCGTGATCGTGCGCACGCATCCCTGTTCCTTCAGCGGCGGCGTGTCACGGAGACACCGCTCGCCACCGAGGGGGGTGAACAGCCATTGGGTATGGCTGTTTACCACGTGATCAGCTGTGATAAAGTCACGGCTGATCACTGATGGTTACACCCCCACTGTGCACCCCGCGTGCACGTCGGTGGCGGCATGTTCCCGGGAACACTGCTAGTCACCGACGCTGGTAAACAGCCATTGGCCGGCTGTTTACCCACGAGATCGGCTGTGATAATTTCACAGCCGATCACTAAATGTAAACAAACTGCGGTAACGAGATGTTACCGGGTTCTCCTCCTCACACACACCGATCGTGTGTGAGGAGGAGATTGCGGTAACATCTCGTTACCGCTTACAGTGTACACACCAATCACACTGATTGCGCGCCCCAATAAAGAGGACCTGTCACCACAAGAGGTCGACCGATATGGGTTTTTCTCTGGCCGATGCCGATATTTAGAAATCGCGGCGACCGATGGCCGATATATAATGCAGATTTTTTTTTTTTTGGCCCGATATGTTAGGCCAATTTTTTATTTATTTTTCTTTTCTCCCCCCCCCCCCCCCCCCATATCATAAAATCTAACAGACACCTTTCACACTGGGGCATTTTTCAGGCGCTTTTGGGCTAAAAATAGCACCTGTAAAGTGCCTGCAAAACGGCTCCCCTGCAGTCTGTGTGAAAGGCAGAGTGCTTTCAGACTGAGGTGGTGCACTGGCAGGATGTTAAAAAAAAAAAAAAGTCCTGCAAGCAGCACGTTTGGAATGGTGTATACCGCTCCTCCACCACTCCTGCCCATTGAAATGAATGGGCACCACTGCCGAAGCGCATTCAATGCGATTTGGCAGCAGCGCTTCACGGTGCATTTAACCTCTTCCTCAGCCGCTAGCTGGGTTATAAGCGCCCCGCTAGAAGCCAAATAGCACCGCTAAAATGACGGTAAAGCGCAGCTAAAACTAGCAGCATTTTACTGTCAACGCCTACCCGCTCCAGTGAGAAGGCAGCCTTAAGTAATAAGTGATACAGAAAATTTCTTACATTTAAACAAACAAAATAAACCTCAAATCAGTTCACTTGTATGTATAATTTAGATGAAAAAAAAAAAGACTATATATTAAATATTAAATACACAAAAAACAGGCAATCAAAACTTTTGGACGAAAAAAATAGGCCAACTTTACCGTTTTCGTTTTTTTTTTTTTTTTTTAAATCGTTAGTGTCTTTTTTTCCCAAAAAATTGCATTTGAAAGACCTCTGCGCAAATGCCGTGCGACATAAAATATTGCAACAACCGCTATTTTATTCCCTAGGGTCACCGCTAAAAAAATATATATATATTTTTTTTTTGGGTGTTCTAAGTGATTTTCTGGCAGAAAATACTGGATTTTTACTTGTAAGCAACAAGTGTCAGAAAAGATTTAGTCCTTAAATGGTTAAACTGAGAACTCTACACACTGAGTTGAATTCATTCAGAAGTGTAAACATTGTATCTCTTTACTCTTTTCTTGGCAGACTGTCCCAGAGAAGAAACAAGTCACTTCTATGAGGACTCCGGCAACTTGTATTGAGTTCTATTACAAAAGTTATTTGCAAGTCACGCTGTAGTTATAAATCTGCCTTTTTATCAGCACAATTGGCCAATTAATAAAAAAATGGCAAATATCGGAATATATCTCAGTCGACCTCTAGTAGCCACCCATCATAGCACCTGTCACTCCCAGCCCATCTGAGTACCCGAGTACCTGTCCCAGCCCATCAGAGTACCCGAGTACCTGTCCCAGCCCATCAGAGTACCCGAGTACCTGTCCCAGCCCATCAGAGTACCCGAGTACCTGTCCCAGCCCATCAGAGTACCCGAGTACCTGTCACAGCCCATCAGAGTACCCGAGTACCTGTCCCAGCCCATCAGAGTACCCGAGTACCTGTCCCAGTCCATTCGAGTACCCGAGTACCTGTCCCAGTCCATTCGAGTACCCGAGTACCTGTCCCAGTCCATTCGAGTACCCGAGTACCTGTCCCAGCCCATCCACGTATCAGAGTACCTGTCCCAGCCCATCTGAGTACCCGAGTACCTGTCCCAGCCCATCTGAGTACCCGAGTACCATGGCCCAGTCCATCTGAGTAACCGAGTACCTGTCCCAATCCATCTGAGTACCCGAGTATAGGGCTGAAACAATTAATCGATTAATCGTCAACTAATCGATTATGAAATTAATCGATTACTATTTTCATCATCGAATAATCGGCCAGTAACAAAATGGGGTTAACAAAAAACTAAAATTAGCCCTTTATAGTACAAGAAGAGCAAATCGCTACTGTAAATATTACTTTCACTGTCCCATAGTAAAAAATTAACCCCTTACAGTAGCGATTATTTGCTCTTTTTGTACTAATTTTAGTTTTTTTAACCCCATTGTGTTACTAAACATCTCAGGCCTGGGTCACACCTCTGTTTTTTGGTGCTTTTTGCAGAAACACACTACAGTTCATTTACATGGTTTCCTATGGGACATATTCACATCCATGATTTTTTCAGCTGCTGCGTATTTGGAAAAGACAAGGACTTTTTTTTTTAACGCAAAACGGTGCTATTTTGTTTTTTTGGTTCAATATACTTCAATAGAGAAGCTGCAGAAAAGCAATGTAATAATGCGTTTTTGCGGCAATTTGTGTTTTTTAATCTGCTCAACAACAAATTGGCCAAAAAAAATATGTAAAAATGCAAATTGCAGCAAAATTATTATTATATATTTTTTTTTAGGTTATTAACTGATTATTCGATTAATCAAAACAATAAATCGGCCAACTAATCGATTATGAAAATAATCGTTAGTTGCAGCTCTACCCGAGTACCTGTCCCAGTCCATCTGAGTACCTGTCACAGTTCACACGAGTACCCAAATACCAGTCACCAGGCCGTCAGAGAACCTGTCACCAGGCCATCAGAGTACCCGAGTACCTGTCACCAGGCCATCAGAGTACCTGTCACCAGGCCATCAGAGTACCCGAGTACCTGTCACCAGGCCATCAGAGTAAATGAGGAGGGTGCAGATCAGCTGGGATTGAGGATGGCCAAAAAGTTAGAGGGTTTTTTAAACTAGGTGATGGGGGGGGTGGGTTCAGAGATAGAGATAGTCAGCGTGGAGCATATTCCAGAGGGTAATATTAGGGGCATTAGTGGTGGGGTAACCGAAGCACATAAACCCAAGGTAAATATAGTAGCAAGTCCTAGTTGTAATCTTGGAACACCCAAGAGGATAGTATGCGACCAGTCAAAATATATTAATACATTAAAATGTTTGTTCGCCAATGCCAGAAGTCTGCCAAGCAAAATAGGCGAGTTGGAAGCTCTGGTGCATCAGGAGAGCTATGATGTAATCGGTATTGCTGAAACTTGGCTTCATTCCTCACATGACTGGGCTATTAATATTCCTGGCTATGCACTCTTTCGGAAAGACAGAGTAAAAAGGAAAGGTGGAGGGGTCTGTCTGCATGTGAGAAATAATCTCAAAGCGAGTGAGAAAGAGGACCTGGTGGGCGGAGAGTGTGATGAGTCTGAGGCATTATGGGTAGAACTGCATACAGATGCGCATAGTTCAAAGTTAATCATTGGAGTTTGTTATAGACCACCCAATGTTAATGAGGAGGTGGAGACTCAGCTCCTTGCACAGATAGAAAGGGCAAGGGCTTGGACAGTGATAATGGGGGATTTTAACTACCCAGAAATTGACTGGGGTAATGGCACTGCTGGGACAGTTAAAGAGCAAAAATTTGTAAACCTATTACAGGACAATTTTATGGTACAGTTTATTGAGGCCCCAACTAGGAATGATGCTCTGTTGGACCTGGTAGTCTCAAACCATGCAAAACGTATTACTAATGTTCAGATAAAGGAACATCTGGGTAGCAGTGACCATAACATGATTTCATTTGATGTTAGCTGTAAGCAAAAATCACATACGGGAAAGATAAAAACACTTAATTTCAAGCGAGCAAATTTTCCAAGGATGAGGGCTGCTCTCCAGGACTTAGACTGGGAGAGAATATTGGCCCCAATGGGCACAGAACAAAAATGGGAATTCTTCAAAAAACTTGTTTGTGATCTCACGGCAAAGTAAATTTCCATGGGCAATAAGTTTAAAAGGTTAAAAATAAAGCCGATGTGGCTCACGGCCAAAGTTAAAAAAGCTATAAACTATAAAAAAAGAGCTTTCAAAAAATTTGAAAATGAAGGAACACTGGTGTCATTTAAATGTTACAAGGAATATAACAGAATATGTAAAAAGGAAATCAAGGATGCAAAAATTCAAAATGAAAGACAGATTGCAAAAGACAGTAGGACAAACCCCAAAAAATTCTTCAAATATATTAATAGTAAAAAGGTTAAGTCTGAGCATGTAGGCCCTTTGCAAAATAATCTGGAGTGGGTGACTGGGGACAAAGAGAAGGCTAACTTATTAAATACTTTCTTCAGCTCTGTGTATACAAAGGAGCATGGGGGAGCTCATGTCCACAATGGGGGTGGTACTGACGCAGCCCCTAATCCACAATGGCTCATAAGTGATATGGTCCAGAAATATTTGGACAGAATAAAGGTGGATAAAGCACCTGGACCTGATGGCATCCACCCACGGATCCTAAAAGAATTGAGCTCTGTAATTTCAAAGCCATTGTATCTAATTTTTAGGGACTCATTAATGACAGGAATAGTACCACTGGATTGGCGCAGGGCCAATGTGGTGCCTATATTTAAAAAGGGAACAAAGTCTTTACCAAGTAATTATAGACCCGTTAGTTTAACTTCTATAGTTGGGAAGATACTGGAGGGATTAATAAAAGACCACATAGACGAGTTCTTGCAGGAAAAAAATATTTTGAGCAACAGACAGCATGGATTCATGAAAGACAGGAGTTGTCAGACAAACCTGATTTCTTTTTATGAGGTGGTAATTAAAACCTTGGACAGAGGGGTGGCGGTGGACGTGATATATTTGGATTTTGCAAAAGCGTTCGATACAGTTCCGCACACACGGCTCATGTGTAAGGTAAAGTCTACAGGTTTGGAAACATCAGTTTGTAGATGGATAGAAAACTGGCTAAAAGACAGAATTCAGAGGAGTAGTGATTAATGATTCTTACTCTGAATGGTCTAAGGTTATGAGTGGTGTACCCCAAGGTTCAGTGCTGGGACCCTTGCTTTTTAATATCTTTATAAATGATATTGGGTCTGGAATCAAGAGTAACATTTCCGTCTTTGCAGATGACACCAAGCTATGCAGTGCAATAACGTCCTTACAGGATGTCACCAATTTACAAGCTGACCTCAATGCTCTGTCTAATTGGGCGACTATGTGGTAGATGAAGTTTAATGTTGAGAAATGTAAGGTTATGCACTTGGGGGCTAAGAATATGCATGCATCATACACGCTAGGGGGAGTACAACTGGGTGAATCCATAGTGGAGAAGGATCTGGGGGTTTTGGTAGATCATAAGCTCAATAATAGCATGCAATGCCAAGCTGCGGTTTCCAAAGCGAGCAAAGTCCTTTCCTGTATTAAGAGAGGTATGTACTCCAGAGAGAGAGATATCATTTTGCCCCTGTTCAAATCATTAGTAAGACCTCATCTGGAATTTGCCGTTCAGTTTTGGGCACCAGTTCTCAAAAAGGATATCGGGGAACTGGAGAAAGTGCAGAGAAGGGCAACCAAACTGATAAGAGGCATGGAGCAACTCAGCTATGAGGAAAGATTAGAGGAACTGAATTTATTCACTCTTGATAAGAGGAGATTAAGGAGGGATTTGATCAACATGTACAAATATATAAGGGGTCCATATAGGGAACTTGGTGTCGAGTTATTCACTTTAAAGTCAACAAAGAGGACAAGGGGGCACTCTTTACGTCTAGAGAAGAGATTTCATCTCCAAATACGGAAAGGCGAGGACAGTCTTCAACTGGACAAGGAAGGGGAGAGGGGCGGAGCTGCTGGGAGAGATGGCTGCTGTTCCGTAGAGCGGACCCATTGCTGCTGCTGCTGTGGCTTGATGCTTGCGGTTTGAATATTTAGAAAGCTATATCATGCTACTAACTAGGAAATCGTGAGAGCTGCTTCGAATACCGCCATACCTGTTGCATCCGACTGACTGATCACGTACCTGCAGTGGACGCTCGCACCCTCCTGAGCTTACTATTGAGGCTCTAATCGGAGGGGGAGCGAGGGAAGCCCGAAGAAAAACCGAGTCAACCCGAAGAAATCCGAATTAACCCGAGTCAATCCGAGACAACCTGTGGAGCGCCGTGGAACGAGACGCAGCCAAGCCGAGGAGGTGAAGAAGGTCCGGCATGAGCGGCGGTGTGCAGGCGGAAGCCAGCCGCCGACGCGACTAGCTGTTTGACCACCCACACGGCGGCGGTCCCGAAGGATCCAGGCGGAGATCAGGTAAAATCTCGGGGGGTGTTACGGAGAACTACGGAGAGCCCCGATAAAAAGACAGAGAGCTGGAAACACTTAGGAGACTCGGGGAATCCCAGGGCCGACAGAATACCAGAAAAACGTGAAGGTAACCTTTTTTTTTTTTTTTTGCTTGAATGACAGTGGAAACAAAAGGAAAAGCTGCAGTGAGGAACCAGAAATGGACATAAGATGTACATAAGATGTAATACCAATATTAAAAATCAAAGAAGCAAAGCAAATTACACTTATATCCAAAATTAAAGCAAATATAATCCAGATCTGCTGATTCACTGTTATGATTAAGGACTTAAGGTGTGGCGGCTTAATTAATGAGAATAAAGTCCAAACAAACAAGGAAAAAGGCTTGATTAACATAATTACGGAATCTCACGGTTTTATCATGTATATATACATAAGGTTGTTATTTAAATGCTGCTGAGGTATATTGGCTTTTTGAAAGACTACCATAAGCTAAGGTAAAGCTACTGCTGAATCTCCTTAAAGGGACAATAACGGTTCTTAGAAAAGGGCTGATAAACCCAGGAAAGCAAAAATTATGGCACCAAAGAGGGGAAATAAAACACCCCAAAGCCAAAAAAATAAAAGGGATAAAAAAGAAGGTGGAAATAAAGGATCTACAGGGGCCCAAGTTACCCAAACAACGGATATTAAGGAATTTTTTCAACAAATGCACCCACAGGTAGAGATACAGGATCAATCTCAATCCCCCCAACAATTATCAAAAACATCGCATACATCGCAAACAATACGATCATTACAAATATCGCAGGAATTATTAGAAATGGCAGAAACATCAACATCTTTGGGAATATCAGGAGAGGAAACTACAAATCAGCCTAGGAACAGCTCACCAATCGAGATAACAGGAATACTAGCAGAACAAAAGGAGGGAGATAATGAAAGTTGGGACATAAGAACATATATCCGCTCCCTTCCTACTCGGTCGGATATGGATCAATACATACACAGGCTGGAGGACTCTTACAAAACCGAGATCCAGGAGATCAAAGTATCCACTCAAAGAACACAGGAAATAATAGGGAAACTGGATGTAAGAATGTTTAATATGGAGCAAGAGGTGGCTCAACTAAAAGAAAAAATACAAGAACAGGAAAAAGATTTAATACAAGCTAGAACTGCTATAGATGAACAAGAAAATAGAAGTAGAAGAAGCAATATAAGGATCAGAGGTTTGAGTGAAAATGTGAACCCAAAGGACCTGATTTCGGTGATACAAGGGGTCTTCCAAGGTCTGGGAGGGGGCTTGTCCGTAGAAGAGCTGATGATTGATCGGGTGCATAGAATAGCTGGAGCAAGAAGGATAGAGCCTGGTGAGGCTAGAGATGTTATCTGCAGGATGCATTATGCACGAACAAAAGATAAAATAATGATGGCGGCAAGACAAAAAAAAAATATAGACTACGAGGGAAAACAACTGATATTTTTTCAGGATATCTCCAAATATACACTGGATAGAAGAAGAGCATTAAAACCTCTGCTGGAACAACTTAGAAAAAGAAATCTGCAATATAGATGGAAATATCCATTCCAATTGCAGGTTCAATATGAAGGTTCAATAGCTGCCTACAGGAACCCAGAAGATCTACCCGAATTTGTAAAAATTCTTGGTCTCCCACTAGTAGATTTACCAGACTGGCCAAAACTATACAGAAAATCAGCAACAAGAATATAAGGACTTGGGGAATTGTATAGGGGGAGGGGGAGAGGGGGAGGGGGAGGGGGGGAGGGGAGGGGGAGGGGGGGAGGGGAGGGGGAGAGGGGGAGGGGGGAGGGGAGGGGGAGAGGGGGAGGGGGGGAGGGGAGGGGGAGGGGGGGAGGGGGAGAGGGGGAGGGGGGAGGGGAGGGGGAGGGGGGGAGGGGATGGGGAGATTGATTAGGATCGAAGATGGGGTTATTTTTATTATTATTTTTATTATTTTTTTTGGAATTACACACGAAATTAAAAGGGTAATGAAATGGGAGGGGGGAGGGAGGAAAAGAGGAGGGTGGTTTTCAGGAGGTTTTTATGCGTATGAGTACATATATGTATATAAATGCAAGTATGTATGCATGCGTATGTGTGAACATATGTTTTTTTTTTTTTTTCACGAAATAAGATAAACTACAATGAGTGAACATGGACAGATGGAGGGGAGAGGGGAGGGGAGGGGAGGAGGGGAGGGGAGAGGGAAAGAGAAAAGAGATTTTTCCCTTTTTTTTTTTTCATACACGAGTATAATAATTAAATGGAATAAGTGATCGCAGGAAGTTGCAAAAGGATGGGGTTTTTTTTTTTTTTTTTTTGTGTCACGAAATAAGGTAAACTACAGGAAAAATTCAATGAGTGTATAAGGGAGAACGTATTCTTTTTTTTTTTTTTTTTTTTTTTTCACACGAGTATAAGAATTAAATGAAATAAGTGAAGTAGATAGTCGCTAAATGGGTGGGTGGTTGAGGGGCTTTTTTTTTTTTTTTTTAGTCACGAAATAAGGTAAATTATAGGAAAAATACAATGAGAGTATAAGGGAGAATGTATTATTTTTTTTTTTTTTTTTTTTTTTTGGGGTGACGAGGATTTGGGTTTTTTTTTTTTTTTTTCTCTTCTCCTCTCTCTCCTTCCTCCCTTATATGGTACACGAGGGGAGATGGGACAGAACTAAATAAAATTAGATATAACACTATTAATAAATGTATGTAATAAATGTAAATTTTTTTTTTTTTCTTCCCCTATAAGCACGGTGTAGGGAAAGGGGGGTGAGGGGAAAAATGAACAAATAAGGGATTATTGGTAGAGGGACACTCGATGAGGAGGGGTAGGGTTTGGGTAATTTTATTTATTTATTTATTTTTCTCTCCTTTTCTTCCTCTTCCCCTTCCCCTATCTCTCCCCATGACCCATTCACATGCCCCCCTTATACCCCTTTTTTCCCGACTACAACTGTGGCTCCAATTCTTTTTTTTTTTTTTTTTTTTTTTTTTTTTTGGGGGGTCACGGACTAGAAGGGAAAAGATGAAGAAGCCTAATGATATGAAATAAGATATGAGCTTTCAATACTAGAAGCAATAATAGTTGACGAAGACATGAAAAAATAAGCGGCAATGGAAAAACTGACGAGTAGCCAATTCAGACCAGTGGTTCCACTACCTCCCTCTTAATAGGGACCTTACTGGTTAAGTAAGTTAGACTTTTTTTTAAGTCACTATAGAGTAGTGTAAGTGTGGGAAAGAGTGGAGTAAGTGGTGAGTTGATTAGTAGATGTATTAGGACTGAGTGTAAGTAACGAGTAATTATTATTTTTTGTATAGGGTTTTTTTTTTTTTTTTTTCCTATCCCCTTCTTTTTTCCTTTTCTTCGGTTACTGGGTGAGATCATCCGTAGAGTAAGGAATAATTTATCCCCTCCTGGAACTCTAACATGGAGGGGTTAAAAATCTGTTCTTTTAACGCAAGAGGCCTTAACTCTCCCTCGAAAAGAAGTCAAATTCTAAACTTCTTCCATAAAAGAAAGGTAAATATAGTTCTTTTCCAGGAAACGCATTTTCGCTCAGAGCATATTCCGAAATTAACTAATAAATACTATGTTAATTGGATTCATGATGCATTCCCATATTCTAAGTCAAGAGGGGTATCAATAGCGTTCCATAGAGATACGTTATACTAAATAGTTCAAGAGCACAAAGGGAAAGATGGAAGATCTTTGGCTATAAAGATCAAACTATTTGGCAAGATGTTTACAATTGTTAATCTTTATTTACCAAACTATGAACAAATTGAGACAGGGATAAAAATTTTAAGGAACGTAATGGATAGTGCAGAAGGAACAACAATAATCGGCGGAGATTTAAACTTTATAATGGATATGAAAATAGATACTACTAATACCCATTCTCAGAGGAGAAATAAACAACTAAAAGAATTTAAAGAATTACTAGATGAATATCAATTGATTGACATATGGAGAATACAACACCTAAAAGAAAAGAACTACACATACCACTCAAATATTCATGATTCCTACCATAGAATAGATTATTTTTTCCTGAATCAATCCGGATTATTGATGACTCCAACAACAGATATAGGAGGATTTTTATGGTCTGATCACGCACCAATATATTTGGAATTAAAAATAAAGGAATATAAAAAAACAAGAGGGACGTGGAGTCTGAACGATAATTTACTTAAAGATAAAAAGTGTGAGGAAGATATACAACGAGCGATAAAGGAATTTCAGTTAACTCATGTTAGAGATAGCACCTCATCTCCTATACAATGGGAAACATTAAAATGTGTATTGAGGGGACTGTTCATCAAGCACGGATGTAGGATAAAAAGAGAAAAAGAACAAAAAAAAGATCAATTACTGCTGTAAATCGGGATATTGGAAAGTAAACATAAACAGAGTTTGAAGTCAGATGATAACATACTTCTAAAAGACAAAAGAATTGAACTACAGGCCGTGCTTGATGAGGAGTCCCTTCGTATAAGAGATAAGAACAGAACACAATGGTACTACTATGGTAATAAAACGGGAAAACTACTTGCAAGAACATTGAGAGGACAGCAATCCACGACATCTATTGTAAAGATCGCAAAAGCAAATGGGGAAATAACATACGATCCAACTGAAATTGTTAAAACATTTCAAAAATACTATGATAAATTGTACAATATAGAATTACAACAGGAAAATAAAAAAGAGGAAAGGGCGGAAAAAATTAGAAAATATGTTAACGAAACAGCGTTACCCAGATTTCCTAGAGAAATCATTGAGGAAATGGAAGAAGAAATAACAACAGAGGAGATTCAACAGGCAATTGCCGAACTGGCCCTGGGAAAGAGCCCAGGACCAGACGGTTATACAGCAAGGTTTTATAAACGGTTCCAAGATCTAATTATACCTATACTTAAAAAAACATATAATTCTATAATTAAAATGCAGACCTATGCACCACAGAGTACAGAAGCCCACATTATACTTATTCCAAAACCAGAAAAAGACCATACATTAAGTAAAAACTTCCGCCCTATTTCACTAACAAATATAGATATCAGACTATATTCAAAAATTATTTCTAATAGATTAACCCCTATCTTGCCAGAACATATAAAGTTGGAACAAACGGGTTTTACAAAGGGGCGTGAAACTAGGGATAATATAATAAAGACCTGTACGCTGTTGGAATATGCCCAGAGGGCCGCCATCCCGGCCTGTCTTTTAACTATAGATGCTGAGAAAGCTTTTGATAGGGTGGGATGGCGGTTCTTAGAGGAGGCATTGATACAGTTAGGATTGAGCCCAAAAATGCTAGGTAGGATTATGGCATTATATGCCAATTCGAGAGCCAAGGTAAGAGTAAACGGAATACTTTCAGAATATATAAAGATATCGAACGGGACCCGTCAAGGCTGCCCCTTATCCCCTCTACTATATATAATTGTGATGGAACATCTAACGCAATTAGGAAAAATAAAGATATACAAGGGATCAAAATCAAGGATAAGGATTACAAATTGGCAGTATATGCGGACGATCTATTACTGTATATAACAAACCCAATTATAACAATTCCTAATATAATAAAAGAATTAGATCGATTTGGGGAATTAAGTAATTTTAAGGTTAACTATGAGAAATCAGAGATGATGAACATCACAATAAAAGAAGAAATACAGATACTCTTGCAAAGAGAATTTCCGTTTAGATGGCAAAGAGAGGCAATCAAGTACTTGGGAGTTATGATTCCGAAGGATTTGAAACAGATACAAGAATTAAACCATAATACGACTATACGCAAAATAATAAAACAAATGCAAAAATACGAAAAAATAACATATTCATGGCTGGGCAGAATAAATATAGTAAAAATGGAGATACTGCCAAAGATATTATATGTATTCCAAACGTTACCTACTGTTCCATCTAGGAAGATCATGATAGATTTAAGGAAAGCTATAAGTAGCTTTGTATGGGCAAAAAAAAAAAACTGCTGAATAAAAAGAGAAACACTAACCAGAACAAAAGAAAACGGAGGGCTGGCATTGCCCGATTTTGTAAAATATATGCAAGCAGCATCATTGGTTAGAATCATATATTGGCAACATGATAAGAAAAACAAACAATGGGTAACGTTGGAAGAGGAAATTACGGGAGTACAACTTAAATTTTTACCCTGGATAAAACCTGAATTAAGAACAAAAAAAAAAGGAAATGCCAATTTTCGTGAGAGCTACTTTAAAAATCTGGGACGCAGTGCTGAAAAAGGGAAAGCTATCCTCCAGAACTGGACCTTTGACTCCATTGATGTCCAACCCAGAATATAAGCCAGCTTTGGAAGGGGTAAGATACCTAAATTGGAACAAGATGGAGAATGTAAGACTAGTACAGATTCTGACGGATGGAAAGATGCCAAGTTTACTCGATATGGGATTGGAAATTAAAAAAGACTGGTTGCAATATTATCAATTAGAAAAATGTATCGAGTTAAATAAAAAATCAATAATTAGACCATTAACTAAGTTCGAACAGATAATATTAAAGGAGCAAAACCATAAGAATAATCTAAAATATATGAACTGTTGCTACCCACAGGGGACATTAGAGATCTAATGGGAATTAAAAAATGGGAGGAAGAATTAGGAGAGACAATTACAGAAAAAGAATGGAAAAAAGTTTTAGGGATAATACATAAAACCTCAACGGCACTAAAACATCAAGAAAGAAACTATAAAGTGGCACTGAGATGGTACTGGAGTCCGGTGGCATTAAAAATAGTTAATAAAGGAAATACAGATAAGTGCTGGAGGTGTAGGACAGAAAAAGGAACATTGGAACATATTTGGTATGGATGTAAAAAAGTGAGAAATTTCTGGATAAAAATTTTTGAGATATACCAAAAGGTGACAGGAAAAGAATTAATTCCAGATGTAAAGATAGCATTATTTTGCCTCACAACAGATACAATGGATAGTATGAAAAATGGAATAATCCAATATATGACAACAGCAGCCAGAACAATAATAGCACGTAAATGGAAAGAAACAACTAGTCCAATAATATCAGAATGGATATGCGAAATGAGCGAGATGTGTTTCATGGAAAAACAAATAAGAGAAGAAGGCTATGTGAAAAACCAGATACCAACGGTGTGAAAAAAATGGGAAGAGTTTCGGTCCTCAAAAGGAATGGTAGAATATTTATAAGTTAAAGAAGGGGGGGGGGGGGGGGGGAGGGAGAGGAGGGGGATTGTGGTAGTGTTTTTTTTTTTTTTTTTTTTTTTTTTTATATTAAATGAAGAGTAAAATGTTTGGGTTTTATGTATGACGTTGTATGATGATGTTGTAAATGGATATGTATGTTTTATGATTATTATAAAAAGAATAAAGAGAAGATTTGAAACAAATACGGAAAGGTTTCTTCACAGTAAGAGCTGTGAAAATGTGCAATAGACTCCCTGCAGAGGTGGTTATGGCCAGCTCAGTGGATTGCTTTAACCACTTGACCACTTTGCACTTAAACACCCTAAATAACCAGACCAATTTTAAGCTTTTGGTGCTCTCACATTTTGAATGACAATTACTCAGTCATGCAACACTGGACCTATATGAAATTTTTGTCCTTTTTTTCACACAAATAGAGCTTTCTTTTGGTGGTATTTAATCACCTCTCAGTTTTTTATTTTTTGTGCTATAAAAGAAAAAAGACCGAAAATTCTGCGAAAAATGAATTTTTCTTCGTTTGTTATAAAATTTAGCAGATTAGTAATTTTTTCTTCATAAATTTTTTATTTTTTTTTTGAAAATCGTTTTTATTAGGTTTTCTGATTTCCATGTGATACAAAGAAACAACAAAAAAGAAAAAGGGAAATAAACCACTACAGATAGCAGTGAGCTGTGGTGGATGTTACAGATCGATAAATGATACAAAGCGAAGTAAATCAAAATAAATCAAAAGAATGAAAAAAAATAAAAAGAATAAATCAAATCAAAAGTAGTTCAGGGACATAAAGTAATGCAGAAATTTGCTTACAAGTAACAGCACATTTTCCGTCTACTGGCTTTACTCATGAATCCATAATTATGAACTCGAACAGTCACATTTAAGGGTCAACCTACAATTCTAGTCGATCAGTACACCTTATGGTACTCGGACCTCTGGGTGGCTCCCTCCGCACCCCAAATTGGGATCACGCTGTGACGGAGAGGCCATCCAGAGTGGAGTTGGATGACATTAGATGGGTCATGGAGTGATGGACGATCGATTTGGGACCTGTTCAGGGGATCCTACTACTAATAAAAATAGTGATTATTTCTTGTACCACTCTGTCCAACATTTCCACTGTAAGTCAAATTTTTTGCCACAAGATTTTCTAAGAGCTAATAACCGTTCATAATGGAAGTTTAGATTTACCTGAACTAGAACTTCTGATGGATTTGGGGATAGTGCACTTTTCCAATGTCGGGCTATAACCAACTTGGCCGTGATAAGGATGTGTGTCACTACTATACGGAACTCGGGTGGGTAATTATCAATACCGAGATGGAGAATTGCTAGGGCCAGGTTTGGGGACTGCAGCACCCCTGTGATTTCTGCAAGTATACTAAATAGTTTCCTCCAATAGCTAGACGTTTTTGCAGTGCCAAAATATATGTAGTATGGTGCCTACATTGCCGCAGTCTCTCCAACATAGGGACGAGTGAGTAGAGAACATTCTTGCTAATTGGTGGGGGGTTCTATACCATTTGTGTAAAATCTTCTGGGTGAGTTCCCAATGGCTAACGCAACGTGAGGCTTTATAGTTATATCTGAGGGCAGAGCTCCATTGACTGATATCGTAGATTTGGTTTAAGTCACTCTCCCAAGTAAGCATAGAGGGGGATTTCACTAGAAGTTGTTTGTGTTGTAGAGTGTTATATAAAAAGGGAGATACCTCTATCTCTGGAGTCGTGAGAAACATAATATTGCCATATAAGTGTTTGAATTTCAATGGTTGGTGGTGGGGATCTTGATAGGAATGATGCCACCTGGTTGTATAGAAATTTGCCAGTTTGGGGTAAGTTGAAACCGATTCTCAAGGAGTCAAATGATCTTAGCGTTCCCTGATTGTATAACTCATCTACCCATTCTATTCCATTATTTTTCCACGTGGCAATATTGCTGTAAGGAAGCAATATATCTAAAGTTCGAATCGGGATTCTAATATTAGTGAAAGGCTTCCCCAACAGTTGCTGTTGACGAAGATGTCTCCAGGCTGCTATGGTCGCTGCGATGGGTGGAGAGAGATATGTTAAGGATCTGAGTTTCCAAGTGTCTGCTAGGAGAAGGAGACTAATAGGTTGGGTGTTTGTTATAGACGCCTCGATGTCTACCCATAGTGGTTCAGGGTTGGGAAGGAACCAAAGTTTCGCCTGTGCTAATATGGCCGCCCAGTAATAATCTTTAATGTCAGGAAGGCCCATGCCTCCCGCTTTCCTATGCATTATAAGTTTGTTAATTGGGCATCTGGCTCTCTTGCCCTGCCAGATGTACTGCTTAAGAAGTTTTGTTAATTCATGGAAATGTGAGGCTTTATATGGTATTGGGAGAGTTCTGAATACGTAGAGGATTTTCGGCAGAATTAACATTTTATATGATGCTATTCTTCCCGCCCACGACAATTCAGTACGTGAAATTTTGGAAAGGGTATTTTTAACGTCTTGTAAAAGAATTTTCATGTTGACGTCTGCTAACTGGGGTAGGTTTGCTGTTAATAGGATGCCGAGGTAGGGAATCTGCGCAGAGGTCCATATATAAGGATATGCTTTTTGCAGGTGGGAACTCGTGTGAGGATTTAGACCTAGATCCAGTATAAGGGATTTGGTAAAATTTACCTTATAAAAAGATATCTGTCCAAATGCTTCTAAAATATCATGTGTAAACGGGAGGGATACAACCGGATTTGATAAAAAAAGAATGATGTCATCTGCAAATAAGTTAACTATGTGTTCCTTTCGTTTGGTTTTGAGTCCTGAAATTTGTGGGTGGGATCGAATGGCTTCCGCCAGGGGTTCTATCATCAGGTTAAAGATTAGCGGTAATAAAGGACACCCCTGACGGGTGCCATTTGATATAATGAAGGGTTTGGATAAGAGCCCTATAGTAAAGACTTGGGCAGAGGGATTGGAATAAAGCGCTAAGATAGCTGATAGGGCTTCGTTTTGAAAACCGAATTTTCGTAGAGTCGCTTCCATATATTCCCACTGGACCCTGTCGAACGCCTTCTCTGCATCTATTGAGAGAAGCAGAGAAGGCGTTCCCCGAGTCCTAGCTTGGTGGATGATATTCAATAGACATCGTGTAGCGTCTGAGGCTTGCCTCCCTTTCATGAATCCGGTTTGGTCCGGACCCACCAAGGTAGGCATAATATCGTATATTCTGTTCGCTATCACTTTAGCATATAATTTGATGTCCCCATTGAGAAGAGATATGGGGCGGAAGTTAGCTGGGGTATCTGAAGGTTTCCCTGGTTTGGGTAGCGTAATGACATAGGCCTTGAGCATTTCAATAGGGAAAGATCCGGTTTTCCTAGCTATATTGAAGATGGACATTAGGTGTAGGAATAGTATGGTGCTGAAGTTTTTGTAGTAGACATTAGAGAGGCCATCTGGGCCTGGGGATTTGCCTAGAGGCAGTGATCGAATTGCTTTCTCCAATTCCGTTGGGGTAAATGGGGTTTCCAACTCCTGGAGTTGTGTGTGTGATAACGAAGATAGATGGATTTTAGCTAAGAAGGAATCTATACTCTCTTTTGTAGGTGTATTTGTATTAGGATCCAAGTGTAGGTTATAAAGGGAAGCATAATAATCTGCAAATGCGTCCGCAATTGCCTGGGGGTGTTCTATCTTTGCCAAGGTTGTGGGGTGGAACAGGTGTGGGATTGAAGTTTTGGAGCGTTTATCTTTTAACCGGTTGGCCAGAAGTTTGCCCGCTCTATTGTGGTTCCCATAGTAATTTATTTTGAGTCTTTTCATGGCGTGTTCATGTTGAGCACAGTACCATTCCCTTATTTTGTATCTCACATGAAATAGTTTATTAGCTAGGTCCGGGGAAGGGTTGGATTGATTAGTTTGTTCTAAGGAGCGGAGTTCGTTTAGTAGATTATTTAGTGTAGTAGATCGTGTTTTAAGAATTTTGGAATTGAGTTTTATCAGAACTCCCCTTATACAAGCCTTATGGGCGTTCCAGTTAGTGAAGGGACTAGTGCACTCAGGGTCATTAAATCTAAAGTACTCTTACAGGTGTTGGGAGATTTCTATTTGGAGTTTTGGGTCCTGCAATATAGACTCATTATTCCTCCAAATACGAGATGGAACTTGGGACCTGCTCCCTGCAATGCTGATCAACACAGGAGCATGGTCTGACCAGGTGATATCTAGAATAGAAGATTTTTTTTTTTTTTTTTACTTTCAAAGTATTTTATTTTGTTCAAAAGTAAAAGAATACAGAGATTCCGAAACATCATATATGACAGAAAAAGCTCGAATAACAACAATGTGATATCGAAATTCCATAAACAAATCAAGTCAACCTTCTAAACCTTTTAAGGAAGAATAGGATTTGAATATAAGAGGAGAAAAAACGCCTATAGAGAAACAGCTCCATCGGGTCTAAGCATGCGTCCTTACCCCAAAGGTATGGTGGGGACCTCTTGGGAGTCCGCTAGAGTTAAGATAAAGGCGTATTAAACCAAGGCTAGATGGGTTCATCCTGGGCATTCGAGCCTAACCTGGGCCAGTTGCCGGGGGATAACCTGTCCCCGTGCCCCTATTGGGATCACACTGCACAGGAACAGGGCCCCCCCCTTAAAGGGCGAAAGCTCCCAAACTCCCCCTTGTCATAACTACGATCGACAAAGGAGGATTGTTGTTGAGGTCAATCAGTATCCCTGAGGGAAGTGGAGGATAGCCCTCCGAGAAGACAGGTAAAGAAGAGGAAAGGTGGAAGAGCAAGGAAGAGAAAGGAGATAGTAGTCGAAGTATTCTCAGTGGTCGCTCTAGTTTAGTGTTTGTACTGAGGGGATCCCAGGAACAAGAGAGATCCCCACATAGTGGGCCCAAGGCTCCCAGGTTAGTTCAAATTTTTGCTTCGTGTCCATGAGGGAGCTCGCTAATTTTTCTTGGGACATAATCCAAGAGATCTTTCTAATGGCTAGCCTAACGGAGACCCCAGGTTGTTTATAAGATTTAGCTAAGGTCATTTTCGCCCCTAGTAGGATAAAGTGGATCAGCTTCCGCTTATATTTGGAGATGAGAGGAAGATGCGCATTTAGTAAGGCAATTTCGGGGAGCCTGGAGAGCTCGTGTCCGGTCACTTTTTTGATAATGTTGAATATTTTTTTCCAAAAATGTCTAATTCTAGGGCACTCCCACCATATATGTGCAATTGTGCCCATCAGATGACAGCCCCTGAAGCACAAGGGGTCAGCCGATGGAAACATCTTAGCAAGCCTCGCGGGAGTAAGGTACCATCTGGAAACTACTTTTAAGCTTGCTTCCATTAGGGAAGTATTTATTATTCCTTTGAAGGCCATGGAAAAGGCAGATTGCCAGGACTCCAGGCTCCAGTGAAACTGAAGATCTTCCTCCCAGGCTGTCATATAAGATGACTTCCCCGAGGGGTGTAGAAGTGAAGCGTAGATGATGGATATCCCCCCCCTTTGTTCCACCGCTTGACCACACCAGAGCTCATAATCAGAGAAACGAGGGGGATTTGGTTTGTCTAGCCATAAGCTGTGTAGGAAGTGGCTGATTTGTCCGAATCTAAACCTTTCCGTTCTCGGAAGGTCCAGTTTGCTAATACATTGAGCGAGAGAAATTGGCCCATTGGTGGAAAAGAAGTGGCCTATTCGGTACAGCCCTTTATCCAGCCACCATTGGAATGCTTGGATCTCTAACCCAGGAGGAAATTTGGGATTCCGGAAGATGTGTGACAGAGGGGTCATGTTAGAGATGATATTTGGGTTCAGCTTTAATTTGTCCCATAAGGCAAAGGAGTGGGAGAGTGTGGGAGCCATAATTGGAGGTCTGCATTTAGGTGAGGTCCAGAGTAGGAAGTCTAGAGTATGGAGCGGGGCTGCTAATCTTTCTATTTGTAGCCAGTCAGGCTTCTCCCCATTAAAATATATCACTGAGATTTGCGCAAGTCTGGCCGCTTGAAAATATTTATGTAGATGTGGGAGGCCGAAGCCCCCTTTTTACGTGTTAAATAAAGCGTTTGTTGGGGAAGTCTATAACCTGCTCCTCCCCAGATAAATTTCAGGACCTTACTTTGAAAAGATCGGAGGTGGTCCGACCGTATCGGGATTGGGAGAGCTCTGAAAAGGTACAAGAGTCTTGGCATCAAGGTCATCTTTATGGCATTAATTCTACCCAGCCAGGAGATATTTTGTGTGGACCAAAATTTTAAATCTTGTTCGAGTTTGCGATACATGGGGGGATAGTTTTGTTCATATAGAGTTTCGAATTTGGGGGTAAGGTTTATGCCGAGATATTTAATGGCCTGATCATTCCAGTCAAAATGGAAATTTAATTTAAGTAAAGCCACCATAGATGAGGGGAGGGAGACATTGAGGGCTTGGGACTTAGAAAAGTTTACTTCCAAGCCTGAAACTTTCGCGAAGGAGGACAGGGTATTGCATAAATTCGGTAGGGAGATAAGGGGGGAGGTGATGAAGAGTATTAAGTCGTCAGCGAACAGTCCGCATTTGTGTTCCTGCTGCCCACAGAGTACCCCTTTAATGTCGGGATTCGTCCTGATCGCTATTGCTAGAGTCTCGATCGCAATTGCGAAGAGTAATGGGGATAAAGGGCACCCCTGCCTAGTACCTCTAGCTATCTTAAAAGGGGTGGATAGATATCCCTGTGATTTGATAATAGCTGAGGGTGTAGAATATAGAGCTTTTACCAGTCCCATAAAGCGTTCTCCAAACCCCCATCGCTCCAAGAGCCTAAAAAGGTATTGCCATGAGACCGAATCGAAGGGCTTTTGTATATCTAATGAAAGTATCATTCCCTGTTGTTTGGGGCCCCCTGGCCAGTTCGATTGGAGAATGGAGATCACATCTACGGTGCGTCTAGTCTGGTCAGGACCCTGTCTGCCTGGGATGAAGCCAACCTGGTCTTTATGGACATACGCTCGGATAAAGGAGTTCTGCCTATTTGCGAGTATTTTAGTGAGGATTTTGAGATCGTTATTTATCAACGAAATGGGTCTGTAATTACTTACTACTTCTGGATTTTTGTCTGGTTTTGGGATCACTGTCAAGAAATCTGAATATAAATCAGGGTTTAGAGGAGAACCAGACACCTTTTCGTTGAAGAAATTTGTCATGTAAGGGGCCAAGGTCTCTGCAAAAGACTTATAATAGGGCACCGACAGACCATCCGGGCCAGGGGCTGAGCCCTTCTTTAAGTTCTTTATTACCTCTAAGGTTTCTTCTACGGTAATCCTCTCTTCCATAACTGCTTTATGTTCGTCCGAAAGGGATGGGATGGGTAAAGAGTCCAATAAGTTAGAGGTAATACTAGGAAGTCCCTGGCAGTCGTCTTTATACAGTTTGGCATAGAATTCTCGGAATGCAGAGATAATTTTAGTAGGGTCAGAAGTGGTTATGTGATCATGAGTCCTGATTTTGGGGATAGTCCTGCACCTCATTTTTGGAGAAAGTTTATTGGCTAGCATTCGTCCCAATTTGTCTGTGAGTAAAATTTGGCCCCGGTCCATCTCAAATGTTTCTCAGCCCTCGCCGTCAAGGCCAAATTTAGCTCTAGCTTAGTTGAATCTAGAAGAGAGGTAGGGATTCTGTGGGGATCTCTTTTGTGTTGGGCCCTGAGATCAGCATATGTGGTTTCAAGCCTACGAATGTCAGCTTCTCTTTCACGTTTGATCTGTGATGCTATTTGGATAATTTTCCCCCTTATTGAGACTTTGTGGGCAGCCCATAAGGTTTCCGCTGAAATCCCCTCCGTCCTGTTGAGGTCGAAATAGTCAAGAAGCGCTTTATTGATATCGACCACCCTAGAGGGCTCTGTTAAAATTGACTCATTGAGTCTCCAGTGAAAATGCTTAGCTTTATGGGTGGGGTTCTGCATAGTGATAGTGACTATAGAGTGGTCTGAAAGGGAAGTGTCTATAATTTTGGAGTTGATAAGATTGGGCAGTAAATATGTAGGCAATAGAATATGGTCTATCCTAGCATAGGACTGGTGCGGAATGGAAAAGTGGGTAAAATCTCTACTTGTCGGGTTGGCTTCACGCCATGCGTCTGCCAATCCGTGAGTATGGACTAATTTAGCGAATTTAAGGCTGTTATTAGAGGGGCGAGTGAGCCTACTTTTAGACGGGTTCGATTTATCCAGACCTTGGTCTAGAGCAACATTAGAATCTCCCCCAATGACCGCGTTGCCCTCCAGAAGGGGGGCAAGAGTGGCCATCATGGATTGAAAAAATTTGTGTTGTCCCTTATTAGGAGCGTAATAAGACACGAAGGAGTAAAGTTGACCATCTATCGTCCCCTTAACGAGGATAAATCTCCCTTTTGGATCTTTGAAATCCGTCTGCCAGACAAAATTACTAGATTTAGCAAATAAAATTGCCACTCCTTTTGTTTTGTTTTCCGATTTTGCTAAAGAAAACTGGGGGAAATGCTGGTGTAAGAAATTTGGGCTGTACCGATCCGGAAAATGGGTTTCTTGGAGTAGAGCCACGTCCAATTTCAGGGACTTGTAACTGTCAAACATCTTTCTCCTCTTAATCGGGGAGTTCAAACCCTGAACGTTATGAGAAGCTATTCTGAGTTTAGAGCCCAGGTGGTCAGCCATGAAAACAAAGAGAAGGGATGCTTACCAATCCAGAATAGAAGATTTTGTGATCCTGTGGAGTAACTCCCCATCCGTAATGAACATATCTAATCTGGAGTAGGAATTAAATCTTGGTGAATAGTATGTGTATGACCTCTCATTTGCATTTAGGCAGCGCCAGGCATCGTACAGTCCTTCCTGTAGCAGAAGGTCACGGAATTTGGGAAAATGGTTCCTGACTCCAGAAGAGGTATCTAAGTCTTTGTCTAAAATCATGTTAAAGTCCCCACAAATCAGTAAAGCTTCCAACTCGCATCAACTCCATTTGTTTAACAACTTTCTTAAAGGAACCTCAATTGGTGCGAGTTGGGAGCATATATGCAAGCCAGAGTAATAGGGATCCGATTAACATTACAAACCAATATGATGAACCTGCCATTGGGATCAATCAATCTTTAAGTTCAAAGTTCACCGAATCTCTCACGGCTATCATGATGCCCCTTTTCTTTGCCGCGATGGAGGAGTGGAAGATGAATGGAAAGTTCTGGTGCGTGCAAAGTGGTTTGGACAGTTTGTGAAAGTTGGTTTCTTGCACTGCCAGTATGTCAGCCTTCTGCTTGATCGCTTCAGTCCAGAGGGATCGTCTTTTAGCAGGATGGTTAAGTCCACTCGTGTTAAGAGACAGGATGTTAATATTCATGGGCTCAAGTTAGAGTGCGATGTATAATACCGTGCTCAGGTGATAAGTGGTTAAGGTCCAGGAGAGGTTGTAGACGGTAGGAGTGGGTATCATTGAGAGTACCGGGACATAACAGTACCGGGACATAATCCAAAGACATGCAGGTAGGTTAATTGTCTTCTGTCCAAAATTGACCCTAGTATATGAATGGGGACCTTGGATTGTGGGCTCCTTGAGGGTAGGGACCGATGTGAGTGTGCAATGTACAGGGACAATTGTAGACACTCAGGTTGAACTGGATGGACTGGTGTCTTTATTCAACCTTACTAACTATGAAACTATAACGTGGTTTGCAGAGGTGTAGTATTCTGGGTCCCAGTTGTGGAGTGAGTACTATAACAGTTGGTGTACTAGAACTGCTCAGAGAAGTCCCATATTTACACAGGTTGTGTCCATGTGGGTCAGAGTGCAGTAGGTAGGGATACGATGAACCTTTGCTGAGTAGGATTCGTGAAGTTATCAGGTTAATAGTCAGTTCCTTTTGCCAGTACCATGACATGTGTAAGCGCCAAATAGAGCGTGAAAAGAACGCGAACGGAAAAATGAAAAAAAGAAAAAAAATGAAAACAGGAGAACTGGGGTAAGAAACAAGACCCATACAGGTCAGGCAATGTAAATGCCCAGAGTGGGGGTTTACGGTACGATAACATGTACCATGAACGCTCAGGGAACTTTGCTGGAAGCTATGGGGAGGATGACCATGCTATAAGGAATCAAGTGTGGAGAGCTCTGGATCTACGATGTGGTTTTACTTGCCAATCGTTATGCAGTTTGATCGGCAGTCTGTTTGACGACTGAGATGGATCCGGAAGATGGTCCGGCGGCAGGATCTGCCAGGTTCTCAGGAGATGCAACCCTTCCTCTAGGGAGTGGATAAGATGGGTGGATCCGTTGAAAGTCGCTTGTAGTTTGGCAGGGTACTTCCATTTATATAGGATCTTGTGGTTCCTCATAGCTTTGGTAACGGTCGCCAAGTTGCGGCGAAGCTGCAAGGTGTGTTGCGAGAGGTCTGGTAAGATCTGGAGATTGGAGGCCGCCTCTGGAATGTTATCGCCTTTTCGGAGTGCCTCCAGGATTCTTTTAGTGTGAAAGAAGTGCAGTCGGAGCAAGACGTCCCGGGGTACTTCCTGGGGTAAAAACAACGGTTTGGGGACCCTGTGGATCCGGTCAATCGTCAGATCCAGTGGAGACAATGATGGGACCAATGCTTGGAAGAGGTCCTGGGCGTAAGATGGCAGTTGTTGTGTTAGGATTTGTTTCCGGGACCCCTCGGATCTTTAGATTGTTTCTACAAGAACGGTCCTCAAGGTCCGCCATTTTTAATTGCATTTTGTCGATAGCTTCTTGTTGCATTGCGTGCGAGTCCACCAACGCATTAAAAGAGGAGGTGACGTCACCCATTCTGGTTTCCACTTGGTGCACTCTTCCCCCCAAATCATTAATTTCAGCTCTGCATTGATGTAGGCAGGCTGCCATGTCAGATTGTAAGGATGACCTCAGTAGCATTAACAGTTCCTTAAGTGTTGTATCAGAAATAGGCTGACCTGTAGTTGGGAACTGTGCGAACGGATCCACTTGTGGCTGGATTGTTGTACCTCTGCCGATCGGATCGTTCGCGTCCATATCCAACCCATCCATTCGGTTATGCGCTCTTGTAGCAGGATCCAGTCTAGGCTTAGACTTGACAGGGCTTCGGGACGATGGGGAAACGTTCGGGGGGGGCCGAATCAGAGGACTGCGTACCTGTTTCCGCGTCCATCTCCACCGTGAGTTCCGCTCCAGGCCTCGTCTTAGGTGACGATACATGAGGGGAGCGCCGTTCTGCGTGTCGGCCTCCTCCGCCATCTTTCTGTGGCCCGCGGCCTACTGCCTGATAGAAATCCGGCAATTTCATGGTGTTAGCCGGGTGCTGCGTTCTCCTCCGCATAGTCGCTTGATCGGCGGGTGTTTCCCACGTCGCTGTTGCTCGATCTGCCGGCCGTGGGATGTGATTAGCGGGCTTGTGGACGGTATTTCCCCGAGCGTTGAGCGGAGCTCTTTCAGCAAGCGGCCATTACGTTGCGCGGTCGCCACGCCCCCCCTTTCTTCATAAATTTTGGCCAAAATTTATACTACTACATATCTTTGGTAAAAATAAGTACAAATTGGTGGATATTATTTGGTCTTTGTGAAAGTTATAGAGTCCACAAGCTATGGTTCCAATATCTGAAAATTGATCACACCTGAAGGACTGACGGCCTATTTCAATTCTTGAGACCCTAACATGCCAGAAAAGTACAAATACCCCCCAAATGACCCCTTTTTGGAAAGAAGACATTCCAATGTATTTAGTAAGAGGCATGATGAGTTTTTTTTGAAGTTGTCATTTTTACCCACAATTCTTTGCAAAATCAAGAATTTTTTTCCTTTTTTTTTTTTTTTCCACAAAATTGTGATATTATCAGGTTATTTCTCACACACAGCATATGCATACCACAAATTACACCCCAAAACACATTCTGCTATTACTCCCGAGTACGGCGATAACACGTGTGAGACTTTTACACAGTGTGGCCACATACAGAGGCCCAACATGCAGGGAGCGCCATCAGGCGTTCTGGAGCACCCAGGACAATTCTGACATTTCTCTCCTACATGTAAAAATCATCATTTATTTGCTAGAAAATTACAGAGAACCCCAAAACATATATTTTTTTTTAGCAAAGACCCTGGAGAATACAATGGTGGTCGTTGCAAATTTTTATCTCACACGGTATTTGCGCAGCAATTTTTCTAACGCGTTTTTTGGGCGGAAAAAACAGTTTTGTGCTTAAAAAAAAAAAACAGTAAAGTTAGCCCAATTTTTGCATAAAGTGAAAGATGAAGTTATGCTGAGTAAATAGATATCAAACATGTCACTCTTCAAAATTGCACATGCCCGTGGAATGGCGCCAAACGTCGCTACTTAAAAAATCCCCATAGGCGACGCTTTGGATTTTTTTTACTGGTTACATGTTTTGAGTTGCAGAGGAGGTCTAGGGCTAGAATTATTGCTCTCGCTCTAACGTCCGCGGCGATACCTCACATGTGTGGTTTGAACACAGTTTTCATATGTGGGCGGGGCTTACGTATGCGTTCGCTTCTGCATGCGAGCACATGGGGACAGGGGCGCTTTAATTTTTTTTTTTTTTATTGTTCATTTTACTTTATTTTAGTCTGACATTTTTTTCCCCAAAAATACGTTTTTTATCACTTTTATTCCTATTACAAGGAATGTAAACATCCCTTGTAATAGGAATATGGGGTGACAGGTCCTCTTTACAGTGAAATCTGGGGGTCAATATGACCCCACATCTCACCTCTAGGCTGGGAAGCCTGAAATAGAAAAAAAAAAAAAAAAGATTCTGGCTTTGATCGTACTGGCGAGTTGGTAGAAGCACCAGAGGGTGGTGAGGGGTGGGGGGGCGTCTATGGCTGGGTATTGCAGGGTATCACCGAGTATGGCTGGGTATGGCAATTTATGGCAGGGTATTGCAGAGTATTGGGGGTATTGCAGAGTATTGGGGGTACTGCAGAGTAATGGCAGGGTACTGCAGAGTATTGGCGGGTACTGCAGAGTAATGGCGGGGTACTGCAGAGTAATGGCGGGGTACTGCAGAGTAATGGCGGGGTACTGCAGAGTAATGGCGGGGTACTGCAGAGTAATGGCGGGGTACTGCAGAGTAATGGCGGGGTACTGCAGAGTAATGGCGGGGTACTGCAGAGTAATGGCGGGTACTGCAGAGTAATGGCGGGTACTGCAGAGTAATGGCGGGGTACTGCAGAGTAATGGCGGGGTACTGCAGAGTAATGGCGGGGTACTGCAGAGTAATGGCGGGGTACTGCAGAGTAATGGCGGGGTACTGCAGAGTAATGGCAGGGTACTGCAGAGTAATGGCAGGGTACTGCAGAGTAATGGGGGGTACTGCAGAGTATTGCAGAGTATTGGCAGAGTATTGGCAGGGAATTGAGGGGTTAAATACGGTGAGCAGCGATGTGGGCACTGCAGATGCAGCCCACATCGCTGCTGACACCGATCTCTTTCCCCTCCGCTGTACCCATCGGTACAGAGAGGGGGAGGGAGGAACCGGCGTCATGTTATGACGCCGGTTTGTTTACAAGTAGCGATCTCGTGGTAAACGGCCGCGACGAGCGGCCGTTTACCGTGATCCGTGATGGCCCGGGTCCACTGGTCCCGGCCGTCACGGATGATCTCGTGTGCGCGCCCCAGGGGGCGTACGAGAGCAGAATTCTGGGAGGCCATTAATTAACGGCCTCTCAGAGTTAAACAACCGCCCTGAAGCCGTTAATCGGCAATGGGCGGTTGTTAAGTGGTTAAAAAAGGCCTGGATTATTTCCTAAGTGTACATAATATAACTGGGTACTAAAATTTATAGGTAAAGTTGATCCGGGAAAAATCCGATTGCCTCTCGGGGGATCAGGAAGGAATTTTTTCCCCTGCTTTAGCAAATTGGATCATGCTCTGCTGGGGTTTTTTGCCTTCCTCTGGATCAACTGTGGGTATAGAATTGGGTATATGGGCTGGTATATATATATATATATATATATATATATATATATATATATATATATATATATATATATATATATATTTTATTTTTATTTATTTTTGGTTGAACTGGATGGACTTGTGTCTTTTTTCAACCTGACTAACTATGTAACTATGTAACTAGAGTACCCGAGTACCTATTTGCAGCTCATGCCTCATAGAATATACGTTGGGGTGTTTGCTTTCCAAAATGGGGTCATTTTGTGGGCAATTCCATTGTCCTGGTGCTCCAGGACCTTCAAAAGTGTGATAGGTAGGAATGAAATGAGAGGTGACATTTATGCTCCTAGAACTTTGTCTGAGTATTGATCTATGGTTTGTCCTAAGCATGTCTGAAGCCATTCACTGTTGACCATCTCACTCCCTGTACTGGAAGTTTATTCCAAGCATCAACTACCCTTTCAGTAAAAAATACTTTGTCCCCGTGTTCTTGATTTTGGTTTCCTATTGAAAAAACTTCTCTTGAAACGTATTCACCCACTTGATCTATTTAAATGTTTCAATCATATCTTCCCTTTGCCTTCTTTCAACCAGACTGTACATATTAAGTTACTGTTAAGTTGCTCTCAATATGTTTGCAAGAATAATGGTTTTTTCTGGCCTTTGAAACTAATTACCACTAAACTCGTTTCAATGTTTTCACAAGCATTTTTTTCTGCTAAAACTCTGCTGCTTCTTAACACACTGGCAGTGGGGGTTTTTTCCGCCAGCAAGGCCCCTTTTACACAGGGGTGGTTTTCAGGCACTTTAGCGCTAAAAATAGCCCCCGCTAAGCGCCTAAAAACTGACTCATTAATTCCAGTGTGCCTTTTCACACTGAGGGTGTGCGCTTCTGCGGGATGGGAAAAAAGTCCTCCAAGCATCATCTTTGGGGCGGGTTGAGAGCGATGTATATACAGTGCTACCAAAACAACCTTTCAAAGTGCCTCAAAACTGGGAGCTTAACCCCCTTTTTTTGAGGTTAAAGGCACCCCGCTAGCAGCCAAAAAGCACCGCTAAAACAAGCAGTGCTTTATAGCTAATGTGCCCCAAGTGTGAAAGGGGTCTAAAAGCCCCAGTGACTAAGGCCACTTTCACACTGAGGTGTTTTACAGGTGCTATGGCGCTAAAAATAGCACCTGTAAAGTGCCTCTCCTGTCGCTCCAGTGTGAAAGCCCATTCATATATGCGCGACAGCCACGTCATTAGTTCAAGCACTACTTTGGTCTGACGGTAAAGTCGCACTAAGCAATAATAATTTTTTATTTTAGTTTTTTATCCTATAAGATATATGTAAGGTTTCTTTGGGAATATATTGAGTTTTCAAACTAAGGTCATTAATAATTACCGTACACTCACCATGGCTATGTCTGAGTCGCATTAGGTAATCTGTGCGACTGTATATGATTTTGGCAGAAGCTGTTTCTGTGTTCTTTTCTTTCTGTTGGCTTGGACTGAAATGAGTGGGGTCTAAGGAAATTATCGCCTTCCGAAAGGAGTAATTATTTCTATTTCATTTGGTTATAATTGAAGACTTTTAAGTGTGAAATAGGCCAGTTTCACTGGAATTGCTGGCTTTTTCTGATTGTTTCTTTTAGATATACATCTTTCCCAGTATTGAGAACCATCTTCTGTTTGTGCTAAAGAGGTAGCGCCAATTACCCTGGTTGTTAAATTGTTCTTACTGTTGGAAGAAACCCCAATTGGGGATTTTCTTTTTTGGGGGGCTGCAACCTATAATTGTATATAGATATATTTTTTTCCTCGAGCCTACTGCCCCCTTTGTTTATCTATCCAACACCCAGGGTTGACTAGCGCGGTTTATTCTATTTTTAACAATTTCTCCGCATCCAGTTCGCATAGCAAGAGATTGTGACTGGCTCACACATCACGGCGGCGGCCCCGGTGCGAATGGCACAAGAGCCCTGTTCGTGTTTTAGTCCATTTAGTCCACTGAAATGGTGAATGGAGATGCACCGGACTCCTGCTGTGAGCCACTGTAATCTCCAGTGCGAACCCAGCCTCATGCAACTTGAGGGCCATAGACTTCAATGTTAACCCTCAAAAGTTGCATAAAAGCCATACCTAAATGTTTTACATGCAACAGTGGGTCAGACTTTGCAGAGGGACAAGTCGCATCCAAGTCGCACCCATCCAAAGTTGTATCAAAGTTACACTCCAAAGTCATAGAAGTGTGAATGGAGCCTTACAGAAAAGTAAAAGAGCACCTGTGAACGACTAGTCACTCCCCTTAATTAGCAGGCTGAAGGAAGAAAAAAAAAAAAACGACGGCTACAGAGCGAATGCTAACTGCCAGGAGGGCGCGCATTGGGGAAGTTCTGTGTTGGCCGTGTCCCTCGGACACAGCCAATCACAGATCGTGAGCGGCCATTTAGCACTCGATCGGGCTATCCAATGAGAGGTGATCTCATATGTAAACATGTGAGATCATCCCTCATCGCTGGCTCCCCTCCTCACACACAGACAGCGTGTGAGGAGGGAGAGCTTCTGTGCTGCAGCGTCTGAGTATGTACACACACACGCTCACCTGTCCCCAGTGCCACCTATCAGTGCCATCTGTCCCCTGTGCCCCCTATCAGTGCCACCTGTCCCCAGTGCCGCCCGTCCCCAGTGCCACGTATCAGTGCCACGTATCAGTGCCATCTGCCATCAGTGCCACGTCAGTGTCACGTGTCATTGTCCTGGTGCTCCAGGGCCTTCAAAAGTGTATTAGTTAGTCAACAAGTTAGATGTGTAATTTATGCTCCTAGAACACGTGACGGCGCTCCCTGCATGTTCGGTCTCTCTAAGTGGCCAGGCTGTGAAAAAGTCCCACACATGTGGTATCGTAATACTCAGGAGGAGGAGCAGAAATAACCTATTACAATGACAATTTTGTGGAGAAAAAAAATAAAAAACAAAAAAAAAAAATCTTCATTTTGCAAAGAATTGTGGGAAAAAAAAATTACAACACCAAAAACATCACTATGCCTCTTACTAAATACCTTGGAATGTCTACTTTCCAAAAAGGGGGCATTTGGGAGGTATTTGTACTTTCCTGGCTTGTTTGGGTCGCAAGAAATGAGATAGACCACCAGTACATCAGGTGTGATCAATTTTGTATGATTCGCACCACAGCTTGTAGACTCTCTAACTTTCACAAAGACCAAATAATATCCACTAATTTGGGTTATTTTTTACCAAAGATATGTAGCAGTATAAATTATGGCCAAAATTTATGAATAAAAATATTTTGCATAATTTTATCACAGAAACAAATAAAAATGTGTTTTTTTTCAAAATTTTCAGTCTTTTTTTTCCATTTATACGCAAAAAATAAAAAACCCAGAGGTGATCAAATACCACCAAAAGAAAGCTCTATTTATTTGTGGGAAAAAAAAAGGACAAAAAATTCATTTGGGTACAGTGCTGCATGACTGAGTAATTGTCATTCAAAGTGTGAGAGCACCAAAAGCTGAAAATTGGTCTGGGCAGGAGGGGTGTTTAAGTGCCCAGTAGGCAAGTGGTTAAAAAGTGCCGAAAGTGTTTTGAAAAGCTGCTAGAAAAGTTCCCAGAGAATCTCCTTTCAGGAACTGGCCCCCCAAGATCCCAGTGGACAGGCTAGAATTCGATCACTTTAACAGATCCCCTAAACCCACAGACGGCCCCCCGAGGGATGTCATCATTAAATTTCACTATTACCGCACCAAAGAGAAACTTCTACAGGCTGCAAGAGAACAGCAAGGCCTCCCTTTTCACGGTAACTCTTTCCAGCTGTTCGCCGACCTTTCACTAGCCACAATCGCCAGAAGGCGGGGCCTCAAACCCCATCTTCAAATACTACAAACCCAGGGGATCAAATACAGATGGGGATTCCCCTTTAAGCTATCTTTTTCTCACTTGGGCCGCCAGTTCCATGCCACTTCTCTGTCTGATATGAGACACCATTTCCAGGAATTGAAGCTGGACCTACCCTCATCTCCAACGGATGCATCGTCCTCCTCTTCCAGACCGGGACCCCCTCGGCCTCCTCGTCAGCCCTCCCAAAGCACCTTAACGCTCTCAACCCGGATCCCAGGCACTGCGGGATCTACAGGCTCAATGTTTCCACAAGTCCAACAACGGCTGAAGGTACTTTACTTAAATCTTTGTGATGTTTAGTCTTTCTTCCTGCCTCACCCTATGCCACAGCCAATGAACCTGGTTTATCTGCTAGTTTCACACCCAGAATAAGCAGGTGTGATTTGGAACATGTCCCCTGCCTTACTAACACCCAGCTCTGACACTTGCTCCAGAAGATGGAATTGGCCACCCTACCATAGGCCGCCCCACCTGTGAGATGGCAGCGGAGGGTGTTGACAGCCTCCCCCTTGTCCCATGCAGAGACAAGGTCTTCAAATGACATTCCATCTCTTTCCCACACAGCTGCATCTAAGATAACCTGAGTTTATCTACAGACTCGCCCACCCCCCCCCCATCTTATTTGTTGCACTAGTCTCTACAAGTTTCCAGGAATGTCATAATGTGGGGTGGTAATGCATTCCCTACAGGGGCATCAATTTACCAATTTGGTTGTGGTTCCCGTTTCCGCATCATAGCTCTCCGCTTTTGCTTGGAGGTTTGGCGGAACAAAGGGAAAGGCTGGGTCATGCAGGTCCCCCCGGTCGCCCAGAGGCAATAGGCCTTTTGCCGTCATCGCCGGGGGCCCGGGGGTCCTGAGTAGTTATGCCTTCACATGTTTTATATGTACCTAGTTTTAGCTGGTTCTTTCTTAGATTCTGTGCTAATAACATTTCAGTTGACTGTATTACTTTGCAACAGGTCGGTGCTTCTGACGGACCACTGCTCTCCCCATGAGATGGCACTTGTCTAAGATGGATGTCTTGACCAATGCTCACCCTTATTGTGGGCCTTCCGGTTCACAAGATGCATTTAAGCTCTTAAGGCTTACTCTACTTCGAGTTCTCCTCAACACATTTATGTTGTATGTCTTGCTCTCTCTTTCACTCTCTCTTCTTGTTTCGTCTAATCCCCACCCTCTTCTTCCTCCCTCTCAGTCCACAGGGTGTACGGCTGGAACACTTCATAGGAGCACACCTCAGACTCCGTGACCCTGCAACGGTTGCCCCTGAATGTTCAGGGAATGAATTCCCCCCAGAAACGTGTCAAGGTTTTTAAATAACTCAAACAACAAAAAAATAGACATTGCATGTCTGCAAGAAACCATTTCTCTTCCTCCTCCTGTCCCAAATATTTTGTGGAAGATTACCCCCATGTTTATATGGCTAATGGTCCTACTAAACAAAGGGGTGTCCTGATTGCCATACACAAATCGGTCTCGTTTATTTTCAGTAAACAAATAGCAGACCCAAATGGTAGATAGTTAACTCTGCAAGGTACCATTCAAGACAATGAGGTGACCATTATGGACTTACTATGTCCCGAATAAGAATCCGGGGCCTTTTCTGACCCATATCTGCTCCCCGTTGAGATCCCACCAGAAAGGTACTGTTCTATTGGCGGATGCCTCTAATGTGACACTGAACCCTTCTCTTGACAACTACCTATCGGATCATAAACCCCCCCATCATAAACAAACAAACAAACATTCTCACACTCCCTGCAAAATCACGACTTAATAGATATTTGGCAAAAACTCCACCCTCTGGGTAGGGACTACACCCATTATTCCCACCCTCACCACTCTCACTCCAGGATCGATCATATTTTTGTCCTACATAAACACCTTCCTTTGATTAACTCGATCTCCATCTTTGCTGCCCCATGGTCGGACCATGACCCGATCCTGACAGTCTGCCACTCCCTGCTTAGCAATTTCGTCCCCAGTCACACTGTGGGAAGCATACAAGTCTGTCCTTCGGGGGCCACGTTATACACCTAGCGTCCAAACGTAAAAGGGAGTGAAGCACAGGTTCGCCGCTTAATGGAGTTACAATTGAAGACCTTGTCAGTGGCTTTCAAGCAATCCACCACCTCGCAAACCGCAAGCCTCTAGACAAAGCGTACGGATCTAGATCTCTGTTTGACTGACGAAGCAGAATGCACCCTACGCTGGGCACGACAAAAATGGTATATGAAAGTGAACAAACCCAATGCAATGCTAGCCAATAAATTGCATAACTTTACCCCAAAATTTGCTCCCATTGCTCTGCGCACCCGCCACAACACTCTTACTGGCACCCCCCTTCCCCTGAGTTCTGGATGAATTCCAGCATCGCCTCACCAAACTTTATTCCGCCCCCCCATCATTCCTCTACCCAAGGCCTTGACACCTTCTTGACAAATTTATCTTTGCCTTCCTTATCTGAAACCCACACGCCCCTGATGGACCGGGATATACAAGTCACGGAAGTCCTTCAGTGCATTAAGAAGTTGAAGGTGGGCAAAAGACCTAGCCCAGGTGGCTTCACGACACTTATCAAAAAATGAGCAGTCATTGCTCCTTATCTAACAAATATGTACAATTCAGTTAAAGGAAGGCAATCGCTTCACACTAAACCTGCTGACTGCGAATATCGTCATGATTCCTAAAACAGACAGGGACCATTCATCTTGGGCAAACTCCAGGCCGATCTCCTTAATATAGACATGAAAATCTTAACGAAGATCCTGGCCAATCGCCTCAACTCCTTTCTTCCACACCTGCTAAAGAAGGACCAGGTGGGCTTTGTCCCAAGGAGACAGGCAGGGGATGCCATTAGACGTCTCCTTCAAATACAACATAACGTCCACAATAGGTCCCTAGAAACAATGTTCTTGTGGTTGAACATCAATAAAAGCCTTTGACACCTTGTCATGGCCCTACCTGACACAGGTGCTTAGTCACTATGGATTCGGCACCTCCTTCATGAGCTGGGTTTCAGAGCTGGCTTTCAGCCATTTATGATTCCCAACAAATAAGTGATTGTAATATGATTCAGCTTACCAGATTTTATTGACTACTTTATTGAAAAAGTTAGTCAGTAATCGCTTCTGCAGGATTGTGCCTGGTCACATGCTTTTGACCTGTAGACAATTTCAGCCTTCCTCCTCACAGAAGAGTACAGCAAGTGCAATATATAGAAAACAGATGGATAGCCTCCATAGCATAATTCAATTTTATTAAAATTTTTTAAATATTATACAGCCAAATGGCTCCTTACTTGGAAAAGTGCCTTTCTCCCTGCACTGGGGCTGCTGGCGTTAATCTCGAGCGAGTTGCAATACTGAAGGTATCCACGCTATCCACTACAGATGGCGTGCGTTCCACACACTCGTGCTGTTAGCCAGAACGACCCGATGTCCTGTGTGACTCCTACGTACGTTTCGTTAGCATAACGTCTTCAGGAGGGCATGCCTGGTCACTCTTCATACTACATTTTATACTTTAATAGATTCACCTCTCATTTGTCCAATTATAATGAGCAGCCTCAGTGCTGTTCGAATGGCACTTAGTACTATGTATGGCACTACATACTTCTTTCTACACATTAATTTTCATTACAAAACAGTCATAATAATAAATACATTCTACAACCCTCATACAATAAACTAATATAGTAGTAAAGACAAGTGGCTTAACCCTTTTCCAAGAATTTTTATAAAATTATCTACATACTCATTTCAAAACAGTTTATGTTTATAAGACTTCTCAACAAATACATAGTTGAACACTCCTTTTTAACCACCTTGCCATTTTTTGTACAGTATTTGTTTTTTTAAGAAATTCTCCTTTTACCCTCTATTCTCCCCATTTCAATTTTAATCATCAGACAGGAAACAATTTAAGTCTAGTTCGATGTTCATACCGTAAGGTTGCATTGATCTTAATTTATATAACCACTTGGTCTCATTTTTGGAATGTTTTGAAATTATATCTATTCCATAGAAAATACAGAGTGAGGGGTCACTATTATGGTACATTTTGAAGCGCCTTGACACACTATGGTTTGGGAACCCTTTTTTTATATTAGTTAGATGTTCATTTATTCTAACCCTCAATTCTCTCATCGTGCGGCCCACGTATTGGAGTGAACATGGGCACTCCAGCAAGTAGGTTACATACTCCGAGAGTTGCATGTTATGAGGGGCTGAATTTTGAACTTTTGTCCAGTTGTCACAGATTGAAATTCTGTAATTGTTTTAGGTCCTCCTGGTTTTCTAGTCACTTTGCATCATGTACAGTAATGAAATCCCGAGCTGTCTAAAAAAGTAAATTTTTTTTCTCTGGTGGGTCAGGTACATTCCGGGCTATTCTATTCCTCAACCCTGGAGCCCTTCTATATAGGAATTTGGGTCTAGGAGGGAGGGAAGCTGCTAGATCTTTAAATTTTAATAAAATTGGCCAATGTTTTTTGAAAATGGCTTCAGTTTGTATTGTCTATTGAATCCGGCGACAAAGGCCATCTCTCCTTTATATTCTAATTTTGGTTTCTTTACCAGAACGGATTGTCTATCCATTGAGGACACCTGCCCCAACGTCTTGGCAAGTGTGTCCATTGAATAGCCCTTTTCCACAAACCTTTCGGTAAGTATTTCAGCCTGCTTCTTGAACTCATCATTATTTGCACAATTGCGTCTGAGTCTAATATACTGTCCTTTTGGGACTGCCCCTATCCATTGAGGATGATGGCAACTGTGCGTCGGCACATAGCCATTTCGATCAGTTTTTTTTTTTTTTGTTTTTTGTTTTTTTGTTTCATATCTCCTCTGATTTTTAGTATATAACAAAAAATGAGGGAGGAGAAAAAAGGGGCTGGAGGGTGACCAACCCCCGGGACTTTTAAACGGTACCACAATAGAAAAAATCTAAAATAATACATTAGCTTTATTAAATGTTTAGTATAAATTAAAAATAAAGTCCATAGATGTCCATAAAGTCCATACAATTTTCGTGAGAATAAATTCATGAAAATGTATACACGAAAGGTACAGTTCATAACACCTTGAAATGTTACCAATCCAACACATTTGCTTATGCTGCGATTTTATTTTATTTCTACATGTTTCGCTCTCATGAGCTTCCTCAGGATAATGCAGCAGATATTAAAAACTAAGAAAGATACAAAACATTAAAAATGAAAAAATGGAAACAAAAAGTTAAATGCAAAATTGGTTTAGCAAACAGCACAAACAAAAAACACAATACAGGGGTATTATACATCTTAGATGTCATATAGTAATCAATACAAGGCATGTATAGATAAGGGCAAAATGTCAATGAAGTGTATTACAAATAAGCAAAGGGTAAGAAATTGTGTCTCACCATGTGCATATAATCTCAAAGGTCTCTAGTTCACAAGCCAAATCACAAAATGTACAATAGAGATATATTGAGTAGATGATGCGCATTAGACTAGCGCGTTGGAAAATACCAGACCCCAGAGATCTGCAGAGAGGGACAATTCAACACTATAATGTGTCAGCTAAGTCGGTGAATGAATGAAATAAAAAAATAAAAAATATGGTAACTAATGAATACCTGTAGGTTAATTGAATTAGGCACAATCCGGGAAAACCTGACTACATTTCCACGAATACTGCGATTAGAAAAATACTGCCAGACGACGTCAGACGGTCTGCCTCAAAAAATGTTTTCCCAATGATCACCTAAGTAAAGTGTATAAGGAAGGAGGTATATGTATTAGCATAATACACTATATAAAGGGAACACATAGGGACAACTGAAAAGCTGGCTCCCATGAGTTCAAATGCTAATTGTATAGCTGTTAGTAGAATCAACAGATCAGTCATAACAGCATCCAGAGATTAATTACCTATACTGCAAAGCCCAGCAGCCACATGGGCTAAGCAAAGGGTCCGTAATGTGCCAATAGATCACAATATTTTTAACTCCTCCGCATGGATCAAGGGACAGAACCTGCCTTATCAATTGCCAGACAAGCAATGATGTAGGCTAGGTTTTTAAAAGCCCTCTCCAGCTCAGCGGCATCTGAAGTCACCGCCGAGCTGTGGGCGTGTATAGAGAGAGACTCCGCCCCCCTGCCCAGTCCACACCGCAGCTATGCGCATGCGCGAGTGACGAAAATCGCGTCATCATCACGCAGTGGCCATCTTAACAGATGGCCAAGTGCCCTATAGTGTGTTACATTACTGCGCATGCGCGAGTGATGCTCCCGACATCAACATTGTGCCACAGCCATACTGGAAAGGGCAAATTGCCCATAAGTGTAGTGCAGACGGGAGCAAAGATGAAAAGAGAGAAGGGAACACATCAACCATCCTGGAATCACCTTTCCAAAGAAAAAGAGGGGCAAGATGAAAAGCAACGCTACTAATAAGGACGAAGCAGAAGGGTCAAAAATCAAACCAAACAAAAAAGGGCACCGAGTCAGGATTACGATTGATTGAAGAAACCTATGACCTGTGGTACCCCCGGGTGCCCGTGCAGATCCCTTAAAGGGGACAAGTATACCCAAAATTATGAAACAAAAAAAGTAAAAAGAATAAATAGCAATAATCCATTATTTAATATTGTTAATAATACTACCTTTTATCAAAAGGAATATGAAGTTTTACAGTTTATAGAATTTTTTTTTTAGATACTAACACAGAGACAGAGACAATCTTAAAAGGTGAACCATGACTTTTTAGATACTAAGCACACGGTGATCTACACAAAAATCAAACCCTAATTACAACACATAAAAAAATAACAGTCTATTGTTTTTTATTATTATCCAAAGGCCCAAACCTATTGTAAGTAGGTACTGGATAGGGCATTGGATAAGTGTAGGTGTTACCTTGGGGGCAATTGTTTTTTTGGATACTAGGTGTTTTAGGGTTACTTTTTTTCAGGGTGCTAGTGTTTGTTACTTTAGCTGTCTGTGCCTTAGTACCAGAACTCCCCCCTTCTTGCTCTACAGATGTTTCAGGAGAAGAGGCGGTTAATAAATTCTCCTGCCACTTATATACTTTGTTTTTGACATCTTTGGCATTTTTTTCATTTTTTTTGTTTTTAACTTCACAATCATATTTAGATAAATGGAGTTGTAATGTTTTAGCTCTCTCTGTATATTTTGCTATTGGCTTTGAATGGCTCCATTTTTTCCTTGAGGTCTGCGATTTTTGCCTCCAATATCGCAGATTTTGCTTTGCGTTTTCTTACCATAAGTTGCATCAATTTTTGTTCACACCCATTGAAAAATTGGTACCATTCATCCAAAGCTTGTAAATCTTCACCTCCGTCATTGGGATTAACATCCCATCTCAATCTCCTTGGAGTAAGGTTCTGATCGATGTAAATTTCAAAAGATGCTGCATCCCACCAGAGCCTAATCTGCTTTTCCATATCAAAATTGTAGTTGTTTAAATCCCCTTTCTAAATCTAGATTGGGGCTGGGTTTTTTTTGAATAATTTCCTCAAATTTATGTGACGTTCTTTCATAAAATTAAATACATCCATGTCTGTGTGAGTTATCAAATGTTTGCGGATTATATCATGTGGACCATGAACCCAGAATCACCCTCCCTAACCTGCTGTCTCTTTTAAAGTACCTTTGCCACGTTTTCAGGCCTATCGGTCAACCCCGCTAAATCCAACGCAACGTCGATTAATCTATCACCCTCTGAGCTGGAAACCCCGCAATCTGCATTCTCCTTCCAATGGTTAAATTCGTTACCCTACCTCGGGATCCGGCTCACCCCAAGATACTCAGGCCTATATCAAGCCAACTTTGCCTCACTATTTGGGAAATTGGCAACTAGGCTCTCCTCCTGGTCCACCATCCCCTTGTCCCGATTTGGAAGGATTGCAACTATCCGTATGACCTATCTCCCAAAGCTGCTCTATTTCAGGGTTTTGCCAGTCATGGTTCCTTCTCACACCCTGCGTATACAGAAACGCAAAATCATGCAGTTTATCTGGGGTTTTTATAAAGCCCAGGATCAAAAGGCACATTCTGTGGCCTTTTGGTTCCTAATTTACACGCTTACTATACAGCATTATCTCATCTCCAAGAGAAGCATCAAATGCCATTGTGGGCCATCCTTGATCTGGTGGATTCTCACCCAATACTATTAGCCTCCTTCCCTTGGCTCCCGCGAGTCCATCGCCCACGTATTATCGGTCCATGTCTGGTCCACTCACTTCGGTTGTGGGAAACAAATACTTGCCAGGCCTGATCTCCCTACATCTCCCCCTACTCCACCTTCTTCAGTGCCCCTTATTCCCACCGGGATGCGATAGTCCACTGCAGTTTAAGTGGTGGGCCGAGAACGGCTTTGTGGATGTCCACTCCATGTTTACCCCCACTAAGATAATTTAATTTGCTGCCTTACGTTCTTCTCATGATATCCCCCTTAGGGAACATTACAGGTATATGCAACTCCAACAATTACTCCAATCTCTTATAAAATCTCGACCAACCCATTACACTTTGACCCCCTTCGGAAGCCTTTGTAGATCACGACCCCAGTCCTTGGGTTTGATTTCTTTAATATATGCAGCCATAATAGGCTCCAAAAAAAAATAAAAAAAAACACCCTTGAGACCATACAATCTCCAGTGGGAGACGGAACTGGGAAAACGATTAGACCCAGGGGACTGGCAGATCATGACTTTTGCACTGTCCAAGTGCTCCAAGAATGTCTTCTTCTTGGAAAATGCTTATAAAGTGCTTTATAGATGATATTACACCCCAGCCAGATTAGCGAGTTTCATTCCAACATACGGTCCCTTATGTTTCCGCGAGTGCTCTCAGGGGGGGCACAATGGCTCACATCTGGTGGAAGTGTCCCAGGGTATGTAGATTGTGGGTCAGAGTCTATGCACTCCATCGTAACATCTTCAACACTAATATAAAGAGGGACCCTTCTGAGGCCATCCTGGGGAAACCAATTACAGAATTATTATGACCAGAACGCCAATATTTGCATACTTTTACTACATCTAAATGGACCATATCAAAAGCCTGGAAATCTCCGGCTCTCAGTTTTAAAGCAGTTAAAAACCCAGGTAAATGACATCATGGTTAACGAGAATCTGACAGCCGTGTTGTCTGACACACATGACAAATTCCTCTGGACTTGGCAACCTTGGGTGACATATACCCACCCTTCCCAATTCGACCCAGTACTACTCTCTCTCTAGTATGTCTCCACTCCCCCCACCCCCTTGTCTCTCATTACCCTTTTTTCTTCTGCTTCTTCCCCTCTTTTTCTATCCTACACACCTATTCTATTCTTCTTATGGTCTTCCCCCTTCTCATGCCTTCTTCCTACCTTCTCTTTTCTATGTCTCTCTGGCCCACAGGCTAGGTCCTGCTGGGATTGGACACATGGTGAGAAAACGTTTACGAATATATACTGCCTTTAAGTACGCTCAACAATTTCTTTATCTTTATTTTATTTTTTTCTCTCCATCCGTTCTCCTTTTTAAATGCCAAGTTATACATTATCTCTCGACACTTGTGCCATATTAGGAACTGCAAAATCACTTATACACAAGTGAAATTTAGCGTGTTACCACACCATCAGGATTTGCAGACCTCATATGGTCGCCCCTGAATTTTTCAGGAACTGGCGCAAACTCTTGTGTACCGGACTAATATTTTTCTTTTCAAATGTTTTTATTGAGATTTTTAGCAGAGTTAGTTACAACAAGGGTTACAAAACAAAACAAATATATAGTAATAAAAGTAACATAACACAGTATAATGTAGTGACAGGGTTTTCTCAGCACAATATAGCATAGAAACAAATAGTCCACAATAAAGAATAAAGTAGTATTCCCAAGTATCTAATATTCATAGTCATAAAAGGGACTCGAACAAGAGTAAGTCTCTTAGAACTTGTATAATAAAGTCCGTAATATAATTATTGTAAGATTTATAAATAGCGATATGGATAATGGCCACTTCTGGACCCCAAGACACCCCTCACAGGGATCTATCTGTGTCTTGGAGTACCTAGGCCAACATCCTAAAGGAAATTCAAACAGTAGTTATCTTTTATGAAGGAAAATAAAGATCTATTCTTACTCCGCAGCTCAATTCAGATAAACAGACATGTGATATATTTGTCACTTTGTTATGAAATTATTTTTAAAGCCATCCAAAAAATATTAAAACGCACAGGAGTTCTTTCTAATATGATTAAAGAATCAGCATTATCTAAATTGGGGAAGTATAATTTTTGTACCATGTACTCCAAGGTTCCCATAGTTGTTGTTCCTTAATATATAGGGATTTGTCATTAGGAAATAATTCGTAGGAGTGGTGGAGTTGGGTTAATTCTATAACTTCTGTCATAGTAGGAAGAGAGTCAGTTTTCCATTTTCTAGTTATGGATAGTCTCGCAGCTAAAAGTATATGTGTTACTACTTTACGATATTGTTTGGGAATCGTATGTAAATTCATATTCAGAATGGCTAGTTCTGGTGAAAGTTGAAGGACAATACCTGTTACGGAAGTGAGTAAATGGGAGATTGCCTGCCAGTAGTTATGTAAGCTTGGGCAGTCCCACATAATATGAAATAGGGTCCCCAATTGGGTACAATTTCTCCAGCAATTAGGTGACGAGTTCCCCTTGAATTTTGCTAGGATATGTGGAGTCAGGTATTGTCTTTGAACAATTTTTTGCGTCAATTCCCATAGTGTAACAGATGCAGTGGCCCTATATATGCTTCGTAGGGAAGCCATCCATTGTTTAATTGAAAAGTCTTGCCCCAAATCTTGTTCCCATTTAAGGAAGGAAGGTAGTTTGCTGGGTATGTTTTTTCCCCCTAGAATTGGGTATATTGTAGCTACTCCTTTCTGTGAGGTGGCATGGTTATTGAGGAAAGACCATATTTTAACCGGGATTGAAGCTCTGAGTTGTGAATTGTGTAGCAGACACTTTTCTATTTGAATATATGTAGATCGCTCAGAATTCGGAAGCTGTAATTCATTACTTAACTGAGAAAAATACTTTAATGAGCCCTGTTGGAAGAAGGAACCAAGTTTGATATCCCGACCCAAATTCCAGTCGTGTATTTGTATGCCAGGAATTAATGTTGGTATGATTGTTAGAGGAGGGTTTAACACCGTGATTGGAGTTTTATTCCATTTGTATGTGATGATTCTCTGCCAAGAGTGTAGCGTCGCTTTCACCGTTGGTGGGTATTGAGCTGTAATTGTGGACTTAATTTTCCTACTAAGTAACCAGAATTGCATATTAGGCTGTCGTGTGATGTCTTTCTCAATTTGTCCCCATAAAGTTTTAGGAGTAGGCAAGAACCATTCTTGCAATTGGGTCAAAAGAGTTGCGTCATAATAATCCTGTAGATCAGGTACGGTCGCACCACCTATATTTCTATGTTTATTTAATATATGGTATGCGCAACGGGATTTTTTGCCATTCCATAGATATTTTCCCAAACTGCTTTGTAAGGATTTAAAGTAGTATTTAGGGATATATATTGGAAGGGACCTGAGTTGATATAATAATTTTGGTAAGGTCATCATTTTGAAAGCTGCCAGGCGACCAGCCCATGTAAATTCGAATTTACTAAGTGTTGTCAGATCCGTTTCAAAATGTTTCTTAAATGGTAAAAAGTTTGTTTTAAATAACTGGTTTTGTTTTGTTAGTGAGAGTGATTCCTAAGTAAGAAATCCCCTCGTCTTTCCAGTGGTAGGGGTATTTATTAGACAATAACTGCCTGGTTGTGTTATCTAATCCTAGGTCTAAAATATGGGACTTGGTTTCATTGATTTTATAATATGATGCTGCTCCAAATGTCGTTAGTATATTTTGGAGATTCGGGAGAGATGAAATAGGATCAGACACTATAAGCACTATGTCATCTGCGAACAGACTTATTTTATTATCTATTTGCCCAATTTTTATACCAGATAGTTTTGTGTTAGATCGTATACGTTCTGCTAGAGGTTCAATGGCTAAATTAAATATTAAAGGAAATAAGGGGCAACCTTGTCGTGTTACATTCGAGATGCCAAAGGGTCTAGACATCATATCATTTGTGTATACTCTCGCTGAGGGGCCCTTATACAGTGCAAAAATTGCCGATAAAATATTTCCATAAAAGCCAAATTTTAAAAGCACTGACTGTAAATAGCCCCAATGGACCCTATCAAACGCCTTCTCTGCATCCAAAGAAAGGAGCAGAGAAGGCGTTTGATGTCTCTCAGTGAAGTGTATAATATCAATCAGACGTCTTGTTGCATCTGAAGATTGTCGACCTTTAGTAAAGCCAGATTGATCTTTGTGAATGAGGTCTGGTATGTAGTTCATCAGTCGATTCGCTATTGCTTTGGCGTATATTTTGATGTCAATGTTTAATAATGAAATCGGTCTGAAATATTGGGGAGCGTTGGGATCTTTGCCTGGTTTCGGCAGTGTTATGATCAAGGCCTGAAGCATCTCAGCCGGAAATTCTGATTTGGATGCCGCTTCGTTAAAAAGTGAGCATAAGTGGGGAGCCAGTATATCTCGAAGTAATTTATAGTATTCTCCTATCATTCCGTCTGGGCCCGGAGATTTATTGTTGGGCAGGGAGTCTATAGTTCTAGCAATTTCTTCCACTGAAAATGGGACGTTAAGATCAGAGATTTGATCAGTAGTTAATGATGGGAGACTAATAGTATCTAAGAAATCACTTATTATCTTTGGGGTAGGTGTGGGAGTTTGAGAATCATCTTTAAGATTGTAAAGGGAGCTATAATAACAGCTAAATGCATTCGCTATGTCTTGGGGGGTCTTGCAATTTTTCTCTAGTAATAGGGTGGTATAGATATGGAATCTTTGAATATCTGCCTTTGATCCGAAGTGCCATGTTTTTTCCTGCTTTGTTGCTAGTATGGTAATATTTAGCTTCAAGTTTTCTAGTATGTTTTTCAAATGTATCCAATAAAGTCGTTCTGAGTTCCTGTCGTAATATTTGTAGTTTAGTTTTAAGTTGTTGTGATGGGTGAGATTGGTTTTGGGAATCTAATGTTTTAATGTCAGCAGTAAGTTTCTCAATGAGTTTCGTTTTATTTTTCCTGAATTGAGCATTCAGTTGCATTAGGATTCCCCTACTAAATGCTTTATGAGCACCCCATAGGGTGGCGGAGTCTGACACTGATCCCACATTATATTTAAAGAATTCAGTTATCTGGTTTTGTATAGCTGTAGCATAGGTAGGCATTTTGATAAGATATGCATTTGTTCTCCATAGAAAATGGGTCGTTTGAGAGTGTTTAGGTAGAATAGTCATACTAATTGGGGCATGATCAGTCCAAGTGATGGGTGCAATGTCAGACTCACTCACCCACTGCAATAACCACTTATCCGTAAAAATATAATCTATACGAGTATAGGTATTATGTACCAGGGAATGATATGTGTATTCACGATCTCCAGGATGATGGCATCTCCATACATCATAGAGATCGCTTTTATTCAAAAAAAATTGAAGTGCACAGTTGGTTCTGGTTTTGGGATTAGAAGTGTCTAGTTCTTGTTCATGTATTGTGTTGAAGTCTCCACAAATTATTAAGGTACCTTTCGGCATTTACCCATTTTTCTCATCAGGCCATTCAGAAAATGGGATTGCCTTTTATTAGGCGCATACACATTTACCAATGTAGTAAGTGTATTATCAATGGTACATATTAATATGAGGTATCGTCCATTGGTATCTACAATAGATTCATGTAATTGAAAATTAACTGAATGATGTATGGCAATAAGTACTCCTCTTTTTTTCTGTTGGCCTGATGCTGTAAATATGTGAGGAAAGTTCTTATGGGTGCAAGTGGGAATAGCGCCTGTTTTGAAATGGGTTTCTTGTATACACAAAATATTTGACATCGCTGGGTGTTAGCCATTTGCCACATCGACGCTCTTTTTGCTGGATGGTTAAGACCATTAGTATTTAAAGATATTAACTTTATACTCATAAAAGGATATTAATAAGATGGAAAAAGTAAGTACATACTAGCCTGATAATAGCTTTAAATTCTACTTCCATGTGAACAATCTGTAGTCTGAAATGACTATGAATGTCCAAAAATTTAGTGACTGAAAAGTTTTGATTCAAATTTTGTAGGTTCACAACATACCTGTCCCTTTGAATGCTATGAGTTGTGTATAGGATACTGTGAAGAAAAAACTAAAAGTAAAAGCACAAACAAAAATATAACCAAACATTAAACTTAACTTGCAGTGGTAAACATTTCAATGTATACTGCAACATTAGAATGGGGAATTCGTTCAAAAAAGTCAGCTGCTCCAAAGATTTAGTATCGCACGGCACGGCGGGCAAGCTGATCGGTTTCCTATATATAGGATTGTATTTTGACCGGATCTAGTCAATGAAAGCTAATGCCATTGTGGCGTAAGTTTCTCCGGATTCTTCTTAGCTCCGATAGGTGGAGTTGGTTCGGGGATAATACCCCATGCGTGAAGTAACTTAATGCCTTGTTCCACAGAAGTGATTGTATGGTAGGCGTCGTTCTTCTGTATCAGTAGTTTAGATGGTTGTTTCCAACGGTAGTCAATTTTATAATTACGCAGAGCTTTTGTAATCGTGGAAAGTTGTCTTCTCATATCTAGAGTATGTTTAGACAAGTCAGCATAAATCTGGATTGTATTATATGGTTGTGGAAGTTGTCCTAGATGTCCCACTTTATATAGGATTTGTTCTTTAACATGGTAGAAGTGTACTCTAAGTAGTACATCACGTGGTATCTGTGGAGGGAGAAATTACGGTTTCGGAATCCGATGGATACGATCAATTGTGAGCTCTAAGGCTGGTATAGCTGGCAGCAAGTTGGAGAATAAGTCAGTGGCATATTTTTTTAAGATCAGACTGCTGTATATTTTCAGGGATACCCCTGATTTTGAGATTGTTCTTCCTTGAGCGGTCTTCTAAATCTGCGGTTTTAAATTTAAGCCACTCTTTTTCAGCTTTATTTAGTTCATGAGTATAAGGGGATACCTATTGAAATTACCAAAGATATAAAGACTAATATGCTTGGGTTTGCATTTCTCAATAGCTTCAGAATTAAGACACAAGCATACTGGCGTACGTGACATACTATGTACAAAATAGCGTGACTAGATGACAGATATCTGCATGTCTCTCCAGAGGGTCTATGCAAGATATTGATATCTCAGGAAAATATCTGCCTGTGTTTTCTTCTCTGTACATTGTTGAGAGGCACAAAGCTAGATAAGGACTGGTTACGCAAGAATATGGTCAGTCAGCAGATGCTGAAAGGGCAAAATAACTGTCAGGAGATTGTATTAACCTTTGACTTACATTTCAGGAAAGAACTAATGTCATGAGTTAAGAAATTGTTGATGTATGTGTAAATCACCCGATTGGCCCCTCACAGGGCAGGGCTTTGTGGAAGTACCACATAAAAGACGGTCCACTCTCCCATTAAACCTTGTAATCTTTCACCACGTACTCACGAGTGTATGTGTATTGGTTATCCGCCGGCGATTGGGACCTCCATTGAGCCACTCCAGCCTAGGCTATCCAGGGGAATCTAGAAGACGAACACCTTACAATGAGCATCTATTAAGTCATTAATAGTATCGGTCATGTCTCCCATAGAGTTCTCAATAGTGTGTACGCTTTCACCTAAGAAGTTCACTGCTTTGGAGAATTGATTTGTGAGTTGTAAAATATCCGTATGAAGCGAAGTATGTAAAGTTAATAGCATTTCTTTTAATTGGGTGTCTAGAATAGGCTGGTTATTAGTGGGAAATGCGGCTATAGGCGAAGCTATAGGAGTTATGACTGTGTTATCTTGACTAATATGAGGTATTTTATGGCTTACCTCCTGGCCTGTGAAATCCAGTTTGATACGAGTTTTAGCCGGGCTGCGACATGTAGGGCTGAGGCAATCTTCCTCATGAGGAGATTCCAGATGTGTTTTGTGAGGTGATTCTTCTAGAGCAGCATCAGGCATGTCAGTGTAGTGCGCTCTCCCTGAGGAGGCCGTTGCTGGTACAGCAGCTGTGAGAGTATCTGCGCCATCTTTTTTTCTCCCTCCCGCTGACTGAGAGGAGAATGTCGTTAGTTTTTTCATTTTCCGTTCGTCTTTCCGCTTTTTCGACATCACCTTCGGATTCAGGAACTCTTCCGTCGTCTGTTCGTATCTTTTTTACCGATATTTGCTGTGAATTGTCGCTAATATGCCCGTTTGTGTCACGGAGCTCTCTCACAGAGCTTGCATTCAGCTCGTGCACTGGACACGCCCCCCCCCCCCCCCCCCACACTAATATTTTTGACACCTGAAGTTTATGTGAATATGTATACAGGATTTGTCCAACACGGTTTTATTTTTTTATTTTTTTTATTTTTTTGTGTTATTTTTTGTATTATTCTGTTGATCTCTATGTTCAATAAAACCCTTTGTACAAGAAAAGTTCCCAAAGAAGAAGACAAAACTTGCACTTGCAACCACATGTAATCACAAGCAGTCAAAAGCACAACTCCTGCTTTTTAACTGCCACTTAGTCAAATTTCCACCTTGTCAAAGTTCCAGCAAGCAAAATGTGAGTAAAACAGCAGCTTGATATGGGGATAGAACGCTCCCCTCCACTACAAGGCAGGCAATGAGATGTAACATATGTGATGTCACAAGACACAACCACACCACCATGTTTACACCTAGAGGCAGAGTCCCCTCCATAGCAGGGACACCCATCCATGTCCCCTACTATTCAGATCTTCGCTGGCTCATCTTTGTTTCCTTCCTTGCCCCACTGTATGAGAGGCCACGGACTTACTCTCATACTCCCAGAGGCCCCAAATGTGCCTTAACTCATTGAAGCGCATCTCAAATTATGCACAACCTACCAAAGTAGATCTTAAAGTATGACTAGGGCCCCTTTCACACTGAGGCGTTTTTACCGGAAAACTACCTGCCGGCGGTTCGGCAGTGGTGCCCATTTAGTTCAATAGGCAGGAGCGGTGTTTACACCACTTCAACCCTCCAAAAGTTTTTTTAACGTCCTGCCAGCGCATCACCAAAACGGCTCCCCTGCAGTCTCAGTGTGAAAGCTGGAGTGCTTTCACACAGGCTGCAGGGGAGCTGTTTTTCAGGCGCTATTTTTAGCCAAAAAGTGTCTGAAAGACGCCTGAATGTGAAAGGGGTTTAAAAGGCAAAACCTTTTTTCTTCATTTCAAAGTAAGATACCATTATAACCCCGGTCCGTCTCTTCCCCCCCCCCCCCCCCCAAATCTTTTTCACTTCCTGTCCCATAGCCAAAAGAAAAAGAAGAGGAAATCTCTTGTTTTTATCAGTCATCTCATTAGACGACATCTGCTCTTATTGATGTAGGTACTTGGGATTTTCATTCTGTTTCAGCGATGATGGTAAATAGGGCAAATAAAACAGGGTGAATCTCCATAACAGGGACACAGACAATAATATTAACCACCTCAATACAGTGCACTTACACCCCCTTCCTGACCAGACCAATTTTCAGCTTTCAGCACTCTCACAGTTTGAATGACAATTACTCAGTCATCCAACACTGTATCCATATGAAACTTGCGTCCTTTTTTCCACACAAATAGAGCTTTCTTTTAGTGGTATTTAATCACTAGTGGGTTTTTTATTTTTTGTGATATAAATAAAACGTAAATTTTGTGAAAAAAATGCCTTTTTCTTTGTTTCTGTCATACATTTTTGCTAATTAGTAATTTTTCTTCATAAATTTTGGCCAAAATTTATACTGCTACATATCTTTGGTAAAAATAACCCACATTAGTGTATATTATTTGGTCTTTGTGAAAATTATAGAGTCTACAAACTATGGTGCCAATCGCTGAAAATTGATCACATCTGATCAGGCCTTCAGTACATCAGGTGTATCTCCTTTCTTGAGACACTAACCAGTCAGGAAAGAACAAATACCCCCCAAATGACCCCTTTTTACAAAGTAGACATTCCAAGGTATTAAGTAAGTAGCATGGTGAGTTTTTTTAAGTTGTCATTTTTTCCCACAATTCTTTGCAAAATTAAGATTTTTTTTATTATTATTTTTTTTTTTTACAAAATTGTCATATTATCAGGTTATTTTCACACACAGCATATGCATACAACAAATTACACCCCAAAATACATTCTGCTACTCTTCCCGGGTACAGCGATACCACATGTGTGAAACTTTTACACAGCCTGGCCACATACAGAGCACCAACATTGAAGTAGTACCATCAGGCATTCTACGAGCATAAATGACGCATTTCATTTCTCAACCACCTATTACACTTTTGAAGGCCCTGGAGTACCAGGACAATGGAATTTCCCATACAATGACCCCATTTTGGAAAGCAAACACCCCAACGTATAATCTGTGAAGCATAATGAGTCTTTTGAATGGTTCATTTTTTTCCAGAAGTTTTTGGAATATGTGGAAAAAAAATAAAATGCATTTGTTTTTACACAAAGTTGTCAATTTATAAGATATTTCTAACACATAGCATGTATATAGCAAAAATTAGACCCCAAAACACATTCTGCTACTCTTCCCGAGTATGGCGATACCACATGTGTAGGACTTTTACACAGCCTGGCCACATAGAGAGGCCGAACATTGAAGTAGTACGTTCAGGCGTTCTAGGAGCATAAATGATACATTTCATTCCTACCCATCACACTTTTGAAGGTCCTGGAGCACCAATTAGCAACAAAATGACCCCATTTTGGAAAGTAAACACCCCAACGTATATTCTGTGAGACATGGGCTGCAAATAGGTACTCGGGTACTCTGATGGCCTGGTGACAGGTACTCGGGTACTCTGATGAACCGCGACAGCTACTCGGGTACTCTGATGAACCGCGACAGCTACTCGGGTACTCGGATGAACCGCGACAGCTACTCGGGTACTCGGATGAACCGCGACAGCTACTCGGGTACTCGGATGAACCGCGACAGCTACTCGGGTACTCGGATGAACCGCGACAGCTACTCGGGTACTCGGATGAACCGCGACAGCTACTCGGGTACTCGGATGAACCGCGACAGCTACTCGGGTACTCGGATGAACCGCGACAGCTACTCGGGTAAACCGCGACAGCTACTCGGGTACTCGGATAAACCGCGACAGCTACTCGGGTACTCGGATAAACCGCGACAGCTACTCGGGTACTCGGATAAACCGCGACAGCTACTCGGGTACTCGGATAAACCGCGACAGCTACTCGGATGAACCGCGACAGCTACTCGGGTACTCGAACCGCGACAGCTACTCGGATGAACCGCGACAGCTACTCGGATGAACCTCGACAGCTACTCGGATGAACCTCGACAGCTACTCGGATGAACCTCGACAGCTACTCGGATGAACCTCGACAGCTACTCGGGTTCTCGGATGAACCGCGACAGCTACTCGGATGAACCGCGACAGCTACTCGGATGAACCGCGACAGCTACTCGGATGAACCGCGACAGCTACTCGGATGAACCGCGACAGCTACTCGGATGAACCGCGACAGCTACTCGGATGAACCGCGACAGCTACTTGGGTACTCGGATGAACCGCGACAGCTACTCGGGTACTCGGATGAACCGCGACAGCTACTCGGGTACTCGGATGAACCGCGACAGCTACTCGGGTACTCGGATGAACCGCGACAGCTACTCGGGTACTCGGATGAACCGCGACAGCTACTCGGATGAACCGCGACAGCTACTCGGATGAACCGCGACAGCTACTCGGGTACTCGGATGAACCGCGACAGCTACTCGGATGAACCGCGACAGCTACTCGGGTACTCGGATGCACCGCGACAGCTACTCGGATGCACCGCGACAGCTACTCGGGTACTCGGATGCACCGCGACAGCTACTCGGGCACTCGGATGAACCGCGACAGCTACTCGGGCACTCGGATGAACCGCGACAGCTACTCGGGCACTCGGATGAACCGCGACAGCTACTCGGGTACTCGGATGAACCGCGACAGCTACTCGGATGAACCGCGACAGCTACTCGGATGAACCGCGACAGCTACTCGGATGAACCGCGACAGCTACTTGGGTACTCTGATGAACCGCGACAGCTACTCGGGTACTCGGATGAACCGTGACAGCTACTCGGATGAACCGCGACAGCTACTCGGGTACTCAGATGCACCGCGACAGCTACTCGGGTACTCGGATGCACCGCGACAGCTACTCGGGTACTCTGATGGACCGCGACAGCTACTCGGGTACACTGATGGGCCGCGACAGCTACTCGGGTACACTGATGGGCCGCGACAGCTACTCGGGTACACTGATGGGCCGCGACAGCTACTCGGGTAAACTGATGGGCCGCGACAGCTACTCGGGTAAACTGATGGGCCGTGACAGGTACTCTGATGGACTGTGATTGACAGGTACTATGAGGGGTGGTGGCAGGTCCTCTTTATTGGGAGGGGCGCAATTAGTGTGATTGGTGTACACTGTGGGCGGTAACGAGATGTTACCGCAATCTCCTCCTCACACACGATCGGTGTGTGAGGAGGATAACCCGGTAACATCTCATTACCACGGTTTGTTTACATTTTAGTGATCGGCTGTGAAAGGATCACAGCCGATCACATGGGTAAACAGCCGGCCAATGGCTGTTTACCAGCGTCAGTGACGAGCAGTGTTCCTGGGGGAACACGACACCACCGACGTGCGCGTGCATGCGCCGTGCACAGTGGGGGTGTGACCATCTGTGATCGGCCGTGACTTCATCACAGCCGATCACATGGTAAACAGCCATAACTAATGGCTGTTCCCCCCCCCCTTCGGTGGCGAGTGGTGTCTCCGTGACACGCCGCCACCGAAGAAACACACAATCACACAATCGCGCGCATTCCCTGTTTAAACGAAAGGCCGTCATATGAAGGCCTCCCACCACAATAGGTGCACCGCCTGGCCGTCATTTGACGGCCGGTGGTCAGAAAGTAGTTAACCTGACAGGTGTTCCAATCCCTCAAGTTTTGCCTTTAGCTTTAGGGATTTAGCTTGAAGCGTAGGAGATGCATGCAGGGGCTAATAGCTAAAAATAGGGCCACACCGCACCCAAAAATACCTTGATGATTCAAGATGTTTACTAAACACTTAGGCTGCATTCACACGCGTTTTTACCGCGATTTGCCGCGAATTTGTGCAGGGCAAAAGGTCACCAATGTTAAAAGAAGAAAAACGCCCAAATCAGCTCGATTCGCGTGACAAAAAAGGGTCTGGAACTTGTTTGAGCTTCAGGCATAGGGCTTCAGGCGACTTGGAGTGGAGATGTGAACCATCTCCATTAAGAATAATGGATTTTTTCCCCTCCAGCGTTTTGTAGCTTCAGGTGTCAAGCTACAAAACGCTCAGGTGTGTAACCACTTTCAGACCGGACCATTTTGCTGGTCAATGACCAGAAGTCTTTTTACAATTTGGCACTGCGCTGCTTTAACTAGTAATTGCGTGGTCATGCAATGTTGTACCCAAACAAAATTTGAGTCCTTTTTTTCCCCACAAATAGAGCTTTCTTTTAAAAGGTATTTGACTGACTCTGCGATTTTTATTTTTGCGATATAAATGTAAAAAGACCGCATATTTTGAAAAAAATGATATTTTCTACTTTCTGTTATTAGAAAAATCCAATAAACTCAATTTTAGTCATACATTTAGGCCAAAATGTATTCAGCCACATGTCTTTGGTAAAAAAAAAAAAGTCAATAACTGTATATTTATTGGTTTGCGCAAAAGTTGTCACATCTACAAACTAAGGTACGTTTTCTGGAATTTACGCAGCTTTTAGTTTATGACTGCCTATCTCATTTCTTGAGGTGCTAAAATGGCAGGGCAGTACAAAACCCCCCCAAATGACCCCATTTTGGAAAGTAGATACCCTAAGGAAATTGATAAGAGGCATGTTGAGCCCATTGATTATTTTATTTTTTTGCCTCAAGCGGTTGTCACTAAATGATATATTGCTCACACATGCCATGGTTATACAGTGGTGTGAAAAAGTGTTTGCCCCCCTTCCTCATTTCCTGTTCCTTTGCATGTTTGTCACACTTAAGTGTTTCGGAACATCAAACCAATTTAAACAATAGTCAAGGACAACACAAGTAAACACAAAATGCAATTTGTAAATGAAGGTGTTTATTATTAAAGGTGAAAAAAAATCCAAATTATCATGGCCCTGTGTGAAAAAGTGATTGCCCCCCTTGTTAAAACATACTATAACTGTGGTTGTCCACACCTGAGTTCAATTTCTCTAGCCACACCCAGGCCTGATTATTGCCACACCTGTTCACAATCAAGGCATCACTTAAATAGGAGCTGCTTGACACAGTAAGGTCCACCAGAAGATCCTTAAAAGCTACACATCATGCCGAGACCCAAAGAAATTCAGGAACAATTGAGAAAGAAAGTAATTGAGATCTATCAGTCTGGAAAGGGTTATAAAGCCATTTCCAAAGCTTTGGGAATCCAGCGAACCACAGTGAGAGCCATTATCCACAAATGGCGAAGACATGGAACAGTGGTGAACCTTCCCAGGAGTGGCCGGCCGCCCAAAATTACCCCAAGAGCGCAGCGACGACTCATCCAAGAGGTCACAAAAGACCCCACAACAACGTCCAAGGAACTGCAGGCCTCACTTGCCTCAGTTAAGGTCAGCGTTCATGCCTCCACCATCAGGAAAAGACTGGGCAAAAATGGCCTGCATGGCAGAGTTCCAAGGAGAAAACCACTGCTGAGCAAAAAGAACATCAAAGCTCGTCTCAATTTCTCCACGAACACATCTTGATGATCCCCAAGACTTTTGGGACAACATTCTGTGGACCGATGAGACAAAAGTGGAACTCTTTGGAAGGTGTGTGTCCAAGTATATCTGGCGTAGAAGGAACACTGCATTTCATAAAAAGAACATTATACCAACAGTAAAATATGGTGGTGGTAGTGTGATGGTCTGGGGCTGTTTTGCTGCTTCAGGACCTGGAAGACTTGCCGTGATAAAAGGAACTATGAATTCTGCTGTCTACCAAGAGATCCTGAAAGAGAATGTCCGACCATCTGTTCGTGTACTCAAGCTGAAACGAACTTGGGTTCTGCAGCAGGACAATGATCCTAAACACACCAGCAAGTCCACCACCGAATGGCTGAAGAAAAACAAAATGAAGACTTTGGAGTGGCCTAGCCAAAGTCCTGACCTGAATCCTATTGAGATGTTGTGGTATGACCTTAAAAAGGCCGTTCATGCTCGAAAACCCTCTAATGTAACTGAATTAGGACAATTCTGCAAAGATGAGTGGGCCAAAATTCCTCCAGGACGCTGTAAAAGCCTCATTGCACGTTATCGCAAACACTTGGTTGCAGTTGTTGCTGCTAAGGGTGGCCCAACCAGTTATTAGGTTTAGGGGGCAATCACTTTTTCACACAGGGCCATGATGGTTTGGATTTTTTTTCACCTTTAATAATAAACACCTTCATTTACAAATTGCATTTTGTGTTTACTTGTGTTGTCCTTGACTATTGTTTAAATTGGTTTGATGTTCCGAAACACTTAAGTGTGACAAACATGCAAAGGAACAGGAAATGAGGAAGGGGGCAAACACTTTTTCACACCACTGTATGTGGAATTGTACCCCAAAATACATTCTGCTGCTTCTCCTGAGTACGGGGATACCACATGTGGTCGACTTTTTGGAAGCCTAGCCGTGTACGGGGCCCCGAAAGCCAAGCACCGCCTTCAGGATTTCTAAGGGCATACATTTGTAATTTCACTCCTCACTACCTATCACAGTTTTGAAGGCCATAAAATGCCAAGATGGCACAAAACCCCCACAAATGACCCCATTTTAGAAAGTAGACACCCCAAGCTATTTGCTGAGAGGCATGTTGAGTCCATGGAATATTTTATATTTGGCACAAGTTGCGGGAAAATTACAAACTTTTATTTATTTTAATTTTTTTTTCACAAAGTTGTCACTAAATGATATATTGCTCACACATGCTATGGGCATATGTGAAATGACACCCCAAAATAAGTTCTGCTGCTTCTCCTGAGTACGGGGATACCACATATGTGGAACTTTTTGGGAGCCTAGCCGCGTACGGGGCCCCGAAAACCAAGCACCGCCTTCAGGCTTTCTAAGGGCGTAAATTTTTGACTTCACTCCTCACTACCTATTACAGTTTTGAAGGCCATAAAATGCCAAGATGGCACAAACCCCCCCGCCCCCCCCCCCAAATGACCCCATTTTGGAAAGTAGACACCCCTAAATTTAGGGGTACACTAGTGAGACTCACAGGTAAAAAAGCACCTAGGCTGTCAGCGACTGTATCAAAACGCTACAAGAAAAACTGTTAGCGATCGCAGGGATCAGGCCTGACTCTGCAAACGCTGCAGTTATGTGTGTTGTGTTTGTAAGTGACAGTGATCGATCGATACTGCACTTGGGTGGGCTGGTCTGGGCTTGGCGGAGGGGCTAAACGCAGGTGCTAGCAGGTATCTGGGCTGATCCCGCTAACAATGCGTTTTGGGAAACCTAAACTGCTGGCGACGCTAATATAGATCTGATCAGATACTATATTACTAAGGGAGGTGTATGCTTTGTGCGTGGGTGTTAGCGGTACTGGCACTAACCTGACGCTGCCTGGGGCGACGCAGACCTTATCTGACCCTCAAACTTATATCACCCGCCGGGTGATCAGGGGGTTAAACCTTTATTAGGTAATAAATGGCGGGTACCCTGAAACTATAAAAAAATAACTAACCAACCAGTGTCACCTGTGACAGTTATATGGTGATCACTGGTGAAAGGGTTAACTAGGGGGCAATCAGGGGGCTTTATGCGGTAGTATATGGGGGTCCCTGGCGCTATAAAAAGCTGCGGCGAACCTAAATACCTACCTGCCTAACTAGCGTCACCTGTGACACTAATACAGCGATCAGAAAAACGATCGCTTATTAGGCTGGGTTCACACTGGAGCGATGCGGGAACGCCACGAATGCGCGGCGGGTTCCCGCATCGCATGCCTCCCGGCGGCAGTTCACACTGCCCTATGCGAACTGCTGGGAGTGTCAGTGAAATGTTAATGACACCCCCAGATCAGTTCGCATATCGCAGTGCGATCTGCAAACTCGGATCGCATGGTGTGAACACCCATGCGATCCGATTCTGCTGCGGACCAAAAAAAGGGTCCCGTGCGAGTTTGCGGCGGGTGCGACGCGAATTCAGCCATACTATCTGTATGGCTGAACTCGAATCGCACAGAGATCGGATGTGATTTGCACTGCAGTGCGGTGCGAATCACATCCGTTCTCATAAACCGCTGCAATGTGAACCCAGCCTTAGTGACACTGGCGACGGGGGGTGATCACGGGGTTAAACCTTTATTGGGGGGGGTTAGGGGGGTACCTTAGAACTAAAGGGGGCTAACCCTAACTGCCCTAACAGTTATTACATTAACAAATGACACCAATGCAAAAAAAAAATGCAATTGGTGTCACTGTTACTGGGGGGGCAGGGGTGATTGGGGGGGTGAAGGGGGGGTGAGTGTGCGCCTGGCATGTTCTACTGTGTAGTGTCGTGTTGGTGCAACTCATCGATCCTCTCTCCTCAGTGCCGGAACGAAAAATACCGACACGGAGGAGAGATTACATCACTTCCTCTGCCTGTGTTTACATTACAGGAGAGGAAGTGATGTCACGCCTCACTTCCATTCGTCAGGAGCGTTTGCGAGGGTGTGGCCATGAACGAATTGCCGCCCCCTCATCCCGGATCGCTCCTGAACGGATACCGACAGCCGTTGGCACCGGGGGGGGGCCCGGTCGGGCCCCCCACCCGCGGGAAGGCAGGGACGTACAGGTACGCCCATATGCCTGCCCGTGCCATTCTGTCGACGTACATCGTCGTGCGGTGGTCGGCAAGTGGTTAAAGTGGTGTGCCCATTTAAAAAATAAATAAATAAAACTGTAAAAGTTAGCAGCCACAAATACTGCAGCTGCTGACTTAAAGTGGAAGTAAACCCATCGATTTAAATAGTTAAAAAAAAGGCATGCCGGGAATGCTAAATTGCACATTGGCTGTACCCTCAGCCAAAACTATCAAACCATCCAATGGCTGGTGTTATAACGAATCACATGTGCAGCACCATAGCAGTTGACGATTAAACAAGGCAAAGATGGTAGCTTCCTTGGCTGAAAACGATAGGGGAGTTTACTTACACTTTAATAATCAGACACTTACTTACCTGTCCCAGGGTCCAGCGATGCGGGGATCAAGACCCTGCTCATCCCCCTCTCTCTCCGTTTGGCAGCGCCGGCATTGTAACTGTGGTCGCTCGGCTGTGGCTTCACAGCCAGACACCCACTGGGCATGTGCGAGCGGCGTGATTGGCCGCGCAATCATCTGGGACCTGTCACCTGTCCCAGATGATTGACAAGAGGGAGGGGACGTCACCAGCCCAGGCACTAAAGGAGGTAGACTACGAGGGACCCGCTAGCAACAGCCATTTAGAGGTGAGTAAAAAAATTAAATCCAAATTTTTGTATTTATTTTTAGAAATATTAACGATTTTTTTTTGTGTGTGTATGTGCGCAACTCCACTTTAAGACCGGAAATTCCTCTATAGAACAACGGTTCACCACATTAAGGACTGAGAGGAAAAAAAAAAAAACTACTTTCGCCATCTGGCTTCCTCTCAACTCACAAGAGTAAAAGTAAGCATAAGATCCCTTTCACACTGAGGCATTTTTCAGGTGCTACAGTGCTAAAAATAGCGCCTGTATAGCTCCTGAAAAAAGCGGCCACAATTGGCACCTTTTAGGGGGGAGGGGGGTGCAGATACCTGTATAATACAGGTATTTGTACCCACTTCCGGGCATAGATAGCCGCAGAAACTGGCACTTCCTGTCCCTTCCCTGCTGTCTGCTGAGAAACACACGGGTCCCAGAGACAGCAGGGACCATCCATATTGCGGAGGGCGACTCGCGCATGCGCAGTAGAGAACCAGGAAGTGAACCCACAAGGCTTCACTTCCCGATTCCCATAGCGAAGATGGCAGCAGCAGCACCCGAGAGCCAAGCGACAGATCGGCTTCAGGTGCCGACATCGCAAGCGCGTGGGACAGGCGAGTGTCCATATTTTAAAAGTCAGCAGCTGCAGTATTTGTAGTGAAAAAAAAAAACTCCTGCTTTAATGCTTAAATCTTTTTAGCAATGCTATATCTCTGGAAGGTATATGAACCTGAGCTGTGGACTTTCTGGTTGCGTAACTGGGGAGTAATCTCAGACTGTGTAAACCATCACATATTTGCCATGAAATAAGTGAAACAAATTCCCAACGTCCAATAGATGGTACGGCCATTTGTACCATGTGGGGGTTATTGCAGACAAGGCACCAACCATGCAAACTTGGGGTTCTCTAACCCCAACATTTACTTTTACACAACTTGTCGCCATGTGTTAGTGTTGAGTTATTCACTTTAAGGTCATTACAGAAGGGGGCACTCTTTACATCTAGGAGTAAAAAAAAGATTTCATCTCCAAATACGGAAATGTTTCTTCACAGTCAGGAACCATTCATATCTGAGCATTTTCAGGCAGAAATTTAATAATCAGAAAACTGCCTGTAATCTGCCTAAAAAAATAAAATAAAAAAAGTTCCAGAACTTGTTGGAGCTTCAGGAGTTTTGGAGTAGAGATGGGAACCATCTCCATAGAGGATATGGTAATTGATTTTTTTTTTCCCCCTCCAGCGTGATGTAGCTTCAAGCTACAAAAGGCTCAGGTGAATGGGGTCTGTGAAAACTCTGTGAAAATGTGGAACAGACTCCCTCTAGAGGAGCAAATTGTCGTAGCTGTACATCGTTGTACGCGTATCTGTACGTCTCTGCCGGATGCGTGTCCACCGGGCACCCACAATTGCCTGTGACAGAGCGAGAACTGGGACCTATGTGTGTAAATCTGGGGGTTCTCTCAGAGGAGAGGAGACAGCTCATGTGTTCATACTAAGTATGAACACCGATCTCTCTCCTCCCCTTGTCAGTACCAACCCCCTACAGTTAGAACACACCCAGGGAACACTTAACCTCTTGATCACCCCCTAGTGTTAACCCCTTCCCTGCCAGTGTCATTTTTACAGTAATCAATGGCTATTTTTAGCTCTGATCGCTGTATAAATGTCAATGGTTCCAAAATAGTGTCAAAAGTGTCTGATCTATCTGCCGCAGGCCTGATAAAAATCACAAATCGCTGCCATTACTAGTAGAAATAAATTAATAATAAAAATGACAAATCTTATCACCTATTTTGTAGCGGCCCTAACTTTTGTGCAAACCAATCAAAATATGATTTACCAAAAAATATCTAGAAGAATACATATCAGCCTAAACTGAGTAAAAAAAAAAAAAAAAAAATAAAAAAAAAGTAGAGTTTTTCCATCAAAAAAAAAAAACAGGGGATATTTCTTATAGCAAAAACTACAAAAAAATGTTTTTGCTAAATTGTCACTTTTTTTGTTTATAGCGCGAAAAAAAAAAAAAAAAAAAAAGCAGGAGGTGATCAAATACCACCAAAAGAAAGCTCTATTTGGGGGCGTGGCTTGGACGGGACAAAGGTCCTATGATATGCAGCTTCCCCACATATTTGAGCTCCACCGTCAAGTGGAAGATTTAGACAACAGGGGCCGCAGACATAATCTTAGACTGAGAGGGGTTCCTGAGGGGGTAGATGCGGCCTCCATGCCACAGACAGTATGTGCCATTTTTAATGACTTGCTGGACAGGCCTGCTGATTCCCCTATAGAAATGGAACGTATCCACCGTGCACTTAGACCCCCCCCCCCGGGACTCTGAACCTCCTAGAGACATTATCTGTTGTATTGTCAACTTCCCCCTTAAGGAAGAAATCCTTAGGAAGGCGAGAGAACGGGGACGTATTTTCTTTAATGGGTCAGAAGTTAAACTTTATCAGGACCTCTCACAAATAACTCTGCAGAACAGGCGCACGCTGCGCCCCCTGCTGGACATATTGCGCACACGCAACATCCAGTATAGATGGAAGTTCCCATTTTGTTTATCAGCTACCTCCAGAGGCCGCACCGCGTTGCTCCGAACCCCAGAAGATTTACCTACGTTCTGCGAACAGCTAGACATACTGCTGGTGGATATTCCGGAGTGGTGTGCCTTCTATTTCCCTACTGAGCCGTGGAAATCGGTGGTTCTTAATGCATCGCCTAAGAGTCAACGACCAAGCTCCAGACGCCGCAGACTGGACCCCACCTCTCCTGGTGACCGCCAGTCAAGAAGGGATCTCTCTTCACGCAGCGCACACCTTGCTGACACCCCGAGAAGGGACCGCCACGATGCCTAAGCTACTCTACCACTCTCTCTTTCTTGCCTCCAATCTCCGCCTGAAGGCGACAACATACTTTACCAGTTCCTTCTCAACAGACGCCAGCTGTAGGAGCTGCCTCCTTCCTCCCCTTTTCCTCTCCCCCCCCTATTTTTGTCTCCCTCTCCCCCCCCCCTTTTTTTTTTCCTTTCTCCAAACTCCTCTAGGCACGAACAGCCGATGGATCTCAACACCTTGCAAGAACTGCCTACCTAGGAGAATCCTCTGGAACTGCCACTTTGGGCATCCTAGTCTACTTGGATCCAGGTACTGTCACTGCTCTTGCACCTGCCTGCCATGGGTTGGTTCTTGCAAAAAGATCGTACCACACATCGAGACCTTACCACAACCCACTCTGCTTTCAGGACTGTCCCAGCATCAGCACTCCGAGACCCCCCTCACCCCCCCCCCTTTTTTTTTCCTTTTTTTTTTTCCCCCTTCTCCAAACTCCTCTAGGCACGAACAGCCGATGCATCTCAACACCTTGCAAGAACTACCTACCTAGGAGAATCCTCTGGAACTGCCACTTTGGACATCCTAGTCTACTTGGATCCAGGTACTGTCAGTGCTCTTGCACCTGCCTGCCATGGGCTAGGTTCTTGCAATAGGATCCTACCACACATCGAGACTTTACCACAACCCACTCTGCTTTCAGGTCTGTCTCAGCATCAGCATCAGTACTCTGAGACCCCCTTCACCTGCTTCTAACCCCCCTCCCTTTCCCCTTTCCCCCTCCCCCTCTCTCCTCCCTTCCTCCCCCTCTGTCCTCCCTCCCCCCCCCCCCCCTTTTTTTTTTTTTTTTTTTCCTCTCTCTACCTGGTGATTCTGCTTAGTTGTCGTGTTATTTCTCAAATGTCCAGTTGAACATTTATATTACTGTTATGTTAAGTTTCCTGTTCACGCTTCGTCTCTCTCCCCATGTTTCTGGGGCCTGAAACGGGTGTATGACATGTTATAGATGCTTCTTTATGCTCGTTTTCATTTTGCGCTAGAATCTTGACACTGGAAATCTACATGCGATTCCTATACTGCCACCCATGACTTGTACACAAGGCAGACTCCCTCAAATCCCTTTTAACTGACTGACCCTGACCTTCTGTTTTTTTAAATGCCTGCTCGCTCCTTGCTCCTGCTTAGGCTAATTCTATAGGCACACATTCCTCTGTCACGTTAATTTGCTCTCCTCGTCCTCCTTGGTGCTACTCCTCCTGTCTCTTCCCAGGTTTACTGACCCCACACAGCTGGTCATAGCGACCCGAGCTGACAGTCCGGCTTCCCCCCACTAGGTGGATAGGCACGCCTACGACCGCCTCCGGTACAACCCCTGTCAGGGATCTGCTTGGATTCCTGAATACTTTTCTCCCCCCTTCTGCTATTTCCTTTCCCCCCTCTCTGTTCTCTCTCTACTCTAACCCCCCCTTCCCTTTTTCTCCCTTCACTCCATTTTCTGTTCCCCTTCCTCCCCTCTACTGACGGGCCGCTCCTCTCCCTGTCCCCCCACTCTTGGGTCGTGAGACCAACCCCTGCTAAATACTAAACTTTATAATATAAATTACTACTTCCTACGCCCATACTACCCAGACCTCTCCATTAAGTACAATGCGGAAGGATTCGAACACGCAGACACACCTCTCACTGAAATGACTCTCCCTCGATGTGAAAGGCTTAAACCTCCCAGAAAAAAAGATCACAAGTCCTCTCGGCCCTGTCCAAAAATAAGGCTCACTTCCTCATGCTACAGGAAACACATTTTCGCTCGGATGCAATCCCTAAACTGACAAACCATATATACAAACGAGCACTTCACTCCACTAATCCAGCCTCCAAGACTAAAGGGGTCTCTATTCTTATTTCCAAGTTTGCTGACTTCCAACTGACTGACTCCTTGTATGACCAAGAGGGTAGATATATCTTTATTAAAGGCATGTACGCATCCAGGCCTATTACGGTGGCCAACATTTACTGTCCGAATGAACACCAAGTGACCTTCTTTAGAAAAAAGTGATCTTCTGTCCTCATTCAAGGAGGGAATTCTGATTTTGGGAGGTGACTTCAACGTCCCCCTCAATCCGATCCTGGACTCCTCTACGGGCACTTCTGCACTCCCCTACCGCGCTTTGAGACAGATTAAGATTCAACTACAGAATCTGACTCTCCACGACACATGGTGCACCCTGTTTCCGACTGACAAAGACTACACCTTCTATTCCCACCCACACCAGAAGTACTCAAGAATAGACTACTTTCTCCTCTCCCAGACCGACCTCTCCCTCCTCTCCCAAGCTACGAAAGAACCAATGTTCCCTTCTGATCACCATCCCATCACAATGACCCTCACCTTCCCTGAATCTAGACATATAACCAAAACCTGGCGGATAAACCCCTCTCTTTTAAAAGACCCAGCAAACATACAACAATTAGATGCCAGAATCCGCCTGTACTTCCAGGAAAACACCTCCCCTGAAGTTTCACCCATCTCACTCTGGGAAGCACATAAATGTGTTTTAAGAGGTGAGCTCATCTCCATGACTGCGAAGGCCAAAAGACAACACCAGGAAAGGATCACGTCCCTTATTAACACAATCCAGAGGCTTGAAACGGCGCATAAGCATTCGGCCTCGCAAGCCACATTGCAAGACCTCTTGTGCGCACGGTCCTCCTTGATGGATGAACTGGGTAAACGCACTAGACGTAGATATGTCCTCCAGCAAAAAGTGTTCTACGAACACGGCAATAAAAGTGGGAGGCTATTGGCCCGTACGATTCAAACAGCCAAAGCCTCATCCCTGATTCACACCCTTCGAGACGGCCAGGGCTCGCTCCTTTCTAAAAACGAAGACATAGCAGCACACTTTGAAAAATTCTATTCTGAACTCTATAATCTACCGGACAACAACATAGGGCCCCCTGACGCACCTGACCGACTCTCACGAATAAGAGACTTTTTAGCTCAATATGGTCCCAACACAATCTCCCCGCAGCAGGCCGTGACTTTGGACCACCCACTCCCCCTCAAAGAACTGTCCCTCGCTATAAAGCAAATGAAGCCGGGCAAAAGCCCGGGTCCTGACGGCTTTCCCCTTGTCTACTACAAGAGCTTCTCTGACACTCTCTCTCCCCGACTCCTGACAACACTGAACTCCCTCACAGACCCATCAACCCCTGCAGGGGATATGCTGACAGCCCACATAGCCGTTATCCCTAAAGAGGGTAAAGATCCTTCCCTGGTCTCTAACTACAGGCCTATCTCTCTACTGAACGTAGATATCAAGCTCTATGCTAAGATGATCGCAAATAGACTTTCACCCCTTGTCCCTGGCCTCGTCTCTCCTGACCAGGTGGGGTTTGTCCCAGGGAGGGAGGCCAGGGACAATACTATTCGAACACTCAATATTCAACACTGGCTTTCCACGAACAGGATCGAGGGATTCTTTCTTTCACTTGACGCGGAGAAGGCGTTTGACAGGGTGGCCTGGGATTATATGCGGGAGGTCCCGAGGACCATTGGCCTTCCCTCCCGTATGCTTGCCTATATTAACGCCCTATATACCAACCCTTCTGCAAGGGTGAGAGCCAACGGCCTCCTGTCGAACGCCTTCTCCATACGTAACGGCACTCGGCAGGGCTGCCCTCTTTCCCCCCTGATATTTGTAATAACGTTAGAACCTTTTCTCAATAGATTATGAGCCAACACAAACGTCCAAGGGGTCGTTATTGGACGCACAGAATACAAAGTAGCCGCATTCGGGGATGACATTTTACTGTCTCTGCAGTCGCCTCGGACATCTTTACCTAACCTCTTAAAGGATATTAAGGACTTTGGTCTTCTATCCAATCTTAAAATCAATTATTCCAAATCCCACGCCCTCAACATTTCCTTACCCCCTCAGGAGGAAAAGAGATGCGATCACTTATCTTGGCGTTCAAATAACCAAGGAAACGGCGGGTCTTTATGCCCACAACTTCCTGACAACCCTAGCTAGAATCCAAACAGACCTGAAAAATTGGACCAACCTTAATGTATCCTGGTTTGGCTGTTCTGCCTTAATAAAAATGATAGTCCTTCCGCGCATTTTGTACCTCCTGCAGACGATCCCAATCCATATCCCTCCGTCCTTCTTTCTGACATACAAGAAGCTATGCACTGCTTTTATTTGAAGTTAGAAGTAATACAGGAAACAAAAAACAAAAATAAGTAAAGCAAAAGAGAAATACAGCGCTGACATTGCATGTAGTAGCCTTCTAGTCCACAGTAGATGCATTCAATAACCAACAAATTGTAGGATTGAATATAACAATAAGACATAACAATAGATATAGAAAATATCAGGCCTCAGGGACTAGCCTCAATCCAGACACCCCAAATGGGATCTCACTGTGTCCAGGGTTGAGGACAATCTCCTATCAGCATGTATGTAGAAAAATAGTAGTAAGAGTTATCCCTGAGGTTGTAACTAAACCGGTCAAATCACATAAAACTGACTTTAAGAAGAAACAAATAATATATCCAATCTTCCAGAATGAAGCAAACATAACATCACATATCAATTATCATAAGTACGCCCGGATGCAGGTAAGCATAGGAAGCTATGGGCTTTGTAAAGAAGGAGAATATAAAGATAAGTAAAGAAAAAGGTAAAAAACAAAACACACGAAGGGGAGGGAAAAAAAAGAAAAAAAGGGGGGGGACTTGTCTTCCCTCCACACTCCCCGTCCCTCTCTCCCCCCCCCTCCATCGAGGGGGGGGGAGAGGTCCAGGGAGATGGTAGAGCAAGGGCAGAAAGAACGGGTAGGGAAGCCTTATCATGTTATAGTTTTCAGATAAGTAAGGGTTGGGAATTGTTGAACCACTCCGTCCACGCCTCCCAAAGTGTTGCAGTTTTGGGTAGATGTCCCTCTGCAGTGGCATACATACATTCATACATCCCATGCAAATGAGTGGTTCGTATAATGTCAGCACAGGAAATTGGGGCAGAGGATTTCCAATTTCGGGTCACTGTTAATCTAGCGGGTAGGCAAATGTGCGTTACTATGCATCTTAGCCTGTAAGGGTATTGTTCAATGCCAATGGTGAGTAAAGCCAGAGCGGGGTTTGGAGGGGTAGCAATGTGTGAGACTTCTGATATGAGATTGAATACATCTGTCCAGAAAGGGACCAATTTGGGGCAGGACCAGAGGGTATGATAAAGGGTTCCTGGGAGACCACAGTTTCTCCAACAGGTTGGATCTGTATTTTTATAGTAGGTGTGAAGATGGGTTGGGGTGAGGTACCACCTGAGATTAATTTTGTATGCGAGTTCCCAGAGGTTAGCAGATTTAGTCGCCGAATTAACAGCTTTTATGGCAAGTGACCATTGATGCGATGAATATGTGTTGTCCATATCTTGTTCCCATTGTATCATGGGGGGCAGTTTGGCAAAGGACGTCTTTTCATTAAGTGTGGCGTAAAACAGAGAAATACCTTTGGTTGATGAATTATCACCTGTGAGATATTGCCAGGTTGGTCGTGGAATATGTACGTGGAGATGGGGATTCCGTATTAGGGAATGAGTTATTTGGAAATATTTGAAATAGTCGCGGGGAGGTAGATTAAATTCCTGTTTCAAGGAGGAAAAGGATTTTAGGAGGCCATCTTTATAGAGATCCGCTATGTGTGTGATCCCAGTGGCTTTCCAAGAATGCATATGCATGTCAGAGATCAGTAGACCAATGATATCTATCGGGAGAGGAACAGTGCAGTTGTTGGTATTCGTGTGTGTGTGTGTTTGACCAGAAAAGCGAATGCCTTCACTGATGCTCTTATGGGGGGAGAGAGGAGTGCATCCCTCATCCTCAATTTAGGTGCAGAGAGGAGCCACGTTTGTAAATTTTTACCAGGTATTTGGGAGGTTTATATGGAGCTCCAGTGGTTGTTAAGGTCAGGAGTAAACCATTCTTTGAGTTGTGCCAGTATGGCTGCGTGGTAGTAGTCCTTAATATTGATATAACCCATACCACCCACCGTTTTGTGCTTCAGTAGGGTAGTGTATGCTATTCTAGCTTTTTTCCCTTGCCATACAAATTTCCTGAGTAATGTTTGGGTTTGTGTGAAGAAGGGTGCAGGTATGGGGATTGGTATTGCTCTAAACAGGTACAGTAACCGTGGAAGGTGGATCATTTTGAATGTTGCTAGTCTACCTGAGCTTGTGAGCATCAATTTAGATAATTTGTCGAGTTCCATTGGGAGTTGGTTGAGAAAGGGGGTGAAATTGGCCTTAAACAAGTCGTTAGGGCGAGAGGTGAGGGTGATGCCTAGGTAGGTCAAAGAATCAGCGGCCCACGCATAATGGTAATAGTCTTTCAGGGACAGACATTGTTGTTCTGGCAGGACTAAGGGAAGTGCATAAGATTTAGAAACATTCACTTTGTAATATGAGACGAGACTAAATTCATCAAGTACTTGTTGTACCGAAGCCAGGGAAGAGGTGGGACGAGTCAAGGAAAAGATGACATCGTCAGCAAAAAGGCTGATCTTGTGGTTTGTATTGCCAATGTTAATACCATAAATGTTGGGGTGGGATCTGATTTTAGCTGCCAGGGGTTCGATCATTAGGTCAAATATCAAAGGCGAGAGGGGGCATCCTTGTCGGGTGCCGTTTGTAATATGAAACGAAGTCGATAGCATTGAGGAACAGTAAACTTGGGCCGAAGGGTTGGAGTAAAGGGCTAAAATAGATGAGAGGATGTGGTTTTGAAATCCAAATTTCTCTAAGGTTAATTTTAAGTAATGCCAGTGAACCCTATCGAATGCCTTCTCCGCATCCAATGAGAGAAGCAAAGAAGGCACTCGATGGGTCACTGCATGATGGACAAGATTAATCATGCATCGGGTGGCATCTGAGGTCTGACGACCTTTGACAAAGCCCGATTGATCAGGGTGTATCAACAGTGGCAATATGTCATCTAATCTCTTTGCAATAACTTTAGCGTACAATTTTATATCATGGTTCAGTAGTGAGATGGGACGAAAATTTTGAGTGAGATTAGGTTCCTTCCCTGGCTTTGGTATTGTTACAATCAACGCTTTTAACATCTCTTGCGGAAAGGAAGCAGAGGAGGCAGCAGAATTAAATAGGGGTATCATATGTGGAGTGAGGATTGTACTAAATTGTTTGTAGTACTCTCCTACAAAACCATCTGGACCGGGCGCTTTGCCATTAGGTAGAGTTTGGATAGCGGATTGAATTTCTAGTTGTGTGAATGGGGCATTGAGTACCTCCAGTTGATGTGTAGTCAGACGGGGGAGATTCACTGAGTCTAAGAAATCCTGTATCTGCGTATGAGTGGGTTGGGTTTGGTTGGGATCAGCAGTTAGATTATATAGTTTGCCATAATAAACGCTGAAGGCATTAGCGATGTCTTGCGGATTAGTCAGTTTGGAGTTGGAGTCTGGGTGATGGATATAAGGTATGGGAGATCTAGTAATATGGCCTTTAATTTGGTGGGAGAGTAGCTTACCAGATTTGTTACCTGCAGCGTAAAATGTCATTTTATGCCGCCTTTGGATTTTGTCATGGTTCTCTAGTAAAAGGGCCCTAAGCTCCAGTCTCAGTGATATTAATTCAAATTTAAGTGTCTGGGTAGGCTGGGCTTTGTTAAGCAAGTCAACAGTTTGTATACATGTAAGAAGGGTGTTCATCCGCTGCCTCCTTTGCTTAGCATCCCTAGACCCAAGTTGAATAAAAATTCCCCGCATAAATGCTTTATGCGAGGCCCACAAAATATGCGGATCTGCAACAGAGTCTTTGTTACGAATGAAATATTCCTCCAATTCGTTTTTCAATATTTGAGCATAGGGTTTCGCTTGTAAAATTCTGGAATTCATTCTCCAAAGATATGCTGGTGAGTGCTTGATTTTGTCTTCCAAGGTTATACTCACAGGGGAGTGGTCTGACCATGTAGTTAGATGTATAGTAGAAGAGGATACATTTTGAAGAGTCCAGGGGTCTGTTAAAAAAAAGGTCGATTCGGGAGTAAGAATTATGTCCTGGGGAAAAGTATGTGTAGTCTCTCTCATCTGCATGCTGACATCTCCAGATGTCTAGAAGGCGTAGATTGCTCAGCAAAGGGTTGAGCGCTAGTCTGCGTCTCTTAGGCTGAAAGGTCGAATCTAGTTCCGGATCAGGAGTGCTGTTGAAATCTCCACACCAGATTGTAGCTCTCTGCTTTTGGGCTTCAACTTTCTTATGTAGCTTACGTAAAAAGCGAGATTGGTGTGTATTAGGCGCATACACGGTGACAAAAGTATAAGGAGCACCATTGATGGTGCAAGACAATATTATATAGCGACCATCAGGGTCTGTTGTGCACTGGACAAGATGAAATGCTAGAGTGTTTTTGAAGGCTATGAGTACCCCTTTCCGTTTCTTTTCCGCATTAGCGGTGAAAATATTGCTGAATTCTCTGTTAGTGCATACCGGTGGGTTGCTTGCTTGGAAGTGCGTTTCTTGTACGCATAGAACGTCACACTTAGTGTGTTTGGTTAACGACCACAAAGACCGTCTCTTGGCAGGGTGGTTAAGTCCCTTCGCATTGATTGTGACAATGGTGATTGGCATGTGGAGTGCTTAATTGCCAAAAAAGAACAAAAAGGAACTGATAACGTTGTTACCTTGGAAGGCGGTGGTCTAGAGGGGTCCGAAAGTTCAGTTAGCTGTGCTGGAAACCGGAATAGATCAAGAATAGGCACGTCCAGTCCAATGGGTGGAGGCTTCCGGGGTGCTGTGTAGGGTGGAGAGACAAGCAGGGAAGGAAGAGAAGTGGGAAAGGGGAGAGACACAAAAAAAAAAAAAAAAAAGGTAAAAAAAAAAAAAAAAAAGGCACACAATTGTATCTAGGTAGACCAAAAAGCAAAGAGATTTGCGGGTAGTTGTAGCTTAGAAAGCTTTAAGGTTCTGAAAACCGTGAACTGTAAAAGGTGTTTCTGTTGAGGATAAACCTCAGCGCTACAGCGCCTAGAAACACAAAAACTGGGGTAACGAGTCTTAAGACCTGGCATGAGCAGATGGCATCACCAAACGGCATCACCAAACGGCAAATAGAACGTATGAGCCCGTTCCTGAGTTTTAAAGGGAAGCGTTGTTTTGGCTCCTGGGAGGCAGAGGTTGGGCTATTATAGAGCCTGTGTTACTTTGATCCATAGGTGCCTCGCCAGGGGAGGCAGGGACGATGCCCCATTTCTGTAAGAGATGCAAACCTTGCTGCAGGGACGTTACAACATATTTCCTCCCGTCTCGGAGGACGGACAACTTGGCTGGTGCTATCCACTGGTATTGAAGCTGGTGGTTGCGGAGGGCTTTGGTGATCGTATTAAGCTGCCTCCTTCTGCTCAGAGTATGCTGTGAGAGGTCAGCATAGATTTGGAGACGATTGTATGGGTCTGGTAAATTTTCTAATCCCCTCATCCTGTGCATGAACTGCTCCTTAATGTGGTAGAAATGCACTCTAAGGATGACATCTCTAGGCACAGCGTCAGGTAAAAACGCGGGTTTTGGCAGCCTGTGAATGCGGTCAATGACAAGTTCTATATTTTTTGCCTCAGGGAGCACAGCTTTAATAAGGCCTTTTGCATAGGCAGGCAATTCAGCGTTTTGGACAGATTCCGGGACTCCTCTGATTTTAAAGTTGTTACGTCTGGCTCTGTCCTCTAAATCCGCCATTTTGTCCTTTATCCATGTAATATCCTGAGCTTGCGCATCATGAGTATCAATAATGTCATTTACTGTGCCTGTGATGTCCCCTACTGTAACCTCCATTTGTGTGATCCTGTCATCCATTGCTCCTATTTTACTACCAAAACTGTGCATGAGAGAGAACATATCTGACTGCAGCGAGCTCCTTAGAGACATGAGCATGTCCTTTAAGGTGGTGTCTATGACAGCCTGCCCGATGGTAGGGAATGCTGCTATGGCATCAGGTTGCTGGCTCTGCTAAGGGAAGGCCTGAGGCGTCCCATTAGTGAGGTCCCTGCACTGAGCTGTGCCTGTGTTGTCCAGGCGCATCTTAGCCTTAGCTGGGCTTTGGGCTGTGGGTGTCCCTGGAGGTGAGAGGGAAGGGTCTCCCCTGCTTACCGGAGGATGTGTCGATACGTACGTTTCACCCCCTCCGTTCACGAGAATTGCGGCCTCTGCCTGTATGCTCCGTAGGTCCGCGCCGGCGCCATTTTGGGTCTTCCGCGCGGACGGCTGATACACGAACGCCGTTCATTTTCGGGGAAGCCGATCGTCTTTGCGCTTCAGCGACATCGCTGTGAGGCGGATCGGGAGTTCTCCCGGGATGTCAGAGGCTTGAAAGGCGGAATGGGTTCGTCGAGAGTCGCTTCGGATGCCGTCGGTGTGGAGAGCTCTCTCCTCAAGCTGCCATCTTAGTCACGCGCCGGCCACGCCCCCTGCACTGCTTTTATTTGGAAAGGCAATGCCCCACGTATTAAATATTCTCGCCTGACGCGTCCTAAAACCAATGGCGGCATAGCCCTACCTGATCTCTACCATTATTACTTAGCATGCCATCTGACAAGACTGTTGGACTGGAAATTTCATAGGAAGGGGAAGACCTGGGTGGCCTTGGAGAGTTCCTTCTCGACTTACCCCTTACATACCCTCCCTTGGCTCGCGCAGACACACTGGCCCCTCTCCGTCAAGTCGCACCCGCTCATCCACACCTCCCTGCTAGCATTCAAGAAAGCGGTAGCCTCTCATCAGATAACCTCACATCTAGGCCCATTGACACCTCTGAGGGGGAACCCAGACTTCCTACCTGGAGAATCGACAACATTTCTTTCACGTGAATGGCCACATGATGATGTCCTAGCACAGCACTTTTTTCATAAAGGACGACTACGATCCTATGACGCCCTTAAATCCATGTCTCGCACAAAGGAGTTTCCTTTCTGGACCTACAGACAATTGATGCATTTTTTCACTTCCAAGAACCACACCGACGTTTGGACAAGACGACTTACTCCATTCGAATCTCTCCACGCCCAGACCACGCCACAAAGACACCTCATATCTCTGCTCTACTCTATCCTACAAGACAAAACACACTCCTCACAGACAGAGTCCTCAAGAGCATCATGGGGTAGGGACCTGCATATACCATTTACAGATGAGGACTGGAGTACCATCGCCACTGAACGTTGCCATTCAGGAAAATGGCTACAAGATAATTACAAAATGGTACAGGACCCCATCCCGCCTACACAAATTCTCTCCCTCAGTCCCAAACGTCTGTTGGAGGTGTAACAATGGAGAGGGCTCTATGCTCCACATATGGTGGGATTGCGCCATGCTCCAACCATTCTGGAAGGAGGTACATTCCGTAATAGCACAAGTCACCACTTATACACTAGATTTCAACGCTGGTCAGTATCTCCTCCACCACACCTCTCTGCCCAAACGAACATATCACAAATCCCTGGCCATGCACATGGTTAATGCAGCAAGATTGTGCATCCCTGCGCTTTGGCGCTCCACCCAGATCCCTTCCATCAGAGATTGGCTGACAAGAGTCGCTAAAATTGAGGAGATAGAAGAGCTGATTTATACTTCTCAGGACCGCACGCAGAAATTCTCCGCCACGTGGGCCTGCTGGACGCATTTTAATTCCACGGACAGATACAAGTCTTACTTCCCACATTAACCACCCAGGTTGGACCCTGGTGTATCCTGTGTGATGAGTTGGGGCTGGGGAGAGGAGCGGCCCCCCTTATTCCCTCAATTCCCCCTCTATTCTTCCACCATTCCCCCCCATAGTCCTACTATGGCCCCTCTTGGCCCTCCCTTCCCCTCTGTATTCCCCCCCTACACCTTCACCTTTTTTCTACTCCTTTATACTCCTCATAGGTACACCCTATCCCATTGGCACACTACCCAACAAAGATGCCCCTCACCTCCGTAAACAACGATACCGGGAGGCATTTAACATGTACTATTCCTGCAGGCAAGTCCCTTGACCCTTTCCAGACCATGAGAGGACCTGTTGAGGGTGGTCCCCATGGTCATTGTTTATTATACACTTGCTGCTACTACACCAAAGCCTCTCAAGAACACGTAACTGTTGGTAGTACATATACTAGTTTTCTCTGTTTACTGATTACTTAGGCTCAGTACATTCTGTATTCTATTTGTTCTTGCCTAATCAGTTGCGTATAATTGTCTGTATATTTTATCATTGTGCTACACAGTCATGGTTGCTGCTTTTGTGTACCCATGTACTATGACGTGTATCTGTTTATCTTATTTAACCACTTTCAGACCGGACCAATTTGCTGGTCAAAGACCAGACCACTTTTTGCGATTCGGCACTGCGTCGCTTTAACTGACAATTGCGGTCGTGCGACGTGGCTCACAAACAAAATTGACGTCCTTTTTTTCCCACAAATAGAGCTTTCTTTTGGTGGTATTTGATCACCCCTGCGGTTTTTATTTTTTGCGCTATAAACAAAAATAGAGCGACAATTTTGAAAAAAACGCATTATTTTTTACTTTTTGTTATAATAAATATCCCCCAAAAATATATAAAAAAACATTTTTTCCCCTCAATTTAGGCCGATACGTTTTCTTCTACATATTTTTGGTAAAAAAAAAAAAAAAAATCGCAATAAGCGATTATTGATTGGTTTGCGCAAAAGTTATAGCGTTTACAAAATAGGGATAGTTTTATAGCATTTTTATTAATAATTTTTTATTTTTTTTTTTTTTTTACTAGTAATGGCGGCGATCTGCGATTTTTATTGTGACTGCGACATTGTCGGGGACCCATCGGACATTTTTGACACATTTTTGGGACCATTGTCATTTATACAGTAATCACTGCTATATAAATGCAGTGATTCCTGTGTAAATGACACTGGCAGTGAAAGGGTTAACCAGTGGGTGGCAGTGTAGGGGTTAAGTGTTCCTAGGGGTGTGTTACTAACTGTGGGGGGGTTGGGCTTTCATTTAGTGTACACTGATCTCTGCTCCAATCACATGGAGCAGAGATCAGCGTCACTAGTTGCTAGGCAGAATGGGAAAATGTTGTTTATACAGCATTTCCTCCATTCGGCCGCTCCGTGAGACGATCGCGGGGATGCCCGCGGCGATCGAGTCCGCGGGTCCCGCGACCGGACTCACGGGGGTCCCGACCAGCGCGGGAGCGCACCGCCGGCGGCGCGCTCCCGATGGCACGGCGGCAACGAATATTGGATGTACATGTACGGCAATATGCCTGCCCGTGCCATGCTGTCGACGTACATCGTCGTGCGCTGGTCGGGAAGTGGTTAAGAATAAAAACCTTTTTTTGGAAAAAAAAAAAAAGAAAGCTCTATTTATGGGGGAAAAAAAAGGCACATTTTGTTTGGGTACAATGTCGACGACCGCACAATTGTCAGTTAAAGTGACACAGTGCCGCACTGCAAAAAATGGCCTGGTCAGGAAGGAGGCAAATCCTTCCGGAGCTGAACAGGTTTAAAAAAAAGGCCTGCATTCTTTCCTAAATGTACAGAATATAACTGGGTACAAACATTTATAGGCAAATCCTATAAATCGGGAAAAATCGGACTGCCTCTCGGGGGATTAAGATATAATTTTTTCCCCTGCTGCAGCAATTTGGAGCCTGGCTAACTATGTGAATCAGGGTGGAGAAAAAAAAAAGTATTTTAATTAAATGCTTTGGAGTAATAATCTATCGAAACGATAAAATGTATTATTGACATACAGGGCAGGGTTCGGAGCGAGCATGCATGAACTTCTCCCATAGCAAGTAGCGGGGGAGGGGGGCCAGAAGCGTTGGAGGGGGACTCAGAAGAAAAGGGTTAGGGCTGTTTCGTGCAAAACCACTGCACAGAGCAGGCACATGCAGTGGGTATATAAAAGAATCACCCCCCTTTAAAATAAATCACGCCTGCAAGTCAATATGTCAATTTATAGTCCTCAATGTATCGACCCCCTCTACCCCAGTATACAGATTAAAAAGCCACTTTCCCTTCTCTTGGAGCAATACCTCCATTCCGTGCCTGGGTATTCACCATAAGGCTCGGTTCACACAGGGGCAACACGACGTGACTTGAAGTGACTTGGCGTG